>NC_070611.1:8005571-8605571 GCF_027172205.1 Podarcis raffonei
TTTTGGCCCTCCAAACAGAAGGCTTTTTATCAAGGGAAAAGAAATCAGCCCAAGACAACTTAACTGGCAGAAAAAGATTTTTTTCAAAAAATCCCTAAGCTCCGGGGTCACAATTTCAGCAAAAATCTGACTTTCGGCAATTCACTCAAAAATGGTGCAAAACGGTTGCAAATGCTCTCCTGAGAGGTTTGGTGGTCGAATTAGAAGGCTTTTTATCACGGGAAATAAATTAGCCCTCGACAACTTAACCGGCAGAAAAAGATTTTTATCAAAAAATCCCTAAGGCCCGGGGTCACAATTTCATCAAAAATCTGACTTTCGGCAATTCACTGAAAAATGGTGCCAAACGGTTCCAAATGCTCCCCTGAGAGGTTTGGCCGTCGAAACAGAAGGCTTTATATCACAGAGCAAGAAATCAACCATGGATAACTTAACCGGCAGAAAAATGGTGCAAAACGGTTGCAAATGCTCCCCTGAGAGGTTTGGTGGTCGAAACAGAAGGCTTTTTATCAGGGGAAAAGAAATCAGCCCTCGACAACTTAACTGGCAGAAAAAGATTGTTTTGAAAAAATCCCTAAGCCCCGGGGTCACAATTTCATCAAAAACCTGACTTTCGGCAATTCACTCAAAAATGGTGCAAAACGGTTGCAAATGCTCTCCTGAGAGGTTTGGTGGTCGAAATAGAAGGCTTTTTATCACGGGAAATAAATCAGCCCTCGACAACTTCACCGGCAGAAAAAGATTTTTTTGAAAAAATCCCTAAGCCCCGGGGTCACAATTTCATCAAAAATCTGACTTTCGGCAATTGACTCAAAAATGGTGCCAAACGGTTGCAAATGCTCCCCTGAAAGGTTTGGCGGTCGAAACAGAAGGCTTTTTGTCACAGGAAAAGAAATCAGCCCTCGACAACTTAACCGGCAGAAAAAGATTTTTTTTGAAAAAATCCCTAAGCCCTGGGGTCACAATTTCATCAAAAATCTGACTTTCGGCAATTCACTCAAAAATGGTGCCAAACGGTTGCAAATGCTCTCCTGAGAGGTTTGGTGGTCAAAATAGAAGGCCTTTTATCATGGGAAATAAATCAGCCCTCGACAACTTAACAGGCAGAAAAAGATTTTTATCAAAAAATCCCTAAGCCTAAGGGTGACAATTTCATCAAAAATGTGACTTTTGGCAATTGACTCAAAAATGGTGCCAAACGGTTGCAAATGCTCCCCTGAAAGGTTTGGCGGTCGAAACAGAAGGCTTTTTGTCACAGGAAAAGAAATCAGCCCTCGACAACTTAACCGGCAGAAAAAGATTTTTTTGAAAAAATCCCTAAGGCCCGGGGTCACAATTTCATCAAAAATCTGACTTTCGGCAATTCACTGAAAAATGGTGCCAAACGGTTCCAAATGCTCCCCTGAGAGGTTTGGCCGTCGAAACAGAAGGCTTTATATCACAGAGCAAGAAATCAACCATGGATAACTTAACCGGCAGAAAAATGGTGCAAAACGGTTGCAAATGCTCCCCTGAGAGGTTTGGTGGTCGAAACAGAAGGCTTTTTATCAGGGGAAAAGAAATCAGTCCTCGACAACTGAACCGGCAGAAAAAGATTTTTTTGAAAAAATCCCTAACCCCGGGGTCACAATTTCATCAAAAATCTGACTTTCGGCAATTCACTCAAAAATGGTGCCAAACGGTTGCAAATGCTCCCCTGAGAGTTTTGGCCCACCAAACAGAAGGCTTTTTATCACGGGAAAAGAAATCAGCCCAAGACAACTTAACTGGCAGAAAAAGATTTTTTTGAAAAAATCCCTAAGCCCCGGGGTCACAATTTCAGCAAAAATCTGACTTTCGGCAATTCACTCAAAAATGGTGCAAAACGGTTACAAATGCTCCCCTGAGAGGTTTAGCGGTCAAAACAGAAGGCTTTTAATCACGGGAAAAGAAATCAGCCCCCGACAACTTAACTGGCAGAAAAAGATTTTTTTGAAAAAATCCCTAAGCCCCGGGGTCACAATTTCATCAAAAATCTGACTTTCGGCATTTCACTCAAAAATGGTGCAAAACGGTTGCAAATGCTCCCCTGAGACGTTTGGTGGTCGAAACAGAAGGCTTTTTATCACGGGAAAAGAAATCAGCCCTCGACAACTTAACCGACAGAAAAAGAATTTTTTAAAAAAATCCCTAAGCCCCGGGGTCACAATTTCATCAAAAATCTGACTTTCGGCAATTGACTCTAAAATGGTGCCAAACGGTTAGAAATGCTCCCCTGAAAGGTTTGGCGTTCGACACAGAAGGCTTTTTGTCACAGGAAAAGAAATCAGCCCTCGACAACTTAACCGGCAGAAAAAGATTTTTTTGAAAAAATCCCTAAGCCCCGGGGTCACAATTTCATCAAAAATCTGACTTTCGGCATTTCACTCAAAAATGGTGCCAAACGGTTGCAAATGCTCCCCTGAGAGGTTTGACGGTCGAAACAGAAGGCTCTTAATCAAGGGAAAGGAAATCAGCCCTCGACAACTTAACCGGCAGAAAAAGATTTTTTTGAAAAAATCCCTAAGCCCCGGGGTCACAATTTCATCAAAAATCTGACTTTCGGCATTTCACTCAAAAATGGTGCAAAACGGTTACAAATGCTCCCCTGAGAGGTTTAGCGGTCAAAACAGAAGGCTTTTTATCACGGGAAAAGAAATCAGGCGAGGACAACTTAACCGGCAGAAAAATATTTTTTTGAAAAAATCCCTAAGCCCCGGGGTCACAATTTCATCAAAAATCTGACTTTTGGCATTTCACTCAAAAATGGTGCCAAACCGCTGCAAATGCTCCCCTGAGATGTTTGGCCGTCGAAACAGAAGGCTTTATATCACAGAGCAATAAATCAGCCATGGAACCCTTAACCGGCAGAAAAATGGTGCAAAACGGTTGTAAATGCTCCCCTGAGAGGTTTGGTGGTCGAAACAGAAGGCTTTTTATCACGGGAAATAAATCAGCCCTCGACAAGTTAACCGGCAGAAAAAGATTTTTTTCAAAAAATCCCTAAGCCCCGGGGTCACAATTTCATCAAAAATCTGACTTTCAGCAATTGACTCTAAAATGGTGCCAAACGGTTAGAAATGCTCCCGTGAAAGGTTTGGCGGTCGAAACAGAAGGCTTTTTATCACAGGAAAAGAAATCAGCCCTCGACAACTTAACCGGCAGAAAAAGATTTTTTTGAAAAAATCCCTAAGCCCCGGGGTCACAATTTCATCAAAAATCTGACTTTCGGCAATTCACTCAAAAATGGTGCGAAACGGTTGCAAATGCTCCCCTGAGAGTTTTGGCCCTCCAAACAGAAGGCTTTTTATCACGGGAAAAGAAATCGGCTCAAGACAACTTAACCGGCAGAAAAAGATTTTTTTGAAAAAATCCCTAAGCCCCGGGGTCACAATTTCATCAAAAACCTGACTTTCGGCATTTCACTCAAAATTGGTGCAAAACGGTTGCAAATGCTCTCCTGAGAGGTTTGGTGGTCGAAATAGAAGGCTTCTTATCACGGGAAATAAATCAGCCCTCGACAACTTAACCGGCAGAAAAAGATTTTTATCAAAAAATCCCTAAGCCCCAGGGTCACAATTTCATCAAAAATCTGACTTTCGGCAATTCCCTCAAAAATGGTGCGAAACGGTTGCAAATGCTCCCCTGAGAGTTTTGGCCCTCCAAACAGAAGGCTTTTTATCACGGGAAAAGAAATCGGCCCAAGACAACTTAACCGGCAGAAAAAGATTTTTTTGAAAAAATCCCTAAGCTCTGGGGTCACAATTTCATCAAAAATCTGACTTTCGGCAATTGACTCAAAAATGGTACCAAACGGTTGCAAATGCTCCCCTGAGAGGTTTGGTGGTCGAAAAAGAAGGCTTTTTATCACGGGAAAAGAAATCAGCCCAGGACAACTTAACCGGCAGAAAAATATTTTTTTGAAAAAATCCCTAAGCCCCGGGGTCACAATTTCATCAAAAATTGACTTTTGGCATTTCACTCAAAAAAGGTTCCCAACGACTGCAAATGCTCCCCTGAGATGTTTGGCCGTCGAAACAGAAGGCTTTATATCACAGAGCAATAAATCAGCCATGGAACCCTTAACCGGCAGAAAAATGGTGCAAAACGGTTGCAAATGCTCCCCTGAGAGGTTTGGTGGTCGAAACAGAAGGCTTTTTATCACGGGAAATAAATCAGCCCTCGACAAGTTAACCGGCAGAAAAAGATTTTTTTCAAAAAATCCCTAAGCCCCGGGGTCACAATTTCATCAAAAATCTGACTTTCAGCAATTGACTCAAAAATGGTGCCAAACGGTTAAAAATGCTCCCCTGAAAGGTTTGGCGGTCGAAACAGAAGGCTTTTTATCACGGGAAATAAATCAGCCCTCGACAAGTTAACCGGCAGAAAAAGATTTTTTTCAAAAAATCCCTAAGCCCCGGGGTCACAATTTCATCAAAAATCTGACTTTCAGCAATTGACTCAAAAATGGTGCCAAACGGTTAAAAATGCTCCCCTGAAAGGTTTGGCGGACGAAACAGAAGGCTTTTTATCACGGGAAATAAATCAGCCCTCGACAAGTTAACCGGCAGAAAAAGATTTTTTTCAAAAAATCCCTAAGCTCCGGGGTCACAATTTCTGAAAAAATCTGACTTTTGGCAATTCACTCAAAAATGGTGCTAAACGTTTGCAAATGCTCCCGTGAAAGGTTTGGCGGTCATAACAGAAGGCTTTTTATCACAGGAGAAGAAATCAGCCCTCAAAAACTTAAGCGGCGGAAAAATATTTTTTGAAAAAATCCCTAAGCCCCGGGGTCACAGTTTCAGCAAAAATCTGACTTTTGGCAATTCACTCAAAAATGATGCCAAACTGTTGCAAATGCTCCCCTGAAAGCATCTTTGAAGGAAACAGAAGGCTTTTTATCACAGGAGAAGAAATCAGCCCTCGACAACTAAACCGGCAGAAAAATATTTTTTGAAAAAATCCCTAAGCCCCGGGGTCACAATTTCAGCAAAAATCTGACTTTTGGCAATTCACTCAAAAATGGTGCTAAACGGTTGCAAATGCTCCCCTGAAAGGTTTGGCGGTCGAAACAGAAGGCTTTTTATCACAGGAGAAGAAATCAGCCCTCAAAAACTTAAGCGGCGGAAAAATATTTTTTGAAAAAATCCCTAAGCTCCGGGGTCACAATTTCTGAAAAAATCTGACTTTTGGCAATTCACTCAAAAATGGTGCTAAACGGTTGCAAATGCTCCCGTGAAAGGTTTGGCGGTCGAAACAGAAGGCTTTTTATCACAGGACAAGAAATCAGCCCTCGACAACTAAACCGGCAGAAAAATATTTTTTGAAAAAATCCCTAAGCCCCGGGGTCACAATTTCAGCAAAAATCTGACTTTTGGCAATTCACTCAAAAAGGATGCCAAACTGTTGCAAATGCTCCCCTGAAAGCTTTTGCGAAGGAAACAGAAGGCTTTTTATCACAGGAGAAGAAATCAGCCCTCGACAACTAAACCGGCAGAAAAATATTTTTTGAAAAAATCCCTAAGCCCCGGGGTCACAATTTCTGAAAAAATCTGACTTTTGGCAATTCACTCAAAAATGGTGCTAAACGTTTGCAAATGCTCCCGTGAAAGGTTTGGCCGTCGAATTTTGAAGGCTTTTTATCACAGGAGAAGAAATCAGCCCTCAAAAACTTAAGCGGCGGAAAAATATTTTTTGAAAAAATCCCTAAGCCCCGGGGTCACAATTTCAGCAAAAATCTGACTTTTGGCAATTCACTCAAAAATGGTGCTAAACAGTTGCAAATGCTCCCCTGAAAGGTTTGGCGGTCGAAACAGAAGGCTTTTTATCACAGGAGAAGAAATCAGCCCTCAAAAACTTAAGCGGCGGAAAAATATTTTTTGAAAAAATCCCTAAGCTCCGGGGTCACAATTTCTGAAAAAATCTGACTTTTGGCAATTCACTCAAAAATGGTGCTAAACGGTTGCAAATGCTCCCGTGAAAGGTTTGGCGGTCGAAACAGAAGGCTTTTTATCACAGGACAAGAAATCAGCCCTCGACAACTTCACCGGCGGAAAAAGATTTTTTGAAAAAATCCCTAAGCCCCGGGGTCACAGTTTCAGCAAAAATCTGACTTTTGGCAATTCACTCAAAAAGGATGCCAAACTGTTGCAAATGCTCCCCTGAAAGCTTTTGCGAAGGAAACAGAAGGCTTTTTATCACAGGAGAAGAAATCAGCCCTCGACAACTAAACCGGCAGAAAAATATTTTTTGAAAAAATCCCTAAGCCCCGGGGTCACAATTTCAGCAAAAATCTGACTTTTGGCAATTCACTCGAAAATGGTGCTAAACGGTTGCAAATGCTCCCCTGAAAGGTTTGGCAGTCGAAACAGAAGGCTTTTTATCACAGGAGAAGAAATCAGCCCTCGACAACTAAACCGGCGGAAAAATATTTTTTGAAAAAATCCCTAAGCTCCGGGGTCACAATTTCTGAAAAAATATGACTTTTGGCAATTCACTCAAAAATGGTGCTAAACGTTTGCAAATGCTCCCGTGAAAGGTTTGGCGGTCATAACAGAAGGCTTTTTATCACAGGAGAAGAAATCAGCCCTCAAAAACTTAAGCGGCGGAAAAATATTTTTTGAAAAAATCCCTAAGCCCCGGGGTCACAGTTTCAGCAAAAATCTGACTTTTGGCAATTCACTCAAAAATGATGCCAAACTGTTGCAAATGCTCCCCTGAAAGCTTTTGCGAAGGAAACAGAAGGCTTTTTATCACAGGAGAAGAAATCAGCCCTCGACAACTAAACCGGCGGAAAAATATTTTTTGACAAAATCCCTAAGCTCCGGGGTCACAATTTCTGAAAAAATCTGACTTTTGGCAATTCACTCAAAATTGGTGCAAAACGGTTGCAAATGCTCTCCTGAGAGGTTTGGTGGTCGAAATAGAAGGCTTTTTATCACGGGAAATAAATCAGCCCTCGACAACTTAACCGGCAGAAAAAGATTTTTATCAAAAAATCCCTAAGCCCCGGGGTCACAATTTCAGCAAAAATCTGACTTTCGGCAATTCACTCAAAAATGGTGCAAAACGGTTGCAAATGCTCTCCTGAGAGGTTTGGTGGTCGAAACAGAAGGCTTTTTATCACGGGAAAAGAAATCAGCCCTCGACAACTTAACCGGCAGAAAAAGATTTTTTTGAAAAAATCCCTAAGCCCCGGGGTCACAATTTCATCAAAAACCTGACTTTCGGCATTTCACTCAAAATTGGTGCAAAACAGTTACAAATGCTCCCCTGAGAGGTTTAGCGGTCAAAACAGAAGGCTTTTTATCACGGGAAAAGAAATCAGGCGAGGACAACTTAACCGGCAGAAAATTTTTTTTTTGAAAAAATCCCTAAGCCCCGGGGTCACAATTTCATCAAAAATCTGACTTTCGGCATTTCACTCAAAAATGGTGCCAAACGGTTGCAAATGCTCCCCTGAGAGGTTTGGCGGTCGAAACAGAAGGCTATTAATCGCGGGGAAAGAAATCAGCCCTCGACAACTTAACCGGCCGAAAAAGATTTTTTTGAAAAAATCCCTAAGCCCCGGGGTCACAATTTCATCAAAAATCTTACTTTCGGCAATTCACTCAAAAATGGTGCTAAACGGTTGCAATTGCTCCCGTGAAACGTTTGGCGGTCAAAACAGAAGGCTTTTTATCACAGGAGAAGAAATCAGCCCTCGACAACTAAACCGGCGGAAAAAGATTTTTTGAAAAAATCCCTAAGCCCCGGGGTCACAGTTTCAGCAAAAATCTGACTTTTGGCAATTCACTCAAAAATGATGCCAAACTGTAGCAAATGCTCCCCTGAAAGCTTTTGCGAAGGAAACAGAAGGCTTTTTATCACAGGAGAAGAAATCAGCCCTCGACAACTAAACCGGCGGAAAAAGATTTTTTGAAAAAATCCCTAAGCCCCGGGGTCACAATTTCTGAAAAAATCTGACCTTTGGCAAGTCACTCAAAAATGGTGCTAAACGGTTGCAAATGCTCCCGTGAAAGGTTTGGCGGTTGAAACAGAAGGCTTTTTATCACAGGAGAAGAAATCAGCCCTCAACAACTTGACCGGCGGAAAAAGATTTTTTGAAAAAATCCCTAAGCCCCGGGGTCACAATTTCTGAAAAAATATGACTTTTGGCAATTCAATCAAAAATGGTGCTAAACGATTGCAAATGCTCCCGTGAAAGGTTTGGCGGTCGAAACAGAAGGCTTTTTATCACAGGAGAAGAAATCAGCCCTCAAAAACTTAAGCGGCGGAAAAATATTTTTTGAAAAAATCCCTAAGCCCCGGGGTCACAGTTTCAGCAAAAATCTGACTTTTGGCAATTCACTCAAAATTGATGCCAAACTGTTGCAAATGCTCCCCTGAAAGATTTGCAAAGGAAACAGAAGGCTTTTTATCACAGGAAAAGAAATCAGCCCTCTACAACTAAACCGGCAGAAAAATATTTTTTGAAAAAATCCCTAAGCCCCGGGGTCACAATTTCTGAAAAAATCTGACTTTTGGAAATTCACTCAAAAATGGTGCTAAACGGTTGCAAATGCTCCCCTGAAAGGTTTGGCGGTCGAAACCGAAGGCTTTTTATCACAGGAGAAGAAATCAGCCCTCGACGACTAAACCGGCGGAAAAAGATTTTTTGAAAAAATCCCTAAGCTCCGGGGTCACAATTTCTGAAAAAATCTGACTTTTGGCAATTCACTCAAAAATGGTGCTAAACGGTTGCAAATGCTCCCGTGAAAGGTTTGGCGGTCGAAACAGAAGGCTTTTTATCACAGGAGAAGAAATCAGCCCTCAAAAACTTAAGCAGCGGAAAAATATTTTTTGAAAAAATCCCTAAGCCCCGGGGTCACAGTTTCAGCAAAAATCTGACTTTTGGCAATTCACTCAAAAATGATGCCAAACTGTTGCAAATGCTCCCCTGAAAGCTTTTGCGAAGGAAACAGAAGGCTTTTTATCACAGGAGAAGAAATCAGCCCTCGACAACTAAACCGGCAGAAAAATATTTTTTGAAAAAATCCCTAAGCCCCGGGGTCACAATTTCAGCAAAAATCTGACTTTTGGCAATTCACTCAAAATTGGTGCAAAACAGTTACAAATGCTCCCCTGAGAGGTTTAGCGGTCAAAACAGAAGGCTTTTTATCACGGGAAAAGAAATCAGGCGAGGACAACTTAACCGGCAGAAAAATATTTTTTTGAAAAAATCCCTAAGCCCCGGGGTCACAATTTCATCAAAAATCTGACTTTCGGCATTTCACTCAAAAATGGTGCCAAACGGTTGCAAATGCTCCCCTGAGAGGTTTGGCGGTCGAAACAGAAGGCTATTAATCACGGGGAAAGAAATCAGCCCTCGACAACTTAACCGGCAGAAAAAGATTTTTTTGAAAAAATCCCTAAGCCCCGGGGTCAAAATTTCATCAAAAATCTGACTTTGGGCATTTCACTCAAAAATGGTGCCAAACGGTTGCAAATGCTCCCCTGAGAGGTTTGGCGGTCGAAACAGAAGGCTTTTAATCACGGGAAAAGAAATCAGCCCTCAACAACTTAACGGGCAGAAAAAGATTTTTTTGAAAAAATCCCTAAGCCCCGGGGTCACAATTTCATCAAAAATCTTACTTTCGGCAATTCACTCAAAAATGGTGCTAAACGGTTGCAATTGCTCCCGTGAAACGTTTGGCGGTCAAAACAGAAGGCTTTTTATCACAGGAGAAGAAATCAGCCCTCGACAACTAAACCGGCGGAAAAAGATTTTTTGAAAAAATCCCTAAGCTCCGGGGTCACAATTTCTGAAAAAATCTGACTTTTGGAAATTCACTCAAAAATGGTGCTAAACGGTTGCAAATGCTCCCGTGAAAGGTTTGGCGGTCGAAACAGAAGGCTTTTTATGACAGGAGAAGAAATCAGCCCTCAACAACTTGACCGGCCGAAAAAGATTTTTTGTAAAAATCCCTAAGCCCCGGGGTCACAATTTCAGCAAAAATCTGACTTTTGGCAATTTACTTAAAAATTGTGCTAAACGGTTGCAAATGCTCCCGTGAAAGGTTTGGCGGTCGAAACAGAAGGCTTTTTATCACAGGACAAGAAATCAGCCCTCGAAAACTTAAGCGGCGGAAAAATATTTTTTGAAAAAATCCCTAAGGCCCGGGGTCACAATTTCAGCAAAAATCTGACTTTTGGCAATTCACTCAAAAATGATGCCAAACTGTAGCAAATGCTGCCCTGAAAGCTTTTGCGAAGGAAACAGAAGGCTTTTTATCACAGGAGAAGAAATCAGCCCTCGACAACTAAACCGGCGGAAAAAGATTTTTTGAAAAAATCCCTAAGCCCCGGGGTCACAATTTCTGAAAAAATCTGACCTTTGGCAAGTCACTCAAAAATGGTGCTAAACGGTTGCAAATGCTCCCGTGAAAGGTTTGGCGGTCGAAACAGAAGGCTTTTTATCACAGGAGAAGAAATCAGCCCTCAACAACTTGACCGGCGGAAAAAGATTTTTTGAAAAAATCCCTAAGCCCCGGGGTCACAATTTCTGAAAAAATATGACTTTTGGCAATTCAATCAAAAATGGTGCTAAACGATTGCAAATGCTCCCGTGAAAGGTTTGGCGGTCGAAACAGAAGGCTTTTTATCACAGGAGAAGAAATCAGCCCTCAAAAACTTAAGCAGCGGAAAAATATTTTTTGAAAAAATCCCTAAGCCCCGGGGTCACAGTTTCAGCAAAAATCTGACTTTTGGCAATTCACTCAAAAATGATGCCAAACTGTTGCAAATGCTCCCCTGAAAGCTTTTGCGAAGGAAACAGAAGGCTTTTTATCACAGGAGAAGAAATCAGCCCTCGACAACTAAACCGGCAGAAAAAGATTTTTTGAAAAAATCCCTAAGCCCCGGGGTCACAATTTCAGCAAAAATCTGACTTTTGGCAATTCACTCAAAAATGGTGCTAAACGGTTGCAAATGCTCCCGTGAAAGGTTTGGCGGTCGAAACCGAAGGCTTTTTATCACAGGAGAAGAAATCAGCCCTCGACAACTTAACCGGCGGAAAAATATTTTTTGAAAAAATCCCTAAGCCCCGGGGTCACAATTTCAGCAAAAATCTGACTTTTGGCAATTCACTCAAAAATGGTGCTAAACGGTTGCAAATGCTCCCGTGAAAGGTTTGGCGAACGAAACAGAAGGCTTTTTATCACAGGACAAGAAATCAGCCCTCGAAAACTTAAGCGGAGGAAAAATATTTTTTGAAAAAATCCCTAAGCCCCGGGGTCACAATTTCAGCAAAAATCTGACTTTTGGCAATTCACTCATAAATGATGCCAAACTGTTGCAAATGCTCCCCTGAAAGCTTTTGCGAAGGAAACAGAAGGCTTTTTATCACAGGAGAAGAAATCAGCCCTCGACAACTAAACCGGCGGAAAAAGATTTTTTGAAAAAATCCCTAAGCTTCGGGGTCATAATTTCTGAAAAAATCTGACTTTTGGCAATTCACTCAAAAATGGTGCTAAACGGTTGCAAATGCTCCCGTTAAAGGTTTGGCGGTCGAAACAGAAGGCTTTTTATCACAGGACAAGAAATCAGCCCTCGAAAACTTAAGCGGCGGAAAAATATTTTTTGAAAAAATCCCTAAGGCCCGGGGTCACAATTTCAGCAAAAATCTGACTTTTGGCAATTCACTCAAAAATGATGCCAAACTGTAGCAAATGCTCCCCTGAAAGCTTTTGCGAAGGAAACAGAAGGCTTTTTATCACAGGAGAAGAAATCAGCCCTCGACAACTAAACCGGCGGAAAAAGATTTTTTGAAAAAATCCCTAAGCCCCGGGGTTACAATTTCTGAAAAAATCTGACTTTTGGCAATTCAATCAAAAATGGTGCTAAACGATTGCAAATGCTCCCGTGAAAGGTTTGGCGGTCGAAACAGAAGGCTTTTTATCACAGGAGAAGAAATCAGCCCTCAAAAACTTAAGCAGCGGAAAAATATTTTTTGAAAAAATCCCTAAGCCCCGGGGTCACAGTTTCAGCAAAAATCTGACTTTTGGCAATTCACTCAAAAATGATGCCAAACTGTTGCAAATGCTCCCCTGAAAGCTTTTGCGAAGGAAACAGAAGGCTTTTTATCACAGGAGAAGAAATCAGCCCTCGACAACTAAACCGGCAGAAAAATATTTTTTGAAAAAATCCCTAAGCCCCGGGGTCACAATTTCTGAAAAAATATGACTTTTGGCAATTCAATCAAAAATGGTGCTAAACGATTGCAAATGCTCCCGTGAAAGGTTTGGCGGTCGAAACAGAAGGCTTTTTATCACAGGAGAAGAAATCAGCCCTCAAAAACTTAACCGGCGGAAAAATATTTTTTGAAAAAATCCCTAAGCCCCGGGGTCACAGTTTCAGCAAAAATCTGACTTTTGGCAATTCACTCAAAATTGATGCCAAACTGTTGCAAATGCTCCCCTGAAAGATTTGCGAAGGAAACAGAAGGCTTTTTATCACAGGAAAAGAAATCAGCCCTCTACAACTAAACCGGCGGAAAAATATTTTTTGAAAAAATCCCTAAGCCCCGGGGTCACAATTTCTGAAAAAATCTGACTTTTGGAAATTCACTCAAAAATGGTGCTAAACGGTTGCAAATGCTCCCCTGAAAGGTTTGGCGGTCGAAACCGAAGGCTTTTTATCACAGGAGAAGAAATCAGCCCTCGACGACTAAACCGGCGGAAAAATATTTTTTGAAAAAATCCCTAAGCTCCGGGGTCACAATTTCAGCAAAAATCTGACTTTTGGCAATTCACTCAAAAATGGTGCTAAACGGTTGCAAATGCTCCCGTGAAAGGTTTGGCGGTCGAAACAGAAGGCTTTTTATCACAGGAGAAGAAATCAGCCCTCGACAACTTAACCGGCGGAAAAATATTTTTTGAAAAAATCCCTAAGCCCCGGGGTCACAATTTCAGCAAAAATCTGACTTTTGGCAATTCACTCAAAAATGGTGCTAAACGGTTGCAAATGCTCCCGTGAAAGGTTTGGCGAACGAAACAGAAGGCTTTTTATCACAGGACAAGAAATCAGCCCTCGAAAACTTAAGCGGAGGAAAAATATTTTTTGAAAAAATCCCTAAGCCCCGGGGTCACAATTTCTGAAAAAATCTGACCTTTGGCAAGTCACTCAAAAATGGTGCTAAACGGTTGCAAATGCTCCCGTGAAAGGTTTGGCGGTTGAAACAGAAGGCTTTTTATCACAGGAGAAGAAATCAGCCCTCAACAACTTGACCGGCGGAAAAAGATTTTTTGAAAAAATCCCTAAGCCCCGGGGTCACAATTTCTGAAAAAATATGACTTTTGGCAATTCAATCAAAAATGGTGCTAAACGATTGCAAATGCTCCCGTGAAAGGTTTGGCGGTCGAAACAGAAGGCTTTTTATCACAGGAGAAGAAATCAGCCCTCAAAAACTTAAGCGGCGGAAAAATATTTTTTGAAAAAATCCCTAAGCCCCGGGGTCACAGTTTCAGCAAAAATCTGACTTTTGGCAATTCACTCAAAATTGATGCCAAACTGTTGCAAATGCTCCCCTGAAAGATTTGCGAAGGAAACAGAAGGCTTTTTATCACAGGAAAAGAAATCAGCCCTCTACAACTAAACCGGCAGAAAAATATTTTTTGAAAAAATCCCTAAGCCCCGGGGTCACAATTTCTGAAAAAATCTGACTTTTGGAAATTCACTCAAAAATGGTGCTAAACGGTTGCAAATGCTCCCCTGAAAGGTTTGGCGGTCGAAACCGAAGGCTTTTTATCACAGGAGAAGAAATCAGCCCTCGACGACTAAACCGGCGGAAAAAGATTTTTTGAAAAAATCCCTAAGCTCCGGGGTCACAATTTCTGAAAAAATCTGACTTTTGGCAATTCACTCAAAAATGGTGCTAAACGGTTGCAAATGCTCCCGTGAAAGGTTTGGCGGTCGAAACAGAAGGCTTTTTATCACAGGAGAAGAAATCAGCCCTCAAAAACTTAAGCAGCGGAAAAATATTTTTTGAAAAAATCCCTAAGCCCCGGGGTCACAGTTTCAGCAAAAATCTGACTTTTGGCAATTCACTCAAAAATGATGCCAAACTGTTGCAAATGCTCCCCTGAAAGCTTTTGCGAAGGAAACAGAAGGCTTTTTATCACAGGAGAAGAAATCAGCCCTCGACAACTAAACCGGCAGAAAAATATTTTTTGAAAAAATCCCTAAGCCCCGGGGTCACAATTTCAGCAAAAATCTGACTTTTGGCAATTCACTCAAAATTGGTGCAAAACAGTTACAAATGCTCCCCTGAGAGGTTTAGCGGTCAAAACAGAAGGCTTTTTATCACGGGAAAAGAAATCAGGCGAGGACAACTTAACCGGCAGAAAAATATTTTTTTGAAAAAATCCCTAAGCCCCGGGGTCACAATTTCATCAAAAATCTGACTTTCGGCATTTCACTCAAAAATGGTGCCAAACGGTTGCAAATGCTCCCCTGAGAGGTTTGGCGGTCGAAACAGAAGGCTATTAATCACGGGGAAAGAAATCAGCCCTCGACAACTTAACCGGCAGAAAAAGATTTTTTTGAAAAAATCCCTAAGCCCCGGGGTCAAAATTTCATCAAAAATCTGACTTTGGGCATTTCACTCAAAAATGGTGCCAAACGGTTGCAAATGCTCCCCTGAGAGGTTTGGCGGTCGAAACAGAAGGCTTTTAATCACGGGAAAAGAAATCAGCCCTCAACAACTTAACGGGCAGAAAAAGATTTTTTTGAAAAAATCCCTAAGCCCCGGGGTCACAATTTCATCAAAAATCTTACTTTCGGCAATTCACTCAAAAATGGTGCTAAACGGTTGCAATTGCTCCCGTGAAACGTTTGGCGGTCAAAACAGAAGGCTTTTTATCACAGGAGAAGAAATCAGCCCTCGACAACTAAACCGGCGGAAAAAGATTTTTTGAAAAAATCCCTAAGCTCCGGGGTCACAATTTCTGAAAAAATCTGACTTTTGGAAATTCACTCAAAAATGGTGCTAAACGGTTGCAAATGCTCCCGTGAAAGGTTTGGCGGTCGAAACAGAAGGCTTTTTATGACAGGAGAAGAAATCAGCCCTCAACAACTTGACCGGCCGAAAAAGATTTTTTGTAAAAATCCCTAAGCCCCGGGGTCACAATTTCAGCAAAAATCTGACTTTTGGCAATTTACTTAAAAATTGTGCTAAACGGTTGCAAATGCTCCCGTGAAAGGTTTGGCGGTCGAAACAGAAGGCTTTTTATCACAGGACAAGAAATCAGCCCTCGAAAACTTAAGCGGCGGAAAAATATTTTTTGAAAAAATCCCTAAGGCCCGGGGTCACAATTTCAGCAAAAATCTGACTTTTGGCAATTCACTCAAAAATGATGCCAAACTGTAGCAAATGCTCCCCTGAAAGCTTTTGCGAAGGAAACAGAAGGCTTTTTATCACAGGAGAAGAAATCAGCCCTCGACAACTAAACCGGCGGAAAAATATTTTTTGAAAAAATCCCTAAGCCCCGGGGTCACAATTTCTGAAAAAATCTGACCTTTGGCAAGTCACTCAAAAATGGTGCTAAACGGTTGCAAATGCTCCCGTGAAAGGTTTGGCGGTCGAAACAGAAGGCTTTTTATCACAGGAGAAGAAATCAGCCCTCAACAACTTGACCGGCGGAAAAAGATTTTTTGAAAAAATCCCTAAGCCCCGGGGTCACAATTTCTGAAAAAATATGACTTTTGGCAATTCAATCAAAAATGGTGCTAAACGATTGCAAATGCTCCCGTGAAAGGTTTGGCGGTCGAAACAGAAGGCTTTTTATCACAGGAGAAGAAATCAGCCCTCAAAAACTTAAGCAGCGGAAAAATATTTTTTGAAAAAATCCCTAAGCCCCGGGGTCACAGTTTCAGCAAAAATCTGACTTTTGGCAATTCACTCAAAAATGATGCCAAACTGTTGCAAATGCTCCCCTGAAAGCTTTTGCGAAGGAAACAGAAGGCTTTTTATCACAGGAGAAGAAATCAGCCCTCGACAACTAAACCGGCAGAAAAAGATTTTTTGAAAAAATCCCTAAGCCCCGGGGTCACAATTTCAGCAAAAATCTGACTTTTGGCAATTCACTCAAAAATGGTGCTAAACGGTTGCAAATGCTCCCGTGAAAGGTTTGGCGGTCGAAACCGAAGGCTTTTTATCACAGGAGAAGAAATCAGCCCTCGACAACTTAACCGGCGGAAAAATATTTTTTGAAAAAATCCCTAAGCCCCGGGGTCACAATTTCAGCAAAAATCTGACTTTTGGCAATTCACTCAAAAATGGTGCTAAACGGTTGCAAATGCTCCCGTGAAAGGTTTGGCGAACGAAACAGAAGGCTTTTTATCACAGGACAAGAAATCAGCCCTCGAAAACTTAAGCGGAGGAAAAATATTTTTTGAAAAAATCCCTAAGCCCCGGGGTCACAATTTCAGCAAAAATCTGACTTTTGGCAATTCACTCATAAATGATGCCAAACTGTTGCAAATGCTCCCCTGAAAGCTTTTGCGAAGGAAACAGAAGGCTTTTTATCACAGGAGAAGAAATCAGCCCTCGACAACTAAACCGGCGGAAAAAGATTTTTTGAAAAAATCCCTAAGCTTCGGGGTCATAATTTCTGAAAAAATCTGACTTTTGGCAATTCACTCAAAAATGGTGCTAAACGGTTGCAAATGCTCCCGTTAAAGGTTTGGCGGTCGAAACAGAAGGCTTTTTATCACAGGACAAGAAATCAGCCCTCGAAAACTTAAGCGGCGGAAAAATATTTTTTGAAAAAATCCCTAAGGCCCGGGGTCACAATTTCAGCAAAAATCTGACTTTTGGCAATTCACTCAAAAATGATGCCAAACTGTAGCAAATGCTCCCCTGAAAGCTTTTGCGAAGGAAACAGAAGGCTTTTTATCACAGGAGAAGAAATCAGCCCTCGACAACTAAACCGGCGGAAAAAGATTTTTTGAAAAAATCCCTAAGCCCCGGGGTTACAATTTCTGAAAAAATCTGACTTTTGGCAATTCAATCAAAAATGGTGCTAAACGATTGCAAATGCTCCCGTGAAAGGTTTGGCGGTCGAAACAGAAGGCTTTTTATCACAGGAGAAGAAATCAGCCCTCAAAAACTTAAGCAGCGGAAAAATATTTTTTGAAAAAATCCCTAAGCCCCGGGGTCACAGTTTCAGCAAAAATCTGACTTTTGGCAATTCACTCAAAAATGATGCCAAACTGTTGCAAATGCTCCCCTGAAAGCTTTTGCGAAGGAAACAGAAGGCTTTTTATCACAGGAGAAGAAATCAGCCCTCGACAACTAAACCGGCAGAAAAATATTTTTTGAAAAAATCCCTAAGCCCCGGGGTCACAATTTCTGAAAAAATATGACTTTTGGCAATTCAATCAAAAATGGTGCTAAACGATTGCAAATGCTCCCGTGAAAGGTTTGGCGGTCGAAACAGAAGGCTTTTTATCACAGGAGAAGAAATCAGCCCTCAAAAACTTAACCGGCGGAAAAATATTTTTTGAAAAAATCCCTAAGCCCCGGGGTCACAGTTTCAGCAAAAATCTGACTTTTGGCAATTCACTCAAAATTGATGCCAAACTGTTGCAAATGCTCCCCTGAAAGATTTGCGAAGGAAACAGAAGGCTTTTTATCACAGGAAAAGAAATCAGCCCTCTACAACTAAACCGGCGGAAAAATATTTTTTGAAAAAATCCCTAAGCCCCGGGGTCACAATTTCTGAAAAAATCTGACTTTTGGAAATTCACTCAAAAATGGTGCTAAACGGTTGCAAATGCTCCCCTGAAAGGTTTGGCGGTCGAAACCGAAGGCTTTTTATCACAGGAGAAGAAATCAGCCCTCGACGACTAAACCGGCGGAAAAATATTTTTTGAAAAAATCCCTAAGCTCCGGGGTCACAATTTCAGCAAAAATCTGACTTTTGGCAATTCACTCAAAAATGGTGCTAAACGGTTGCAAATGCTCCCGTGAAAGGTTTGGCGGTCGAAACAGAAGGCTTTTTATCACAGGAGAAGAAATCAGCCCTCGACAACTTAACCGGCGGAAAAATATTTTTTGAAAAAATCCCTAAGCCCCGGGGTCACAATTTCAGCAAAAATCTGACTTTTGGCAATTCACTCAAAAATGGTGCTAAACGGTTGCAAATGCTCCCGTGAAAGGTTTGGCGAACGAAACAGAAGGCTTTTTATCACAGGACAAGAAATCAGCCCTCGAAAACTTAAGCGGAGGAAAAATATTTTTTGAAAAAATCCCTAAGCCCCGGGGTCACAATTTCAGCAAAAATCTGACTTTTGGCAATTCACTCATAAATGATGCCAAACTGTTGCAAATGCTCCCCTGAAAGCTTTTGCGAAGGAAACAGAAGGCTTTTTATCACAGGAGAAGAAATCAGCCCTCGACAACTAAACCGGCGGAAAAATATTTTTTGAAAAAATCCCTAAGCCCCGGGGTCACAATTTCTGAAAAAATCTGACTTTTGGCAATTCACTCAAAAAGGATGCCAAACTGTTGCAAATGCTCCCCTGAAAGCTTTTGCGAAGGAAACAGAAGGCTTTTTATCACAGGAGAAGAAATCAGCCCTCGACAACTAAACCGGCAGAAAAATATTTTTTGAAAAAATCCCTAAGCCCCGGGGTCACAATTTCTGAAAAAATCTGACTTTTGGCAATTCACTCAAAAATGGTGCTAAACGGTTGCAAATGCTCCCCTGAGAGGTTTGGCGGTCGAAACAGAAGGCTTTTAATCACGGGAAAAGAAATCAGCCCTCAACAACTTAACGGGCAGAAAAAGATTTTTTTGAAAAAATCCCTAAGACCCGGGGTCACAATTTCTGAAAAAATCTGACTTTTGGAAATTCACTCAAAAATGGTGCTAAACGGTTGCAAATGCTCCCGTGAAAGGTTTGGCGGTCGAAACAGAAGGCTTTTTATCACAGGAGAAGAAATCAGCCCTCAACAACTTGACCGGCGGAAAAAGATTTTTTGTAAAAATCCCTAAGCCCCGGGGTCACAATTTCAGCAAAAATCTGACTTTTGGCAATTTACTTAAAAATTGTGCTAAACGGTTGCAAATGCTCCCGTGAAAGGTTTGGCGGTCGAAACAGAAGGCTTTTTATCACAGGACAAGAAATCAGCCCTCGAAAACTTAAGCGGCGGAAAAATATTTTTTGAAAAAATCCCTAAGGCCCGGGGTCACAATTTCAGCAAAAATCTGACTTTTGGCAATTCACTCAAAAATGATGCCAAACTGTTGCAAATGCTCCCCTGAAAGCTTTTGCGAAGGAAACAGAAGGCTTTTTATCACAGGAGAAGAAATCAGCCCTCGACAACTAAACCGGCGGAAAAAGATTTTTTGAAAAAATCCCTAAGCCCCGGGGTCACAATTTCTGAAAAAATATGACTTTTGGCAATTCAATCAAAAATGGTGCTAAACGATTGCAAATGCTCCCGTGAAAGGTTTGGCGGTCGAAACAGAAGGCTTTTTATCACAGGAGAAGAAATCAGCCCTCAAAAACTTAAGCGGCGGAAAAATATTTTTTGAAAAAATCCCTAAGCCCCGGGGTCACAGTTTCAGCAAAAATCTGACTTTTGGCAATTCACTCAAAATTGATGCCAAACTGTTGCAAATGCTCCCCTGAAAGATTTGCGAAGGAAACAGAAGGCTTTTTATCACAGGAAAAGAAATCAGCCCTCTACAACTAAACCGGCAGAAAAATATTTTTTGAAAAAATCCCTAAGCCCCGGGGTCACAATTTCTGAAAAAATCTGACTTTTGGAAATTCACTCAAAAATGGTGCTAAACGGTTGCAAATGCTCCCCTGAAAGGTTTGGCGGTCGAAACCGAAGGCTTTTTATCACAGGAGAAGAAATCAGCCCTCGACGACTAAACCGGCGGAAAAATATTTTTTGAAAAAATCCCTAAGCTCCGGGGTCACAATTTCTGAAAAAATCTGACTTTTGGCAATTCACTCAAAAATGGTGCTAAACGGTTGCAAATGCTCCCGTGAAAGGTTTGGCGGTCGAAACAGAAGGCTTTTTATCACAGGAGAAGAAATCAGCCCTCAACAACTTGACCGGCGGAAAAAGATTTTTTGAAAAAATCCCTAAGCCCCGGGGTCACAATTTCTGAAAAAATATGACTTTTGGCAATTCAATCAAAAATGGTGCTAAACGATTGCAAATGCTCCCGTGAAAGGTTTGGCGGTCGAAACAGAAGGCTTTTTATCACAGGAGAAGAAATCAGCCCTCAAAAACTTAAGCAGCGGAAAAATATTTTTTGAAAAAATCCCTAAGCCCCGGGGTCACAGTTTCAGCAAAAATCTGACTTTTGGCAATTCACTCAAAAATGGTGCTAAACGGTTGCAAATGCTCCCGTGAAAGGTTTGGCGGTCGAAACCGAAGGCTTTTTATCACAGGAGAAGAAATCAGCCCTCGACAACTTAACCGGCGGAAAAATATTTTTTGAAAAAATCCCTAAGCCCCGGGGTCACAATTTCAGCAAAAATCTGACTTTTGGCAATTCACTCAAAAATGGTGCTAAACGGTTGCAAATGCTCCCGTGAAAGGTTTGGCGAACGAAACAGAAGGCTTTTTATCACAGGACAAGAAATCAGCCCTCGAAAACTTAAGCGGAGGAAAAATATTTTTTGAAAAAATCCCTAAGCCCCGGGGTCACAATTTCTGAAAAAATATGACTTTTGGCAATTCACTCATAAATGATGCCAAACTGTTGCAAATGCTCCCCTGAAAGCTTTTGCGAAGGAAACAGAAGGCTTTTTATCACAGGAGAAGAAATCAGCCCTCGACAACTAAACCGGCGGAAAAAGATTTTTTGAAAAAATCCCTAAGCCCCGGGGTCACAATTTCTGAAAAAATATGACTTTTGGCAATTCAATCAAAAATGGTGCTAAACGATTGCAAATGCTCCCGTGAAAGGTTTGGCGGTCGAAACAGAAGGCTTTTTATCACAGGAGAAGAAATCAGCCCTCAAAAACTTAACCGGCGGAAAAATATTTTTTGAAAAAATCCCTAAGCCCCGGGGTCACAGTTTCAGCAAAAATCTGACTTTTGGCAATTCACTCAAAATTGATGCCAAACTGTTGCAAATGCTCCCCTGAAAGATTTGCGAAGGAAACAGAAGGCTTTTTATCACAGGAAAAGAAATCAGCCCTCTACAACTAAACCGGCGGAAAAATATTTTTTGAAAAAATCCCTAAGCCCCGGGGTCACAATTTCTGAAAAAATCTGACTTTTGGAAATTCACTCAAAAATGGTGCTAAACGGTTGCAAATGCTCCCCTGAAAGGTTTGGCGGTCGAAACCGAAGGCTTTTTATCACAGGAGAAGAAATCAGCCCTCGACGACTAAACCGGCGGAAAAATATTTTTTGAAAAAATCCCTAAGCTCCGGGGTCACAATTTCAGCAAAAATCTGACTTTTGGCAATTCACTCAAAAATGATGCCAAACTGTAGCAAATGCTCCCCTGAAAGCTTTTGCGAAGGAAACAGAAGGCTTTTTATCACAGGAGAAGAAATCAGCCCTCGACAACTAAACCGGCGGAAAAAGATTTTTTGAAAAAATCCCTAAGCCCCGGGGTCACAATTTCTGAAAAAATCTGACCTTTGGCAAGTCACTCAAAAATGGTGCTAAACGGTTGCAAATGCTCCCGTGAAAGGTTTGGCGGTCGAAACAGAAGGCTTTTTATCACAGGAGAAGAAATCAGCCCTCAACAACTTGACCGGCGGAAAAAGATTTTTTGAAAAAATCCCTAAGCCCCGGGGTCACAATTTCTGAAAAAATATGACTTTTGGCAATTCAATCAAAAATGGTGCTAAACGATTGCAAATGCTCCCTTGAAAGGTTTGGCGGTCGAAACAGAAGGCTTTTTATCACAGGAGAAGAAATCAGCCCTCAAAAACTTAAGCAGCGGAAAAATATTTTTTGAAAAAATCCCTAAGCCCCGGGGTCACAGTTTCAGCAAAAATCTGACTTTTGGCAATTCACTCAAAAATGATGCCAAACTGTTGCAAATGCTCCCCTGAAAGCTTTTGCGAAGGAAACAGAAGGCTTTTTATCACAGGAGAAGAAATCAGCCCTCGACAACTAAACCGGCAGAAAAAGATTTTTTGAAAAAATCCCTAAGCCCCGGGGTCACAATTTCTGAAAAAATCTGACTTTTGGCAATTCACTCAAAAATGGTGCTAAACGGTTGCAAATGCTCCCGTGAAAGGTTTGGCGGTCGAAACCGAAGGCTTTTTATCACAGGAGAAGAAATCAGCCCTCGACAACTTAACCGGCGGAAAAATATTTTTTGAAAAAATCCCTAAGCCCCGGGGTCACAATTTCAGCAAAAATCTGACTTTTGGCAATTCACTCAAAAATGGTGCTAAACGGTTGCAAATGCTCCCGTGAAAGGTTTGGCGAACGAAACAGAAGGCTTTTTATCACAGGACAAGAAATCAGCCCTCGAAAACTTAAGCGGAGGAAAAATATTTTTTGAAAAAATCCCTAAGCCCCGGGGTCACAATTTCAGCAAAAATCTGACTTTTGGCAATTCACTCATAAATGATGCCAAACTGTTGCAAATGCTCCCCTGAAAGCTTTTGCGAAGGAAACAGAAGGCTTTTTATCACAGGAGAAGAAATCAGCCCTCGACAACTAAACCGGCGGAAAAAGATTTTTTGAAAAAATCCCTAAGCTTCGGGGTCATAATTTCTGAAAAAATCTGACTTTTGGCAATTCACTCAAAAAGGATGCCAAACTGTTGCAAATGCTCCCCTGAAAGCTTTTGCGAAGGAAACAGAAGGCTTTTTATCACAGGAGAAGAAATCAGCCCTCGACAACTAAACCGGCAGAAAAATATTTTTTGAAAAAATCCCTAAGCCCCGGGGTCACAATTTCTGAAAAAATCTGACTTTTGGCAATTCACTCAAAAATGATGCCAAACTGTAGCAAATGCTCCCCTGAAAGCTTTTGCGAAGGAAACAGAAGGCTTTTTATCACAGGAGAAGAAATCAGCCCTCGACAACTAAACCGGCGGAAAAAGATTTTTTGAAAAAATCCCTAAGCCCCGGGGTTACAATTTCTGAAAAAATCTGACTTTTGGCAATTCAATCAAAAATGGTGCTAAACGATTGCAAATGCTCCCGTGAAAGGTTTGGCGGTCGAAACAGAAGGCTTTTTATCACAGGAGAAGAAATCAGCCCTCAAAAACTTAAGCAGCGGAAAAATATTTTTTGAAAAAATCCCTAAGCCCCGGGGTCACAGTTTCAGCAAAAATCTGACTTTTGGCAATTCACTCAAAAATGATGCCAAACTGTTGCAAATGCTCCCCTGAAAGCTTTTGCGAAGGAAACAGAAGGCTTTTTATCACAGGAGAAGAAATCAGCCCTCGACAACTAAACCGGCAGAAAAAGATTTTTTGAAAAAATCCCTAAGCCCCGGGGTCACAATTTCTGAAGAAATATGACTTTTGGCAATTCAATCAAAAATGGTGCTAAACGATTGCAAATGCTCCCGTGAAAGGTTTGGCGGTCGAAACAGAAGGCTTTTTATCACAGGAGAAGAAATCAGCCCTCAAAAACTTAACCGGCGGAAAAATATTTTTTGAAAAAATCCCTAAGCCCCGGGGTCACAGTTTCAGCAAAAATCTGACTTTTGGCAATTCACTCAAAATTGATGCCAAACTGTTGCAAATGCTCCCCTGAAAGATTTGCGAAGGAAACAGAAGGCTTTTTATCACAGGAAAAGAAATCAGCCCTCTACAACTAAACCGGCGGAAAAATATTTTTTGAAAAAATCCCTAAGCCCCGGGGTCACAATTTCTGAAAAAATCTGACTTTTGGAAATTCACTCAAAAATGGTGCTAAACGGTTGCAAATGCTCCCCTGAAAGGTTTGGCGGTCGAAACCGAAGGCTTTTTATCACAGGAGAAGAAATCAGCCCTCGACGACTAAACCGGCGGAAAAATATTTTTTGAAAAAATCCCTAAGCTCCGGGGTCACAATTTCAGCAAAAATCTGACTTTTGGCAATTCACTCAAAAATGGTGCTAAACGGTTGCAAATGCTCCCGTGAAAGGTTTGGCGGTCGAAACAGAAGGCTTTTTATCACAGGAGAAGAAATCAGCCCTCGACAACTTAACCGGCGGAAAAATATTTTTTGAAAAAATCCCTAAGCCCCGGGGTCACAATTTCAGCAAAAATCTGACTTTTGGCAATTCACTCAAAAATGGTGCTAAACGGTTGCAAATGCTCCCGTGAAAGGTTTGGCGAACGAAACAGAAGGCTTTTTATCACAGGACAAGAAATCAGCCCTCGAAAACTTAAGCGGAGGAAAAATATTTTTTGAAAAAATCCCTAAGCCCCGGGGTCACAATTTCAGCAAAAATCTGACTTTTGGCAATTCACTCATAAATGATGCCAAACTGTTGCAAATGCTCCCCTGAAAGCTTTTGCGAAGGAAACAGAAGGCTTTTTATCACAGGAGAAGAAATCAGCCCTCGACAACTAAACCGGCGGAAAAATATTTTTTGAAAAAATCCCTAAGCCCCGGGGTCACAATTTCTGAAAAAATCTGACTTTTGGCAATTCACTCAAAAAGGATGCCAAACTGTTGCAAATGCTCCCCTGAAAGCTTTTGCGAAGGAAACAGAAGGCTTTTTATCACAGGAGAAGAAATCAGCCCTCGACAACTAAACCGGCAGAAAAATATTTTTTGAAAAAATCCCTAAGCCCCGGGGTCACAATTTCTGAAAAAATCTGACTTTTGGCAATTCACTCAAAAATGGTGCTAAACGGTTGCAAATGCTCCCCTGAGAGGTTTGGCGGTCGAAACAGAAGGCTATTAATCACGGGGAAAGAAATCAGCCCTCGACAACTTAACCGGCAGAAAAAGATTTTTTTGAAAAAATCCCTAAGCCCCGGGGTCAAAATTTCATCAAAAATCTGACTTTGGGCATTTCACTCAAAAATGGTGCCAAACGGTTGCAAATGCTCCCCTGAGAGGTTTGGCGGTCGAAACAGAAGGCTTTTAATCACGGGAAAAGAAATCAGCCCTCAACAACTTAACGGGCAGAAAAAGATTTTTTTGAAAAAATCCCTAAGCCCCGGGGTCACAATTTCTGAAAAAATCTGACTTTTGGAAATTCACTCAAAAATGGTGCTAAACGGTTGCAAATGCTCCCGTGAAAGGTTTGGCGGTCGAAACAGAAGGCTTTTTATCACAGGAGAAGAAATCAGCCCTCAACAACTTGACCGGCGGAAAAAGATTTTTTGTAAAAATCCCTAAGCCCCGGGGTCACAATTTCAGCAAAAATCTGACTTTTGGCAATTTACTTAAAAATTGTGCTAAACGGTTGCAAATGCTCCCGTGAAAGGTTTGGCGGTCGAAACAGAAGGCTTTTTATCACAGGACAAGAAATCAGCCCTCGAAAACTTAAGCGGCGGAAAAATATTTTTTGAAAAAATCCCTAAGGCCCGGGGTCACAATTTCAGCAAAAATCTGACTTTTGGCAATTCACTCAAAAATGATGCCAAACTGTTGCAAATGCTCCCCTGAAAGCTTTTGCGAAGGAAACAGAAGGCTTTTTATCACAGGAGAAGAAATCAGCCCTCGACAACTAAACCGGCGGAAAAAGATTTTTTGAAAAAATCCCTAAGCCCCGGGGTCACAATTTCTGAAAAAATATGACTTTTGGCAATTCAATCAAAAATGGTGCTAAACGATTGCAAATGCTCCCGTGAAAGGTTTGGCGGTCGAAACAGAAGGCTTTTTATCACAGGAGAAGAAATCAGCCCTCAAAAACTTAAGCGGCGGAAAAATATTTTTTGAAAAAATCCCTAAGCCCCGGGGTCACAGTTTCAGCAAAAATCTGACTTTTGGCAATTCACTCAAAATTGATGCCAAACTGTTGCAAATGCTCCCCTGAAAGATTTGCGAAGGAAACAGAAGGCTTTTTATCACAGGACAAGAAATCAGCCCTCGAAAACTTGACCGGCGGAAAAAGATTTTTTGAAAAAATCCCTAAGCCCCGGGGTCACAATTTCTGAAAAAATATGACTTTTGGCAATTCAATCAAAAATGGTGCTAAACGATTGCAAATGCTCCCGTGAAAGGTTTGGCGGTCGAAACAGAAGGCTTTTTATCACAGGAGAAGAAATCAGCCCTCAAAAACTTAAGCAGCGGAAAAATATTTTTTAAAAAATCCCTAAGCCCCGGGGTCACAGTTTCAGCAAAAATCTGACTTTTGGCAATTCACTCAAAAATGGTGCTAAACGGTTGCAAATGCTCCCGTGAAAGGTTTGGCGGTCGAAACCGAAGGCTTTTTATCACAGGAGAAGAAATCAGCCCTCGACAACTTAACCGGCGGAAAAATATTTTTTGAAAAAATCCCTAAGCCCCGGGGTCACAATTTCAGCAAAAATCTGACTTTTGGCAATTCACTCAAAAATGGTGCTAAACGGTTGCAAATGCTCCCGTGAAAGGTTTGGCGAACGAAACAGAAGGCTTTTTATCACAGGACAAGAAATCAGCCCTCGAAAACTTAAGCGGAGGAAAAATATTTTTTGAAAAAATCCCTAAGCCCCGGGGTCACAATTTCAGCAAAAATCTGACTTTTGGCAATTCACTCATAAATGATGCCAAACTGTTGCAAATGCTCCCCTGAAAGCTTTTGCGAAGGAAACAGAAGGCTTTTTATCACAGGAGAAGAAATCAGCCCTCGACAACTAAACCGGCGGAAAAAGATTTTTTGAAAAAATCCCTAAGCCCCGGGGTCACAATTTCTGAAAAAATATGACTTTTGGCAATTCAATCAAAAATGGTGCTAAACGATTGCAAATGCTCCCGTGAAAGGTTTGGCGGTCGAAACAGAAGGCTTTTTATCACAGGACAAGAAATCAGCCCTCGAAAACTTAAGCGGCGGAAAAAGATTTTTTGAAAAAATCCCTAAGCCCCGGGGTCACAATTTCAGCAAAAATCTGACTTTTGGCAATTCACTCAAAAATGATGCCAAACTGTTGCAAATGCTCCCCTGAAAGCTTTTGCGAAGGAAACAGAAGGCTTTTTATCACAGGAGAAGAAATCAGCCCTCGACAACTAAACCGGCGGAAAAATATTTTTTGAAAAAATCCCTAAGCCCCGGGGTCACAATTTCTGAAAAAATCTGACTTTTGGCAATTCACTCAAAAATGGTGCTAAACGTTTGCAAATGCTCCCGTGAAAGGTTTGGCGGTCGAAACAGAAGGCTTTTTATCACAGGAGAAGAAATCAGCCCTCAAAAACTTAAGCGGCGGAAAAATATTTTTTTAAAAAATCCCTAAGCCCCGGGGTCACAGTTTCAGCAAAAATCTGACTTTTGGCAATTCACTCAAAAATGATGCCAAACTGTTGCAAATGCTCCCCTGAAAGCTTTTGCGAAGGAAACAGAAGGCTTTTTATCACAGGAGAAGAAATCAGCCCTCGACAACTAAACCGGCAGAAAAATATTTTTTGAAAAAATCCCTAAGCCCCGGGGTCACAATTTCAGCAAAAATCTGACTTTTGGCAATTCACTCAAAAATGGTGCTAAACGGTTGCAAATGCTCCCCTGAAAGGTTTGGCGGTCGAAACAGAAGGCTTTTTATCACAGGAGAAGAAATCAGCCCTCAAAAACTTAAGCGGCAGAAAAATATTTTTTGAAAAAATCCCTAAGCTCCGGGGTCACAATTTCAGCAAAAATCTGACTTTTGGCAATTCACTCAAAAATGATGCCAAACTGTTGCAAATGCTCCCCTGAAAGCTTTTGCGAAGGAAACAGAAGGCTTTTTATCACAGGAGAAGAAATCAGCCCTCGACAACTAAACCGGCAGAAAAATATTTTTTGAAAAAATCCCTAAGCCCCGGGGTCACAATTTCAGCAAAAATCTGACTTTTGGCAATTCACTCAAAAATGGTGCTAAACGGTTGCAAATGCTCCCCTGAAAGGTTTGGCGGTCGAAACAGAAGGCTTTTTATCACAGGAGAAGAAATCAGCCCTCAAAAACTTAAGCGGCAGAAAAATATTTTTTGAAAAAATCCCTAAGCCCCGGGGTCACAATTTCTGAAAAAATCTGACTTTTGGCAATTCACTCAAAAATGGTGCTAAACGTTTGCAAATGCTCCCGTGAAAGGTTTGGCGGTCGAAACAGAAGGCTTTTTATCACAGGAGAAGAAATCAGCCCTCAAAAACTTAAGCGGCGGAAAAATATTTTTTTAAAAAATCCCTAAGCCCCGGGGTCACAGTTTCAGCAAAAATCTGACTTTTGGCAATTCACTCAAAAATGATGCCAAACTGTTGCAAATGCTCCCCTGAAAGCTTTTGCGAAGGAAACAGAAGGCTTTTTATCACAGGAGAAGAAATCAGCCCTCGACAACTAAACCGGCAGAAAAATATTTTTTGAAAAAATCCCTAAGCCCCGGGGTCACAATTTCAGCAAAAATCTGACTTTTGGCAATTCACTCAAAAATGGTGCTAAACGGTTGCAAATGCTCCCCTGAAAGGTTTGGCGGTCGAAACAGAAGGCTTTTTATCACAGGAGAAGAAATCAGCCCTCAAAAACTTAAGCGGCAGAAAAATATTTTTTGAAAAAATCCCTAAGCTCCGGGGTCACAATTTCAGCAAAAATCTGACTTTTGGCAATTCACTCAAAAATGGTGCTAAACGATTGCAAATGCTCCCGTGAAAGGTTTGGCGGTCGAAACAGAAGGCTTTTTATCACAGGACAAGAAATCAGCCCTCGACAACTAAACCGGCAGAAAAATATTTTTTGAAAAAATCCCTAAGCCCCGGGGTCACAATTTCAGCAAAAATCTGACTTTTGGCAATTCACTCAAAAAGGATGCCAAACTGTTGCAAATGCTCCCCTGAAAGCTTTTGCGAAGGAAACAGAAGGCTTTTTATCACAGGAGAAGAAATCAGCCCTCGACAACTAAACCGGCAGAAAAATATTTTTTGAAAAAATCCCTAAGCCCCGGGGTCACAATTTCTGAAAAAATCTGACTTTTGGCAATTCACTCAAAAATGGTGCTAAACGATTGCAAATGCTCCCGTGAAAGGTTTGGCGGTCGAAACAGAAGGCTTTTTATCACAGGACAAGAAATCAGCCCTCGACAACTAAACCGGCAGAAAAATATTTTTTGAAAAAATCCCTAAGCCCCGGGGTCACAATTTCAGCAAAAATCTGACTTTTGGCAATTCACTCAAAAAGGATGCCAAACTGTTGCAAATGCTCCCCTGAAAGCTTTTGCGAAGGAAACAGAAGGCTTTTTATCACAGGAGAAGAAATCAGCCCTCGACAACTAAACCGGCAGAAAAATATTTTTTGAAAAAATCCCTAAGCCCCGGGGTCACAATTTCTGAAAAAATCTGACTTTTGGCAATTCACTCAAAAATGGTGCTAAACGGTTGCAAATGCTCCCCTGAGAGGTTTGGCGGTCGAAACAGAAGGCTATTAATCACGGGGAAAGAAATCAGCCCTCGACAACTTAACCGGCAGAAAAAGATTTTTTTGAAAAAATCCCTAAGCCCCGGGGTCAAAATTTCATCAAAAATCTGACTTTGGGCATTTCACTCAAAAATGGTGCCAAACGGTTGCAAATGCTCCCCTGAGAGGTTTGGCGGTCGAAAGAGAAGGCTTTTAATCACGGGAAAAGAAATCAGCCCTCAACAACTTAACGGGCAGAAAAAGATTTTTTTGAAAAAATCCCTAAGCCCCGGGGTCACAATTTCATCAAAAATCTTACTTTCGGCAATTCACTCAAAAATGGTGCTAAACGGTTGCAATTGCTCCCGTGAAACGTTTGGCGGTCAAAACAGAAGGCTTTTTATCACAGGAGAAGAAATCAGCCCTCGACAACTAAACCGGCAGAAAAATATTTTTTGAAAAAATCCCTAAGCCCCGGGGTCACAATTTCTGAAAAAATCTGACTTTTGGCAATTCACTCAAAATTGGTGCTAAACGGTTGCAAATGCTCCCCTGAAAGGTTTGGCGGTCGAATTTTGAAGGCTTTTTATCACAGGAGAAGAAATCAGCCCTCAAAAACTTAAGCGGCGGAAAAATATTTTTTGAAAAAATCCCTAAGCCCCGGGGTCACAGTTTCAGCAAAAATCTGACTTTTGGCAATTCACTCAAAAATGATGCCAAACTGTTGCAAATGCTCCCCTGAAAGCTTTTGCGAAGGAAACAGAAGGCTTTTTATCACAGGAGAAGAAATCAGCCCTCGACAACTAAACCGGCAGAAAAATATTTTTTGAAAAAATCCCTAAGCCCCGGGGTCACAATTTCAGCAAAAATCTGACTTTTGGCAATTCACTCAAAAAGGATGCCAAACTGTTGCAAATGCTCCCCTGAAAGCTTTTGCGAAGGAAACAGAAGGCTTTTTATCACAGGAGAAGAAATCAGCCCTCGACAACTAAACCGGCAGAAAAATATTTTTTGAAAAAATCCCTAAGCCCCGGGGTCACAATTTCAGCAAAAATCTGACTTTTGGCAATTCACTCAAAAATGGTGCTAAACGGTTGCAAATGCTCCCCTGAAAGGTTTGGCGGTCGAAACAGAAGGCTTTTTATCACAGGAGAAGAAATCAGCCCTCAAAAACTTAAGCGGCGGAAAAATATTTTTTGAAAAAATCCCTAAGCTCCGGGGTCACAATTTCTGAAAAAATCTGACTTTTGGCAATTCACTCAAAAATGGTGCTAAACGGTTGCAAATGCTCCCGTGAAAGGTTTGGCGGTCGAAACAGAAGGCTTTTTATCACAGGAGAAGAAATCAGCCCTCGACAACTAAACCGGCAGAAAAATATTTTTTGAAAAAATCCCTAAGCCCCGGGGTCACAATTTCTGAAAAAATCTGACTTTTGGCAATTAACTCAAAAATGGTGCTAAATGTTTGCAAATGCTCCCGTGAAAGGTTTGGCGGTCGAAACAGAAGGCTTTTTATCACAGGAGAAGAAATCAGCCCTCAAAAACTTAAGCGGCGGAAAAATATTTTTTAAAAAAATCCCTAAGCCCCGGGGTCACAGTTTCAGCAAAAATCTGACTTTTGGCAATTCACTCAAAAATGATGCCAAACTGTTGCAAATGCTCCCCTGAAAGCTTTTGCGAAGGAAACAGAAGGCTTTTTATCACAGGAGAAGAAATCAGCCCTCGACAACTAAACCGGCAGAAAAATATTTTTTGAAAAAATCCCTAAGCCCCGGGGTCACAATTTCAGCAAAAATCTGACTTTTGGCAATTCACTCAAAAATGGTGCTAAACGGTTGCAAATGCTCCCCTGAAAGGTTTGGCGGTCGAAACAGAAGGCTTTTTATCACAGGAGAAGAAATCAGCCCTCAAAAACTTAAGCGGCGGAAAAATATTTTTTGAAAAAATCCCTAAGCTCCGGGGTCACAATTTCTGAAAAAATCTGACTTTTGGCAATTCACTCAAAAATGATGCCAAACTGTTGCAAATGCTCCCCTGAAAGCTTTTGCGAAGGAAACAGAAGGCTTTTTATCACAGGAGAAGAAATCAGCCCTCGACAACTAAACCGGCAGAAAAATATTTTTTGAAAAAATCCCTAAGCCCCGGGGTCACAATTTCTGAAAAAATCTGACTTTTGGCAATTAACTCAAAAATGGTGCTAAATGCTTGCAAATGCTCCCGTGAAAGGTTTGGCGGTCGAAACAGAAGGCTTTTTATCACAGGAGAAGAAATCAGCCCTCAAAAACTTAAGCGGCGGAAAAATATTTTTTAAAAAAATCCCTAAGCCCCGGGGTCACAGTTTCAGCAAAAATCTGACTTTTGGCAATTCACTCAAAAATGATGCCAAACTGTTGCAAATGCTCCCCTGAAAGCTTTTGCGAAGGAAACAGAAGGCTTTTTATCACAGGAGAAGAAATCAGCCCTCGACAACTAAACCGGCAGAAAAATATTTTTTGAAAAAATCCCTAAGCCCCGGGGTCACAATTTCAGCAAAAATCTGACTTTTGGCAATTCACTCAAAAATGGTGCTAAACAGTTGCAAATGCTCCCCTGAAAGGTTTGGCGGTCGAAACAGAAGGCTTTTTATCACAGGAGAAGAAATCAGCCCTCAAAAACTTAAGCGGCGGAAAAATATTTTTTGAAAAAATCCCTAAGCTCCGGGGTCACAATTTCTGAAAAAATCTGACTTTTGGCAATTCACTCAAAAATGGTGCTAAACGGTTGCAAATGCTCCCGTGAAAGGTTTGGCGGTCGAAACAGAAGGCTTTTTATCACAGGACAAGAAATCAGCCCTCGACAACTAAACCGGCAGAAAAATATTTTTTGAAAAAATCCCTAAGCCCCGGGGTCACAATTTCTGAAAAAATCTGACTTTTGGCAATTCACTCAAAAAGGATGCCAAACTGTTGCAAATGCTCCCCTGAAAGCTTTTGCGAAGGAAACAGAAGGCTTTTTATCACAGGAGAAGAAATCAGCCCTCGACAACTAAACCGGCAGAAAAATATTTTTTGAAAAAATCCCTAAGCCCCGGGGTCACAATTTCTGAAAAAATCTGACTTTTGGCAATTCACTCAAAAATGGTGCTAAACGTTTGCAAATGCTCCCGTGAAAGGTTTGGCGGTCGAATTTTGAAGGCTTTTTATCACAGGAGAAGAAATCAGCCCTCAAAAACTTAAGCGGCGGAAAAATATTTTTTGAAAAAATCCCTAAGCCCCGGGGTCACAGTTTCAGCAAAAGTCTGACTTTTGGCAATTCACTCAAAAATGATGCCAAACTGTTGCAAATGCTCCCCTGAAAGCTTTTGCGAAGGAAACAGAAGGCTTTTTATCACAGGAGAAGAAATCAGCCCTCGACAACTAAACCGGCAGAAAAATATTTTTTGAAAAAATCCCTAAGCCCCGGGGTCACAATTTCAGCAAAAATCTGACTTTTGGCAATTCACTCAAAAAGGATGCCAAACTGTTGCAAATGCTCCCCTGAAAGCTTTTGCGAAGGAAACAGAAGGCTTTTTATCACAGGAGAAGAAATCAGCCCTCGACAACTAAACCGGCAGAAAAATATTTTTTGAAAAAATCCCTAAGCCCCGGGGTCACAATTTCAGCAAAAAATCTGACTTTTGGCAATTCACTCAAAAATGGTGCTAAACGGTTGCAAATGCTCCCCTGAAAGGTTTGGCGGTCGAAACAGAAGGCTTTTTATCACAGGAGAAGAAATCAGCCCTCGACAACTTAAGCGGCGGAAAAATATTTTTTGAAAAAATCCCTAAGCTCCGGGGTCACAATTTCTGAAAAAATCTGACTTTTGGCAATTCACTCAAAAATGGTGCTAAACGGTTGCAAATGCTCCCGTGAAAGGTTTGGCGGTCGAAACAGAAGGCTTTTTATCACAGGAGAAGAAATCAGCCCTCGACAACTAAACCGGCAGAAAAATATTTTTTGAAAAAATCCCTAAGCCCCGGGGTCACAATTTCTGAAAAAATCTGACTTTTGGCAATTCACTCAAAAATGGTGCTAAACGTTTGCAAATGCTCCCGTGAAAGGTTTGGCGGTCGAATTTTGAAGGCTTTTTATCACAGGAGAAGAAATCAGCCCTCAAAAACTTAAGCGGCGGAAAAATATTTTTTGAAAAAATCCCTAAGCCCCGGGGTCACAGTTTCAGCAAAAATCTGACTTTTGGCAATTCACTCAAAAATGATGCCAAACTGTTGCAAATGCTCCCCTGAAAGCTTTTGCGAAGGAAACAGAAGGCTTTTTATCACAGGAGAAGAAATCAGCCCTCGACAACTAAACCGGCAGAAAAATATTTTTTGAAAAAATCCCTAAGCCCCGGGGTCACAATTTCAGCAAAAATCTGACTTTTGGCAATTCACTCAAAAATGGTGCTAAACGGTTGCAAATGCTCCCCTGAAAGGTTTGGCGGTCGAAACAGAAGGCTTTTTATCACAGGAGAAGAAATCAGCCCTCAAAAACTTAAGCGGCGGAAAAATATTTTTTGAAAAAATCCCTAAGCCCCGGGGTCACAATTTCAGCAAAAATCTGACTTTTGGCAATTCACTCAAAAATGGTGCTAAACGGTTGCAAATGCTCCCCTGAAAGGTTTGGCGGTCGAAACAGAAGGCTTTTTATCACAGGAGAAGAAATCAGCCCTCGACAACTAAACCGGCGGAAAAATATTTTTTGACAAAATCCCTAAGCTCCGGGGTCACAATTTCTGAAAAAATCTGACTTTTGGCAATTCACTCAAAAATGGTGCTAAACGGTTGCAAATGTTCCCGTGAAAGGTTTGGCGGTCGAAACAGAAGGCTTTTTATCACAGGAGAAGAAATCAGCCCTCGACAACTAAACCGGCAGAAAAATATTTTTTGAAAAAATCCCTAAGCCCCGGGGTCACAATTTCAGCAAAAATCTGACTTTTGGAAATTCACTCAAAAATGGTGCTAAACGGTTGCAAATGCTCCCGTGAAAGGTTTGGCGGTCGAAACCGAAGGCTTTTTATCACAGGAGAAGAAATCAGCCCTCGACAACTTAACCGGCGGAAAAAGATTTTTTGAAAAAATCCCTAAGCCCCGGGGTCACAATTTCATCAAAAACCTGACTTTCGGCATTTCACTCAAAAATGGTGCCAAACGGCTGCAAATGCTCCCCTGAGAGGTTTGGCCGTCGAAAAAGAAGGCTTTATATCACAGAACAAGAAATCAACCATGGATAACTTAACCAGCAGAAAAATGGTGCCAAACGGTTGCAAATGCTCCCCTGAAAGCTTTTGCGAAGGAAACAGAAGGCTTTTTATCAGGGGAAAAGAAATCAGCCCTCGACAACTTAACCGGCGGAAAAAGATTTTTTGAAAAAATCCGTAAGCCCCGGGGTCACAATTTCATCAAAAATCTGACTTTCAGCATTTCACTCAAAAATGGTGCCAAACGGTTGCAAATGCTCCCCTGAGAGGTTTGGCGGTCGAAACAGAAGGCTATTAATCACGGGGAAAGAAATCAGCCCTCGACAACTTAACCGGCAGAAAAAGATTTTTTTGAAAAAATCCCTAATTTCATCAAAAATCTGACTTTTTGCAAATCACTCAAAAATGGTGCCAAACGGTTGCAAATGCTCCCCTGAGAGGTTTGGCCGTCGAAAAAAAAAGGCTTTATATCAAAGAGCAAGAAATCAACCATGGACAACTTAACTGGGTGAAAAATGGAGTCAAATGGTTGCAAATGCTCCCCTGAGAGGTTTCGAGGTCGAAACAGAAGGCTTTTTATCAGGGGAAAAGAAATCAGCCCTCGACAACTTAACTGGCAGAAAAAGATTTTTTTGAAAAAATCCCTAAGCCCCGGGGTCACAATTTCATCAAAAATCTGACTTTCGGCATTTCACTCAAAAATGGTGCAAAACGGTTGCAAATGCTCCCGAGAGAGGTTTGGCAGACGAAACAGAAGGCTTTTTATCACGGGAAAAGAAATCAGCCCTCGACAACTTAACGGGCAGAAAAAGATTTTTTTGAAAAAATCCCTAAGCCCCGGGGTCACAATTTCATCAAAAATCTTACTTTCGGCAATTCACTCAAAAATGGTGCTAAACGGTTGCAATTGCTCCCGTGAAACGTTTGGCGGTCGAAACAGAAGGCTTTTTATCACAGGAGAAGAAATCAACCCTCAACAACTTGACCGGCGGAAAAAGATTTTTTGAAAAAATCCCTAAGCTCCGGGGTCACAATTTCTGAAAAAATCTGACCTTTGGCAATTCACTCAAAAATGGTGCTAAACGGTTGCAAATGCTCCCGTGAAAGGTTTGGCGGTCGAAACAGAAGGCTTTTTATCACAGGACAAGAAATCAGCCCTCGAAAACTTAAGCGGCGGAAAAATATTTTTTGAAAAAATCCCTAAGGCCCGGGGTCACAATTTCAGCAAAAATCTGACTTTTGGCAATTCACTCAAAAATGATGCCAAACTGTTGCAAATGCTCCCCTGAAAGCTTTTGCGAAGGAAACAGAAGGCTTTTTATCACAGGAGAAGAAATCAGCCCTCGACAACTAAACCGGCAGAAAAATATTTTTTGAAAAAATCCCTAAGCCCCGGGGTCACAATTTCTGAAAAAATCTGACTTTTGGCAATTCACTCAAAAATGGTGCTAAACGTTTGCAAATGCTCCCGTGAAAGGTTTGGCGGTCGAAATAGAAGGCTTTTTATCACAGGAGAAGAAATCAGCCCTCTACAACTTAACCGGCGGAAAAAGATTTTTTGAAAAAATCCCTAAGCCCCGGGGTCACAATTTCAGGAAAAATCTGACTTTTGGCAATTCACTCAAAAATGGTGCTAAACGGTTGCATATGCTCCCGTGAAAGGTTTGGCGGTCGAAACAGAAGGCTTTTTATCACAGGAGAAGAAATCAGCCCTCGACAACTAAACCGGCGGAAAAAGATTTTTTGAAAAAATCCCTAAGCCCCGGGGTCACAATTTCTGAAAAAATCTAACCTTTGGCAAGTCACTCAAAAATGGCGCTAAACGGTTGCAAATGCTCCCGTGAAAGGTTTGGCGGTTGAAACAGAAGGCTTTTTATCACAGGAGAAGAAATCAGCCCTCAACAACTTGACCGGCGGAAAAAGATTTTTTGAAAAAATCCCTAAGCTCCGGGGTCACAATTTCTGAAAAAATCTGACTTTTGGCACTTCACTCAAAAATGATGCCAAACTGTTGCAAATGCTCCCCTGAAAGCTTTTGCGAAGGAAACAGAAGGCTTTTTATCACAGGAGAAGAAATCAGCCCTCGACAACTAAACCGGCAGAAAAATATTTTTTGAAAAAATCCCTAAGCCCCGGGGTCACAATTTCAGCAAAAATCTGACTTTTGGCAATTCACTCAAAAATGGTGCTAAACGGTTGCAAATGCTCCCCTGAAAGGTTTGGCGGTCGAAACCGAAGGCTTTTTATCAGAGGACAAGAAATCAGCCCTCAACAACTTGACCGGCGGAAAAAGATTTTTTGAAAAAATCCCTAAGCCCCGGGGTCACAATTTCAGCAAAAATCTGACTTTTGGCAATTCAATCAAAAATGGTGCTAAACGATTGCAAATGCTCCCGTGAAAGGTTTGGTGGTCGAAACAGAAGGCTTTTTATCACAGGAGAAGAAATCAGCCCTCAAAAACTTAAGCGGCGGAAAAATATTTTTTGAAAAAATCCCTGAGCCCCGGGGTCACAGTTTCAGCAAAAATCTGACTTTTGGCAATTCACTCAAAAATGATGCCAAACTGTTGCAAATGCTCCCCTGAAAGCTTTTGCGAAGGAAACAGAAGGCTTTTTATCACAGGAGAAGAAATCAGCCCTCGACAACTAAACCGGCAGAAAAATATTTTTTGAAAAAATCCCTAAGCCCCGGGGTCACAATTTCAGCAAAAATCTGACTTTTGGCAATTCACTCAAAAATGGTGCTAAACGGTTGCAAATGCTCCCGTGAAAGGTTTGGCGGTCGAAACCGAAGGCTTTTTATCACAGGAGAAGAAATCAGCCCTCGACAACTTAACCGGCGGAAAAATATTTTTTGAAAAAATCCCTAAGCCCCGGGGTCACAATTTCTGAAAAAATCTGACTTTTGGCAATTCACTCAAAAATGGTGCTAAACGTTTGCAAATGCTCCCGTGAAAGGTTTGGCGGTCGAAACAGAAGGCTTTTTATCAGAGGAGAAGAAATCAGCCCTCAAAAATTTAAGCGGCGGAAAAATATTTTTTGAAAAAATCCCTAAGCCCCGGGGTCACAGTTTCAGCAAAAATCTGACTTTTGGCAATTCACTCAAAAATGATGCCAAACTGTTGCAAATGCTCCCCTGAAAGCTTTTGCGAAGGAAACAGAAGGCTTTTTATCACAGGAGAAGAAATCAGCCCTCGACAACTAAACCGGCAGAAAAATATTTTTTGAAAAAATCCCTAAGCTCTGGGGTCACAATTTCTGAAAAAATCTGACCTTTGGCAATTCACTCAAAAATGGTGCTAAACGGTTGCAAATGCTCCCGTGAAAGGTTTGGCGGTCGAAACCGAAGGCTTTTTATCACAGGACAAGAAATTAGCCCTCAACAACTTGACCGGCGGAAAAAGTTTTTTTGAAAAAATCCCTAAGCCCCGGGGTCACAATTTCAGCAAAAATCTGACTTTTGGCAATTCAATCAAAAATGGTGCTAAACGATTGCAAATGCTCCCGTGAAAGGTTTGGCGGTCGAAACAGAAGGCTTTTTATCACAGGAGAAGAAATCAGCCCTCAAAAACTTAAGCGGCGGAAAAATATTTTTTGAAAAAATCCCTAAGCCCCGGGGTCACAGTTTCAGCAAAAATCTGACTTTTGGCAATTCACTCAAAAATGATGCCGAACTGTTGCAAATGCTCCCCTGAAAGCTTTTGCGAAGGAAACAGAAGGCTTTTTATCACAGAAGAAATCAGCCCTCGACAACTAAACCGGCAGAAAAATATTTTTTGAAAAAATCCCCAAGCCCCGGGGTCACAATTTCAGCAAAAATCTGACTTTTGGCAATTCACTCAAAAATGGTGCTAAATGGTTGCAAATGCTCCCGTGAAAGGTTTGGCGGTCGAAACCGAAGGCTTTTTATCACAGGAGAAGAAATCAGCCCTCGAAAACTTAACCGGCGGAAAAATATTTTTTTAAAAAAATCCCTAAGCCCCGGGGTCACAATTTCAGCAAAAATCTGACTTTTGGCAATTCACTCAAAAATGGTGCTAAACGGTTGTAAATGCTCCCGTGAAAGGTTTGGCGAACGAAACAGAAGGCTTTTTATCACAGGACAAGAAATCAGCCCTCGAAAACTTAAGCGGAGGAAGAATATTTTTTGAAAAAATCCCTAAGCCCCGGGGTCACAGTTTCAGCAAAAATCTGTCTTTTGGCAATTCACTCAAAAATGATGCCAAACTGTTGCAAATGCTCCCCTGAAAGCTTTTGCGAAGGAAACAGAAGGCTTTTTATCACAGGAGAAGAAATCAGCAATCGACAACTAAACCGGCGGAAAAAGATTTTTTGAAAAAATCCCTAAGCCCCGGGGTCACAATTTCTGAAAAAATCTGACCTTTGGCAATTCACTCAAAAATGGTGCTAAACGGTTGCAAATGCTCCCGTGAAACGTTTGGCGGTCGAAACAGAAGGCTTTTTATCACAGGAGAAGAAATCAGCCCTCGACAACTAAACCGGCAGAAAAATATTTTTTGAAAAAATCCCTAAGCCCCGGGATCACAATTTCAGCAAAAATCTGACTTTTGGCAATTCACTCAAAAATGGTGCTAAACGGTTGCAAATGCTCCCGTGAAAGGTTTGGCGGTCGAAACAGAAGGCTTTTTATCACAGGAGAAGAAATCAGCCCTCAAAAATTTATGCGGCGGAAAAATATTTTTTGAAAAAATCCCTAAGCCCCGGGGTCACAGTTTCAGCAAAAATCTGACTTTTGGCAATTCACTCAAAAATGATGCCAAACTGTTGCAAATGCTCCCCTGAAAGCTTTTGCGAAGGAAACAGAAGGCTTTTTATCACAGGAGAAGAAATCAGCCCTCGACAACTAAACCGGCAGAAAAAGATTTTTTGAAAAAATCCCTAAGCTCCGGGGTCACAATTTCTGAAAAAATCTGACTTTTGGCAATTCACTCAAAAATGGTGCTAAACGGTTGCAAATGCTCCCGTGAAAGGTTTGGCGGTCGAAACAGAAGGCTTTTTATCACAGGAGAAGAAATCAGCCCTCAAAAACTTAAGCGGCGGAAAAATATTTTTTGAAAAAATCCCTAAGCCCCGGGGTCACAGTTTCAGCAAAAATCTGACTTTTGGCAATTCACTCAAAAATGATGCCACACTGTTGCAAATGCTCCCCTGAAAGCTTTTGCGAATGAAACAGAAGGCTTTTTATCACAGGAGAAGAAATCAGCCCTCGACAACTAAACCGGCAGAAAAATATTTTTTGAAAAAATCCCTAAGCCCCGGGGTCACAATTTCTGAAAAAATCTGACTTTTGGCAATTCACTCAAAAATGGTGCTAAACGTTTGCAAATGCTCCCGTGAAAGGTTTGGCGGTCGAAACAGAAGGCTTTTTATCACAGGAGAAGAAATCAGCCCTCAAAAATTTAAGCGGCGGAAAAATATTTTTTGAAAAAATCCCTAAGCCCCGGGGTCACAGTTTCAGCAAAAATCTGACTTTTGGCAATTCACTCAAAAATGATGCCAAACTGTAGCAAATGCTCCCCTGAAAGCTTTTGCGAAGGAAACAGAAGGCTTTTTATCACAGGAGAAGAAATCAGCCCTCGACAACTAAACCGGCAGAAAAATATTTTTTGAAAAAATCCCTAAGCTCCGGGGTCACAATTTCTGAAAAAATCTGACTTTTGGCAATTCACTCAAAAATGGTGCTAAACGGTTGCAAATGCTCCCGTGAAAGGTTTGGCGGTCGAAACAGAAGGCTTTTTATCACAGGACAAGAAATCAGCCCTCAACAACTTCACCGGCGGAAAAAGATTTTTTGAAAAAATCCCTAAGCCCCGGGGTCACAATTTCAGCAAAAATCTGACTTTTGGCAATTCAATCAAAAATGGTGCTAAACGATTGCAAATGCTCCCGTGAAAGGTTTGGCGGTCGAAACAGAAGGCTTTTTATCACAGGAGAAGAAATCAGCCCTCGACAACTTAACCGGCGGAAAAATATTTTTTGAAAAAATCCCTAAGCCCCGGGGTCACAATTTCTGAAAAAATCTGACTTTTGGCAATTCACTCAAAAATGGTGCTAAACGTTTGCAAATGCTCCCGTGAAAGGTTTGGCGGTCGAAACAGAAGGCTTTTTATCACAGGAGAAGAAATCAGCCCTCAAAAATTTAAGCGGCGGAAAAATATTTTTTGAAAAAATCCCTAAGCCCCGGGGTCACAGTTTCAGCAAAAATCTGACTTTTGGCAATTCACTCAAAAATGATGCCAAACTGTAGCAAATGCTCCCCTGAAAGCTTTTGCGAAGGAAACAGAAGGCTTTTTATCACAGGAGAAGAAATCAGCCCTCGACAACTAAACCGGCAGAAAAATATTTTTTGAAAAAATCCCTAAGCTCCGGGGTCACAATTTCAGCAAAAATCTGACTTTTGGCAATTCACTCAAAAATGGTGCTAAACGGTTGCAAATGCTCCCGTGAAAGGTTTGGCGGTCGAAACAGAAGGCTTTTTATCACAGGACAAGAAATCAGCCCTCGACAACTTGACCGGCGGAAAAAGTTTTTTTGAAAAAATCCCTAAGCCCCGGGGTCACAATTTCAGCAAAAATCTGACTTTTGGCAATTCAATCAAAAATGGTGCTAAACGATTGCAAATGCTCCCGTGAAAGGTTTGGCGGTCGAAACAGAAGGCTTTTTATCACAGGAGAAGAAATCAGCCCTCAAAAACTTAAGCGGCGGAAAAATATTTTTTGAAAAAATCCCTAAGCCCCGGGGTCACAGTTTCAGCAAAAATCTGACTTTTGGCAATTCACTCAAAAATGATGCCACACTGTTGCAAATGCTCCCGTGAAAGGTTTGGCGGTCGAAACAGAAGGCTTTTTATCACAGGAGAAGAAATCAGCCCTCGACAACTAAACCGGCAGAAAAATATTTTTTGAAAAAATCCCTAAGCTCCGGGGTCACAATTTCTGAAAAAATCTGACTTTTGGCAATTCACTCAAAAATGGTGCTAAACGGTTGCAAATGCTCCCCTGAAAGGTTTGGCGGTCGAAACAGAAGGCTTTTTATCACAGGACAAGAAATCAGCCCTCAACAACTTGACCGGCGGAAAAAGATTTTTTGAAAAAATCCCTAAGCCCCGGGGTCACAATTTCAGCAAAAATCTGACTTTTGGCAATTCAATCAAAAATGGTGCTAAACGATTGCAAATGCTCCCGTGAAAGGTTTGGCGGTCGAAACAGAAGGCTTTTTATCACAGGAGAAGAAATCAGCCCTCGACAACTTAACCGGCGGAAAAATATTTTTTGAAAAAATCCCTAAGCCCCGGGGTCACAATTTCTGAAAAAATCTGACTTTTGGCAATTCACTCAAAAATGGTGCTAAACGTTTGCAAATGCTCCCGTGAAAGGTTTGGCGGTCGAAACAGAAGGCTTTTTATCACAGGAGAAGAAATCAGCCCTCAAAAATTTAAGCGGCGGAAAAATATTTTTTGAAAAAATCCCTAAGCCCCGGGGTCACAGTTTCAGCAAAAATCTGACTTTTGGCAATTCACTCAAAAATGATGCCAAACTGTAGCAAATGCTCCCCTGAAAGCTTTTGCGAAGGAAACAGAAGGCTTTTTATCACAGGAGAAGAAATCAGCCCTCGACAACTAAACCGGCAGAAAAATATTTTTTGAAAAAATCCCTAAGCCCCGGGATCACAATTTCAGCAAAAATCTGACTTTTGGCAATTCACTCAAAAATGGTGCTAAACGGTTGCAAATGCTCCCGTGAAAGGTTTGGCGGTCGAAACAGAAGGCTTTTTATCACAGGAGAAGAAATCAGCCCTCAAAAATTTAAGCGGCGGAAAAATATTTTTTGAAAAAATCCCTAAGCCCCGGGGTCACAGTTTCAGCAAAAATCTGACTTTTGGCAATTCACTCAAAAATGATGCCAAACTGTTGCAAATGCTCCCCTGAAAGCTTTTGCGAAGGAAACAGAAGGCTTTTTATCACAGGAGAAGAAATCAGCCCTCGACAACTAAACCGGCGGAAAAAGATTTTTTGAAAAAATCCCTAAGCCCCGGGGTCACAATTTCTGAAAAAATCTAACCTTTGGCAAGTCACTCAAAAATGGCGCTAAACGGTTGCAAATGCTCCCGTGAAAGGTTTGGCGGTTGAAACAGAAGGCTTTTTATCACAGGAAAAGAAATCAGCCCTCAACAACTTGACCGGCGGAAAAATATTTTTTGAAAAAATCCCTAAGCTCCGGGGTCACAATTTCTGAAAAAATCTGACTTTTGGCAATTCACTCAAAAATGATGCCAAACTGTTGCAAATGCTCCCCTGAAAGCTTTTGCGAAGGAAACAGAAGGCTTTTTATCACAGGAGAAGAAATCAGCCCTCGACAACTAAACCGGCAGAAAAATATTTTTTGAAAAAATCCCTAAGCCCCGGGGTCACAATTTCAGCAAAAATCTGACTTTTGGCAATTCACTCAAAAATGGTGCTAAACGGTTGCAAATGCTCCCGTGAAAGGTTTGGCGGTCGAAACCGAAGGCTTTTTATCAGAGGACAAGAAATCAGCCCTCAACAACTTGACCGGCGGAAAAAGATTTTTTGAAAAAATCCCTAAGCCCCGGGGTCACAATTTCAGCAAAAATCTGACTTTTGGCAATTCAATCAAAAATGGTGCTAAACGATTGCAAATGCTCCCGTGAAAGGTTTGGTGGTCGAAACAGAAGGCTTTTTATCACAGGAGAAGAAATCAGCCCTCAAAAACTTAAGCGGCGGAAAAATATTTTTTGAAAAAATCCCTGAGCCCCGGGGTCACAGTTTCAGCAAAAATCTGACTTTTGGCAATTCACTCAAAAATGATGCCAAACTGTTGCAAATGCTCCCCTGAAAGCTTTTGCGAAGGAAACAGAAGGCTTTTTATCACAGGAGAAGAAATCAGCCCTCGACAACTAAACCGGCAGAAAAATATTTTTTGAAAAAATCCCTAAGCCCCGGGGTCACAATTTCAGCAAAAATCTGACTTTTGGCAATTCACTCAAAAATGGTGCTAAACGGTTGCAAATGCTCCCGTGAAAGGTTTGGCGGTCGAAACCGAAGGCTTTTTATCACAGGAGAAGAAATCAGCCCTCGACAACTTAACCGGCGGAAAAAGATTTTTTGAAAAAATCCCTAAGCCCCGGGGTCACAATTTCAGCAAAAATCTGACTTTTGGCAATTCACTCAAAAATGGTGCTAAACGGTGGCAAATGCTCCCGTGAAAGGTTTGGCGAATGAAACAGAAGGCTTTTTATCACAGGACAAGAAATCAGCCCTCGAAAACTTAAGCGGAGGAAAAATATTTTTTGAAAAAATCCCTAAGCCCCGGGGTCACAATTTCAGCAAAAATCTGACTTTTGGCAATTCACATAAAAATGATGCCAAACTGTTGCAAATGCTCCCCTGAAAGCTTTTGCGAAGGAAACAGAAGGCTTTTTATCACAGGAGAAGAAATCAGCCCTCGACAACTAAACCGGCAGAAAAATATTTTTTGAAAAAATCCCTAAGCCCCGGGGTCACAATTTCAGCAAAAATCTGACTTTTGGCAATTCACTCAAAAATGGTGCTAAACGGTTGCAAATGCTCCCGTGAAAGGTTTGGCGGTCGAAACCGAAGGCTTTTTATCACAGGAGAAGAAATCAGCCCTCGACAACTTAACCGGCGGAAAAATATTTTTTGAAAAAATCCCTAAGCCCCGGGGTCACAATTTCTGAAAAAATCTGACTTTTGGCAATTCACTCAAAAATGGTGCTAAACGTTTGCAAATGCTCCCGTGAAAGGTTTGGCGGTCGAAACAGAAGGCTTTTTATCAGAGGAGAAGAAATCAGCCCTCAAAAATTTAAGCGGCGGAAAAATATTTTTTGAAAAAATCCCTAAGCCCCGGGGTCACAGTTTCAGCAAAAATCTGACTTTTGGCAATTCACTCAAAAATGATGCCAAACTGTTGCAAATGCTCCCCTGAAAGCTTTTGCGAAGGAAACAGAAGGCTTTTTATCACAGGAGAAGAAATCAGCCCTCGACAACTAAACCGGCAGAAAAATATTTTTTGAAAAAATCCCTAAGCTCCGGGGTCACAATTTCAGCAAAAATCTGACTTTTGGCAATTCACTCAAAAATGGTGCTAAACGGTTGCAAATGCTCCCGTGAAAGGTTTGGCGGTCGAAACAGAAGGCTTTTTATCACAGGACAAGAAATCAGCCCTCGACAACTTGACCGGCGGAAAAAGTTTTTTTGAAAAAATCCCTAAGCCCCGGGGTCACAATTTCAGCAAAAATCTGACTTTTGGCAATTCAATCAAAAATGGTGCTAAACGATTGCAAATGCTCCCGTGAAAGGTTTGGCGGTCGAAACAGAAGGCTTTTTATCACAGGAGAAGAAATCAGCCCTCAAAAACTTAAGCGGCGGAAAAATATTTTTTGAAAAAATCCCTAAGCCCCGGGGTCACAGTTTCAGCAAAAATCTGACTTTTGGCAATTCACTCAAAAATGATGCCAAACTGTTGCAAATGCTCCCCTGAAAGCTTTTGCGAAGGAAACAGAAGGCTTTTTATCACAGAAGAAATCAGCCCTCGACAACTAAACCGGCAGAAAAATATTTTTTGAAAAAATCCCTAAGCCCCGGGGTCACAATTTCAGCAAAAATCTGACTTTTGGCAATTCACTCAAAAATGGTGCTAAACGGTTGCAAATGCTCCCGTGAAAGGTTTGGCGGTCGAAACCGAAGGCTTTTTATCACAGGAGAAGAAATCAGCCCTCGAAAACTTAACCGGCGGAAAAATATTTTTTTAAAAAAATCCCTAAGCCCCGGGGTCACAATTTCAGCAAAAATCTGACTTTTGGCAATTCACTCAAAAATGGTGCTAAACGGTTGTAAATGCTCCCGTGAAAGGTTTGGCGAACGAAACAGAAGGCTTTTTATCACAGGACAAGAAATCAGCCCTCGAAAACTTAAGCGGAGGAAGAATATTTTTTGAAAAAATCCCTAAGCCCCGGGGTCACAGTTTCAGCAAAAATCTGTCTTTTGGCAATTCACTCAAAAATGATGCCAAACTGTTGCAAATGCTCCCCTGAAAGCTTTTGCGAAGGAAACAGAAGGCTTTTTATCACAGGAGAAGAAATCAGCAATCGACAACTAAACCGGCGGAAAAAGATTTTTTGAAAAAATCCCTAAGCCCCGGGGTCACAATTTCTGAAAAAATCTGACCTTTGGCAATTCACTCAAAAATGGTGCTAAACGGTTGCAAATGCTCCCGTGAAAGGTTTGGCGGTTGAAACAGAAGGCTTTTTATCACAGGAGAAGAAATCAGCCCTCAACAACTTGACCGGCGGAAAAAGATTTTTTGAAAAAATCCCTAAGCCCCGGGGTCACAATTTCAGCAAAAATCTGACTTTTGGCAATTCACTCAAAAATGGTGCTAAACGGTTGCAAATGCTCCCGTGAAACGTTTGGCGGTCGAAACAGAAGGCTTTTTATCACAGGAGAAGAAATCAGCCCTCGACAACTAAACCGGCAGAAAAATATTTTTTGAAAAAATCCCTAAGCCCCGGGATCACAATTTCAGCAAAAATCTGACTTTTGGCAATTCACTCAAAAATGGTGCTAAACGGTTGCAAATGCTCCCGTGAAAGGTTTGGCGGTCGAAACAGAAGGCTTTTTATCACAGGAGAAGAAATCAGCCCTCAAAAATTTAAGCGGCGGAAAAATATTTTTTGAAAAAATCCCTAAGCCCCGGGGGGTCACAGTTTCAGCAAAAATCTGACTTTTGGCAATTCACTCAAAAATGATGCCAAACTGTTGCAAATGCTCCCCTGAAAGCTTTTGCGAAGGAAACAGAAGGCTTTTTATCACAGGAGAAGAAATCAGCCCTCGACAACTAAACCGGCAGAAAAAGATTTTTTGAAAAAATCCCTAAGCTCCGGGGTCACAATTTCTGAAAAAATCTGACTTTTGGCAATTCACTCAAAAATGGTGCTAAACGGTTGCAAATGCTCCCGTGAAAGGTTTGGCGGTCGAAACAGAAGGCTTTTTATCACAGGAGAAGAAATCAGCCCTCAAAAACTTAAGCGGCGGAAAAATATTTTTTGAAAAAATCCCTAAGCCCCGGGGTCACAGTTTCAGCAAAAATCTGACTTTTGGCAATTCACTCAAAAATGATGCCACACTGTTGCAAATGCTCCCCTGAAAGCTTTTGCGAATGAAACAGAAGGCTTTTTATCACAGGAGAAGAAATCAGCCCTCGACAACTAAACCGGCAGAAAAATATTTTTTGAAAAAATCCCTAAGCCCCGGGGTCACAATTTCTGAAAAAATCTGACTTTTGGCAATTCACTCAAAAATGGTGCTAAACGGTTGCAAATGCTCCCGTGAAAGGTTTGGCGGTCGAAACAGAAGGCTTTTTATCACAGGAGAAGAAATCAGCCCTCAAAAATTTAAGCGGCGGAAAAATATTTTTTGAAAAAATCCCTAAGCCCCGGGGTCACAGTTTCAGCAAAAATCTGACTTTTGGCAATTCACTCAAAAATGATGCCAAACTGTAGCAAATGCTCCCCTGAAAGCTTTTGCGAAGGAAACAGAAGGCTTTTTATCACAGGAGAAGAAATCAGCCCTCGACAACTAAACCGGCAGAAAAATATTTTTTGAAAAAATCCCTAAGCTCCGGGGTCACAATTTCTGAAAAAATCTGACTTTTGGCAATTCACTCAAAAATGGTGCGAAACGGTTGCAAATGCTCCCGTGAAAGGTTTGGCGGTCGAAACAGAAGGCTTTTTATCACAGGACAAGAAATCAGCCCTCGACAACTTGACCGGCGGAAAAAGATTTTTTGAAAAAATCCCTAAGCCCCGGGGTCACAATTTCAGCAAAAATCTGACTTTTGGCAATTCAATCAAAAATGGTGCTAAACGATTGCAAATGCTCCCGTGAAAGGTTTGGCGGTCGAAACAGAAGGCTTTTTATCACAGGAGAAGAAATCAGCCCTCGACAACTTAACCGGCGGAAAAATATTTTTTGAAAAAATCCCTAAGCCCCGGGGTCACAATTTCTGAAAAAATCTGACTTTTGGCAATTCACTCAAAAATGGTGCTAAACGTTTGCAAATGCTCCCGTGAAAGGTTTGGCGGTCGAAACAGAAGGCTTTTTATCACAGGAGAAGAAATCAGCCCTCAAAAATTTAAGCGGCGGAAAAATATTTTTTGAAAAAATCCCTAAGCCCCGGGGTCACAGTTTCAGCAAAAATCTGACTTTTGGCAATTCACTCAAAAATGATGCCAAACTGTAGCAAATGCTCCCCTGAAAGCTTTTGCGAAGGAAACAGAAGGCTTTTTATCACAGGAGAAGAAATCAGCCCTCGACAACTAAACCGGCAGAAAAATATTTTTTGAAAAAATCCCTAAGCTCCGGGGTCACAATTTCTGAAAAAATCTGACTTTTGGCAATTCACTCAAAAATGGTGCTAAACGGTTGCAAATGCTCCCGTGAAAGGTTTGGCGGTCGAAACAGAAGGCTTTTTATCACAGGACAAGAAATCAGCCCTCGACAACTTGACCGGCGGAAAAAGTTTTTTTGAAAAAATCCCTAAGCCCCGGGGTCACAATTTCAGCAAAAATCTGACTTTTGGCAATTCAATCAAAAATGGTGCTAAACGATTGCAAATGCTCCCGTGAAAGGTTTGGCGGTCGAAACAGAAGGCTTTTTATCACAGGAGAAGAAATCAGCCCTCAAAAACTTAAGCGGCGGAAAAATATTTTTTGAAAAAATCCCTAAGCCCCGGGGTCACAGTTTCAGCAAAAATCTGACTTTTGGCAATTCACTCAAAAATGATGCCAAACTGTAGCAAATGCTCCCCTGAAAGCTTTTGCGAAGGAAACAGAAGGCTTTTTATCACAGGAGAAGAAATCAGCCCTCGACAACTAAACCGGCAGAAAAATATTTTTTGAAAAAATCCCTAAGCTCCGGGGTCACAATTTCTGAAAAAATCTGACTTTTGGCAATTCACTCAAAAATGGTGCTAAACGGTTGCAAATGCTCCCGTGAAAGGTTTGGCGGTCGAAACAGAAGGCTTTTTATCACAGGACAAGAAATCAGCCCTCGACAACTTGACCGGCGGAAAAAGTTTTTTTGAAAAAATCCCTAAGCCCCGGGGTCACAATTTCAGCAAAAATCTGACTTTTGGCAATTCAATCAAAAATGGTGCTAAACGATTGCAAATGCTCCCGTGAAAGGTTTGGCGGTCGAAACAGAAGGCTTTTTATCACAGGAGAAGAAATCAGCCCTCGACAACTTAACCGGCGGAAAAATATTTTTTGAAAAAATCCCTAAGCCCCGGGGTCACAATTTCTGAAAAAATCTGACTTTTGGCAATTCACTCAAAAATGGTGCTAAACGTTTGCAAATGCTCCCGTGAAAGGTTTGGCGGTCGAAACAGAAGGCTTTTTATCACAGGAGAAGAAATCAGCCCTCAAAAATTTAAGCGGCGGAAAAATATTTTTTGAAAAAATCCCTAAGCCCCGGGGTCACAGTTTCAGCAAAAATCTGACTTTTGGCAATTCACTCAAAAATGATGCCAAACTGTAGCAAATGCTCCCCTGAAAGCTTTTGCGAAGGAAACAGAAGGCTTTTTATCACAGGAGAAGAAATCAGCCCTCGACAACTAAACCGGCAGAAAAATATTTTTTGAAAAAATCCCTAAGCTCCGGGGTCACAATTTCTGAAAAAATCTGACTTTTGGCAATTCACTCAAAAATGGTGCTAAACGGTTGCAAATGCTCCCGTGAAAGGTTTGGCGGTCGAAACAGAAGGCTTTTTATCACAGGACAAGAAATCAGCCCTCGACAACTTGACCGGCGGAAAAAGTTTTTTTGAAAAAATCCCTAAGCCCCGGCGTCACAATTTCAGCAAAAATCTGACTTTTGGCAATTCAATCAAAAATGGTGCTAAACGATTGCAAATGCTCCCGTGAAAGGTTTGGCGGTCGAAACCGAAGGCTTTTTATCACAGGAGAAGAAATCAGCCCTCAAAAATTTAAGCGGCGGAAAAATATTTTTTGAAAAAATCCCTAAGCCCCGGGGTCACAGTTTCAGCAAAAATCTGACTTTTGGCAATTCACTCAAAAATGATGCCACACTGTTGCAAATGCTCCCCTGAAAGCTTTTGCGAATGAAACAGAAGGCTTTTTATCACAGGAGAAGAAATCAGCCCTCGACAACTAAACCGGCAGAAAAATATTTTTTGAAAAAATCCCTAAGCCCCGGGGTCACAATTTCAGCAAAAATCTGACTTTTGGCAATTCACTCAAAAATGGTGCTAAACGGTTGCAAATGCTCCCGTGAAAGGTTTGGCGGTCGAAACCGAAGGCTTTTTATCACAGGAGAAGAAATCAGCCCTCGACAACTTAACCGGCGGAAAAATATTTTTTGAAAAAATCCCTAAGCCCCGGGGTCACAATTTCAGCAAAAATCTGACTTTTGGCAATTCACTCAAAAATGGTGCTAAACGGTTGCAAATGCTCCCGTGCAAGGTTTGGCGGTCGAAACCGAAGGCTTTTTATCACAGGAGAAGAAATCAGCCCTCAAAAATTTAAGCGGCGGAAAAATATTTTTTGAAAAAATCCCTAAGCCCCCGGGTCACAGTTTCAGCAAAAATCTGACTTTTGGCAATTCACTCAAAAATGATGCCAAACTGTTGCAAATGCTCCCCTGAAAGCTTTTGCGAAGGAAACAGAAGGCTTTTTATCACAGGAGAAGAAATCAGCCCTCGACAACTAAACCGGCAGAAAAATATTTTTTGAAAAAATCCCTAAGCTCCGGGGTCACAATTTCTAAAAAAATCTGACTTTTGGCAATTCACTCAAAAATGGTGCTAAACGGTTGCAAATGCTCCCGTGAAAGGTTTGGCGGTCGAAACAGAAGGCTTTTTATCACAGGACAAGAAATCAGCCCTCAACAACTTAAGCGGCGGAAAAATATTTTTTGAAAAAATCCCTAAGCCCCGGGGTCACAATTTCTGAAAAAATCTGACTTTTGGCAATTCACTCAAAAATGGTGCTAAACGTTTGCAAATGCTCCCGTGAAAGGTTTGGCGGTCGAAACCGAAGGCTTTTTATCACAGGAGAAGAAATCAGCCCTCAAAAATTTAAGCGGCGGAAAAATATTTTTTGAAAAAATCCCTAAGCCCCGGGGTCACAGTTTCAGCAAAAATCTGACTTTTGGCAATTCACTCAAAAATGATGCCAAACTGTTGCAAATGCTCCCCTGAAAGCTTTTGCGAAGGAAACAGAAGGCTTTTTATCACAGGAGAAGAAATCAGCCCTCGACAACTAAACCGGCAGAAAAATATTTTTTGAAAAAATCCCTAAGCTCCGGGGTCACAATTTCTGAAAAAATCTGACTTTTGGCAATTCACTCAAAAATGGTGCTAAACGGTTGCAAATGCTCCCGTGAAAGGTTTGGCGGTCGAAACAGAAGGCTTTTTATCACAGGAGAAGAAATCAGCCCTCAACAACTTGACCGGCGGAAAAAGTTTTTTTGAAAAAATCCCTAAGCCCCGGGGTCACAATTTCAGCAAAAATCTGACTTTTGGCAATTCAATCAAAAATGGTGCTAAACGATTGCAAATGCTCCCGTGAAAGGTTTGGCGGTCGAAACAGAAGGCTTTTTATCACAGGAGAAGAAATCAGCCCTCAAAAACTTAAGCGGCGGAAAAATATTTTTTGAAAAAATCCCTAAGCCCCGGGGTCACAGTTTCAGCAAAAATCTGACTTTTGGCAATTCACTCAAAAATGATGCCACACTGTTGCAAATGCTCCCCTGAAAGCTTTTGCGAAGGAAACAGAAGGCTTTTTATCACAGGAGAAGAAATCAGCCCTCGACAACTAAACCGGCAGAAAAATATTTTTTGAAAAAATCCCTAAGCCCCGGGGTCACAATTTCAGCAAAAATCTGACTTTTGGCAATTCACTCAAAAATGGTGCTAAACGGCTGCAAATGCTCCCGTGAAAGGTTTGGCGGTCGAAACCGAAGGCTTTTTATCACAGGAGAAGAAATCAGCCCTCGACAACTTAAGCGGCGGAAAAATATTTTTTGAAAAAATCCCTAAGCCCCGGGGTCACAATTTCTGAAAAAATCTGACTTTTGGCAATTCACTCAAAAATGGTGCTAAACGTTTGCAAATGCTCCCGTGAAAGGTTTGGCGGTCGAAACAGAAGGCTTTTTATCACAGGAGAAGAAATCAGCCCTCAAAAATTTAAGCGGCGGAAAAATATTTTTTGAAAAAATCCCTAAGCCCCGGGGTCACAATTTCAGCAAAAATCTGACTTTTGGCAATTCACTCAAAAATGGTGCTAAACGGTTGCAAATGCTCCCGTGAAAGGTTTGGCGGTCGAAACCGAAGGCTTTTTATCACAGGAGAAGAAATCAGCCCTCGACAACTTAAGCGGCGGAAAAATATTTTTTGAAAAAATCCCTAAGCCCCGGGGTCACAATTTCTGAAAAAATCTGACTTTTGGCAATTCACTCAAAAATGGTGCTAAACGTTTGCAAATGCTCCCGTGAAAGGTTTGGCGGTCGAAACAGAAGGCTTTTTATCACAGGAGAAGAAATCAGCCCTCAAAAATTTAAGCGGCGGAAAAATATTTTTTGAAAAAATCCCTAAGCCCCGGGGTCACAGTTTCAGCAAAAATCTGACTTTTGGCAATTCACTCAAAAATGATGCCAAACTGTTGCAAATGCTCCCCTGAAAGCTTTTGCGAAGGAAACAGAAGGCTTTTTATCACAGGAGAAGAAATCAGCCCTCGACAACTAAACCGGCAGAAAAATATTTTTTGAAAAAATCCCTAAGCTCCGGGGTCACAATTTCTGAAAAAATCTGACTTTTGGCAATTCACTCAAAAATGGTGCTAAACGGTTGCAAATGCTCCCGTGAAAGGTTTGGCGGTCGAAACAGAAGGCTTTTTATCACAGGACAAGAAATCAGCCCTCAACAACTTGACCGGCGGAAAAAGTTTTTTTGAAAAAATCCCTAAGCCCCGGGGTCACAATTTCAGCAAAAATCTGACTTTTGGCAATTCACTCAAAAATGGTGCTAAACGATTGCAAATGCTCCCGTGAAAGGTTTGGCGGTCGAAACAGAAGGCTTTTTATCACAGGAGAAGAAATCAGCCCTCGACAACTTAACCGGCGGAAAAAGATTTTTTGAAAAAATCCCTAAGCCCCGGGGTCACAATTTCAGCAAAAATCTGACTTTTGGCAATTCACTCAAAAATGATGCCAAACTGTTGCAAATGCTCCCCTGAAAGCTTTTGCGAAGGAAACAGAAGGCTTTTTATCACAGGAGAAGAAATCAGCCCTCGACAACTAAACCGGCGGAAAAAGATTTTTTGAAAAAATCCCTAAGCCCCGGGGTCACAATTTCTGAAAAAATCTGACCTTTGGCAATTCACTCAAAAATGGTGCTAAACGGTTGCAAATGCTCCCGTTAAAGTTTGGCGGTCGAAACAGAAGGCTTTTTATCACAGGAGAAGAAATCAGCCCTCGACAAGTAAACCGGCGGAAAAAGATTTTTTGAAAAAATCCCTAAGCTCCGGGGTCATAATTTCAGCTAAAATCTGACTTTTGGCAATTCACTCAAAAATGATGCTAAATGGTTGCAAATGCTCCCGTGAAAGGTTTGGCGGTCGAAACAGAAGGCTTTTTATCAGAGGACAAGAAATCAGCCCTCAAAAACTTAAGCGGCGGAAAAATATTTTTTGAAAAAATCCCTAAGCCCCGGGGTCACAATTTCAGCAAAAATCTGACTTTTGGCAATTCACTCAAAAATGATGCCAAACTGTTGCAAATGCTCCCCTGAAAGCTTTTGCGAAGGAAACAGAAGGCTTTTTATCACAGGAGAAGAAATCAGCCCTCGACAACTAAACCGGCAGAAAAATATTTTTTGAAAAAATCCCTAAGCCCCGGGGTCACAATTTCAGCAAAAATCTGACTTTTGGCAATTCACTCAAAAATGGTGCTAAACGTTTGCAAATGCTCCCCTGAAAGCTTTTGCGAAGGAAACAGAAGGCTTTTTATCACAGGAGAAGAAATCAGCCCTCGACAACTAAACCGGCAGAAAAATATTTTTTGAAAAAATCCCTAAGCTCCGGGGTCACAATTTCTGAAAAAATCTGACTTTTGGCAATTCACTCAAAAATGGTGCTAAACGGTTGCAAATGCTCCCGTGAAAGGTTTGGCGGTCGAAACAGAAGGCTTTTTATCACAGGACAAGAAATCAGCCCTCAACAACTTGACCGGCGGAAAAAGTTTTTTTGAAAAAATCCCTAAGCCCCGGGGTCACAATTTCAGCAAAAATCTGACTTTTGGCAATTCAATCAAAAATGGTGCTAAACGATTGCAAATGCTCCCGTGAAAGGTTTGGCGGTCGAAACAGAAGGCTTTTTATCACAGGAGAAGAAATCAGCCCTCGACAACTAAACCGGCGGAAAAATATTTTTTTAAAAAAATCCCTAAGCCCCGGGGTCACAATTTCAGCAAAAATCTGACTTTTGGCAATTCACTCAAAAATGGTGCTAAACGGTTGCAAATGCTCCCATGAAAGGTTTGGCGAACGAAACAGAAGGCTTTTTATCACAGGACAAGAAATCAGCCCTCGAAAACTTAAGCGGAGGAAAAATATTTTTTGAAAAAATCCCTAAGCCCCGGGGTCACAGTTTCAGCAAAAATCTGACTTTTGGCAATTCACTCAAAAATGATGCCAGACTGTTGCAAATGCTCCCCTGAAAGCTTTTGCGAAGGAAACAGAAGGCTTTTTATCACAGGAGAAGAAATCAGCCCTCGACAACTAAACCGGCGGAAAAAGATTTTTTGAAAAAATCCCTAAGCCCCGGGGTCACAATTTCTGAAAAAATCTGACCTTTGGCAATTCACTCAAAAATGGTGCTAAACGGTTGCAAATGCTCCCGTTAAAGTTTGGCGGTCGAAACAGAAGGCTTTTTATCACAGGAGAAGAAATCAGCCCTCGACAAGTAAACCGGAGGAAAAAGATTTTTTGAAAAAATCCCTAAGCTCCGGGGTCATAATTTCAGCTAAAATCTGACTTTTGGCAATTCACTCAAAAATGGTGCTAAACGGTTGCAAATGCTCCCGTGAAAGGTTTGGCGGTCGAAACAGAAGGCTTTTTATCAGAGGACAAGAAATCAGCCCTCGAAAACTTAAGCGGCGGAAAAATATTTTTTTTAAAAATCCCTAAGCCCCGGGGTCACAATTTCAGCAAAAATCTGACTTTTGGCAATTCACTCAAAAATGATGCCAAACTGTTGCAAATGCTCCCCTGAAAGCTTTTGCGAAGGAAACAGAAGGCTTTTTATCACAGGAGAAGAAATCAGCCCTCGACAACTAAACCGGCAGAAAAATATTTTTTGAAAAAATCCCTAAGCCCCGGGGTCACAATTTCAGCAAAAATCTGACTTTTGGCAATTCACTCAAAAATGGTGCTAAACGTTTGCAAATGCTCCCCTGAAAGCTTTTGCGAAGGAAACAGAAGGCTTTTTATCACAGGAGAAGAAATCAGCCCTCGACAACTTAACCGGCGGAAAAATATTTTTTGAAAAAATCCCTAAGCTCCGGGGTCACAATTTCTGAAAAAATCTGACTTTTGGCAATTCAATCAAAAATGGTGCTAAACGATTGCAAATGCTCCCGTGAAAGGTTTGGCGGTCGAAACAGAAGGCTTTTTATCACAGGAGAAGAAATCAGCCCTCGAAAACTTAAGCGGCGGAAAAATATTTTTTGAAAAAATCCCTAAGCCCCGGGGTCACAATTTCAGCAAAAATCTGACTTTTGGCAATTCACTCAAAAATTGTGCTAAACGGTTGCAAATGCTCCCGTGAAAGTTTTGGCGGTCGAAACCGAAGGCTTTTTATCACAGGAGAAGAAATCAGCCCTCGACAAGTAAACCGGAGGAAAAAGATTTTTTGAAAAAATCCCTAAGCTCCGGGGTCATAATTTCAGCTAAAATCTGACTTTTGGCAATTCACTCAAAAATGGTGCTAAACGGTTGCAAATGCTCCCGTGAAAGGTTTGGCGGTCGAAACAGAAGGCTTTTTATCAGAGGACAAGAAATCAGCCCTCGAAAACTTAAGCGGCGGAAAAATATTTTTTGAAAAAATCCCCAAGCCCCGGGGTCACAATTTCAGCAAAAATCTGACTTTTGGCAATTCACTCAAAAATGATGCCAAACTGTTGCAAATGCTCCCCTGAAAGCTTTTGCGAAGGAAACAGAAGGCTTTTTATCACAGGAGAAGAAATCAGCCCTCGACAACTAAACCGGCAGAAAAATATTTTTTGAAAAAATCCCTAAGCCCCGGGGTCACAATTTCAGCAAAAATCTGACTTTTGGCAATTCACTCAAAAATGGTGCTAAACGTTTGCAAATGCTCCCCTGAAAGCTTTTGCGAAGGAAACAGAAGGCTTTTTATCACAGGAGAAGAAATCAGCCCTCGACAACTTAACCGGCGGAAAAATATTTTTTGAAAAAATCCCTAAGCTCCGGGGTCACAATTTCTGAAAAAATATGACTTTTGGCAATTCAATCAAAAATGGTGCTAAACGATTGCAAATGCTCCCGTGAAAGGTTTGGCGGTCGAAACAGAAGGCTTTTTATCACAGGAGAAGAAATCAGCCCTCGAAAACTTAAGCGGCGGAAAAATATTTTTTGAAAAAATCCCTAAGCCCCGGGGTCACAGTTTCAGCAAAAATCTGACTTTTGGCAATTCACTCAAAAATGGTGCCACACTGTTGCAAATGCTCCCCTGAAAGCTTTTGCGAAGGAAACAGAAGGCTTTTTATCACAGGAGAAGAAATCAGCCCTCGACAACTAAACCGGCAGAAAAATATTTTTTGAAAAAATCCCTAAGCCCCGGGGTCACAATTTCAGCAAAAATCTGACTTTTGGCAATTCACTCAAAAATGGTGCTAAACGGCTGCAAATGCTCCCGTGAAAGGTTTGGCGGTCGAAACCGAAGGCTTTTTATCACAGGAGAAGAAATCAGCCCTCGACAACTTAAGCGGCGGAAAAATATTTTTTGAAAAAATCCCTAAGCCCCGGGGTCACAATTTCTGAAAAAATCTGACTTTTGGCAATTCACTCAAAAATGGTGCTAAACGTTTGCAAATGCTCCCGTGAAAGGTTTGGCGGTCGAAACAGAAGGCTTTTTATCACAGGAGAAGAAATCAGCCCTCAAAAATTTAAGCGGCGGAAAAATATTTTTTGAAAAAATCCCTAAGCCCCGGGGTCACAATTTCAGCAAAAATCTGACTTTTGGCAATTCACTCAAAAATGGTGCTAAACGGTTGCAAATGCTCCCGTGAAAGGTTTGGCGGTCGAAACCGAAGGCTTTTTATCACAGGAGAAGAAATCAGCCCTCGACAACTTAAGCGGCGGAAAAATATTTTTTGAAAAAATCCCTAAGCCCCGGGGTCACAATTTCTGAAAAAATCTGACTTTTGGCAATTCACTCAAAAATGGTGCTAAACGTTTGCAAATGCTCCCGTGAAAGGTTTGGCGGTCGAAACAGAAGGCTTTTTATCACAGGAGAAGAAATCAGCCCTCAAAAATTTAAGCGGCGGAAAAATATTTTTTGAAAAAATCCCTAAGCCCCGGGGTCACAGTTTCAGCAAAAATCTGACTTTTGGCAATTCACTCAAAAATGATGCCAAACTGTTGCAAATGCTCCCCTGAAAGCTTTTGCGAAGGAAACAGAAGGCTTTTTATCACAGGAGAAGAAATCAGCCCTCGACAACTAAACCGGCAGAAAAATATTTTTTGAAAAAATCCCTAAGCTCCGGGGTCACAATTTCTGAAAAAATCTGACTTTTGGCAATTCACTCAAAAATGGTGCTAAACGGTTGCAAATGCTCCCGTGAAAGGTTTGGCGGTCGAAACAGAAGGCTTTTTATCACAGGACAAGAAATCAGCCCTCAACAACTTGACCGGCGGAAAAAGTTTTTTTGAAAAAATCCCTAAGCCCCGGGGTCACAATTTCAGCAAAAATCTGACTTTTGGCAATTCACTCAAAAATGGTGCTAAACGATTGCAAATGCTCCCGTGAAAGGTTTGGCGGTCGAAACAGAAGGCTTTTTATCACAGGAGAAGAAATCAGCCCTCGACAACTTAACCGGCGGAAAAAGATTTTTTGAAAAAATCCCTAAGCCCCGGGGTCACAATTTCAGCAAAAATCTGACTTTTGGCAATTCACTCAAAAATGATGCCAAACTGTTGCAAATGCTCCCCTGAAAGCTTTTGCGAAGGAAACAGAAGGCTTTTTATCACAGGAGAAGAAATCAGCCCTCGACAACTAAACCGGCGGAAAAAGATTTTTTGAAAAAATCCCTAAGCCCCGGGGTCACAATTTCTGAAAAAATCTGACCTTTGGCAATTCACTCAAAAATGGTGCTAAACGGTTGCAAATGCTCCCGTTAAAGTTTGGCGGTCGAAACAGAAGGCTTTTTATCACAGGAGAAGAAATCAGCCCTCGACAAGTAAACCGGCGGAAAAAGATTTTTTGAAAAAATCCCTAAGCTCCGGGGTCATAATTTCAGCTAAAATCTGACTTTTGGCAATTCACTCAAAAATGATGCTAAATGGTTGCAAATGCTCCCGTGAAAGGTTTGGCGGTCGAAACAGAAGGCTTTTTATCAGAGGACAAGAAATCAGCCCTCGAAAACTTAAGCGGCGGAAAAATATTTTTTGAAAAAATCCCTAAGCCCCGGGGTCACAATTTCAGCAAAAATCTGACTTTTGGCAATTCACTCAAAAATGATGCCAAACTGTTGCAAATGCTCCCCTGAAAGCTTTTGCGAAGGAAACAGAAGGCTTTTTATCACAGGAGAAGAAATCAGCCCTCGACAACTAAACCGGCAGAAAAATATTTTTTGAAAAAATCCCTAAGCCCCGGGGTCACAATTTCAGCAAAAATCTGACTTTTGGCAATTCACTCAAAAATGGTGCTAAACGTTTGCAAATGCTCCCCTGAAAGCTTTTGCGAAGGAAACAGAAGGCTTTTTATCACAGGAGAAGAAATCAGCCCTCGACAACTAAACCGGCAGAAAAATATTTTTTGAAAAAATCCCTAAGCTCCGGGGTCACAATTTCTGAAAAAATCTGACTTTTGGCAATTCACTCAAAAATGGTGCTAAACGGTTGCAAATGCTCCCGTGAAAGGTTTGGCGGTCGAAACAGAAGGCTTTTTATCACAGGACAAGAAATCAGCCCTCAACAACTTGACCGGCGGAAAAAGTTTTTTTGAAAAAATCCCTAAGCCCCGGGGTCACAATTTCAGCAAAAATCTGACTTTTGGCAATTCAATCAAAAATGGTGCTAAACGATTGCAAATGCTCCCGTGAAAGGTTTGGCGGTCGAAACAGAAGGCTTTTTATCACAGGAGAAGAAATCAGCCCTCGACAACTAAACCGGCGGAAAAATATTTTTTTAAAAAAATCCCTAAGCCCCGGGGTCACAATTTCAGCAAAAATCTGACTTTTGGCAATTCACTCAAAAATGGTGCTAAACGGTTGCAAATGCTCCCATGAAAGGTTTGGCGAACGAAACAGAAGGCTTTTTATCACAGGACAAGAAATCAGCCCTCGAAAACTTAAGCGGAGGAAAAATATTTTTTGAAAAAATCCCTAAGCCCCGGGGTCACAGTTTCAGCAAAAATCTGACTTTTGGCAATTCACTCAAAAATGATGCCAGACTGTTGCAAATGCTCCCCTGAAAGCTTTTGCGAAGGAAACAGAAGGCTTTTTATCACAGGAGAAGAAATCAGCCCTCGACAACTAAACCGGCGGAAAAAGATTTTTTGAAAAAATCCCTAAGCCCCGGGGTCACAATTTCTGAAAAAATCTGACCTTTGGCAATTCACTCAAAAATGGTGCTAAACGGTTGCAAATGCTCCCGTTAAAGTTTGGCGGTCGAAACAGAAGGCTTTTTATCACAGGAGAAGAAATCAGCCCTCGACAAGTAAACCGGAGGAAAAAGATTTTTTGAAAAAATCCCTAAGCTCCGGGGTCATAATTTCAGCTAAAATCTGACTTTTGGCAATTCACTCAAAAATGGTGCTAAACGGTTGCAAATGCTCCCGTGAAAGGTTTGGCGGTCGAAACAGAAGGCTTTTTATCAGAGGACAAGAAATCAGCCCTCGAAAACTTAAGCGGCGGAAAAATATTTTTTTTAAAAATCCCTAAGCCCCGGGGTCACAATTTCAGCAAAAATCTGACTTTTGGCAATTCACTCAAAAATGATGCCAAACTGTTGCAAATGCTCCCCTGAAAGCTTTTGCGAAGGAAACAGAAGGCTTTTTATCACAGGAGAAGAAATCAGCCCTCGACAACTAAACCGGCAGAAAAATATTTTTTGAAAAAATCCCTAAGCCCCGGGGTCACAATTTCAGCAAAAATCTGACTTTTGGCAATTCACTCAAAAATGGTGCTAAACGTTTGCAAATGCTCCCCTGAAAGCTTTTGCGAAGGAAACAGAAGGCTTTTTATCACAGGAGAAGAAATCAGCCCTCGACAACTTAACCGGCGGAAAAATATTTTTTGAAAAAATCCCTAAGCTCCGGGGTCACAATTTCTGAAAAAATCTGACTTTTGGCAATTCAATCAAAAATGGTGCTAAACGATTGCAAATGCTCCCGTGAAAGGTTTGGCGGTCGAAACAGAAGGCTTTTTATCACAGGAGAAGAAATCAGCCCTCGAAAACTTAAGCGGCGGAAAAATATTTTTTGAAAAAATCCCTAAGCCCCGGGGTCACAGTTTCAGCAAAAATCTGACTTTTGGCAATTCACTCAAAAATGATGCCAAACTGTTGCAAATGCTCCCCTGAAAGCTTTTGCGAAGGAAACAGAAGGCTTTTTATCACAGGAGAAGAAATCAGCCCTCGACAACTAAACCGGCAGAAAAATATTTTTTGAAAAAATCCCTAAGCCCCGGGGTCACAATTTCAGCAAAAATCTGACTTTTGGAAATTCACTCAAAAATTGTGCTAAACGGTTGCAAATGCTCCCGTGAAAGTTTTGGCGGTCGAAACCGAAGGCTTTTTATCACAGGAGAAGAAATCAGCCCTCGACAAGTAAACCGGAGGAAAAAGATTTTTTGAAAAAATCCCTAAGCTCCGGGGTCATAATTTCAGCTAAAATCTGACTTTTGGCAATTCACTCAAAAATGGTGCTAAACGGTTGCAAATGCTCCCGTGAAAGGTTTGGCGGTCGAAACAGAAGGCTTTTTATCAGAGGACAAGAAATCAGCCCTCGAAAACTTAAGCGGCGGAAAAATATTTTTTGAAAAAATCCCCAAGCCCCGGGGTCACAATTTCAGCAAAAATCTGACTTTTGGCAATTCACTCAAAAATGATGCCAAACTGTTGCAAATGCTCCCCTGAAAGCTTTTGCGAAGGAAACAGAAGGCTTTTTATCACAGGAGAAGAAATCAGCCCTCGACAACTAAACCGGCAGAAAAATATTTTTTGAAAAAATCCCTAAGCCCCGGGGTCACAATTTCAGCAAAAATCTGACTTTTGGCAATTCACTCAAAAATGGTGCTAAACGTTTGCAAATGCTCCCCTGAAAGCTTTTGCGAAGGAAACAGAAGGCTTTTTATCACAGGAGAAGAAATCAGCCCTCGACAACTTAACCGGCGGAAAAATATTTTTTGAAAAAATCCCTAAGCTCCGGGGTCACAATTTCTGAAAAAATATGACTTTTGGCAATTCAATCAAAAATGGTGCTAAACGATTGCAAATGCTCCCGTGAAAGGTTTGGCGGTCGAAACAGAAGGCTTTTTATCACAGGAGAAGAAATCAGCCCTCGAAAACTTAAGCGGCGGAAAAATATTTTTTGAAAAAATCCCTAAGCCCCGGGGTCACAGTTTCAGCAAAAATCTGACTTTTGGCAATTCACTCAAAAATGATGCCAAACTGTTGCAAATGCTCCCCTGAAAGCTTTTGCGAAGGAAACAGAAGGCTTTTTATCACAGGAGAAGAAATCAGCCCTCGACAACTAAACCGGCAGAAAAATATTTTTTGAAAAAATCCCTAAGCCCCGGGGTCACAATTTCAGCAAAAATCTGACTTTTGGAAATTCACTCAAAAATTGTGCTAAACGGTTGCAAATGCTCCCGTGAAAGGTTTGGCGGTCGAAACCGAAGGCTTTTTATCACAGGAGAAGAAATCAGCCCTCGACAACTTAACCGGCGGAAAAAGATTTTTTGAAAAAATCCCTAAGCCCCGGGGTCACAATTTCAGCAAAAATCTGACTTTTGGCAATTCACTCAAAAATGGTGCTAAACGGTTGCAAATGCTCCCGTGAAAGGTTTGGCGGTCGAAACCGAAGGCTTTTTATCACAGGAGAAGAAATCAGCCCTCGACAACTTAACCGGCGGAAAAAGATTTTTTGAAAAAATCCCTAAGCCCCGGGGTCACAATTTCAGCAAAAATCTGACTTTTGGCAATTCACTCAAAAATGGTGCTAAACGGTGGCAAATGCTCCCGTGAAAGGTTTGGCGAATGAAACAGAAGGCTTTTTATCACAGGACAAGAAATCAGCCCTCGAAAACTTAAGCGGAGGAAAAATATTTTTTGAAAAAATCCCTAAGCCCCGGGGTCACAATTTCAGCAAAAATCTGACTTTTGGCAATTCACATAAAAATGATGCCAAACTGTTGCAAATGCTCCCCTGAAAGCTTTTGCGAAGGAAACAGAAGGCTTTTTATCACAGGAGAAGAAATCAGCCCTCGACAACTAAACCGGCAGAAAAATATTTTTTGAAAAAATCCCTAAGCCCCGGGGTCACAATTTCAGCAAAAATCTGACTTTTGGCAATTCACTCAAAAATGATGCCAAACTGTTGCAAATGCTCCCCTGAAAGCTTTTGCGAAGGAAACAAAAGACTTTTTATCACAGGAGAAGAAATCAGCCCTCGACAACTAAACCGGCAGAGAAATGTTTTTTGAAAAAATCCCTAAGCCCCGGGGTCACAATTTCTGAAAAAATCTGACTTTTGGCAATTCACTCAAAAATGATGCCAAACTGTTGCAAATGCTCCCCTGAAAGCTTTTGCGAAGGAAACAGAAGGCTTTTTATCACAGGAGAAGAAATCAGCCCTCGACAACTAAACCGGCGGAAAAAGATTTTTTGAAAAAATCCCTAAGCCCCGGGGTCATAATTTCAGCAAAAATCTGACTTTTGGCAATTCACTCAAAAATGATGCCAAACTGTTGCAAATGCTCCCCTGAAAGCTTTTGCGAAGGAAACAGAAGGCTTTTTATCACAGGAGAAGAAATCAGCCCTCGACAACTAAACCGGCAGAAAAATATTTTTTGAAAAAATCCCTAAGCCCCGGGGTCACAATTTCAGCAAAAATCTGACTTTTGGCAATTCACTCAAAAATGGTGCTAAACGGTTGCAAATGCTCCCGTGAAACGTTTGGCGGTCGAAACAGAAGGCTTTTTATCACAGGAGAAGAAATCAGCCCTCGAAAACTTAAGCGGCGGAAAAATATTTTTTGAAAAAATCCCTAAGCCCCGGGGTCACAATTTCAGCAAAAATCTGACTTTTGGCAATTCACTCAAAAATGATGCCAAACTGTTGCAAATGCTCCCCTGAAAGCTTTTGCGAAGGAAACAGAAGGCTTTTTATCACAGGAGAAGAAATCAGCCCTCGACAACTAAACCGGCAGAAAAATATTTTTTGAAAAAATCCCTAAGCCCCGGGGTCACAATTTCAGCAAAAATCTGACTTTTGGAAATTCACTCAAAAATTGTGCTAAACGGTTGCAAATGCTCCCGTGAAAGGTTTGGCGGTCGAAACCGAAGGCTTTTTATCACAGGAGAAGAAATCAGCCCTCGACAACTTAACCGGCGGAAAAAGATTTTTTGAAAAAATCCCTAAGCCCCGGGGTCACAATTTCTGAAAAAATATGACCTTTGGCAATTCACTCAAAAATGGTGCTAAACGGTTGCAAATGCTCCTGTGAAAGGTTTGGCGGTTGAAACAGAAGGCTTTTTATCACAGGAGAAGAAATCAGCCCTCAACAACTTAACCGGCGGAAAAAGATTTTTTGAAAAAATCCCTAAGCCCCGGGGTCACAATTTCAGCAAAAATCTGACTTTTGGCAATTCACTCAAAAATGGTGCTAAACGGTTGCAAATGCTCCCGTGAAACGTTTGGCGGTCGAAACAGAAGGCTTTTTATCACAGGAGAAGAAATCAGCCCTCGAAAACTTAAGCGGCGGAAAAATATTTTTTGAAAAAATCCCTAAGCCCCGGGGTCACAATTTCAGCAAAAATCTGACTTTTGGCAATTCACTCAAAAATGATGCCAAACTGTTGCAAATGCTCCCCTGAAAGCTTTTGCGAAGGAAACAGAAGGCTTTTTATCACAGGAGAAGAAATCAGCCCTCGACAACTAAACCGGCGGAAAAAGATTTTTTGAAAAAATCCCTAAGCTCCGGGGTCATAATTTCAGCAAAAATCTGACTTTTGGCAATTCACTCAAAAATGGTGCTAAACGGTTGCAAATGCTCCCGTGAAAGGTTTGGCGGTCGAAACAGAAGGCTTTTTATCACAGGACAAGAAATCAGCCCTCGAAAACTTAAGCGGCGGAAAAATATTTTTTGAAAAAATCCCTAAGCCCCGGGGTCACAATTTCAGCAAAAATCTGACTTTTGGCAATTCACTCAAAAATGATGCCAAACTGTTGCAAATGCTCCCCTGAAAGCTTTTGCGAAGGAAACAGAAGGCTTTTTATCACAGGAGAAGAAATCAGCCCTCGACAACTAAACCGGCGGAAAAAGATTTTTTGAAAAAAATCCCTAAGCCCCGGGGTCATAATTTCAGCAAAAATCTGACTTTTGGCAATTCACTCAAAAATGGTGCTAAACGGTTGCAAATGCTCCCGTGAAAGGTTTGGCGGTCGAAACAGAAGGCTTTTTATCAGAGGACAAGAAATCAGCCCTCGAAAACTTAAGCGGCGGAAAAATATTTTTTGAAAAAATCCCTAAGCCCCGGGGTCACAATTTCAGCAAAAATCTGACTTTTGGCAATTCACTCAAAAATGATGCCAAACTGTTGCAAATGCTCCCCTGAAAGCTTTTGCGAAGGAAACAGAAGGCTTTTTATCACAGGAGAAGAAATCAGCCCTCGACAACTAAACCGGCGGAAAAAGATTTTTTGAAAAAATCCCTAAGCCCCGGGGTCATAATTTCAGCAAAAATCTGACTTTTGGCAATTCACTCAAAAATGGTGCTAAACGGTTGCAAATGCTCCCGTGAAAGGTTTGGCGGTCGAAACAGAAGGCTTTTTATCAGAGGACAAGAAATCAGCCCTCGAAAACTTAAGCGGCGGAAAAATATTTTTTGAAAAAATCCCTAAGCCCCGGGGTCACAATTTCAGCAAAAATCTGACTTTTGGCAATTCACTCAAAAATGATGCCAAACTGTTGCAAATGCTCCCCTGAAAGCTTTTGCGAAGGAAACAAAAGACTTTTTATCACAGGAGAAGAAATCAGCCCTCGACAACTAAACCGGCAGAGAAATGTTTTTTGAAAAAATCCCTAAGCCCCGGGGTCACAATTTCTGAAAAAATCTGACTTTTGGCAATTCACTCAAAAATGATGCCAAACTGTTGCAAATGCTCCCCTGAAAGCTTTTGCGAAGGAAACAGAAGGCTTTTTATCACAGGAGAAGAAATCAGCCCTCGACAACTAAACCGGCGGAAAAAGATTTTTTGAAAAAATCCCTAAGCCCCGGGGTCATAATTTCAGCAAAAATCTGACTTTTGGCAATTCACTCAAAAATGATGCCAAACTGTTGCAAATGCTCCCCTGAAAGCTTTTGCGAAGGAAACAGAAGGCTTTTTATCACAGGAGAAGAAATCAGCCCTCGACAACTAAACCGGCAGAAAAATATTTTTTGAAAAAATCCCTAAGCCCCGGGGTCACAATTTCAGCAAAAATCTGACTTTTGGCAATTCACTCAAAAATGATGCCAAACTGTTGCAAATGCTCCCCTGAAAGCTTTTGCGAAGGAAACAGAAGGCTTTTTATCACAGGAGAAGAAATCAGCCCTCGACAACTAAACCGGCGGAAAAAGATTTTTTGAAAAAATCCCTAAGCTCCGGGGTCATAATTTCAGCAAAAATCTGACTTTTGGCAATTCACTCAAAAATGGTGCTAAACGGTTGCAAATGCTCCCGTGAAAGGTTTGGCGGTCGAAACAGAAGGCTTTTTATCACAGGAGAAGAAATCAGCCCTCGAAAACTTAAGCGGCGGAAAAATATTTTTTGAAAAAATCCCTAAGCCCCGGGGTCACAGTTTCAGCAAAAATCTGACTTTTGGCAATTCACTCAAAAATGATGCCAAACTGTTGCAAATGCTCCCCTGAAAGCTTTTGCGAAGGAAACAGAAGGCTTTTTATCACAGGAGAAGAAATCAGCCCTCGACAACTAAACCGGCAGAAAAATATTTTTTGAAAAAATCCCTAAGCCCCGGGGTCACAATTTCAGCAAAAATCTGACTTTTGGAAATTCACTCAAAAATTGTGCTAAACGGTTGCAAATGCTCCCGTGAAAGGTTTGGCGGTCGAAACCGAAGGCTTTTTATCACAGGAGAAGAAATCAGCCCTCGACAACTTAACCGGCGGAAAAAGATTTTTTGAAAAAATCCCTAAGCCCCGGGGTCACAATTTCTGAAAAAATCTGACCTTTGGCAATTCACTCAAAAATGGTGCTAAACGGTTGCAAATGCTCCCGTGAAAGGTTTGGCGGTTGAAACAGAAGGCTTTTTATCACAGGAGAAGAAATCAGCCCTCAACAACTTAACCGGCGGAAAAAGATTTTTTGAAAAAATCCCTAAGCCCCGGGGTCACAATTTCAGCAAAAATCTGACTTTTGGCAATTCACTCAAAAATGATGCCAAACTGTTGCAAATGCTCCCCTGAAAGCTTTTGCGAAGGAAACAGAAGGCTTTTTATCACAGGAGAAGAAATCAGCCCTCGACAACTAAACCGGCAGAAAAATATTTTTTGAAAAAATCCCTAAGCCCCGGGGTCACAATTTCAGCAAAAATCTGACTTTTGGCAATTCACTCAAAAATGATGCCAAACTGTTGCAAATGCTCCCCTGAAAGCTTTTGCGAAGGAAACAGAAGGCTTTTTATCACAGGAGAAGAAATCAGCCCTCGACAACTAAACCGGCGGAAAAAGATTTTTTGAAAAAATCCCTAAGCTCCGGGGTCATAATTTCAGCAAAAATCTGACTTTTGGCAATTCACTCAAAAATGGTGCTAAACGTTTGCAAATGCTCCCGTGAAAGGTTTGGCGGTCGAAACAGAAGGCTTTTTATCACAGGACAAGAAATCAGCCCTCGAAAACTTAAGCGGCGGAAAAATATTTTTTGAAAAAATCCCTAAGCCCCGGGGTCACAATTTCAGCAAAAATCTGACTTTTGGCAATTCACTCAAAAATGATGCCAAACTGTTGCAAATGCTCCCCTGAAAGCTTTTGCGAAGGAAACAGAAGGCTTTTTATCACAGGAGAAGAAATCAGCCCTCGACAACTAAACCGGCGGAAAAAGATTTTTTGAAAAAATCCCTAAGCCCCGGGGTCATAATTTCAGCAAAAATCTGAGTTTTGGCAATTCACTCAAAAATGGTGCTAAACGGTTGCAAATGCTCCCGTGAAAGGTTTGGCGGTCGAAACAGAAGGCTTTTTATCAGAGGACAAGAAATCAGCCCTCGAAAACTTAAGCGGCGGAAAAATATTTTTTGAAAAAATCCCTAAGCCCCGAGGTCAAAATTTCAGCAAAAATCTGACTTTTGGCAATTCACTCAAAAATGATGCCAAACTGTTGCAAATGCTCCCCTGAAAGCTTTTGCGAAGGAAACAGAAGGCTTTTTATCACAGGAGAAGAAATCAGCCCTCGACAACTAAACCGGCGGAAAAAGATTTTTTGAAAAAATCCCTAAGCCCCGGGGTCATAATTTCAGCAAAAATCTGACTTTTGGCAATTCACTCAAAAATGGTGCTAAACGGTTGCAAATGCTCCCGTGAAAGGTTTGGCGGTCGAAACAGAAGGCTTTTTATCAGAGGACAAGAAATCAGCCCTCGAAAACTTAAGCGGCGGAAAAATATTTTTTGAAAAAATCCCTAAGCCCCGGGGTCACAATTTCAGCAAAAATCTGACTTTTGGCAATTCACTCAAAAATGATGCCAAACTGTTGCAAATGCTCCCATGAAAGCTTTTGCGAAGGAAACAAAAGACTTTTTATCACAGGAGAAGAAATCAGCCCTCGACTAAACCGGCAGAGAAATATTTTTTGAAAAAATCCCTAAGCCCCGGGGTCACAATTTCAGCAAAAATCTGACTTTTGGCAATTCACTCAAAAATGATGCCAAACTGTTGCAAATGCTCCCCTGAAAGCTTTTGCGAAGGAAACAGAAGGCTTTTTATCACAGGAGAAGAAATCAGCCCTCGACAACTAAACCGGCAGAAAAATATTTTTTGAAAAAATCCCTAAGCCCCGGGGTCACAATTTCAGCAAAAATCTGACTTTTGGCAATTCACTCAAAAATGATGCCAAACTGTTGCAAATGCTCCCCTGAAAGCTTTTGCGAAGGAAACAGAAGGCTTTTTATCACAGGAGAAGAAATCAGCCCTCGACAACTAAACCGGCGGAAAAAGATTTTTTGAAAAAATCCCTAAGCCCCGGGGTCATAATTTCAGCAAAAATCTGACTTTTGGAAATTCACTCAAAAATGGTGCTAAACGGTTGCAAATGCTCCCGTGAAAGGTTTGGCGGTCGAAACAGAAGGCTTTTTATCACAGGACAAGAAATCAGCCCTCGAAAACTTAAGCGGCGGAAAAATATTTTTTGAAAAAATCCCTAAGCCCCGGGGTCACAATTTCAGCAAAAATCTGACTTTTGGCAATTCACTCAAAAATGATGCCAAACTGTTGCAAATGCTCCCCTGAAAGCTTTTGCGAAGGAAACAGAAGGCTTTTTATCACAGGAGAAGAAATCAGCCCTCGACAACTAAACCGGCGGAAAAAGATTTTTTGAAAAAATCCCTAAGCCCCGGGGTCATAATTTCAGCAAAAATCTGACTTTTGGCAATTCACTCAAAAATGGTGCTAAACGGTTGCAAATGCTCCCGTGAAAGGTTTGGCGGTCGAAACAGAAGGCTTTTTATCAGAGGACAAGAAATCAGCCCTCGAAAACTTAAGCGGCGGAAAAATATTTTTTGAAAAAATCCCTAAGCCCCGGGGTCACAATTTCAGCAAAAATCTGACTTTTGGCAATTCACTCAAAAATGATGCCAAACTGTTGCAAATGCTCCCCTGAAAGCTTTTGCGAAGGAAACAAAAGACTTTTTATCACAGGAGAAGAAATCAGCCCTCGACAACTAAACCGGCAGAGAAATATTTTTTGAAAAAATCCCTAAGCCCCGGGGTCACAATTTCTGAAAAAATCTGACTTTTGGCAATTCACTCAAAAATGGTGCCAAACTGTTGCAAATGCTCCCCTGAAAGCTTTTGCGAAGGAAACAGAAGGCTTTTTATCACAGGAGAAGAAATCAGCCATCGACAACTTAACCGGCGGAAAAAGATTTTTTGAAAAAATCCCTAAGCCCCGGGGTCACAATTTCTGAAAAAATCTGACCTTTGGCAATTCACTCAAAAATGGTGCTAAACGGTTGCAAATGCTCCCGTGAAAGGTTTGGCGGTTGAAACAGAAGGCTTTTTATCACAGGAGAAGAAATCAGCCCTCAACAACTTAACCGGCGGAAAAAGATTTTTTGAAAAAATCCCTAAGCCCCGGGGTCACAATTTCAGCAAAAATCTGACTTTTGGCAATTCACTCAAAAATGGTGCTAAACGGTTGCAAATGCTCCCGTGAAAGGTTTGGGGGTCGAAACAGAAGGCTTTTTATCACAGGAGAAGAAATCAGCCCTCGAAAACTTAAGCGGCGGAAAAATATTTTTTGAAAAAATCCCTAAGCCCCGGGGTCACAATTTCAGCAAAAATCTGACTTTTGGCAATTCACTCAAAAATGATGCCAAACTGTTGCAAATGCTCCCCTGAAAGCTTTTGCGAAGGAAACAGAAGGCTTTTTATCACAGGAGAAGAAATCAGCCCTCGACAACTAAACCGGCAGAAAAATATTTTTTGAAAAAATCCCTAAGCCCCGGGGTCACAATTTCAGCAAAAATCTGACTTTTGGCAATTCACTCAAAAATGATGCCAAACTGTTGCAAATGCTCCCCTGAAAGCTTTTGCGAAGGAAACAGAAGGCTTTTTATCACAGGAGAAGAAATCAGCCCTCGACAACTAAACCGGCGGAAAAAGATTTTTTGAAAAAATCCCTAAGCTCCGGGGTCATAATTTCAGCAAAAATCTGACTTTTGGCAATTCACTCAAAAATGGTGCTAAACGGTTGCAAATGCTCCCGTGAAAGGTTTGGCGGTCGAAACAGAAGGCTTTTTATCACAGGACAAGAAATCAGCCCTCGAAAACTTAAGCGGTGGAAAAATATTTTTTGAAAAAATCCCTAAGCCCCGGGGTCACAATTTCAGCAAAAATCTGACTTTTGGCAATTCACTCAAAAATGATGCCAAACTGTTGCACATGCTCCCCTGAAAGCTTTTGCGAAGGAAACAGAAGGCTTTTTATCACAGGAGAAGAAATCAGCCCTCGACAACTAAACCGGCGGAAAAAGATTTTTTGAAAAAATCCCTAAGCCCCGGGGTCATAATTTCAGCAAAAATCTGACTTTTGGCAATTCACTCAAAAATGGTGCTAAACGGTTGCAAATGCTCCCGTGAAAGGTTTGGCGGTCGAAACAGAAGGCTTTTTATCAGAGGACAAGAAATCAGCCCTCGAAAACTTAAGCGGCGGAAAAATATTTTTTGAAAAAATCCCTAAGCCCCGAGGTCAAAATTTCAGCAAAAATCTGACTTTTGGCAATTCACTCAAAAATGATGCCAAACTGTTGCAAATGCTCCCCTGAAAGCTTTTGCGAAGGAAACAGAAGGCTTTTTATCACAGGAGAAGAAATCAGCCCTCGACAACTAAACCGGCGGAAAAAGATTTTTTGAAAAAATCCCTAAGCCCCGGGGTCATAATTTCAGCAAAAATCTGACTTTTGGCAATTCACTCAAAAATGGTGCTAAACGGTTGCAAATGCTCCCGTGAAAGGTTTGGCGGTCGAAACAGAAGGCTTTTTATCAGAGGACAAGAAATCAGCCCTCGAAAACTTAAGCGGCGGAAAAATATTTTTTGAAAAAATCCCTAAGCCCCGGGGTCACAATTTCAGCAAAAATCTGACTTTTGGCAATTCACTCAAAAATGATGCCAAACTGTTGCAAATGCTCCCATGAAAGCTTTTGCGAAGGAAACAAAAGACTTTTTATCACAGGAGAAGAAATCAGCCCTCGACAACTAAACCGGCAGAGAAATATTTTTTGAAAAAATCCCTAAGCCCCGGGGTCACAATTTCTGAAAAAATCTGACTTTTGGCAATTCACTCAAAAATGGTGCTAAACGTTTGCAAATGCTCCCGTGAAAGGTTTGGCGGTCGAAACAGAAGGCTTTTTATCACAGGAGAAGAAATCAGCCCTTGAAAACTTAAGCGGCGGAAAAATATTTTTTGAAAAAATCCCTAAGCCCCGGGGTCACAATTTCAGCAAAAATCTGACTTTTGGCAATTCACTCAAAAATGATGCCAAACTGTTGCAAATGCTCCCCTGAAAGCTTTTGCGAAGGAAACAGAAGGCTTTTTATCACAGGAGAAGAAATCAGCCCTCGACAACTAAACCGGCAGAAAAATATTTTTTGAAAAAATCCCTAAGCCCCGGGGTCACAATTTCAGCAAAAATCTGACTTTTGGCAATTCACTCAAAAATGATGCCAAACTGTTGCAAATGCTCCCCTGAAAGCTTTTGCGAAGGAAACAGAAGGCTTTTTATCACAGGAGAAGAAATCAGCCCTCGACAACTAAACCGGCGGAAAAAGATTTTTTGAAAAAATCCCTAAGCCCCGGGGTCATAATTTCAGCAAAAATCTGACTTTTGGCAATTCACTCAAAAATGGTGCTAAACGGTTGCAAATGCTCCCGTGAAAGGTTTGGCGGTCGAAACAGAAGGCTTTTTATCACAGGACAAGAAATCAGCCCTCGAAAACTTAAGCGGCGGAAAAATATTTTTTGAAAAAATCCCTAAGCCCCGGGGTCACAATTTCAGCAAAAATCTGACTTTTGGCAATTCACTCAAAAATGATGCCAAACTGTTGCAAATGCTCCCCTGAAAGCTTTTGCGAAGGAAACAGAAGGCTTTTTATCACAGGAGAAGAAATCAGCCCTCGACAACTAAACCGGCGGAAAAAGATTTTTTGAAAAAATCCCTAAGCCCCGGGGTCATAATTTCAGCAAAAATCTGACTTTTGGCAATTCACTCAAAAATGGTGCTAAACGGTTGCAAATGCTCCCGTGAAAGGTTTGGCGGTCGAAACAGAAGGCTTTTTATCAGAGGACAAGAAATCAGCCCTCGAAAACTTAAGCGGCGGAAAAATATTTTTTGAAAAAATCCCTAAGCCCCGGGGTCACAATTTCAGCAAAAATCTGACTTTTGGCAATTCACTCAAAAATGATGCCAAACTGTTGCAAATGCTCCCCTGAAAGCTTTTGCGAAGGAAACAAAAGACTTTTTATCACAGGAGAAGAAATCAGGCCTCGACAACTAAACCGGCAGAGAAATATTTTTTGAAAAAATCCCTAAGCCCCGGGGTCACAATTTCTGAAAAAATCTGACTTTTGGCAATTCACTCAAAAATGGTGCCAAACTGTTGCAAATGCTCCCCTGAAAGCTTTTGCGAAGGAAACAGAAGGCTTTTTATCACAGGAGAAGAAATCAGCCCTCGACAACTTAACCGGCGGAAAAAGATTTTTTGAAAAAATCCCTAAGCCCCGGGGTCACAATTTCTGAAAAAATATGACTTTTGGCAATTCAATCAAAAATGGTGCTAAACGATTGCAAATGCTCCCGTGAAAGGTTTGGCGGTCGAAACAGAAGGCTTTTTATCACAGGACAAGAAATCAGCCCTCGAAAACTTAAGCGGCGGAAAAATATTTTTTGAAAAAATCCCTAAGCCCCGGGGTCACAGTTTCAGCAAAAATCTGACTTTTGGCAATTCACTCAAAAATGATGCCAAACTGTTGCAAATGCTCCCCTGAAAGCTTTTGCGAAGGAAACAGAAGGCTTTTTATCACAGGAGAAGAAATCAGCCCTCGACAACTAAACCGGCAGAAAAATATTTTTTGAAAAAATCCCTAAGCCCCGGGGTCACAATTTCAGCAAAAATCTGACTTTTGGAAATTCACTCTAAAATGGTGCTAAACGGTTGCAAATGCTCCCGTGAAAGTTTGGCGGTCGAAACAGAAGGCTTTTTATCACAGGAGAAGAAATCAGCCCTCGACAACTAAACCGGCGGAAAAAGATTTTTTGAAAAAATCCCTAAGCTCCGGGGTCACAATTTCAGCAAAAATCTGACTTTTGGCAATTCACTCAAAAATGGTGCTAAACGGTTGCAAATGCTCCCGTGAAACGTTTGGCGGTCGAAACAGAAGGCTTTTTATCACAGGAGAAGAAATCAGCCCTCGAAAACTTAAGCGGCGGAAAAATATTTTTTGAAAAAATCCCTAAGCCCCGGGGTCACAATTTCAGCAAAAATCTGACTTTTGGCAATTCACTCAAAAATGATGCCAAACTGTTGCAAATGCTCCCCTGAAAGCTTTTGCGAAGGAAACAGAAGGCTTTTTATCACAGGAGAAGAAATCAGCCCTCGACAACTAAACCGGCAGAAAAATATTTTTTGAAAAAATCCCTAAGCCCCGGGGTCACAATTTCAGCAAAAATCTGACTTTTGGCAATTCACTCAAAAATGATGCCAAACTGTTGCAAATGCTCCCCTGAAAGCTTTTGCGAAGGAAACAGAAGGCTTTTTATCACAGGAGAAGAAATCAGCCCTCGACAACTAAACCGGCGGAAAAAGATTTTTTGAAAAAATCCCTAAGCTCCGGGGTCATAATTTCAGCAAAAATCTGACTTTTGGCAATTCACTCAAAAATGGTGCTAAACGGTTGCAAATGCTCCCGTGAAAGGTTTGGCGGTCGAAACAGAAGGCTTTTTATCAGAGGACAAGAAATCAGCCCTCGAAAACTTAAGCGGCGGAAAAATATTTTTTGAAAAAATCCCTAAGCCCCGGGGTCACAATTTCAGCAAAAATCTGACTTTTGGCAATTCACTCAAAAATGATGCCAAACTGTTGCAAATGCTCCCCTGAAAGCTTTTGCGAAGGAAACAGAAGGCTTTTTATCACAGGAGAAGAAATCAGCCCTCGACAACTAAACCGGCGGAAAAAGATTTTTTGAAAAAATCCCTAAGCCCCGGGGTCATAATTTCAGCAAAAATCTGACTTTTGGCAATTCACTCAAAAATGGTGCTAAACGGTTGCAAATGCTCCCGTGAAAGGTTTGGCGGTCGAAACAGAAGGCTTTTTATCAGAGGACAAGAAATCAGCCCTCGAAAACTTAAGCGGCGGAAAAATATTTTTTGAAAAAATCCCTAAGCCCCGGGGTCACAATTTCAGCAAAAATCTGACTTTTGGCAATTCACTCAAAAATGATGCCAAACTGTTGCAAATGCTCTCCTGAAAGCTTTTGCGAAGGAAACAGAAGGCTTTTTATCACAGGAGAAGAAATCAGCCCTCGACAACTAAACCGGCAGAAAAATATTTTTTGAAAAAATCCCTAAGCCCCGGGGTCACAATTTCTGAAAAAATCTGACTTTTGGCAATTCACTCAAAAATGGTGCTAAACGTTTGCAAATGCTCCCGTGAAAGGTTTGGCGGTCGAAATAGAAGGCTTTTTATCACAGGAGAAGAAATCAGCCATCGACAACTTAACCGGCGGAAAAAGATTTTTTGAAAAAATCCCTAAGCCCCGGGGTCACAATTTCTGAAAAAATATGACTTTTGGCAATTCAATCAAAAATGGTGCTAAACGATTGCAAATGCTCCCGTGAAAGGTTTGGCGGTCGAAACAGAAGGCTTTTTATCACAGGAGAAGAAATCAGCCCTCGAAAACTTAAGCGGCGGAAAAATATTTTTTGAAAAAATCCATAAGCCCCGGGGTCACAGTTTCAGCAAAAATCTGACTTTTGGCAATTCACTCAAAAATGATGCCAAACTGTTGCAAATGCTCCCCTGAAAGCTTTTGCGAAGGAAACAGAAGGCTTTTTATCACAGGAGAAGAAATCAGCCCTCGACAACTAAACCGGCAGAAAAATATTTTTTGAAAAAATCCCTAAGCCCCGGGGTCACAATTTCAGCAAAAATCTGACTTTTGGAAATTCACTCTAAAATGGTGCTAAACGGTTGCAAATGCTCCCGTGAAAGTTTGGCGGTCGAAACAGAAGGCTTTTTATCACAGGAGAAGAAATCAGCCCTCGACAACTAAACCGGCGGAAAAAGATTTTTTGAAAAAATCCCTAAGCTCCGGGGTCACAATTTCAGCAAAAATCTGACTTTTGGCAATTCACTCAAAAATGGTGCTAAACGGTTGCAAATGCTCCCGTGAAAGGTTTGGCGGTCGAAACAGAAGGCTTTTTATCACAGGAGAAGAAATCAGCCCTCGAAAACTTAAGCGGCGGAAAAATATTTTTTGAAAAAATCCCTAAGCCCCGGGGTCACAATATCAGCAAAAGTCTGACTTTTGGCAATTCACTCAAAAATGATGCCAAACTGTTGCAAATGCTCCCCTGAAAGCTTTTGCGAAGGAAACAGAAGGCTTTTTATCACAGGAGAAGAAATCAGCCCTCGACAACTAAACCGGCAGAAAAATATTTTTTGAAAAAATCCCTAAGCCCCGGGGTCACAATTTCTGAAAAAATCTGACCTTTGGCAATTCACTCTGAAATGGTGCTAAACGGTTGCAAATGCTCCCGTGAAAGTTTGGCGGTCGAAACAGAAGGCTTTTTATCACAGGAGAAGAAATCAGCCCTCGACAACTAAACCGGCGGAAAAAGATTTTTTGAAAAAATCCCTAAGCTCCGGGGTCACAATTTCTGAAAAAATCTGACTTTTGGCAATTCACTCAAAAATGGTGCTAAACGATTGCAAATGCTCCCGTGAAAGGTTTGGCGGTCGAAACAGAAGGCTTTTTATCACAGGAGAAGAAATCAGCCCTCAAAAACTTAAGCGGCGGAAAAATATTTTTTGAAAAAATCCCTAAGCCCCGGGGTCACAGTTTCAGCAGAAATCTGACCTTTGGCAATTCACTCAAAAATGATGCCAAACTGTTGCAAATGCTCCCCTGAAAGCTTTTGCGAAGGAAACAGAAGGCTTTTTATCACAGGAGAAGAAATCAGCCCTCGACAACTAAACCGGCAGAAAAATATTTTTTGAAAAAATCCCTAAGCCCCGGGGTCACAATTTCAGCAAAAATCTGACTTTTGGAAATTCACTCAAAAATGGTGCTAAACGGTTGCAAATGCTCCCGTGAAAGGTTTGGCGGTCGAAACCGAAGGCTTTTTATCACAGGAGAAGAAATCAGCCCTCGAAAACTTAAGCGGCGGAAAAATATTTTTTGAAAAAATCCCTAAGCCCCGGGGTCACAATTTCAGCAAAAATCTGACTTTTGGCAATTCACTCAAAAATGATGCCAAACTGTTGCAAATGCTCCCCTGAAAGCTTTTGCGAAGGAAACAGAAGGCTTTTTATCACAGGAGAAGAAATCAGCCCTCGACAACTAAACCGGCAGAAAAATATTTTTTGAAAAAATCCCTAAGCCCCGGGGTCACAATTTCTGAAAAAATCTGACTTTTGGCAATTCACTCAAAAATGGTGCTAAACGTTTGCAAATGCTCCCGTGAAAGGTTTGGCGGTCGAAATAGAAGGCTTTTTATCACAGGAGAAGAAATCAGCCCTCGACAACTTAACCGGCGGAAAAAGATTTTTTGAAAAAATCCCTAAGCCCCGGGGTCACAATTTCTGAAAAAATATGACTTTTGGCAATTCAATCAAAAATGGTGCTAAACGATTGCAAATGCTCCCGTGAAAGGTTTGGCGGTCGAAACAGAAGGCTTTTTATGACAGGACAAGAAATCAGCCCTCGAAAACTTAAGCGGCGGAAAAATATTTTTTGAAAAAATCCCTAAGCCCCGGGGTCACAGTTTCAGCAAAAATCTGACTTTTGGCAATTCACTCAAAAATGATGCCAAACTGTTGCAAATGCTCCCCTGAAAGCTTTTGCGAAGGAAACAGAAGGCTTTTTATCACAGGAGAAGAAATCAGCCCTCGACAAGTAAACCGGCAGAAAAATATTTTTTGAAAAAATCCCTAAGCCCCGGGGTCACAATTTCAGCAAAAATCTGACTTTTGGAAATTCACTCTAAAATGGTGCTAAACGGTTGCAAATGCTCCCGTGAAAGTTTGGCGGTCGAAACAGAAGGCTTTTTATCACAGGAGAAGAAATCAGCCCTCGACAACTAAACCGGCGGAAAAAGATTTTTTGAAAAAATCCCTAAGCTCCGGGGTCACAATTTCAGCAAAAATCTGACTTTTGGCAATTCACTCAAAAATGGTGCTAAACGGTTGCAAATGCTCCCGTGAAAGGTTTGGCGGTCGAAACAGAAGGCTTTTTATCACAGGAGAAGAAATCAGCCCTCGAAAACTTAAGCGGCGGAAAAATATTTTTTGAAAAAATCCCTAAGCCCCGGGGTCACAATATCAGCAAAAGTCTGACTTTTGGCAATTCACTCAAAAATGATGCCAAACTGTTGCAAATGCTCCCCTGAAAGCTTTTGCGAAGGAAACAGAAGGCTTTTTATCACAGGAGAAGAAATCAGCCCTCGACAACTAAACCGGCAGAAAAATATTTTTTGAAAAAATCCCTAAGCCCCGGGGTCACAATTTCTGAAAAAATCTGACCTTTGGCAATTCACTCTGAAATGGTGCTAAACGGTTGCAAATGCTCCCGTGAAAGTTTGGCGGTCGAAACAGAAGGCTTTTTATCACAGGAGAAGAAATCAGCCCTCGACAACTAAACCGGCGGAAAAAGATTTTTTGAAAAAATCCCTAAGCCCCGGGGTCACAGTTTCAGCAAAAATCTGACTTTTGGCAATTCACTCAAAAATGATGCCAAACTGTTGCAAATGCTCCCCTGAAAGCTTTTGCGAAGGAAACAGAAGGCTTTTTATCACAGGAGAAGAAATCAGCCCTCGACAACTAAACCGGCAGAAAAATATTTTTTGAAAAAATCCCTAAGCCCCGGGGTCACAATTTCAGCAAAAATCTGACTTTTGGAAATTCACTCAAAAATGGTGCTAAACGGTTGCAAATGCTCCCGTGAAAGGTTTGGCGGTCGAAACCGAAGGCTTTTTATCACAGGAGAAGAAATCAGCCCTCGACAACTTAACCGGCGGAAAAATATTTTTTGAAAAAATCCCTAAGCCCCGGGGTCACAATTTCAGCAAAAATCTGACTTTTGGCAATTCACTCAAAAATGGTGCTAAACGGTTGCAAATGCTCCCGTGAAAGGTTTGGCGGTCGAAACAGAAGGCTTTTTATCACAGGAGAAGAAATCAGCCCTCGACAACTTGACCGGCGGAAAAAGTTTTTTTGTAAAAATCCCTAAGCCCCGGGGTCACAATTTCAGCAAAAATCTGACTTTTGGCAATTCACTCAAAAATGATGCCAAACTGTTGCAAATGCTCCCCTGAAAGCTTTTGCGAAGGAAACAGAAGGCTTTTTATCACAGGAGAAGAAATCAGCCCTCGACAACTAAACCGGCAGAAAAATATTTTTTGAAAAAATCCCTAAGCCCCGGGGTCACAATTTCAGCAAAAATCTGACTTTTGGCAATTCACTCAAAAATGGTGCTAAACGTTTGCAAATGCTCCCCTGAAAGCTTTTGCGAAGGAAACAGAAGGCTTTTTATCACAGGAGAAGAAATCAGCCCTCGACAACTTAACCGGCGGAAAAATATTTTTTGAAAAAATCCCTAAGCCCCGGGGTCACAATTTCTGAAAAAATATGACTTTTGGCAATTCAATCAAAAATGGTGCTAAACGATTGCAAATGCTCCCGTGAAAGGTTTGGCGGTCGAAACAGAAGGCTTTTTATCACAGGAGAAGAAATCAGCCCTCGAAAACTTAAGCGGCGGAAAAATATTTTTTGAAAAAATCCCTAAGCCCCGGGGTCACAGTTTCAGCAAAAATCTGACTTTTGGCAATTCACTCAAAAATGATGCCAAACTGTTGCAAATGCTCCCCTGAAAGCTTTTGCGAAGGAAACAGAAGGCTTTTTATCACAGGAGAAGAAATCAGCCCTCGACAACTAAACCGGCGGAAAAAGATTTTTTGAAAAAATCCCTAAGCCCCGGGGTCACAATTTCAGCAAAAATCTGACTTTTGGAAATTCACTCAAAAATGGTGCTAAACGGTTGCAAATGCTCCCGTGAAAGGTTTGGCGGTCGAAACCGAAGGCTTTTTATCACAGGAGAAGAAATCAGCCCTCGAAAACTTAAGCGGCGGAAAAATATTTTTTGAAAAAATCCCTAAGCCCCGGGGTCACAATTTCAGCAAAAATCTGACTTTTGGCAATTCACTCAAAAATGATGCCAAACTGTTGCAAATGCTCCCCTGAAAGCTTTTGCGAAGGAAACAGAAGGCTTTTTATCACAGGAGAAGAAATCAGCCCTCGACAACTAAACCGGCAGAAAAATATTTTTTGAAAAAATCCCTAAGCCCCGGGGTCACAATTTCTGAAAAAATCTGACTTTTGGCAATTCACTCAAAAATGGTGCTAAACGTTTGCAAATGCTCCCGTGAAAGGTTTGGCGGTCGAAATAGAAGGCTTTTTATCACAGGAGAAGAAATCAGCCATCGACAACTTAACCGGCGGAAAAAGATTTTTTGAAAAAATCCCTAAGCCCCGGGGTCACAATTTCTGAAAAAATATGACTTTTGGCAATTCAATCAAAAATGGTGCTAAACGGTTGCAAATGCTCCCGTGAAAGTTTGGCGGTCGAAACAGAAGGCTTTTTATCACAGGAGAAGAAATCAGCCCTCGACAACTAAACCGGCGGAAAAAGATTTTTTGAAAAAATCCCTAAGCTCCGGGGTCACAATTTCAGCAAAAATCTGACTTTTGGCAATTCACTCAAAAATGGTGCTAAACGGTTGCAAATGCTCCCGTGAAAGGTTTGGCGGTCGAAACAGAAGGCTTTTTATCACAGGAGAAGAAATCAGCCCTCGAAAACTTAAGCGGCGGAAAAATATTTTTTGAAAAAATCCCTAAGCCCCGGGGTCACAATATCAGCAAAAGTCTGACTTTTGGCAATTCACTCAAAAATGATGCCAAACTGTTGCAAATGCTCCCCTGAAAGCTTTTGCGAAGGAAACAGAAGGCTTTTTATCACAGGAGAAGAAATCAGCCCTCGACAACTAAACCGGCAGAAAAATATTTTTTGAAAAAATCCCTAAGCCCCGGGGTCACAATTTCTGAAAAAATCTGACCTTTGGCAATTCACTCTGAAATGGTGCTAAACGGTTGCAAATGCTCCCGTGAAAGTTTGGCGGTCGAAACAGAAGGCTTTTTATCACAGGAGAAGAAATCAGCCCTCGACAACTAAACCGGCGGAAAAAGATTTTTTGAAAAAATCCCTAAGCTCCGGGGTCACAATTTCTGAAAAAATCTGACTTTTGGCAATTCACTCAAAAATGGTGCTAAACGATTGCAAATGTTCCCGTGAAAGGTTTGGCGGTCGAAACAGAAGGCTTTTTATCACAGGAGAAGAAATCAGCCCTCAAAAACTTAAGCGGCGGAAAAATATTTTTAAAAAAATCCCTAAGCCCCGGGGTCACAGTTTCAGCAAAAATCTGACTTTTGGCAATTCACTCAAAAATGATGCCAAACTGTTGCAAATGCTCCCCTGAAAGCTTTTGCGAAGGCAACAGAAGGCTTTTTATCACAGGAGAAGAAATCAGCCCTCGACAACTAAACCGGCAGAAAAATATTTTTTGAAAAAATCCCTAAGCCCCGGGGTCACAATTTCAGCAAAAATCTGACTTTTGGAAATTCACTCAAAAATGGTGCTAAACGGTTGCAAATGCTCCCGTGAAAGGTTTGGCGGTCGAAACCGAAGGCTTTTTATCACAGGAGAAGAAATCAGCCCTCGACAACTTAACCGGCGGAAAAAGATTTTTTGAAAAAATCCCTAAGCCCCGGGGTCACAATTTCAGCAAAAATCTGACTTTTGGCAATTCACTCAAAAATGGTGCTAAACGGTTGCAAATGCTCCCGTGAAAGGTTTGGCGGTCGAAACAGAAGGCTTTTTATCACAGGAGAAGAAATCAGCCCTCGACAACTTGACCGGCGGAAAAAGATTTTTTGTAAAAATCCCTAAGCCCCGGGGTCACAATTTCAGCAAAAATCTGACTTTTGGCAATTCACTCAAAAATGGTGCTAAACGGTTGCAAATGCTCCCGTGAAAGGTTTGGCGGTCGAAACAGAAGGCTTTTTATCACAGGAGAAGAAATCAGCCCTCGACAACTAAACCGGCGGAAAAAGATTTTTTGAAAAAATCCCTAAGCCCCGGGGTCACAATTTCTGAAAAAATCTGACCTTTGGCAATTCACTCAAAAATGGTGCTAAACGGTTGCAAATGCTCCCGTTAAAGTTTGGCGGTCGAAACAGAAGGCTTTTTATCACAGGAGAAGAAATCAGCCCTCGACAAGTAAACCGGCGGAAAAAGATTTTTTGAAAAAATCCCTAAGCTCCGGGGTCATAATTTCAGCTAAAATCTGACTTTTGGCAATTCACTCAAAAATGGTGCTAAACGGTTGCAAATGCTCCCGTGAAAGGTTTGGCGGTCGAAACAGAAGGCTTTTTATCAGAGGACAAGAAATCAGCCCTCGAAAACTTAAGCGGCGGAAAAATATTTTTTTAAAAAATCCCTAAGCCCCGGGGTCACAATTTCAGCAAAAATCTGACTTTTGGCAAGTCACTCAAAAATGATGCCAAACTGTTGCAAATGCTCCCCTGAAAGCTTTTGCGAAGGAAACAGAAGGCTTTTTATCACAGGAGAAGAAATCAGCCCTCGACAACTAAACCGGCAGAAAAATATTTTTTGAAAAAATCCCTAAGCCCCGGGGTCACAATTTCAGCAAAAATCTGACTTTTGGCAATTCACTCAAAAATGGTGCTAAACGTTTGCAAATGCTCCCCTGCAAGCTTTTGCGAAGGAAACAGAAGGCTTTTTATCACAGGAGAAGAAATCAGCCCTCGACAACTAAACCGGCGGAAAAATATTTTTTGAAAAAATCCCTAAGCTCCGGGGTCACAATTTCTGAAAAAATATGACTTTTGGCAATTCAATCAAAAATGGTGCTAAACGATTGCAAATGCTCCCGTGAAAGGTTTGGCGGTCGAAACAGAAGGCTTTTTATCAGAGGACAAGAAATCAGCCCTCGAAAACTTAAGCGGCGGAAAAATATTTTTTGAAAAAATCCCTAAGCCCCGGGGTCACAATTTCAGCAAAAATCTGACTTTTGGCAATTCACTCAAAAATGGTGCTAAACGGTTGCAAATGCTCCCGTGAAACGTTTGGCGGTCGAAACAGAAGGCTTTTTATCACAGGAGAAGAAATCAGCCCTCAAAAACTTAAGCGGCGGAAAAATATTTTTTGAAAAAATCCCTAAGCCCCGGGGTCACAATTTCAGCAAAAATCTGACTTTTGGCAATTCACTCAAAAATGATGCCAAACTGTTGCAAATGCTCCCCTGAAAGCTTTTGCGAAGGAAACAGAAGGCTTTTTATCACAGGAGAAGAAATCAGCCCTCGACAACTAAACCGGCAGAAAAATATTTTTTGAAAAAATCCCTAAGCCCCGGGGTCACAATTTCTGAAAAAATCTGACCTTTGGCAATTCACTCTGAAATGGTGCTAAACGGTTGCAAATGCTCCCGTGAAAGGTTTGGCGGTCGAAACAGAAGGCTTTTTATCACAGGAGAAGAAATCAGCCCTCGACAACTAAACCGGCGGAAAAAGATTTTTTGAAAAAATCCCTAAGCTCCGGGGTCACAATTTCTGAAAAAATCTGACTTTTGGCAATTCACTCAAAAATGGTGCTAAACGATTGCAAATGCTCCCGTGAAAGGTTTGGCGGTCGAAACAGAAGGCTTTTTATCACAGGAGAAGAAATCAGCCCTCAAAAACTTAAGCGGCGGAAAAAGATTTTTTGAAAAAATCCCTAAGCCCCGGGGTCACAGTTTCAGCAAAAATCTGACTTTTGGCAATTCACTCAAAAATGATGCCAAACTGTTGCAAATGCTCCCCTGAAAGCTTTTGCGAAGGAAACAGAAGGCTTTTTATCACAGGAGAAGAAATCAGCCCTCGACAACTAAACCGGCAGAAAAATATTTTTTGAAAAAATCCCTAAGCCCCGGGGTCACAATTTCAGCAAAAATCTGACTTTTGGAAATTCACTCAAAAATGGTGCTAAACGGTTGCAAATGCTCCCGTGAAAGGTTTGGCGGTCGAAACCGAAGGCTTTTTATCACAGGAGAAGAAATCAGCCCTCGACAACTTAACCGGCGGAAAAATATTTTTTGAAAAAATCCCTAAGCCCCGGGGTCACAATTTCAGCAAAAATCTGACTTTTGGCAATTCACTCAAAAATGGTGCTAAACGGTTGCAAATGCTCCCGTGAAAGGTTTGGCGGTCGAAACAGAAGGCTTTTTATCACAGGAGAAGAAATCAGCCCTCGACAACTTGACCGGCGGAAAAAGATTTTTTGTAAAAATCCCTAAGCCCCGGGGTCACAATTTCAGCAAAAATCTGACTTTTGGCAATTCACTCAAAAATGGTGCTAAACGGTTGCAAATGCTCCCGTGAAAGGTTTGGCGGTCGAAACAGAAGGCTTTTTATCACAGGAGAAGAAATCAGCCCTCGACAACTAAACCGGCGGAAAAAGATTTTTTGAAAAAATCCCTAAGCCCCGGGGTCACAATTTCTGAAAAAATCTGACCTTTGGCAATTCACTCAAAAATGGTGCTAAACGGTTGCAAATGCTCCCGTTAAAGTTTGGCGGTCGAAACAGAAGGCTTTTTATCACAGGAGAAGAAATCAGCCCTCGACAAGTAAACCGGCGGAAAAAGATTTTTTGAAAAAATCCCTAAGCTCCGGGGTCATAATTTCAGCTAAAATCTGACTTTTGGCAATTCACTCAAAAATGGTGCTAAACGGTTGCAAATGCTCCCGTGAAAGGTTTGGCGGTCGAAACAGAAGGCTTTTTATCAGAGGACAAGAAATCAGCCCTCGAAAACTTAAGCGGCGGAAAAATATTTTTTTAAAAAATCCCTAAGCCCCGGGGTCACAATTTCAGCAAAAATCTGACTTTTGGCAATTCACTCAAAAATGATGCCAAACTGTTGCAAATGCTCCCCTGAAAGCTTTTGCGAAGGAAACAGAAGGCTTTTTATCACAGGAGAAGAAATCAGCCCTCGACAACTAAACCGGCAGAAAAATATTTTTTGAAAAAATCCCTAAGCCCCGGGGTCACAATTTCAGCAAAAATCTGACTTTTGGCAATTCACTCAAAAATGGTGCTAAACGTTTGCAAATGCTCCCCTGAAAGCTTTTGCGAAGGAAACAGAAGGCTTTTTATCACAGGAGAAGAAATCAGCCCTCGACAACTTAACCGGCGGAAAAATATTTTTTGAAAAAATCCCTAAGCTCCGGGGTCACAATTTCTGAAAAAATATGACTTTTGGCAATTCACTCAAAAATGGTGCTAAACGATTGCAAATGCTCCCGTGAAAGGTTTGGCGGTCGAAACAGAAGGCTTTTTATCACAGGAGAAGAAATCAGCCCTCGAAAACTTAAGCGGCGGAAAAATATTTTTTGTAAAAATCCCTAAGCCCCGGGGTCACAGTTTCAGCAAAAATCTGACTTTTGGCAATTCACTCAAAAATGATGCCAAACTGTTGCAAATGCTCCCCTGAAAGCTTTTGCGAAGGAAACAGAAGGCTTTTTATCACAGGAGAAGAAATCAGCCCTCGACAAGTAAACCGGCGGAAAAATATTTTTTGAAAAAATCCCTAAGCCCCGGGGTCACAATTTCAGCAAAAATCTGACTTTTGGAAATTCACTCAAAAATGGTGCTAAACGGTTGCAAATGCTCCCGTGAAAGGTTTGGCGGTCGAAACAGAAGGCTTTTTATCAGAGGACAAGAAATCAGCCCTCGAAAACTTAAGCGGCGGAAAAATATTTTTTGAAAAAATCCCTAAGCCCCGGGGTCACAGTTTCAGCAAAAATCTGACTTTTGGCAATTCACTCAAAAATGATGCCAAACTGTTGCAAATGCTCCCCTGAAAGCTTTTGCGAAGGAAACAGAAGGCTTTTTATCACAGGAGAAGAAATCAGCCCTCGACAACTAAACCGGCAGAAAAATATTTTTTGAAAAAATCCCTAAGCCCCGGGGTCACAATTTCAGCAAAAATCTGACTTTTGGAAATTCACTCAAAAATTGTGCTAAACGGTTGCAAATGCTCCCGTGAAAGGTTTGGCGGTCGAAACCGAAGGCTTTTTATCACAGGAGAAGAAATCAGCCCTCAACAACTTAACCGGCGGAAAAAGATTTTTTGAAAAAATCCCTAAGCCCCGGGGTCACAATTTCAGCAAAAATCTGACTTTTGGCAATTCACTCAAAAATGGTGCTAAACGGTTGCAAATGCTCCCGTGAAACGTTTGGCGGTCGAAACAGAAGGCTTTTTATCACAGGAGAAGAAATCAGCCCTCAAAAACTTAAGCGGCGGAAAAATATTTTTTGAAAAAATCCCTAAGCCCCGGGGTCACAATTTCAGCAAAAATCTGACTTTTGGCAATTCACTCAAAAATGATGCCAAACTGTTGCAAATGCTCCCCTGAAAGCTTTTGCGAAGGAAACAGAAGGCTTTTTATCACAGGAGAAGAAATCAGCCCTCGACAACTAAACCGGCAGAAAAATATTTTTTGAAAAAATCCCTAAGCCCCGGGGTCACAATTTCTGAAAAAATCTGACCTTTGGCAATTCACTCTGAAATGGTGCTAAACGGTTGCAAATGCTCCCGTGAAAGGTTTGGCGGTCGAAACAGAAGGCTTTTTATCACAGGAGAAGAAATCAGCCCTCGACAACTAAACCGGCGGAAAAAGATTTTTTGAAAAAATCCCTAAGCTCCGGGGTCACAATTTCTGAAAAAATCTGACTTTTGGCAATTCACTCAAAAATGGTGCTAAACGATTGCAAATGCTCCCGTGAAAGGTTTGGCGGTCGAAACAGAAGGCTTTTTATCACAGGAGAAGAAATCAGCCCTCAAAAACTTAAGCGGCGGAAAAAGATTTTTTGAAAAAATCCCTAAGCCCCGGGGTCACAGTTTCAGCAAAAATCTGACTTTTGGCAATTCACTCAAAAATGATGCCAAACTGTTGCAAATGCTCCCCTGAAAGCTTTTGCGAAGGAAACAGAAGGCTTTTTATCACAGGAGAAGAAATCAGCCCTCGACAACTAAACCGGCAGAAAAATATTTTTTGAAAAAATCCCTAAGCCCCGGGGTCACAATTTCAGCAAAAATCTGACTTTTGGAAATTCACTCAAAAATGGTGCTAAACGGTTGCAAATGCTCCCGTGAAAGGTTTGGCGGTCGAAACCGAAGGCTTTTTATCACAGGAGAAGAAATCAGCCCTCGACAACTTAACCGGCGGAAAAATATTTTTTGAAAAAATCCCTAAGCCCCGGGGTCACAATTTCAGCAAAAATCTGACTTTTGGCAATTCACTCAAAAATGGTGCTAAACGGTTGCAAATGCTCCCGTGAAAGGTTTGGCGGTCGAAACAGAAGGCTTTTTATCACAGGAGAAGAAATCAGCCCTCGACAACTTGACCGGCGGAAAAAGATTTTTTGTAAAAATCCCTAAGCCCCGGGGTCACAATTTCAGCAAAAATCTGACTTTTGGCAATTCACTCAAAAATGGTGCTAAACGGTTGCAAATGCTCCCGTGAAAGGTTTGGCGGTCGAAACAGAAGGCTTTTTATCACAGGAGAAGAAATCAGCCCTCGACAACTAAACCGGCGGAAAAAGATTTTTTGAAAAAATCCCTAAGCCCCGGGGTCACAATTTCTGAAAAAATCTGACCTTTGGCAATTCACTCAAAAATGGTGCTAAACGGTTGCAAATGCTCCCGTTAAAGTTTGGCGGTCGAAACAGAAGGCTTTTTATCACAGGAGAAGAAATCAGCCCTCGACAAGTAAACCGGCGGAAAAAGATTTTTTGAAAAAATCCCTAAGCTCCAGGGTCATAATTTCAGCTAAAATCTGACTTTTGGCAATTCACTCAAAAATGGTGCTAAACGGTTGCAAATGCTCCCGTGAAAGGTTTGGCGGTCGAAACAGAAGGCTTTTTATCAGAGGACAAGAAATCAGCCCTCGAAAACTTAAGCGGCGGAAAAATATTTTTTTAAAAAATCCCTAAGCCCCGGGGTCACAATTTCAGCAAAAATCTGACTTTTGGCAATTCACTCAAAAATGATGCCAAACTGTTGCAAATGCTCCCCTGAAAGCTTTTGCGAAGGAAACAGAAGGCTTTTTATCACAGGAGAAGAAATCAGCCCTCGACAACTAAACCGGCAGAAAAATATTTTTTGAAAAAATCCCTAAGCCCCGGGGTCACAATTTCAGCAAAAATCTGACTTTTGGCAATTCACTCAAAAATGGTGCTAAACGTTTGCAAATGCTCCCCTGAAAGCTTTTGCGAAGGAAACAGAAGGCTTTTTATCACAGGAGAAGAAATCAGCCCTCGACAACTTAAGCGGCAGAAAAATATTTTTTGAAAAAATCCCTAAGCCCCGGGGTCACAATTTCTGAAAAAATCTGACCTTTGGCAATTCACTCAAAAATGGTGCTAAACGGTTGCAAATGCTCCCGTGAAAGGTTTGGCGGTTGAAACAGAAGGCTTTTTATCACAGGAGAAGAAATCAGCCCTCAACAACTTAACCGGCGGAAAAAGATTTTTTGAAAAAATCCCTAAGCCCCGGGGTCACAATTTCAGCAAAAATCTGACTTTTGGCAATTCACTCAAAAATGGTGCTAAACGGTTGCAAATGCTCCCGTGAAACGTTTGGCGGTCGAAACAGAAGGCTTTTTATCACAGGAGAAGAAATCAGCCCTCAAAAACTTAAGCGGCGGAAAAATATTTTTTGAAAAAATCCCTAAGCCCCGGGGTCACAATTTCAGCAAAAATCTGACTTTTGGCAATTCACTCAAAAATGATGCCAAACTGTTGCAAATGCTCCCCTGAAAGCTTTTGCGAAGGAAACAGAAGGCTTTTTATCACAGGAGAAGAAATCAGCCCTCGACAACTAAACCGGCAGAAAAATATTTTTTGAAAAAATCCCTAAGCCCCGGGGTCACAATTTCTGAAAAAATCTGACCTTTGGCAATTCACTCTGAAATGGTGCTAAACGGTTGCAAATGCTCCCGTGAAAGGTTTGGCGGTCGAAACAGAAGGCTTTTTATCACAGGAGAAGAAATCAGCCCTCGACAACTAAACCGGCGGAAAAAGATTTTTTGAAAAAATCCCTAAGCTCCGGGGTCACAATTTCTGAAAAAATCTGACTTTTGGCAATTCACTCAAAAATGGTGCTAAACGATTGCAAATGCTCCCGTGAAAGGTTTGGCGGTCGAAACAGAAGGCTTTTTATCACAGGAGAAGAAATCAGCCCTCAAAAACTTAAGCGGCGGAAAAAGATTTTTTGAAAAAATCCCTAAGCCCCGGGGTCACAGTTTCAGCAAAAATCTGACTTTTGGCAATTCACTCAAAAATGATGCCAAACTGTTGCAAATGCTCCCCTGAAAGCTTTTGCGAAGGAAACAGAAGGCTTTTTATCACAGGAGAAGAAATCAGCCCTCGACAACTAAACCGGCAGAAAAATATTTTTTGAAAAAATCCCTAAGCCCCGGGGTCACAATTTCAGCAAAAATCTGACTTTTGGAAATTCACTCAAAAATGGTGCTAAACGGTTGCAAATGCTCCCGTGAAAGGTTTGGCGGTCGAAACCGAAGGCTTTTTATCACAGGAGAAGAAATCAGCCCTCGACAACTTAACCGGCGGAAAAATATTTTTTGAAAAAATCCCTAAGCCCCGGGGTCACAATTTCAGCAAAAATCTGACTTTTGGCAATTCACTCAAAAATGATGCCAAACTGTTGCAAATGCTCCCCTGAAAGCTTTTGCGAAGGAAACAGAAGGCTTTTTATCACAGGAGAAGAAATCAGCCCTCGACAACTAAACCGGCGGAAAAATATTTTTTGAAAAAATCCCTAAGCCCCGGGGTCACAATTTCTGAAAAAATCTGACCTTTGGCAATTCACTCTGAAATGGTGCTAAACGGTTGCAAATGCTCCCGTGAAAGGTTTGGCGGTCGAAACAGAAGGCTTTTTATCACAGGAGAAGAAATCAGCCCTCGACAACTAAACCGGCGGAAAAAGATTTTTTGAAAAAATCCCTAAGCTCCGGGGTCACAATTTCTGAAAAAATCTGACTTTTGGCAATTCACTCAAAAATGGTGCTAAACGATTGCAAATGCTCCCGTGAAAGGTTTGGCGGTCGAAACAGAAGGCTTTTTATCACAGGAGAAGAAATCAGCCCTCAAAAACTTAAGCGGCGGAAAAAGATTTTTTGAAAAAATCCCTAAGCCCCGGGGTCACAGTTTCAGCAAAAATCTGACTTTTGGCAATTCACTCAAAAATGATGCCAAACTGTTGCAAATGCTCCCCTGAAAGCTTTTGCGAAGGAAACAGAAGGCTTTTTATCACAGGAGAAGAAATCAGCCCTCGACAACTAAACCGGCAGAAAAATATTTTTTGAAAAAATCCCTAAGCCCCGGGGTCACAATTTCAGCAAAAATCTGACTTTTGGAAATTCACTCAAAAATTGTGCTAAACGGTTGCAAATGCTCCCGTGAAAGGTTTGGCGGTCGAAACCGAAGGCTTTTTATCACAGGAGAAGAAATCAGCCCTCGACAACTTAACCGGCGGAAAAATATTTTTTGAAAAAATCCCTAAGCCCCGAGGTCACAATTTCAGCAAAAATCTGACTTTTGGCAATTCACTCAAAAATGGTGCTAAACGGTTGCAAATGCTCCCGTGAAAGGTTTGGCGGTCGAAACAGAAGGCTTTTTATCACAGGAGAAGAAATCAGCCCTCGACAACTTGACCGGCGGAAAAAGATTTTTTGTAAAAATCCCTAAGCCCCGGGGTCACAATTTCAGCAAAAATCTGACTTTTGGCAATTCACTCAAAAATGGTGCTAAACGGTTGCAAATGCTCCCGTGAAAGGTTTGGCGGTCGAAACAGAAGGCTTTTTATCACAGGAGAAGAAATCAGCCCTCGACAACTAAACCGGCGGAAAAAGATTTTTTGAAAAAATCCCTAAGCCCCGGGGTCACAATTTCTGAAAAAATCTGACCTTTGGCAATTCACTCTGAAATGGTGCTAAACGGTTGCAAATGCTCCCGTGAAAGGTTTGGCGGTCGAAACAGAAGGCTTTTTATCACAGGAGAAGAAATCAGCCCTCGACAACTAAACCGGCGGAAAAAGATTTTTTGAAAAAATCCCTAAGCTCCGGGGTCACAATTTCTGAAAAAATCTGACTTTTGGCAATTCACTCAAAAATGGTGCTAAACGATTGCAAATGCTCCCGTGAAAGGTTTGGCGGTCGAAACAGAAGGCTTTTTATCACAGGAGAAGAAATCAGCCCTCAAAAACTTAAGCGGCGGAAAAAGATTTTTTGAAAAAATCCCTAAGCCCCGGGGTCACAGTTTCAGCAAAAATCTGACTTTTGGCAATTCACTCAAAAATGATGCCAAACTGTTGCAAATGCTCCCCTGAAAGCTTTTGCGAAGGAAACAGAAGGCTTTTTATCACAGGAGAAGAAATCAGCCCTCGACAACTAAACCGGCAGAAAAATATTTTTTGAAAAAATCCCTAAGCCCCGGGGTCACAATTTCAGCAAAAATCTGACTTTTGGAAATTCACTCAAAAATGGTGCTAAACGGTTGCAAATGCTCCCGTGAAAGGTTTGGCGGTCGAAACCGAAGGCTTTTTATCACAGGAGAAGAAATCAGCCCTCGACAACTTAACCGGCGGAAAAATATTTTTTGAAAAAATCCCTAAGCCCCGGGGTCACAATTTCTGAAAAAATCTGACCTTTGGCAATTCACTCAAAAATGGTGCTAAACGGTTGCAAATGCTCCCGTTAAAGTTTGGCGGTCGAAACAGAAGGCTTTTTATCACAGGAGAAGAAATCAGCCCTCGACAAGTAAACCGGCGGAAAAAGATTTTTTGAAAAAATCCCTAAGCTCCGGGGTCACAATTTCAGCTAAAATCTGACTTTTGGCAATTCACTCAAAAATGGTGCTAAACGGTTGCAAATGCTCCCGTGAAAGGTTTGGCGGTCGAAACAGAAGGCTTTTTATCAGAGGACAAGAAATCAGCCCTCGAAAACTTAAGCGGCGGAAAAATATTTTTTTAAAAAATCCCTAAGCCCCGGGGTCACAATTTCAGCAAAAATCTGACTTTTGGCAATTCACTCAAAAATGATGCCAAACTGTTGCAAATGCTCCCCTGAAAGCTTTTGCGAAGGAAACAGAAGGCTTTTTATCACAGGAGAAGAAATCAGCCCTCGACAACTAAACCGGCAGAAAAATATTTTTTGAAAAAATCCCTAAGCCCCGGGGTCACAATTTCAGCAAAAATCTGACTTTTGGCAATTCACTCAAAAATGGTGCTAAACGTTTGCAAATGCTCCCCTGAAAGCTTTTGCGAAGGAAACAGAAGGCTTTTTATCACAGGAGAAGAAATCAGCCCTCGACAACTTAACCGGCGGAAAAATATTTTTTGAAAAAATCCCTAAGCTCCGGGGTCACAATTTCTGAAAAAATATGACTTTTGGCAATTCAATCAAAAATGGTGCTAAACGATTGCAAATGCTCCCGTGAAAGGTTTGGCGGTCGAAACAGAAGGCTTTTTATCACAGGAGAAGAAATCAGCCCTCGAAAACTTAAGCGGCGGAAAAATATTTTTTGTAAAAATCCCTAAGCCCCGGGGTCACAGTTTCAGCAAAAATCTGACTTTTGGCAATTCACTCAAAAATGATGCCAAACTGTTGCAAATGCTCCCCTGAAAGCTTTTGCGAAGGAAACAGAAGGCTTTTTATCACAGGAGAAGAAATCAGCCCTCGACAAGTAAACCGGCGGAAAAATATTTTTTGAAAAAATCCCTAAGCCCCGGGGTCACAATTTCAGCAAAAATCTGACTTTTGGAAATTCACTCAAAAATGGTGCTAAACGGTTGCAAATGCTCCCGTGAAAGGTTTGGCGGTCGAAACCGAAGGCTTTTTATCACAGGAGAAGAAATCAGCCCTCGACAACTTGACCGGCGGAAAAAGATTTTTTGTAAAAATCCCTAAGCCCCGGGGTCACAATTTCAGCAAAAATCTGACTTTTGGCAATTCACTCAAAAATGGTGCTAAACGGTTGCAAATGCTCCCGTGAAAGGTTTGGCGGTCGAAACAGAAGGCTTTTTATCACAGGAGAAGAAATCAGCCCTCGACAACTAAACCGGCGGAAAAAGATTTTTTGAAAAAATCCCTAAGCCCCGGGGTCACAATTTCTGAAAAAATCTGACCTTTGGCAATTCACTCAAAAATGGTGCTAAACGGTTGCAAATGCTCCCGTTAAAGTTTGGCGGTCGAAACAGAAGGCTTTTTATCACAGGAGAAGAAATCAGCCCTCGACAAGTAAACCGGCGGAAAAAGATTTTTTGAAAAAATCCCTAAGCTCCGGGGTCATAATTTCAGCTAAAATCTGACTTTTGGCAATTCACTCAAAAATGGTGCTAAACGGTTGCAAATGCTCCCGTGAAAGGTTTGGCGGTCGAAACAGAAGGCTTTTTATCAGAGGACAAGAAATCAGCCCTCGAAAACTTAAGCGGCGGAAAAATATTTTTTTAAAAAATCCCTAAGCCCCGGGGTCACAATTTCAGCAAAAATCTGACTTTTGGCAATTCACTCAAAAATGATGCCAAACTGTTGCAAATGCTCCCCTGAAAGCTTTTGCGAAGGAAACAGAAGGCTTTTTATCACAGGAGAAGAAATCAGCCCTCGACAACTAAACCGGCAGAAAAATATTTTTTGAAAAAATCCCTAAGCCCCGGGGTCACAATTTCAGCAAAAATCTGACTTTTGGCAATTCACTCAAAAATGATGCCAAACTGTTGCAAATGCTCCCCTGAAAGCTTTTGCGAAGGAAACAGAAGGCTTTTTATCACAGGAGAAGAAATCAGCCCTCGACAACTAAACCGGCGGAAAAATATTTTTTGAAAAAATCCCTAAGCTCCGGGGTCACAATTTCTGAAAAAATATGACTTTTGGCAATTCAATCAAAAATGGTGCTAAACGATTGCAAATGCTCCCGTGAAAGGTTTGGCGGTCGAAACAGAAGGCTTTTTATCAGAGGACAAGAAATCAGCCCTCGAAAACTTAAGCGGCGGAAAAATATTTTTTGAAAAAATCCCTAAGCCCCGGGGTCACAGTTTCAGCAAAAATCTGACTTTTGGCAATTCACTCAAAAATGATGCCAAACTGTTGCAAATGCTCCCCTGAAAGCTTTTGCGAAGGAAACAGAAGGCTTTTTATCACAGGAGAAGAAATCAGCCCTCGACAACTAAACCGGCAGAAAAATATTTTTTGAAAAAATCCCTAAGCCCCGGGGTCACAATTTCAGCAAAAATCTGACTTTTGGAAATTCACTCAAAAATTGTGCTAAACGGTTGCAAATGCTCCCGTGAAAGGTTTGGCGGTCGAAACCGAAGGCTTTTTATCACAGGAGAAGAAATCAGCCCTCAACAACTTAACCGGCGGAAAAAGATTTTTTGAAAAAATCCCTAAGCCCCGGGGTCACAATTTCTGAAAAAATCTGACCTTTGGCAATTCACTCAAAAATGGTGCTAAACGGTTGCAAATGCTCCCGTGAAAGGTTTGGCGGTTGAAACAGAAGGCTTTTTATCACAGGAGAAGAAATCAGCCCTCAACAACTTAACCGGCGGAAAAAGATTTTTTGAAAAAATCCCTAAGCCCCGGGGTCACAATTTCAGCAAAAATCTGACTTTTGGCAATTCACTCAAAAATGGTGCTAAACGGTTGCAAATGCTCCCGTGAAACGTTTGGCGGTCGAAACAGAAGGCTTTTTATCACAGGAGAAGAAATCAGCCCTCGAAAACTTAAGCGGCGGAAAAATATTTTTTGAAAAAATCCCTAAGCCCCGGGGTCACAATTTCAGCAAAAATCTGACTTTTGGCAATTCACTCAAAAATGATGCCAAACTGTTGCAAATGCTCCCCTGAAAGCTTTTGCGAAGGAAACAGAAGGCTTTTTATCACAGGAGAAGAAATCAGCCCTCGACAACTAAACCGGCAGAAAAATATTTTTTGAAAAAATCCCTAAGCCCCGGGGTCACAATTTCTGAAAAAATCTGACTTTTGGCAATTCACTCAAAAATGGTGCTAAACGGTTGCAAATGCTCCCCTGAAAGGTTTGGCGGTCGAAACAGAAGGCTTTTTATCACAGGAGAAGAAATCAGCCCTCAAAAACTTAAGCGGCGGAAAAAGATTTTTTGAAAAAATCCCTAAGCTCCGGGGTCACAATTTCAGCAAAAATCTGACTTTTGGCAATTCACTCAAAAATGGTGCTAAACGGTTGCAAATGCTCCCGTGAAAGGTTTGGCGGTCGAAACAGAAGGCTTTTTATCACAGGAGAAGAAATCAGCCCTCAAAAACTTAAGCGGCGGAAAAAGATTTTTTGAAAAAATCCCTAAGCCCCGGGGTCACAGTTTCAGCAAAAATCTGACTTTTGGCAATTCACTCAAAAATGATGCCAAACTGTTGCAAATGCTCCCCTGAAAGCTTTTGCGAAGGAAACAGAAGGCTTTTTATCACAGGAGAAGAAATCAGCCCTCGACAACTAAACCGGCAGAAAAATATTTTTTGAAAAAATCCCTAAGCCCCGGGGTCACAATTTCAGCAAAAATCTGACTTTTGGAAATTCACTCAAAAATGGTGCTAAACGGTTGCAAATGCTCCCGTGAAAGGTTTGGCGGTCGAAACCGAAGGCTTTTTATCACAGGAGAAGAAATCAGCCCTCGACAACTTAACCGGCGGAAAAATATTATTTGAAAAAATCCCTAAGCCCCGGGGTCACAATTTCAGCAAAAATCTGACTTTTGGCAATTCAATCAAAAATGGTGCTAAACGGTTGCAAATGCTCCCGTGAAAGGTTTGGCGGTCGAAACAGAAGGCTTTTTATCACAGGAGAAGAAATCAGCCCTCGACAACTTGACCGGCGGAAAAAGATTTTTTGTAAAAATCCCTAAGCCCCGGGGTCACAATTTCAGCAAAAATCTGACTTTTGGCAATTCACTCAAAAATGATGCCAAACTGTTGCAAATGCTCCCCTGAAAGCTTTTGCGAAGGAAACAGAAGGCTTTTTATCACAGGAGAAGAAATCAGCCCTCGACAACTAAACCGGCAGAAAAATATTTTTTGAAAAAATCCCTAAGCCCCGGGGTCACAATTTCAGCAAAAATCTGACTTTTGGAAATTCACTCTAAAATGGTGCTAAACGGTTGCAAATGCTCCCGTGAAAGTTTGGCGGTCGAAACAGAAGGCTTTTTATCACAGGAGAAGAAATCAGCCCTCGACAACTAAACCGGCGGAAAAAGATTTTTTGAAAAAATCCCTAAGCTCCGGGGTCACAATTTCAGCAAAAATCTGACTTTTGGCAATTCACTCAAAAATGGTGCTAAACGGTTGCAAATGCTCCCGTGAAAGGTTTGGCGGTCGAAACAGAAGGCTTTTTATCACAGGAGAAGAAATCAGCCCTCGAAAACTTAAGCGGCGGAAAAATATTTTTTGAAAAAATCCCTAAGCCCCGGGGTCACAATATCAGCAAAAATCTGACTTTTGGCAATTCACTCAAAAATGATGCCAAACTGTTGCAAATGCTCCCCTGAAAGCTTTTGCGAAGGAAACAGAAGGTTTTTTATCACAGGAGAAGAAATCAGCCCTCGACAACTAAACCGGCAGAAAAATATTTTTTGAAAAAATCCCTAAGCCCCGGGGTCACAATTTCTGAAAAAATCTGACCTTTGGCAATTCACTCTGAAATGGTGCTAAACGGTTGCAAATGCTCCCGTGAAAGTTTGGCGGTCGAAACAGAAGGCTTTTTATCACAGGAGAAGAAATCAGCCCTCGACAACTAAACCGGCGGAAAAAGATTTTTTGAAAAAATCCCTAAGCTCCGGGGTCACAATTTCTGAAAAAATCTGACTTTTGGCAATTCACTCAAAAATGGTGCTAAACGATTGCAAATGTTCCCGTGAAAGGTTTGGCGGTCGAAACAGAAGGCTTTTTATCACAGGAGAAGAAATCAGCCCTCAAAAACTTAAGCGGCGGAAAAATATTTTTTGAAAAAATCCCTAAGCCCCGGGGTCACAGTTTCAGCAAAAATCTGACTTTTGGCAATTCACTCAAAAATGATGCCAAACTGTTGCAAATGCTCCCCTGAAAGCTTTTGCGAAGGAAACAGAAGGCTTTTTATCACAGGAGAAGAAATCAGCCCTCGACAACTAAACCGGCAGAAAAATATTTTTTGAAAAAATCCCTAAGCCCCGGGGTCACAATTTCAGCAAAAATCTGACTTTTGGAAATTCACTCAAAAATGGTGCTAAACGGTTGCAAATGCTCCCGTGAAAGGTTTGGCGGTCGAAACCGAAGGCTTTTTATCACAGGAGAAGAAATCAGCCCTCGACAACTTAACCGGCGGAAAAAGATTTTTTGAAAAAATCCCTAAGCCCCGGGGTCACAATTTCAGCAAAAATCTGACTTTTGGCAATTCACTCAAAAATGGTGCTAAACGGTTGCAAATGCTCCCGTGAAAGGTTTGGCGGTCGAAACAGAAGGCTTTTTATCACAGGAGAAGAAATCAGCCCTCGACAACTTGACCGGCGGAAAAAGATTTTTTGTAAAAATCCCTAAGCCCCGGGGTCACAATTTCAGCAAAAATCTGACTTTTGGCAATTCACTCAAAAATGGTGCTAAACGGTTGCAAATGCTCCCGTGAAAGGTTTGGCGGTCGAAACAGAAGGCTTTTTATCACAGGAGAAGAAATCAGCCCTCGACAACTTGACCGGCGGAAAAAGATTTTTTGTAAAAATCCCTAAGCCCCGGGGTCACAATTTCAGCAAAAATCTGACTTTTGGAAATTCACTCAAAAATGGTGCTAAACGGTTGCAAATGCTCCCGTGAAAGGTTTGGCGGTCGAAACAGAAGGCTTTTTATCACAGGAGAAGAAATCACCCCTCGACAAGTAAACCGGCGGAAAAAGATTTTTTGAAAAAATCCCTAAGCTCCGGGGTCATAATTTCAGCTAAAATCTGACTTTTGGCAATTCACTCAAAAATGGTGCTAAACGGTTGCAAATGCTCCCGTGAAAGGTTTGGCGGTCGAAACAGAAGGCTTTTTATCAGAGGACAAGAAATCAGCCCTCGAAAACTTAAGCGGCGGAAAAATATTTTTTGAAAAAATCCCTAAGCCCCGGGGTCACAATTTCAGCAAAAATCTGACTTTTGGCAATTCACTCAAAAATGATGCCAAACTGTTGCAAATGCTCCCCTGAAAGCTTTTGCGAAGGAAACAGAAGGCTTTTTATCACAGGAGAAGAAATCAGCCCTCGACAACTAAACCGGCAGAAAAATATTTTTTGAAAAAATCCCTAAGCCCCGGGGTCACAATTTCAGCAAAAATCTGACTTTTGGCAATTCACTCAAAAATGGTGCTAAACGTTTGCAAATGCTCCCCTGAAAGCTTTTGCGAAGGAAACAGAAGGCTTTTTATCACAGGAGAAGAAATCAGCCCTCGACAACTTAACCGGCGGAAAAATATTTTTTGAAAAAATCCCTAAGCTCCGGGGTCACAATTTCTGAAAAAATATGACTTTTGGCAATTCAATCAAAAATGGTGCTAAACGATTGCAAATGCTCCCGTGAAAGGTTTGGCGGTCGAAACAGAAGGCTTTTTATCACAGGAGAAGAAATCAGCCCTCGAAAACTTAAGCGGCGGAAAAATATTTTTTGAAAAAATCCCTAAGCCCCGGGGTCACAGTTTCAGCAAAAATCTGACTTTTGGCAATTCACTCAAAAATGATGCCAAACTGTTGCAAATGCTCCCCTGAAAGCTTTTGCGAAGGAAACAGAAGGCTTTTTATCACAGGAGAAGAAATCAGCCCTCGACAACTAAACCGGCAGAAAAATATTTTTTGAAAAAATCCCTAAGCCCCGGGGTCACAATTTCAGCAAAAATCTGACTTTTGGAAATTCACTCAAAAATGGTGCTAAACGGTTGCAAATGCTCCCGTGAAAGGTTTGGCGGTCGAAACCGAAGGCTTTTTATCACAGGAGAAGAAATCAGCCCTCGACAACTTAACCGGCGGAAAAATATTTTTTGAAAAAATCCCTAAGCCCCGGGGTCACAATTTCAGCAAAAATCTGACTTTTGGCAATTCACTCAAAAATGGTGCTAAACGGTTGCAAATGCTCCCGTGAAACGTTTGGCGGTCGAAACAGAAGGCTTTTTATCACAGGAGAAGAAATCAGCCGTCAAAAACTTAAGCGGCGGAAAAATATTTTTTGAAAAAATCCCTAAGCCCCGGGGTCACAATTTCAGCAAAAATCTGACTTTTGGCAATTCACTCAAAAATGATGCCAAACTGTTGCAAATGCTCCCCTGAAAGCTTTTGCGAAGGAAACAGAAGGCTTTTTATCACAGGAGAAGAAATCAGCCCTCGACAACTAAACCGGCAGAAAAATATTTTTTGAAAAAATCCCTAAGCCCCGGGGTCACAATTTCAGCAAAAATCTGACTTTTGGCAATTCACTCAAAAATGATGCCAAACTGTTGCAAATGCTCCCCTGAAAGCTTTTGCGAAGGAAACAGAAGGCTTTTTATCACAGGAGAAGAAATCAGCCCTCGACAACTAAACCGGCGGAAAAAGATTTTTTGAAAAAATCCCTAAGCTCCGGGGTCATAATTTCAGCAAAAATCTGACTTTTGGCAATTCACTCAAAAATGGTGCTAAACGGTTGCAAATGCTCCCGTTAAAGTTTGGCGGTCGAAACAGAAGGCTTTTTATCACAGGAGAAGAAATCAGCCCTCGACAAGTAAACCGGCGGAAAAAGATTTTTTGAAAAAATCCCTAAGCTCCGGGGTCATAATTTCAGCTAAAATCTGACTTTTGGCAATTCACTCAAAAATGGTGCTAAACGGTTGCAAATGCTCCCGTGAAAGGTTTGGCGGTCGAAACAGAAGGCTTTTTATCAGAGGACAAGAAATCAGCCCTCGAAAACTTAAGCGGCGGAAAAATATTTTTTTAAAAAATCCCTAAGCCCCGGGGTCACAATTTCAGCAAAAATCTGAGTTTTGGGAATTCACTCAAAAATGATGCCAAACTGTTGCAAATGCTCCCCTGAAAGCTTTTGCGAAGGAAACAGAAGGCTTTTTATCACAGGAGAAGAAATCAGCCCTCGACAACTAAACCGGCAGAAAAATATTTTTTGAAAAAATCCCTAAGCCCCGGGGTCACAATTTCAGCAAAAATCTGACTTTTGGCAATTCACTCAAAAATGGTGCTAAACGTTTGCAAATGCTCCCGTGAAAGGTTTGGCGGTCGAAATAGAAGGCTTTTTATCACAGGAGAAGAAATCAGCCATCGACAACTTAACCGGCGGAAAAAGATTTTTTGAAAAAATCCCTAAGCCCCGGGGTCACAATTTCTGAAAAAATATGACTTTTGGCAATTCAATCAAAAATGGTGCTAAACGATTGCAAATGCTCCCGTGAAAGGTTTGGCGGTCGAAACAGAAGGCTTTTTATCACAGGACAAGAAATCAGCCCTCGAAAACTTAAGCGGCGGAAAAATATTTTTTTAAAAAATCCCTAAGCCCCGGGGTCACAATTTCAGCAAAAATCTGACTTTTGGCAATTCACTCAAAAATGATGCCAAACTGTTGCAAATGCTCCCCTGAAAGCTTTTGCGAAGGAAACAGAAGGCTTTTTATCACAGGAGAAGAAATCAGCCCTCGACAACTAAACCGGCAGAAAAATATTTTTTGAAAAAATCCCTAAGCCCCGGGGTCACAATTTCAGCAAAAATCTGACTTTTGGAAATTCACTCAAAAATGGTGCTAAACGGTTGCAAATGCTCCCGTGAAAGGTTTGGCGGTCGAAACCGAAGGCTTTTTATCACAGGAGAAGAAATCAGCCCTCGACAACTTAACCGGCGGAAAAAGATTTTTTGAAAAAATCCCTAAGCCCCGGGGTCACAATTTCTGAAAAAATCTGACCTTTGGCAATTCACTCAAAAATGGTGCTAAACGGTTGCAAATGCTCCCGTGAAAGGTTTGGCGGTTGAAACAGAAGGCTTTTTATCACAGGAGAAGAAATCAGCCCTCAACAACTTAACCGGCGGAAAAAGATTTTTTGAAAAAATCCCTAAGCCCCGGGGTCACAATTTCAGCAAAAATCTGACTTTTGGCAATTCACTCAAAAATGATGCCAAACTGTTGCAAATGCTCCCCTGAAAGCTTTTGCGAAGGAAACAGAAGGCTTTTTATCACAGGAGAAGAAATCAGCCCTCGACAAGTAAACCGGCGGAAAAATATTTTTTGAAAAAATCCCTAAGCCCCGGGGTCACAATTTCAGCAAAAATCTGACTTTTGGAAATTCACTCAAAAATGGTGCTAAACGGTTGCAAATGCTCCCGTGAAAGGTTTGGCGGTCGAAACCGAAGGCTTTTTATCACAGGAGAAGAAATCAGCCCTCGAAAACTTAACCGGCAGAAAAATATTTTTTGAAAAAATCCCTAAGCCCCGGGGTCACAATTTCAGCAAAAATCTGACTTTTGGCAATTCACTCAAAAATGATGCCAAACTGTTGCAAATGCTCCCCTGAAAGCTTTTGCGAAGGAAACAGAAGGCTTTTTATCACAGGAGAAGAAATCAGCCCTCGACAACTAAACCGGCAGAAAAATATTTTTTGAAAAAATCCCTAAGCCCCGGGGTCACAATTTCTGAAAAAATCTGACTTTTGGCAATTCACTCAAAAATGGTGCTAAACGTTTGCAAATGCTCCCGTGAAAGGTTTGGCGGTCGAAATAGAAGGCTTTTTATCACAGGAGAAGAAATCAGCCATCGACAACTTAACCGGCGGAAAAAGATTTTTTGAAAAAATCCCTAAGCCCCGGGGTCACAATTTCTGAAAAAATATGACTTTTGGCAATTCAATCAAAAATGGTGCTAAACGATTGCAAATGCTCCCGTGAAAGGTTTGGCGGTCGAAACAGAAGGCTTTTTATCACAGGACAAGAAATCAGCCCTCGAAAACTTAAGCGGCGGAAAAATATTTTTTTAAAAAATCCCTAAGCCCCGGGGTCACAATTTCAGCAAAAATCTGACTTTTGGCAATTCACTCAAAAATGATGCCAAACTGTTGCAAATGCTCCCCTGAAAGCTTTTGCGAAGGAAACAGAAGGCTTTTTATCACAGGAGAAGAAATCAGCCCTCGACAACTAAACCGGCAGAAAAATATTTTTTGAAAAAATCCCTAAGCCCCGGGGTCACAATTTCAGCAAAAATCTGACTTTTGGAAATTCACTCAAAAATTGTGCTAAACGGTTGCAAATGCTCCCGTGAAAGGTTTGGCGGTCGAAACCGAAGGCTTTTTATCACAGGAGAAGAAATCAGCCCTCGACAACTTAACCGGCGGAAAAAGATTTTTTGAAAAAATCCCTAAGCCCCGGGGTCACAATTTCTGAAAAAATCTGACCTTTGGCAATTCACTCAAAAATGGTGCTAAACGGTTGCAAATGCTCCCGTGAAAGGTTTGGCGGTTGAAACAGAAGGCTTTTTATCACAGGAGAAGAAATCAGCCCTCAACAACTTAACCGGCGGAAAAAGATTTTTTGAAAAAATCCCTAAGCCCCGGGGTCACAATTTCAGCAAAAATCTGACTTTTGGCAATTCACTCAAAAATGGTGCTAAACGGTTGCAAATGCTCCCGTGAAACGTTTGGCGGTCGAAACAGAAGGCTTTTTATCACAGGAGAAGAAATCAGCCCTCAAAAACTTAAGCGGCGGAAAAATATTTTTTGAAAAAATCCCTAAGCCCCGGGGTCACAATTTCAGCAAAAATCTGACTTTTGGCAATTCACTCAAAAATGATGCCAAACTGTTGCAAATGCTCCCCTGAAAGCTTTTGCGAAGGAAACAGAAGGCTTTTTATCACAGGAGAAGAAATCAGCCCTCGACAACTAAACCGGCAGAAAAATATTTTTTGAAAAAATCCCTAAGCCCCGGGGTCACAATTTCAGCAAAAATCTGACTTTTGGCAATTCACTCAAAAATGATGCCAAACTGTTGCAAATGCTCCCCTGAAAGCTTTTGCGAAGGAAACAGAAGGCTTTTTATCACAGGAGAAGAAATCAGCCCTCGACAACTTGACCGGCGGAAAAAGATTTTTTGAAAAAATCCCTAAGCTCCGGGGTCATAATTTCAGCAAAAATCTGACTTTTGGCAATTCACTCAAAAATGGTGCTAAACGGTTGCAAATGCTCCCGTGAAAGGTTTGGCGGTCGAAACAGAAGGCTTTTTATCACAGGACAAGAAATCAGCCCTCGAAAACTTAAGCGGCGGAAAAATATTTTTTGAAAAAATCCCTAAGCCCCGGGGTCACAATTTCAGCAAAAATCTGACTTTTGGCAATTCACTCAAAAATGATGCCAAACTGTTGCAAATGCTCCCCTGAAAGCTTTTGCGAAGGAAACAGAAGGCTTTTTATCACAGGAGAAGAAATCAGCCCTCGACAACTAAACCGGCAGAAAAATATTTTTTGAAAAAATCCCTAAGCCCCGGGGTCACAATTTCAGCAAAAATCTGACTTTTGGCAATTCACTCAAAAATGGTGCTAAACGGTTTCAAATGCTCCCGTGAAAGGTTTGGCGGTCGAAACAGAAGGCTTTTTATCACAGGAGAAGAAATCAGCCCTCAAAAATTTAAGCGGCGGAAAAATATTTTTTGAAAAAATCCCTAAGCCCCGGGGTCACAGTTTCAGCAAAAATCTGACTTTTGGCAATTCACTCAAAAATGATGCCGAACTGTTGCAAATACTCCCCTGAAAGCTTTTGCGAAGGAAACAGAAGGCTTTTTATCACAGGAGAAGAAATCAGCCCTCGACAACTAAACCGGCAGAAAAATATTTTTTGAAAAAATCCCTAAGCTCCGGGGTCACAATTTCAGCAAAAATCTGACTTTTGGCAATTCACTCAAAAATGGTGCTAAACGGTTGCAAATGCTCCCGTGAAAGGTTTGGCGGTCGAAACAGAAGGCTTTTTATCACAGGACAAGAAATCAGCCCTCAACAACTTGACCGGCGGAAAAAGTTTTTTTGAAAAAATCCCTAAGCCCCGGGGTCACAATTTCTGAAAAAACCTGACTTTTGGCAATTCACTCAAAAATGGTGCTAAACGGTTGCAAATGCTCCCGTGAAAGGTTTGGCGGTCGAAACAGAAGGCTTTTTATCAGAGGACAAGAAATCAGCCCTCGAAAACTTAAGCGGCGGAAAAATATTTTTTGAAAAAATCCCTAAGCCCCGGGGTCACAATTTCAGCAAAAATCTGACTTTTGGCAATTCACTCAAAAATGATGCCAAACTGTTGCAAATGCTCCCCTGAAAGCTTTTGCGAAGGAAACAGAAGGCTTTTTATCACAGGAGAAGAAATCAGCCCTCAACAACTAAACCGGCAGAAAAATATTTTTTGAAAAAATCCCTAAGCCCCGGGGTCACAATTTCTGAAAAAATCTGACTTTTGGCAATTCACTCAAAAATGATGCCGAACTGTTGCAAATACTCCCCTGAAAGCTTTTGCGAAGGAAACAGAAGGCTTTTTATCACAGGAGAAGAAATCAGCCCTCGACAACTTAACGGGCGGAAAAAGATTTTTTGAAAAAATCCCTAAGCTCCGGGGTCACAATTTCAGCAAAAATCTGACTTTTGGCAATTCACTCAAAAATGTTGCTAAACGGTTGCAAATGCTCCCGTGAAAGGTTTGGCGGTCGAAACAGAAGGCTTTTTATCACAGGAGAAGAAATCAGCCCTCAACAACTTGACCGGCGGAAAAATATTATTTGAAAAAATCCCTAAGCCCCGGGGTCACAATTTCTGAAAAAATCTGACCTTTGGCAATTCACTCAAAAATGGTGCTAAACGGTTGCAAATGCTCCCGTTAAAGTTTGGCGGTCGAAACAGAAGGCTTTTTATCACAGGAGAAGAAATCAGCCCTCGACAGATAAACCGGCGGAAAAAGATTTTTTGAAAAAATCCCTAAGCTCCGGGGTCATAATTTCAGCAAAAATCTGACTTTTGGCAATTCACTCAAAAATGGTGCTAAACGGTTGCAAATGCTCCCGTGAAAGGTTTGGCGGTCGAAACAGAAGGCTTTTTATCAGAGGACAAGAAATCAGCCCTCGAAAACTTAAGCGGCGGAAAAATATTTTTTGAAAAAATCCCTAAGCCCCGGGGTCACAATTTCAGCAAAAATCTGACTTTTGGCAATTCACTCAAAAATGATGCCAAACTGTTGCAAATGCTCCCCTGAAAGCTTTTGCGAAGGAAACAGAAGGCGTTTTATCACAGGAGAAGAAATGAGCCCTCAACAACTAAACCGGCAGAAAAATATTTTTTGAAAAAATCCCTAAGCCCCGGGGTCACAGTTTCAGCAAAAATCTGACTTTTGGCAATTCACTCAAAAATGATGCCAAACTGTTGCAAATGCTCCCCTGAAAGCTTTTGCGAAGGAAACAGAAGGCTTTTTATCACAGGAGAAGAAATCAGCCCTCGACAACTAAACCGGCAGAAAAATAGTTTTTGAAAAAATCCCTAAGCCCCGGGGTCACAATTTCAGCAAAAATCTGACTTTTGGAAATTCACTCTAAAATGGTGCTAAACGGTTGCAAATGCTCCCGTGAAAGTTTGGCGGTCGAAACAGAAGGCTTTTTATCACAGGAGAAGAAATCAGCCCTCGACAACTAAACCGGCGGAAAAAGATCTTTTGAAAAAATCCCTAAGCTCCGGGGTCACAATTTCAGCAAAAATCTGACTTTTGGCAATTCACTCAAAAATGGTGCTAAACGGTTGCAAATGCTCCCGTGAAAGGTTTGGCGGTCGAAACAGAAGGCTTTTTATCACAGGACAAGAAATCAGCCCTCGAAAACTTAAGCGGCGGAAAAATATTTTTTGAAAAAATCCCTAAGCCCCGGGGTCACAATATCAGCAAAAGTCTGACTTTTGGCAATTCACTCAAAAATGATGCCAAACTGTTGCAAATGCTCCCCTGAAAGCTTTTGCGAAGGAAACAGAAGGCTTTTTATCACAGGAGAAGAAATCAGCCCTCGACAAGTAAACCGGCAGAAAAATATTTTTTGAAAAAATCCCTAAGCCCCGGGGTCACAATTTCTGAAAAAATCTGACCTTTGGCAATTCACTCTGAAATGGTGCTAAACGGTTGCAAATGCTCCCGTGAAAGTTTGGCGGTCGAAACAGAAGGCTTTTTATCACAGGAGAAGAAATCAGCCCTCGACAACTAAACCGGCGGAAAAAGATTTTTTGAAAAAATCCCTAAGCTCCGGGGTCACAATTTCTGAAAAAATCTGACTTTTGGCAATTCACTCAAAAATGGTGCTAAACGATTGCAAATGCTCCCGTGAAAGGTTTGGCGGTCGAAACAGAAGGCTTTTTATCACAGGAGGAGAAATCAGCCCTCAAAAACTTAAGCGGCGGAAAAATATTTTTTGAAAAAATCCCTAAGCCCCGGGGTCACAGTTTCAGCAAAAATCTGACTTTTGGCAATTCACTCAAAAATGATGCCAAACTGTTGCAAATGCTCCCATGAAAGCTTTTGCGAAGGAAACAGAAGGCTTTTTATCACAGGAGAAGAAATCAGCCCTCGACAACTAAACCGGCAGAAAAATATTTTTTGAAAAAATCCCTAAGCCCCGGGGTCACAATTTCAGCAAAAATCTGACTTTTGGAAATTCACTCAAAAATGGTGCTAAACGGTTGCAAATGCTCCCGTGAAAGGTTTGGCGGTCGAAACCGAAGGCTTTTTATCACAGGAGAAGAAATCAGCCCTCGACAACTTAACCGGCGGAAAAAGATTTTTTGAAAAAATCCCTAAGCCCCGGGGTCACAATTTCAGCAAAAATCTGACTTTTGGCAATTCACTCAAAAATGGTGCTAAACGGTTGCAAATGCTCCCGTGAAAGGTTTGGCGGTCGAAACAGAAAGCTTTTTATCACAGGACAAGAAATCAGCCCTCGAAAACTTAAGCGGAGGAAAAATAGTTTTTGAAAAAATCCCTAAGCCCCGGGGTCACAATTTCAGCAAAAATCTGACTTTTGGCAATTCACTCAAAAATGATGCCAAACTGTTGCAAATGCTCCCCTGAAAGCTTTTGCGAAGGAAACAGAAGGCTTTTTATCACAGGAGAAGAAATCAGCCCTCGACAACTAAACCGGCGGAAAAAGATTTTTTGAAAAAATCCCTAAGCCCCGGGGTCACAATTTCTGAAAAAATCTGACCTTTGGCAATTCACTCAAAAATGGTGCGAAACGGTTGCAAATGCTCCCGTGAAAGGTTTGGCGGTTGAAACAGAAGGCTTTTTATCACAGGAGAAGAAATCAGCCCTCAACAACTTGACCGGCGGAAAAAGATTTTTTGAAAAAATCCCTAAGCCCCGGGGTCACAATTTCAGCAAAAATCTGACTTTTGGCAATTCAATCAAAAATGGTGCTAAACGATTGCAAATGCTCCCGTGAAAGGTTTGGCGGTCGAAACAGAAGGCTTTTTATCACAGGAGAAGAAATCAGCCCTCAAAAACTTAAGCGGCGGAAAAATATTTTTTGAAAAAATCCCTAAGCCCCGGGGTCACAGTTTCAGCAAAAATCTGACTTTTGGCAATTCACTCAAAAATGATGCCAAACTGTTGCAAATGCTCCCCTGAAAGCTTTTGCGAAGGAAACAGAAGGCTTTTTATCACAGGAGAAGAAATCAGCCCTCGACAACTAAACCGGCAGAAAAATATTTTTTGAAAAAATCCCTAAGCCCCGGGGTCACAAGTTCAGCAAAAATCTGACTTTTGGCAATTCACTCAAAAATGATGCCAAACTGTTGCAAATGCTCCCCTGAAAGCTTTTGCGAAGGAAACAGAAGGCTTTTTATCACAGGAGAAGAAATCAGCCCTCGACAACTAAACCGGCAGAAAAATATTTTTTGAAAAAATCCCTAAGCCCCGGGGTCACAATTTCAGCAAAAATCTGACTTTTGGAAATTCACTCAAAAATGGTGCTAAACGGTTGCAAATGCTCCCGTGAAAGGTTTTGGCGGTCGAAACAGAAGGCTTTTTATCACAGGACAAGAAATCAGCCCTCGAAAACTTAAGCGGAGGAAGAATATTTTTTGAAAAAATCCCTAAGCCCCGGGGTCACAATTTCAGCAAAAATCTGTCTTTTGGCAATTCACTCAAAAATGATGCCAAACTGTTGCAAATGCTCCCCTGAAAGCTTTTGCGAAGGAAACAGAAGGCTTTTTATCACAGGAGGAGAAATCAGCAATCGACAACTAAACCGGCGGAAAAAGATTTTTTGAAAAAATCCCTAAGCCCCGGGGTCACAATTTCTGAAAAAATCTGACCTTTGGCAATTCACTCAAAAATGGTGCTAAACGGTTGCAAATGCTCCCGTGAAAGGTTTGGCGGTTGAAACAGAAGGCTTTTTATCACAGGAGAAGAAATCAGCCCTCAACAACTTGACCGGCGGAAAAAGATTTTTTGAAAAAATCCCTAAGCCCCGGGGTCACAATTTCAGCAAAAATCTGACTTTTGGCAATTCACTCAAAAATGGTGCTAAACGGTTGCAAATGCTCCCGTGAAAGGTTTGGCGGTCGAAACAGAAGGCTTTTTATCACAGGAGAAGAAATCAGCCCTCGAAAACTTAAGCGGCGGAAAAATATTTTTTGAAAAAATCCCTAAGCCCCGGGGTCACAATTTCTGAAAAAATCTGACTTTTGGCAATTCACTCAAAAATGATGCCAAACTGTTGCAAATGCTCCCGTGAAAGGTTTGGCGGTCGAAACAGAAGGCTTTTTATCACAGGACAAGAAATCAGCCCTCAACAACTTGACCGGCGGAAAAAGTTTTTTTGAAAAAATCCCTAAGCCCCGGGGTCACAATTTCAGCAAAAATCTGACTTTTGGCAATTCAATCAAAAATGGTGCTAAACGATTGCAAATGCTCCCGTGAAAGGTTTGGCGGTCGAAACAGAAGGCTTTTTATCACAGGAGAAGAAATCAGCCCTCAAAAACTTAAGCGGCGGAAAAATATTTTTTGAAAAAATCCCTAAGCCCCGGGGTCACAGTTTCAGCAAAAATCTGACTTTTGGCAATTCACTCAAAAATGATGCCAAACTGTTGCAAATGCTCCCCTGAAAGCTTTTGCGAAGGAAACAGAAGGCTTTTTATCACAGGAGAAGAAATCAGCCCTCGACAACTAAACCGGCGGAAAAAGACTTTTTGAAAAAATCCCTAAGCCCCGGGGTCACAATTTCAGCAAAAATCTGACTTTTGGAAATTCACTCAAAAATGGTGCTAAACGGTTGCAAATGCTCCCGTGAAAGGTTTGGCGAACGAAACAGAAGGCTTTTTATCACAGGACAAGAAATCAGCCCTCGAAAACTTAAGCGGAGGAAAAATATTTTTTGAAAAAATCCCTAAGCCCCGGGGTCACAATTTCAGCAAAAATCTGACTTTTGGCAATTCACTCAAAAATGATGCCAAACTGTTGCAAATGCTCCCCTGAAAGCTTTTGCGAAGGAAACAGAAGGCTTTTTATCACAGGAGAAGAAATCAGCCCTCGACAACTAAACCGGCAGAAAAATATTTTTTGAAAAAATCCCTAAGCCCCGGGGTCACAATTTCAGCAAAAATCTGACTTTTGGCAATTCAATCAAAAATGGTGCTAAACGATTGGAAATGCTCCCGTGAAAGGTTTGGCGGTCGAAACAGAAGGCTTTTTATCACAGGAGAAGAAATCAGCCCTCAAAAACTTAAGCGGCGGAAAAATATTTTTTGAAAAAATCCCTAAGCTCCGGGGTCACAATTTCTGAAAAAATCTGACTTTTGGAAATTCACTCAAAAATGGTGCTAAACGGTTGCAAATGCTCCCGTGAAAGGTTTGGCGAACGAAACAGAAGGCTTTTTATCACAGGACAAGAAATCAGCCCTCGAAAACTTAAGCGGAGGAAAAATATTTTTTGAAAAAATCCCTAAGCCCCGGGGTCACAATTTCAGCAAAAATCTGACTTTTGGCAATTCACTCAAAAATGATGCCAAACTGTTGCAAATGCTCCCCTGAAAGCTTTTGCGAAGGAAACAGAAGGCTTTTTATCACAGGAGAAGAAATCAGCCCTCGACAACTAAACCGGCGGAAAAAGATTTTTTGAAAAAATCCCTAAGCCCCGGGGTCACAATTTCTGAAAAAATCTGACCTTTGGCAATTCACTCAAAAATGGTGCTAAACGGTTGCAAATGCTCCCGTTAAAGTTTGGCGGTCGAAACAGAAGGCTTTTTATCACAGGAGAAGAAATCAGCCCTCGACAGATAAACCGGCAGAAAAAGATTTTTTGAAAAAATCCCTAAGCTCCGGGGTCATAATTTCAGCAAAAATCTGACTTTTGGCAATTCACTCAAAAATGGTGCTCAACGGTTGCAAATGCTCCCGTGAAAGGTTTGGCGGTCGAAACAGAAGGCTTTTTATCAGAGGACAAGAAATCAGCCCTCGAAAACTTAAGCGGCGGAAAAATATTTTTTGAAAAAATCCCTAAGCCCCGGGGTCACAATTTCAGCAAAAATCTGACTTTTGGCAATTCACTCAAAAATGATGCCAAACTGTTGCAAATGCTCCCCTGAAAGCTTTTGCGAAGGAAACAGAAGGCGTTTTATCACAGGAGAAGAAATGAGCCCTCAACAACTAAACCGGCAGAAAAATATTTTTTGAAAAAATCCCTAAGCCGCGGGGTCACAGTTTCAGCAAAAATCTGACTTTTGGCAATTCACTCAAAAATGATGCCAAACTGTTGCAAATGCTCCCCTGAAAGCTTTTGCGAAGGAAACAGAAGGCTTTTTATCACAGGAGAAGAAATCAGCCCTCGACAACTAAACCGGCAGAAAAATAGTTTTTGAAAAAATCCCTAAGCCCCGGGGTCACAATTTCAGCAAAAATCTGACTTTTGGAAATTCACTCTAAAATGGTGCTAAACGGTTGCAAATGCTCCCGTGAAAGTTTGGCGGTCGAAACAGAAGGCTTTTTATCACAGGAGAAGAAATCAGCCCTCGACAACTAAACCGGCGGAAAAAGATTTTTTGAAAAAATCCCTAAGCTCCGGGGTCACAATTTCAGCAAAAATCTGACTTTTGGCAATTCACTCAAAAATGGTGCTAAACGGTTGCAAATGCTCCCGTGAAAGGTTTGGCGGTCGAAACAGAAGGCTTTTTATCACAGGACAAGAAATCAGCCCTCGAAAACTTAAGCGGCGGAAAAATATTTTTTGAAAAAATCCCTAAGCCCCGGGGTCACAATATCAGCAAAAGTCTGACTTTTGGCAATTCACTCAAAAATGATGCCAAACTGTTGCAAATGCTCCCCTGAAAGCTTTTGCGAAGGAAACAGAAGGCTTTTTATCACAGGAGAAGAAATCAGCCCTCGACAAGTAAACCGGCAGAAAAATATTTTTTGAAAAAATCCCTAAGCCCCGGGGTCACAATTTCTGAAAAAATCTGACCTTTGGCAATTCACTCTGAAATGGTGCTAAACGGTTGCAAATGCTCCCGTGAAAGTTTGGCGGTCGAAACAGAAGGCTTTTTATCACAGGAGAAGAAATCAGCCCTCGACAACTAAACCGGCGGAAAAAGATTTTTTGAAAAAATCCCTAAGCTCCGGGGTCACAATTTCTGAAAAAATCTGACTTTTGGCAATTCACTCAAAAATGGTGCTAAACGATTGCAAATGCTCCCGTGAAAGGTTTGGCGGTCGAAACAGAAGGCTTTTTATCACAGGAGGAGAAATCAGCCCTCAAAAACTTAAGCGGCGGAAAAATATTTTTTGAAAAAATCCCTAAGCCCCGGGGTCACAGTTTCAGCAAAAATCTGACTTTTGGCAATTCACTCAAAAATGATGCCAAACTGTTGCAAATGCTCCCATGAAAGCTTTTGCGAAGGAAACAGAAGGCTTTTTATCACAGGAGAAGAAATCAGCCCTCGACAACTAAACCGGCAGAAAAATATTTTTTGAAAAAATCCCTAAGCCCCGGGGTCACAATTTCAGCAAAAATCTGACTTTTGGAAATTCACTCAAAAATGGTGCTAAACGGTTGCAAATGCTCCCGTGAAAGGTTTGGCGGTCGAAACCGAAGGCTTTTTATCACAGGAGAAGAAATCAGCCCTCGACAACTTAACCGGCGGAAAAAGATTTTTTGAAAAAATCCCTAAGCCCCGGGGTCACAATTTCAGCAAAAATCTGACTTTTGGCAATTCACTCAAAAATGGTGCTAAACGGTTGCAAATGCTCCCGTGAAAGGTTTGGCGGTCGAAACAGAAAGCTTTTTATCACAGGACAAGAAATCAGCCCTCGAAAACTTAAGCGGAGGAAAAATAGTTTTTGAAAAAATCCCTAAGCCCCGGGGTCACAATTTCAGCAAAAATCTGACTTTTGGCAATTCACTCAAAAATGATGCCAAACTGTTGCAAATGCTCCCCTGAAAGCTTTTGCGAAGGAAACAGAAGGCTTTTTATCACAGGAGAAGAAATCAGCCCTCGACAACTAAACCGGCGGAAAAAGATTTTTTGAAAAAATCCCTAAGCCCCGGGGTCACAATTTCTGAAAAAATCTGACCTTTGGCAATTCACTCAAAAATGGTGCGAAACGGTTGCAAATGCTCCCGTGAAAGGTTTGGCGGTTGAAACAGAAGGCTTTTTATCACAGGAGAAGAAATCAGCCCCCAACAACTTGACCGGCGGAAAAAGATTTTTTGAAAAAATCCCTAAGCCCCGGGGTCACAATTTCAGCAAAAATCTGACTTTTGGCAATTCAATCAAAAATGGTGCTAAACGATTGCAAATGCTCCCGTGAAAGGTTTGGCGGTTGAAACAGAAGGCTTTTTATCACAGGAGAAGAAATCAGCCCTCAAAAACTTAAGCGGCGGAAAAATATTTTTTGAAAAAATCCCTAAGCCCCGGGGTCACAGTTTCAGCAAAAATCTGACTTTTGGCAATTCACTCAAAAATGATGCCAAACTGTTGCAAATGCTCCCCTGAAAGCTTTTGCGAAGGAAACAGAAGGCTTTTTATCACAGGAGAAGAAATCAGCCCTCGACAACTAAACCGGCAGAAAAATATTTTTTGAAAAAATCCCTAAGCCCCGGGGTCACAATTTCAGCAAAAATCTGACTTTTGGCAATTCACTCAAAAATGGTGCTAAACGGTTGCAAATGCTCCCGTGAAAGGTTTTGGCGGTCGAAACAGAAGGCTTTTTATCACAGGACAAGAAATCAGCCCTCGAAAACTTAAGCGGAGGAAGAATATTTTTTGAAAAAATCCCTAAGCCCCGGGGTCACAATTTCAGCAAAAATCTGTCTTTTGGCAATTCACTCAAAAATGATGCCAAACTGTTGCAAATGCTCCCCTGAAAGCTTTTGCGAAGGAAACAGAAGGCTTTTTATCACAGGAGGAGAAATCAGCAATCGACAACTAAACCGGCGGAAAAAGATTTTTTGAAAAAATCCCTAAGCCCCGGGGTCACAATTTCTGAAAAAATCTGACCTTTGGCAATTCACTCAAAAATGGTGCTAAACGGTTGCAAATGCTCCCGTGAAAGGTTTGGCGGTTGAAACAAAAGGCTTTTTATCACAGGAGAAGAAATCAGCCCTCAACAACTTGACCGGCGGAAAAAGATTTTTTGAAAAAATCCCTAAGCCCCGGGGTCACAATTTCAGCAAAAATCTGACTTTTGGCAATTCACTCAAAAATGGTGCTAAACGGTTGCAAATGCTCCCGTGAAAGGTTTGGCGGTCGAAACAGAAGGCTTTTTATCACAGGAGAAGAAATCAGCCCTCGAAAACTTAAGCGGCGGAAAAATATTTTTTGAAAAAATCCCTAAGCCCCGGGGTCACAATTTCAGCAAAAATCTGACTTTTGGCAATTCACTCAAAAATGATGCCAAACTGTTGCAAATGCTCCCCTGAAAGCTTTTGCGAAGGAAACAGAAGGCTTTTTATCACAGGGGAAGAAATCAGCCCTCGACAACTAAACCGGCAGAAAAATATTTTTTGAAAAAATCCCTAAGCCCCGGGGTCACAATTTCAGCAAAAATCTGACTTTTGGCAATTCACTCAAAAATGATGCCAAACTGTTGCAAATGCTCCCCTGAAAGCTTTTGCGAAGGAAACAGAAGGCTTTTTATCACAGGAGAAGAAATCAGCCCTCGACAACTAAACCGGCAGAAAAATATTTTTTGAAAAAATCCCTAAGCTCCGGGGTCACAATTTCTGAAAAAATCTGACTTTTGGCAATTCACTCAAAAATGGTGCTAAACGGTTGCAAATGCTCCCGTGAAAGGTTTGGCGGTCGAAACAGAAGGCTTTTTATCACAGGACAAGAAATCAGCCCTCAACAACTTGACCGGCGGAAAAAGTTTTTTTGAAAAAATCCCTAAGCCCCGGGGTCATAATTTCAGCAAAAATCTGACTTTTGGCAATTCACTCAAAAATGGTGCTCAACGGTTGCAAATGCTCCCGTGAAAGGTTTGGCGGTCGAAACAGAAGGCTTTTTATCAGAGGACAAGAAATCAGCCCTCGAAAACTTAAGCGGCGGAAAAATATTTTTTGAAAAAATCCCTAAGCCCCGGGGTCACAATTTCAGCAAAAATCTGACTTTTGGCAATTCACTCAAAAATGATGCCAAACTGTTGCAAATGCTCCCCTGAAAGCTTTTGCGAAGGAAACAGAAGGCTTTTTATCACAGGAGAAGAAATCAGCCCTCGACAACTAAACCGGCAGAAAAATATTTTTTGAAAAAATCCCTAAGCCCAGGGGTCACAATTTCAGCAAAAATCTGACTTTTGGAAATTCACTCAAAAATGGTGCTAAACGGTTGCAAATGCTCCCGTGAAAGGTTTGGCGGTTGAAACCGAAGGCTTTTTATCACAGGAGAAGAAATCAGCCCTCGACAACTTAACCGGCGGAAAAAGATTTTTTGAAAAAATCCCTAAGCCCCGGGGTCACAATTTCAGCAAAAATCTGACTTTTGGCAATTCACTCAAAAATGGTGCTAAACGGTTGCAAATGCTCCCGTGAAAGGTTTGGCGAACGAAACAGAAGGCTTTTTATCACAGGACAAGAAATCAGCCCTCGAAAACTTAAGCGGAGGAAAAATATTTTTTGAAAAAATCCCTAAGCCCCGGGGTCACAATTTCAGCAAAAATCTGACTTTTGGCAATTCACTCAAAAATGATGCCAAACTGTTGCAAATGCTCCCCTGAAAGCTTTTGCGAAGGAAACAGAAGGCTTTTTATCACAGGAGAAGAAATCAGCCCTCGACAACTAAACCGGCGGAAAAAGATTTTTTGAAAAAATCCCTAAGCCCCGGGGTCACAATTTCTGAAAAAATCTGACCTTTGGCAATTCACTCTAAAATGGTGCTAAACGGTTGCAAATGCTCCCGTGAAAGTTTGGCGGTCGAAACAGAAGGCTTTTTATCACAGGAGAAGAAATCAGCCCTCGACAACTAAACCGGCGGAAAAAGATTTTTTGAAAAAATCCCTAAGCTCCGGGGTCACAATTTCTGAAAAAATCTGACTTTTGGCAATTCACTCAAAAATGGTGCTAAACGATTGCAAATGCTCCCGTGAAAGGTTTGGCGGTCGAAACAGAAGGCTTTTTATCACAGGAGGAGAAATCAGCCCTCAAAAACTTAAGCGGCGGAAAAATATTTTTTGAAAAAATCCCTAAGCCCCGGGGTCACAGTTTCAGCAAAAATCTGACTTTTGGCAATTCACTCAAAAATGATGCCAAACTGTTGCAAATGCTCCCATGAAAGCTTTTGCGAAGGAAACAGAAGGCTTTTTATCACAGGAGAAGAAATCAGCCCTCGACAACTAAACCGGCAGAAAAATATTTTTTGAAAAAATCCCTAAGCCCCGGCGTCACAATTTCAGCAAAAATCTGACTTTTGGAAATTCACTCAAAAATGGTGCTAAACGGTTGCAAATGCTCCCGTGAAAGGTTTGGCGGTCGAAACCGAAGGCTTTTTATCACAGGAGAAGAAATCAGCCCTCGACAACTTAACCGGCGGAAAAAGATTTTTTGAAAAAATCCCTAAGCCCCGGGGTCACAATTTCAGCAAAAATCTGACTTTTGGCAATTCACTCAAAAATGGTGCTAAACGGTTGCAAATGCTCCCGTGAAAGGTTTGGCGGTCGAAACAGAAAGCTTTTTATCACAGGACAAGAAATCAGCCCTCGAAAACTTAAGCGGAGGAAAAATAGTTTTTGAAAAAATCCCTAAGGCCCGGGGTCACAATTTCAGCAAAAATCTGACTTTTGGCAATTCACTCAAAAATGATGCCAAACTGTTGCAAATGCTCCCCTGAAAGCTTTTGCGAAGGAAACAGAAGGCTTTTTATCACAGGAGAAGAAATCAGCCCTCGACAACTAAACCGGCGGAAAAAGATTTTTTGAAAAAATCCCTAAGCCCCGGGGTCACAATTTCTGAAAAAATCTGACCTTTGGCAATTCACTCAAAAATGGTGCGAAACGGTTGCAAATGCTCCCGTGAAAGGTTTGGCGGTTGAAACAGAAGGCTTTTTATCACAGGAGAAGAAATCAGCCCCCAACAACTTGACCGGCGGAAAAAGATTTTTTGAAAAAATCCCTAAGCCCCGGGGTCACAATTTCAGCAAAAATCTGACTTTTGGCAATTCAATCAAAAATGGTGCTAAACGATTGCAAATGCTCCCGTGAAAGGTTTGGCGGTCGAAACAGAAGGCTTTTTATCACAGGAGAAGAAATCAGCCCTCAAAAACTTAAGCGGCGGAAAAATATTTTTTGAAAAAATCCCTAAGTCCCGGGGTCACAGTTTCAGCAAAAATCTGACTTTTGGCAATTCACTCAAAAATGATGCCAAACTGTTGCAAATGCTCCCCTGAAAGCTTTTGCGAAGGAAACAGAAGGCTTTTTATCACAGGAGAAGAAATCAGCCCTCGACAACTAAACCGGCAGAAAAATATTTTTTGAAAAAATCCCTAAGCCCCGGGGTCACAAGTTCAGCAAAAATCTGACTTTTGGCAATTCACTCAAAAATGATGCCAAACTGTTGCAAATGCTCCCCTGAAAGCTTTTGCGAAGGAAACAGAAGGCTTTTTATCACAGGAGAAGAAATCAGCCCTCGACAACTAAACCGGCAGAAAAATATTTTTTGAAAAAATCCCTAAGCCCCGGGGTCACAATTTCAGCAAAAATCTGACTTTTGGCAATTCACTCAAAAATGGTGCTAAACGGTTGCAAATGCTCCCGTGAAAGGTTTTGGCGGTCGAAACAGAAGGCTTTTTATCACAGGACAAGAAATCAGCCCTCGAAAACTTAAGCGGAGGAAGAATATTTTTTGAAAAAATCCCTAAGCCCCGGGGTCACAATTTCAGCAAAAATCTGTCTTTTGGCAATTCACTCAAAAATGATGCCAAACTGTTGCAAATGCTCCCCTGAAAGCTTTTGCGAAGGAAACAGAAGGCTTTTTATCACAGGAGGAGAAATCAGCAATCGACAACTAAACCGGCGGAAAAAGATTTTTTGAAAAAATCCCTAAGCCCCGGGGTCACAATTTCTGAAAAAATCTGACCTTTGGCAATTCACTCAAAAATGGTGCTAAACGGTTGCAAATGCTCCCGTGAAAGGTTTGGCGGTTGAAACAAAAGGCTTTTTATCACAGGAGAAGAAATCAGCCCTCAACAACTTGACCGGCGGAAAAAGATTTTTTGAAAAAATCCCTAAGCCCCGGGGTCACAATTTCAGCAAAAATCTGACTTTTGGCAATTCACTCAAAAATGGTGCTAAACGGTTGCAAATGCTCCCGTGAAAGGTTTGGCGGTCGAAACAGAAGGCTTTTTATCACAGGAGAAGAAATCAGCCCTCGAAAACTTAAGCGGCGGAAAAATATTTTTTGAAAAAATCCCTAAGCCCCGGGGTCACAATTTCAGCAAAAATCTGACTTTTGGCAATTCACTCAAAAATGATGCCAAACTGTTGCAAATGCTCCCCTGAAAGCTTTTGCGAAGGAAACAGAAGGCTTTTTATCACAGGGGAAGAAATCAGTCCTCGACAACTAAACCGGCAGAAAAATATTTTTTGAAAAAATCCCTAAGCCCCGGGGTCACAATTTCAGCAAAAATCTGACTTTTGGCAATTCACTCAAAAATGATGCCAAACTGTTGCAAATGCTCCCCTGAAAGCTTTTGCGAAGGAAACAGAAGGCTTTTTATCACAGGAGAAGAAATCAGCCCTCGACAACTAAACCGGCAGAAAAATATTTTTTGAAAAAATCCCTAAGCTCCGGGGTCACAATTTCTGAAAAAATCTGACTTTTGGCAATTCACTCAAAAATGGTGCTAAACGGTTGCAAATGCTCCCGTGAAAGGTTTGGCGGTCGAAACAGAAGGCTTTTTATCACAGGACAAGAAATCAGCCCTCAACAACTTGACCGGCGGAAAAAGTTTTTTTGAAAAAATCCCTAAGCCCCGGGGTCACAATTTCAGCAAAAATCTGACTTTTGGCAATTCAATCAAAAATGGTGCTAAACGATTGCAAATGCTCCCGTGAAAGGTTTGGCGGTCGAAACAGAAGGCTTTTTATCACAGGAGAAGAAATCAGCCCTCAAAAACTTAAGCGGCGGAAAAATATTTTTTGAAAAAATCCCTAAGCCCCGGGGTCACAGTTTCAGCAAAAATCTGACTTTTGGCAATTCACTCAAAAATGATGCCAAACTGTTGCAAATGCTCCCCTGAAAGCTTTTGCGAAGGAAACAGAAGGCTTTTTATCACAGGAGAAGAAATCAGCCCTCGACAACTAAACCGGCAGAAAAATATTTTTTGAAAAAATCCCTAAGCCCAGGGGTCACAATTTCAGCAAAAATCTGACTTTTGGAAATTCACTCAAAAATGGTGCTAAACGGTTGCAAATGCTCCCGTGAAAGGTTTGGCGGTTGAAACCGAAGGCTTTTTATCACAGGAGAAGAAATCAGCCCTCGACAACTTAACCGGCGGAAAAAGATTTTTTGAAAAAATCCCTAAGCCCCGGGGTCACAATTTCAGCAAAAATCTGACTTTTGGCAATTCACTCAAAAATGGTGCTAAACGGTTGCAAATGCTCCCGTGAAAGGTTTGGCGAACGAAACAGAAGGCTTTTTATCACAGGACAAGAAATCAGCCCTCGAAAACTTAAGCGGAGGAAAAATATTTTTTGAAAAAATCCCTAAGCCCCGGGGTCACAATTTCAGCAAAAATCTGACTTTTGGCAATTCACTCAAAAATGATGCCAAACTGTTGCAAATGCTCCCCTGAAAGCTTTTGCGAAGGAAACAGAAGGCTTTTTATCACAGGAGAAGAAATCAGCCCTCGACAACTAAACCGGCGGAAAAAGATTTTTTGAAAAAATCCCTAAGCCCCGGGGTCACAATTTCTGAAAAAATCTGACCTTTGGCAATTCACTCTAAAATGGTGCTAAACGGTTGCAAATGCTCCCGTGAAAGTTTGGCGGTCGAAACAGAAGGCTTTTTATCACAGGAGAAGAAATCAGCCCTCGACAACTAAACCGGCGGAAAAAGATTTTTTGAAAAAATCCCTAAGCTCCGGGGTCATAATTTCAGCAAAAATCTGACTTTTGGCAATTCACTCAAAAATGGTGCTAAACGGTTGCAAATGCTCCCGTGAAAGGTTTGGCGGTCGAAACAGAAGGCTTTTTATCAGAGGACAAGAAATCAGCCCTCGAAAACTCAAGCGGCGGAAAAATATTTTTTGAAAAAATCCCTAAGCCCCGGGGTCACAATTTCAGCAAAAATCTGACTTTTGGCAATTCACTCAAAAATGATGCCAAACTGTTGCAAATGCTCCCCTGAAAGCTTTTGCGAAGGAAACAGAAGGCTTTTTATCACAGGAGAAGAAATCAGCCCTCGACAACTAAACCGGCAGAAAAATATTTTTTGAAAAAATCCCTAAGCCCCGGGGTCACAATTTCTGAAAAAATCTGACTTTTGGCAATTCACTCAAAAATGGTGCTAAACGTTTGCAAATGCTCCCGTGAAACGTTTAGCGGTCGAAACAGAAGGCTTTTTATCACAGGAGAAGAAATCAGCCATCGACAACTTAACCGGCGGAAAAAGATTTTTTGAAAAAATCCCTAAGCCCGGGGTCACAATTTCAGCAAAAATCTGACTTTTGGAAATTCACTCAAAAATGGTGCTAAACGGTTGCAAATGCTCCCGTGAAAGGTTTGGCGGTTGAAACCGAAGGCTTTTTATCACAGGAGAAGAAATCAGCCCTCGACAACTTAACCGGCGGAAAAATATTTTTTGAAAAAATCCCTAAGCCCCGGGGTCACAATTTCAGCAAAAATCTGACTTTTGGCAATTCACTCAAAAATGGTGCTAAACGGTTGCAAATGCTCCCGTGAAAGGTTTGGCGAACGAAACAGAAGGCTTTTTATCACAGGACAAGAAATCAGCCCTCGAAAACTTAAGCGGAGGAAAAATATTTTTTGAAAAAATCCCTAAGCCCCGGGGTCACAATTTCAGCAAAAATCTGACTTTTGGCAATTCACTCAAAAATGATGCCAAACTGTTGCAAATGCTCCCCTGAAAGCTTTTGCGAAGGAAACAGAAGGCTTTTTATCACAGGAGAAGAAATCAGCCCTCGACAACTAAACCGGCGGAAAAAGATTTTTTGAAAAAATCCCTAAGCCCCGGGGTCACAATTTCTGAAAAAATCTGACCTTTGGCAATTCACTCTAAAATGGTGCTAAACGGTTGCAAATGCTCCCGTGAAAGTTTGGCGGTCGAAACAGAAGGCTTTTTATCACAGGAGAAGAAATCAGCCCTCGACAACTAAACCGGCGGAAAAAGATTTTTTGAAAAAATCCCTAAGCTCCGGGGTCATAATTTCAGCAAAAATCTGACTTTTGGCAATTCACTCAAAAATGGTGCTAAACGGTTGCAAATGCTCCCGTGAAAGGTTTGGCGGTCGAAACAGAAGGCTTTTTATCAGAGGACAAGAAATCAGCCCTCGAAAACTCAAGCGGCGGAAAAAGATTTTTTGAAAAAATCCCTAAGCTCCGGGGTCACAATTTCAGCAAAAATCTGACTTTTGGCAATTCACTCAAAAATGGTGCTAAACGGTTGCAAATGCTCCCGTGAAAGGTTTGGCGGTCGAAACAGAAGGCTTTTTATCAGAGGACAAGAAATCAGCCCTCGACAACTAAACCGGCAGAAAAATATTTTTTGAAAAAATCCCTAAGCCCCGGGGTCACAATTTCTGAAAAAATCTGACTTTTGGCAATTCACTCAAAAATGGTGCTAAACGTTTGCAAATGCTCCCGTGAAACGTTTAGCGGTCGAAACAGAAGGCTTTTTATCACAGGAGAAGAAATCAGCCATCGACAACTTAACCGGCGGAAAAAGATTTTTTGAAAAAATCCCTAAGCCCCGGGGTCACAATTTCAGCAAAAATCTGACTTTTGGCAATTCAATCAAAAATGGTGCTAAACGATTGCAAATGCTCCCGTGAAAGGTTTGGCGGTCGAAACAGAAGGCTTTTTATCACAGGAGAAGAAATCAGCCCTCAAAAACTTAAGCGGCGGAAAAATATTTTTTGAAAAAATCCCTAAGCCCCGGGGTCACAGTTTCAGCAAAAATCTGACTTTTGGCAATTCACTCAAAAATGATGCCAAACTGTTGCAAATGCTCTCATGAAAGCTTTTGCGAAGGAAACAGAAGGCTTTTTATCACAGGAGAAGAAATCAGCAATCGACAACTAAACCGGCGGAAAAATATTTTTTGAAAAAATCCGTAAGCCCCGGGGTCACAATTTCTGAAAAAATCTGACCTTTGGCAATTCACTCAAAAATGGTGCTAAACGGTTGCAAATGCTCCCGTGAAAGGTTTGGCGGTTGAAACAGAAGGCTTTTTATCACAGGAGAAGAAATCAGCCCTCAACAACTTGACCGGCGGTAAAAAGATTTTTTGAAAAAATCCCTAAGCCCCGGGGTCACAATTTCAGCAAAAATCTGACTTTTGGCAATTCACTCAAAAATGATGCCAAACTGTTGCAAATGCTCCCGTGAAACGTTTGGCGGTCGAAACAGAAGGCTTTTTATCACAGGAGAAGAAATCAGCCCTCGAAAACTTAAGCGGCGGAAAAATATTTTTTGAAAAAATCCCTAAGCCCCGGGGTCACAGTTTCAGCAAAAATCTGACTTTTGGCAATTCACTCAAAAATGATGCCAAACTGTTGCAAATGCTCCCCTGAAAGCTTTTGCGAAGGAAACAGAAGGCTTTTTATCACAGGAGAAGAAATCAGCAATCGACAACTAAACCGGCGGAAAAAGATTTTTTGAAAAAATCCCTAAGCCCCGGGGTCACAATTTCAGCAAAAATCTGACTTTTGGCAATTCAATCAAAAATGGTGCTAAACGATTGCAAATGCTCCCGTGAAAGGTTTGGCGGTCGAAACCGAAGGCTTTTTATCACAGGAGAAGAAATCAGCCCTCAAAAACTTAAGCGGCGGAAAAAGATTTTTTGAAAAAATCCCTAAGCCCCGGGGTCACAGTTTCAGCAAAAATCTGACTTTTGGCAATTCACTCAAAAATGATGCCAAACTGTTGCAAATGCTCCCCTGAAAGCTTTTGCGAAGGAAACAGAAGGCTTTTTATCACAGGAGAAGAAATCAGCCCTCGACAACTTAACCGGCGGAAAAAGATTTTTTGAAAAAATCCCTAAGCCCCGGGGTCACAATTTCAGCAAAAATCTGACTTTTGGCAATTCACTCAAAAATGGTGCTAAACGGTTGCAAATGCTCCCGTGAAAGGTTTGGGGGTCGAAACAGAAGGCTTTTTATCACAGGACAAGAAATCAGCCCTCGACAACTTAACCGGCGGAAAAAGATTTTTTGAAAAAATCCCTAAGCCCCGGGGTCACAATTTCAGCAAAAATATGACTTTTGGCAATTCACTCAAAAATGATGCCAAACTGTTGCAAATGCTCCCCTGAAAGCTTTTGCGAAGGAAACAGAAGGCTTTTTATCACAGGAGAAGAAATCAGCCCTTGACAACTAAACCGGCAGAAAAATATTTTTTGAAAAAATCCCTAAGCCCCGGGGTCACAATTTCAGCAAAAATCTGACTTTTGCCAATTCACTCAAAAATGGTGCTAAACGGTTGCAAATGCTCCCGTGAAAGGTTTGGCGGTCGAAACAGAAGGCTTTTTATCACAGGACAAGAAATCAGCCCTCAACAACTTGACCGACGGAAAAATATTTTTTGAAAAAATCCCTAAGCCCCGGGGTCACAATTTCAGCAAAAATCTGACTTTTGGCAATTCACTCAAAAATGATGCCAAACTGTTGCAAATGCTCCCCTGAAAGCTTTTGCGAAGGAAACAGAAGGCTTTTTATCACAGGAGAAGAAATCAGCCCTCGACAACTAAACCGGCAGAAAAATATTTTTTGAAAAAATCCCTAAGCCCCGGGGTCACAATTTCAGCAAAAATCTGACTTTTGGCAATTCACTCAAAAATGGTGCTAAACGTTTGCAAATGCTCCCGTGAAAGGTTTGGCGGTCGAAATAGAAGGCTTTTTATCACAGGAGAAGAAATCAGCCATCGACAACTTAACCGGCGGAAAAAGATTTTTTGAAAAAATCCCTAAGCCCCGGGGTCACAATTTCTGAAAAAATGTGACTTTTGGCAATTCAATCAAAAATGGTGCTAAACGATTGCAAATGCTCCCGTGAAAGGTTTGGCGGTCGAAACAGAAGGCTTTTTATCACAGGAGAAGAAATCAGCCCTCAAAAACTTAAGCGGCGGAAAAATATTTTTTGAAAAAATCCCTAAGCCCCGGGGTCACAGTTTCAGCAAAAATCTGACTTTTGGCAATTCACTCAAAAATGATGCCAAACTGTTGCAAATGCTCCCCTGAAAGCTTTTGCGAAGGAAACAGAAGGCTTTTTATCACAGGAGAAGAAATCAGCCCTCGACAACTAAACCGGCAGAAAAATATTTTTTGAAAAAATCCCTAAGCCCCGGGGTCACAATTTCAGCAAAAATCTGACTTTTGGAAATTCACTCAAAAATGGTGCTAAACGGTTGCAAATGCTCCCCTGAAAGCTTTTGCGAAGGAAACAGAAGGCTTTTTATCACAGGAGAAGAAATCAGCCCTCGACAACTTAACCGGCAGAAAAATATTTTTTGAAAAAATCCCTAAGCCCCGGGGTCACAATTTCAGCAAAAATCTGACTTTTGGCAATTCACTCAAAAATGATGCCAAACTGTTGCAAATGCTCTCCTGAAAGCTTTTGCGAAGGAAACAGAAGGCTTTTTATCACAGGAGAAGAAATCAGCCCTCGACAACTTAAGCGGCGGAAAAAGATTTTTTGAAAAAATCCCTAAGCCCCGGGGTCACAATTTCTGAAAAAATCTGACCTTTGGCAATTCACTCAAAAATGGTGCTAAACGGTTGCAAATGCTCCCGTGAAAGGTTTGGCGGTTGAAACAGAAGGCTTTTTATCACAGGAGAAGAAATCAGCCCTCAACAACTTAACCGGCGGAAAAAGATTTTTTGAAAAAATCCCTAAGCCCCGGGGTCACAATTTCAGCAAAAATCTGACTTTTGGCAATTGACTCAAAAATGGTGCTAAACGGTTGCAAATGTTCCCGTGAAAGGTTTGGCGAAGGAAACAGAAGGCTTTTTATCACAGGAGAAGAAATCAGCCCTCGAAAACTTAAGCGGCGGAAAAATATTTTTTGAAAAAAATCCCTAAGCCCCGGGGTCACAATTTCAGCAAAAATCTGACTTTTGGCAATTCACTCAAAAATGATGCCAAACTGTTGCAAATGCTCCCCTGAAAGCTTTTGCGAAGGAAACAGAAGGCTTTTTATCACAGGAGAAGAAATCAGCCCTCGACAACTAAACCGGCGGAAAAAGACTTTTTGAAAAAATCCCTAAGCCCCGGGGTCACAATTTCAGCAAAAATCTGACTTTTGGAAATTCACTCAAAAATGGTGCTAAACGGTTGCAAATGCTCCCGTTAAAGTTTGGCGGTCGAAACAGAAGGCTTTTTATCACAAGAGAAGAAATCAGCCCTCGACAACTTAACCGGCGGAAAAAGATTTTTTGAAAAAATCCCTAAGCCCCGGGGTCACAATTTCAGCAAAAATCTGACTTTTGGCAATTCACTCAAAAATGGTGCTAAACGGTTGCAAATGCTCCCGTGAAAGGTTTGGTGGTCGAAACAGAAGGCTTTTTATCACAGGACAAGAAATCAGCCCTCGAAAACTTAAGCGGAGGAAAAATATTTTTTGAAAAAATCCCTAAGCCCCGGGGTCACAATTTCTGAAAAAATCTGACTTTTGGCAATTCACTCAAAAATGATGCCAAACTGTTGCAAATGCTCCCCTGAAAGCTTTTGCGAAGGAAACAGAAGGCTTTTTATCACAGGAGAAGAAATCAGCCCTCGACAACTAAACCGGCGGAAAAAGACTTTTTGAAAAAATCCCTAAACCCCGGGGTCACAATTTCATCCAAAATCTGACCTTTGGCAATTCACTCTAAAATGGTGCTAAACGGTTGCAAATGCTCCCGTGAAAGTTTGGCGGTCGAAACAGAAGGCTTTTTATCACAGGAGAAGAAATCAGCCCTCGACAACTAAACCGGCGGAAAAAGATTTTTTGAAAAAATCCCTAAGCTCCGGGGTCACAATTTCAGCAAAAATCTGACTTTTGGCAATTCACTCAAAAATGGTGCTAAACGGTTGCAAATGCTCCCGTGAAAGGTTTGGCGGTCGAAACAGAAGGCTTTTTATCACAGGACAAGAAATCAGCCCTCGAAAACTTAAGCGGCGGAAAAATATTTTTTGAAAAAATCCCTAAGCCCCGGGGTCACAATTTCAGCAAAAATCTGACTTTTGGCAATTCACTCAAAAATGATGCCAAACTGTTGCAAATGCTCCCCTGAAAGCTTTTGCGAAGGAAACAGAAGGCTTTTTATCACAGGAGAAGAAATCAGCCCTCGACAACTAAACCGGCAGAAAAATATTTTTTGAAAAAATCCCTAAGCCCCGGGGTCACAATTTCAGCAAAAATCTGACTTTTGGCAATTCACTCAAAAATGGTGCTAAACGGTTGCAAATGCTCCCGTGAAAGTTTGGCGGTCGAAACAGAAGGCTTTTTATCACAGGAGAAGAAATCAGCCCTCGACAACTAAACCGGCGGAAAAAGATTTTTTGAAAAAATCCCTAAGCTCCGGGGTCACAATTTCTGAAAAAATCTGACTTTTGGCAATTCACTCAAAAATGGTGCTAAACGATTGCAAATGCTCCCGTGAAAGGTTTGGCGGTCGAAACAGAAGGCTTTTTATCACAGGAGAAGAAATCAGCCCTCAAAAACTTAAGCGGCGGAAAAATATTTTTTGAAAAAATCCCTAAGCCCCGGGGTCACAGTTTCAGCAAAAATCTGACTTTTGGCAATTCACTCAAAAATGATGCCAAACTGTTGCAAATGCTCCCCTGAAAGCTTTTGCGAAGGAAACAGAAGGCTTTTTATCACAGGAGAAGAAATCAGCCCTCGACAACTAAACCGGCGGAAAAAGATTTTTTGAAAAAATCCCTAAGCCCCGGGGTCACAATTTCAGCAAAAATCTGACTTTTGGCAATTGACTCAAAAATGGTGCTAAACGGTTGCAAATGCTCCCCTGAAAGGTTTGGCAGTTGAAACAGAAGGCTTTTTATCACAGGACAAGAAATCAGCCCTCGAGAACTTAACTGGCGGAAAAAGATTTTTTGAAAAAATCCCTAAGCTCCGGGGTCTCAATTTCTGAAAAAATCTGACTTTTGGTAATTCACTCAAAAATGGTGCTAAACGGTTGCAAATGCTCCCGTGAAACGTTTGGCGGTCGAAACAGAAGGCTTTTTATCACAGGAGAAGAAATCAGCCCTCGAGAACTTAACCGGCGGAAAAAGATTTTTTGAAAAAATCCCTAAGCTCCGGGGTCTCAATTTCTGAAAAAATCTGACTTTTGGAATTTCACTCAAACATGGTGCTAAACGGTTGCAAATGCTCCCCTGAAAGCTTTTGCGAAGGAAACAGAAGGCTTTTTATCACAGGACAAGAAATCAGCCCTCGACAACTAAACCGGCGGAAAAATATTTTTTGAAAAAATCCCTAAGCTCCGGGGTCACAATTTCAGCAAAAATCTGATTTTTGGCAATTCACTCAAAAATGGTGCTAAACGATTGCAAATGCTCCCCTGAAAGCTTTTGCGAAGGAAACAGAAGGCTTTTTATCACAGGAGAAGAAATCAGCCCTCGAAAACTTAAGCGGCGGAAAAATATTTTTTGAAAAAATCCCTAATCCCCGGGGTCACAATGTCAGCAAAAATCTGACTTTTGGCAATTCACTGAAAAATGATGCCAAACTGTTGAAAATGGTCCCATGAAAGCTTTTGCGAAGGAAACAGAAGGCTTTTTATCACAGGAGAAGAAATCAGCCCTCGACAACTAAACCGGCAGAAAAATATTTTTTGAAAAAATCCCTAAGCCCCGGGGTCACAATGTCAGCAAAAATCTGACTTTTGGCAATTCACTCAAAAATGGTGCTAAACGGTTGCAAATACTCCCGTGAAAGGTTTGGGGGTCGAAACAGAAGGCTTTTTATCACAGGACAAGAAATCAGCCCTCGACAACTTAAGCGGCGGAAAAATATTTTTTGAAAAAAATCCCTAAGCCCCGGGGTCACAATTTCAGCAAAAATCTGACTTTTGGCAATTCACTCAAAAATGATGCCAAACTGTTGCAAATGCTGCCCTGAAAGCTTTTGCGAAGGAAACAGAAGGCTTTTTATCACAGGAGAAGAAATCAGCCCTTGACAACTAAACCGGCAGAAAAATATTTTTTGAAAAAATCCCTAAGCCCCGGGGTCACAATTTCAGCAAAAATCTGACTTTTGGCAATTCGCTCAAAAATGGTGCTAAACGGTTGCAAATGCTCCCCTGAAAGCTTTTGCGAAGGAAACAGAAGGCTTTTTATCACAGGAGAAGAAATCAGCCCTCGACAACTTAACGGGCGGAAAAAGATTTTTTGAAAAAATCCCTAATCCCCGGGGTCACAATTTCAGCAAAAATTTGACTTTTGGCAATTCACTCAAAAATGGTGCTAAACGGTTGCAAATGCTCCCGTGAAACGTTTGGCGGTCGAAACAGAAGGCTTTTTATCACAGGAGAAGAAATCAGCCCTCGAAAACTTAACTGACGAAAAAAGATTTTTTGAAAAAATCCCTAAGCTCCGGGGTCTCAATTTCTGAAAAAATCTGACTTTTGGCAATTCACTCAAAAATGGTGCTAAACGGTTGCAAATGCTCCCGTGAAAGGTTTGGCGGTCGAAACAGAAGGCTTTTTATCACAGGAGAAGCAATCAGCCCTCAACAACTTGACCGGCGGAAAAAGATTTTTTGTAAAAATCCCTAAGCCCCGGGGTCACAATTTCAGCAAAAATCTGACTTTTGGCAATTCACTCAAAAATGGTGCTAAACGGTTGCAAATGCTCCCGTGAAAGGTTTGGCGGTCGAAACAGAAGGCTTTTTATCACAGGAGAAGAAATCAGCCATTGACAACTTGACCGGCGGAAAAAGATTTTTTGAAAAAATCCCTAAGCCCCGGGGTCACAATTTCAGCAAAAATCTGACTTTTGGCAATTCACTCAAAAATGGTGCTAAACGGTTGCAAATGCTCCCGTGAAAGGTTTGGCGGTCGAAACAGAAGGCTTTTTATCACAGGAGAAGAAATCAGCCCTCAACAACTTGACCGACGGAAAAATATTTTTTGAAAAAATCCCTAAGCCCCGGGGTCACAATTTCAGCAAAAATATGACTTTTGGCAATTCACTCAAAAATGATGCCAAACTGTTGCAAATGCTCCCCTGAAAGCTTTTGCGAAGGAAACAGAAGGCTTTTTATCACAGGAGAAGAAATCAGCCCTCGACAACTTAACCGGCAGAAAAATATTTTTTGAAAAAATCCCTAAGCCCCGGGGTCACAATTTCAGCAAAAATCTGACTTTTGGAAATTCACTCAAAAATGGTGCTAAACGGTTGCAAATGCTCCCGTGAAAGGTTTGGCAGTTGAAACAGAAGGCTTTTTATCACAGGACAAGAAATCAGCCCTCGACAACTTAACCGGCGGAAAAAGATTTTTTGAAAAAATCCCTAAGCTCCGGGGTCTCAATTTCTGAAAAAATCTGACTTTTGGTAATTCACTCAAAAATGGTGCTAAACGGTTGCAAATGCTCCCGTGAAACGTTTGGCGGTCGAAACAGAAGGCTTTTTATCACAGGACAAGAAATCAGCCCTCAACAACTTGACCGGCGGAAAAAGATTTTTTGAAAAAATCCCTAAGCCCCGGTGTCACAATTTCTGAAAAAATCTGACTTTTGGAAATTCACTCAAAAATGGTGCTTGTTGTTGTTTAGTCGTTCAGTCGTGTCCGACTCTTCGTGACCCCATGGACCAGAGCACGCCAGGCACCTCTGTCCTCCACTACCTCCCGCAGTTTGGTCAGACTCATGCTTGTGGCTTCGAGAACACTATCCAGCCATCTCATCCTCTGTCGCCCCCTTCTCCTTGTGCCCTCCATCTTTCCCAGCATCAGTGTCTTCTCCAGGGAGTCTTCTCTTCTCATGAGGTGGCCAAAGTACTGGAGCCTCAGCTTCACGATCTGTCCTTCCAGTGAGCACTCAGGGCTGATTTCCTTAAGAATGGATGCGTTTGATCTTCTTGCAGTCCATGGGACTCTCAAGAGTCTTCTCCAGCACCATAATTCAAAAGCATCAATTCTTCGGCGATCAGCCTTCTTTATGGTCCAGCTCTCACTTCCATACATCACTACTGGGAAAACCATGGCTTTAACTATACGGACCTTTGTTGGCAAGGTGACGTCTCTACTTCTCAAGATGCTGTCTAGGCCTGTCATTGCCCTTCTCCCAAGAAGCAGGCGTCTTTTAATTTCGTGGCTGCTGTCACCATCTGCAGTGATCATGGAGCCCAAGAAAGTAAAATCTCTCACTGCCTCCATTTCTTCCCCTTCTATTTGCCAGGAGGTGATGGGACCAGTGGCCATGATCTTCGTTTTTTTGATGTTGAGCCTCAGACCATATTTTGCGCTCTCCTCTTTCACCCTCATTAAAAGGTTCTTTAATTCCTCCTCACTTTCTGCCATCAAGGTTGTGTCATCTGCATATCTGAGGTTGTTGATATTTCTTCCAGCAATCTTAATTCCAGCTTGGGATTCATCCAGCTCAGCCTTTGCTAAACGGTTGCAAATGGTCCCATGAAAGCTTTTGCGAAGGAAACAGAAGGCTTTTTATCACAGGAGAAGAAATCAGCCCTCGACAACTTAACCGGCGGAAAAATATTTTTTGAAAAAATCCCTAAGCCCCGGGGTCACAGTTTCAGCAAAAATCTGACTTTTGGCAATTCACTCAAAAATGGTGCTAAACGGTTGCAAATACTCCCGTGAAAGGTTTGGGGGTCGAAACAGAAGGCTTTTTATCACAGGACAAGAAATCAGCCCTCGACAACTTAAGCGGCGGAAAAATATTTTTTGAAAAAAATCCCTAAGCCCCGGGGTCACAATTTCAGCAAAAATCTGACTTTTGGCAATTCACTCAAAAATGATGCCAAACTGTTGCAAATGCTGCCCTGAAAGCTTTTGCGAAGGAAACAGAAGGCTTTTTATCACAGGACAAGAAATCAGCCCTTGACAACTAAACCGGCAGAAAAATATTTTTTGAAAAAATCCCTAAGCCCCGGGGTCACAATTTCAGCAAAAATCTGACTTTTGGCAATTCGCTCAAAAATGGTGCTAAACGGTTGCAAATGCTCCCGTGAAAGCTTTTGCGAAGGAAACAGAAGGCTTTTTATCACAGGAGAAGAAATCAGCCCTCGACAACTTAACGGGCGGAAAAAGATTTTTTGAAAAAATCCCTAAGCCCCGGGGTCACAATTTCAGCAAAAATTTGACTTTTGGCAATTCACTCAAAAATGGTGCTAAACGGTTGCAAATGCTCCCGTGAAACGTTTGGCGGTCGAAACAGAAGGCTTTTTATCACAGGAGAAGAAATCAGCCCTCGAAAACTTAACTGACGAAAAAAGATTTTTTGAAAAAATCCCTAAGCTCCGGGGTCTCAATTTCTGAAAAAATCTGACTTTTGGCAATTCACTCAAAAATGGTGCTAAACGGTTGCAAATGCTCCCGTGAAAGGTTTGGCGGTCGAAACAGAAGGCTTTTTATCACAGGAGAAGCAATCAGCCCTCAACAACTTGACCGGCGGAAAAAGATTTTTTGTAAAAATCCCTAAGCCCCGGGGTCACAATTTCAGCAAAAATCTGACTTTTGGCAATTCACTCAAAAATGGTGCTAAACGGTTGCAAATGCTCCCGTGAAAGGTTTGGCGGTCGAAACAGAAGGCTTTTTATCACAGGAGAAGAAATCAGCCATTGACAACTTGACCGGCGGAAAAAGATTTTTTGAAAAAATCCCTAAGCCCCGGGGTCACAATTTCAGCAAAAATCTGACTTTTGGCAATTGACTCAAAAATGGTGCTAAACGGTTGCAAATGCTCCCGTGAAAGGTTTGGCGGTCGAAACAGAAGGCTTTTTATCACAGGAGAAGAAATCAGCCCTCAACAACTTGACCGACGGAAAAATATTTTTTGAAAAAATCCCTAAGCCCCGGGGTCACAATTTCAGCAAAAATATGACTTTTGGCAATTCACTCAAAAATGATGCCAAACTGTTGCAAATGCTCCCCTGAAAGCTTTTGCGAAGGAAACAGAAGGCTTTTTATCACAGGAGAAGAAATCAGCCCTCGACAACTTAACCGGCAGAAAAATATTTTTTGAAAAAATCCCTAAGCCCCGGGGTCACAATTTCAGCAAAAATCTGACTTTTGGAAATTCACTCAAAAATGGTGCTAAACGGTTGCAAATGCTCCCGTGAAAGGTTTGGCAGTTGAAACAGAAGGCTTTTTATCACAGGACAAGAAATCAGCCCTCGACAACTTAACCGGCGGAAAAAGATTTTTTGAAAAAATCCCTAAGCTCCGGGGTCTCAATTTCTGAAAAAATCTGACTTTTGGTAATTCACTCAAAAATGGTGCTAAACGGTTGCATATGCTCCCGTGAAACGTTTGGCGGTCGAAACAGAAGGCTTTTTATCACAGGACAAGAAATCAGCCCTCAACAACTTGACCGGCGGAAAAAGATTTTTTGAAAAAATCCCTAAGCCCCGGTGTCACAATTTCAGCAAAAATCTGACTTTTGGAAATTCACTCAAAAATGGTGCTAAACGGTTGCAAATGGTCCCATGAAAGCTTTTGCGAAGGAAACAGAAGGCTTTTTATCACAGGAGAAGAAATCAGCCCTCGACAACTTAACCGGCGGAAAAATATTTTTTGAAAAAATCCCTAAGCCCCGGGGTCACAGTTTCAGCAAAAATCTGACTTTTGGCAATTCACTCAAAAATGATGCCAAACTGTTGCAAATGCTCCCCTGAAAGCTTTTGCGAAGGAAACAGAAGGCTTTTTATCACAGGAGAAGAAATCAGCGCTCGACAACTAAACCAGCAGAAAAATATTTTTTGAAAAAATCCCTAAGCCCCAGGGTCACAATTTCAGCAAAAATCTGACTTTTGGCAATTCACTCAAAAATGGTGCTAAACGGTTGCAAATGCTCCCGTGAAACGTTTGGCGGTCGAAACAGAAGGCTTTTTATCACAGGAGAAGAAATCAGCCCTCGACAACTTAACCGGCGGAAAAAGATTTTTTGAAAAAATCCCTAAGCGCCGGGGTCACAATTTCAGCAAAAATCTGACTTTTGGCAATTCACTCAAAAATGATGCCAAACTGTTGCAAATGCTCCCGTGAAAGGTTTGGCGGTCGAAACAGAAGGCTTTTTATCACAGGAGAAGAAATCAGCCCTCGACGACTAAACCGGCGGAAAAAGATTTTTTGAAAAAATCCCTAAGCTCCGGGGTCACAATTTCTGAAAAAATCTGACTTTTGGAAATTCACTCAAAAATGGTGCTAAACGGTTGCAAATGCTCCCGTGAAAGGTTTGGCGGTCGAAACAGAAGGCTTTTTATCACAGGAGAAGAAATCAGCCCTCAACAACTTGACCGACGGAAAAATATTTTTTGAAAAAATCCCTAAGCCCCGGGGTCACAATTTCAGCAAAAATCTGACTTTTGGCAATTCACTCAAAAATGATGCCAAACTGTTGCAAATGCTCCCCTGAAAGCTTTTGCGAAGGAAACAGAAGGCTTTTTATCACAGGAGAAGAAATCAGCCCTCGACAACTAAACCGGCAGAAAAATATTTTTTGAAAAAATCCCTAAGCCCCGGGGTCACAATTTCAGCAAAAATCTGACTTTTGGAAATTCACTCAAAAATGGTGCTAAACGGTTGCAAATGCTCCCGTGAAAGGTTTGGCAGTTGAAACAGAAGGCTTTTTATCACAGGACAAGAAATCAGCCCTCGACAACTTAACCGGCGGAAAAAGATTTTTTGAAAAAATCCCTAAGCTCCGGGGTCTCAATTTCTGAAAAAATCTGACTTTTGGTAATTCACTCAAAAATGGTGCTAAACGGTTGCAAATGCTCCCGTGAAACGTTTGGCGGTCGAAACAGAAGGCTTTTTATCACAGGACAAGAAATCAGCCCTCAACAACTTGACCGGCGGAAAAAGATTTTTTGAAAAAATCCCTAAGCCCCGGGGTCACAATTTCTGAAAAAATCTGACCTTTGGCAATTCACTCAAAAATGGTGCTAAACGGTTGCAAATGCTCCCGTGAAAGGTTTGGCGGTCGAAACAGAAGGCTTTTTATCACAGGACAAGAAATCAGCCCTCAACAACTTGACCGGCGGAAAAAGATTTTTTGAAAAAATCCCTAAGCCCCGGGGTCACAATTTCTGAAAAAATATGACTTTTGGAAATTCACTCAAAAATGGTGCTAAACGGTTGCAAATGCTCCCGTGAAAGGTTTGGCGGTCGAAACCGAAGGCTTTTTATCACAGGAGAAGAAATCAGCCCTCGAAAACTTAACCGCCGGAAAAATATTTTTTGAAAAAATCCCTAAGCCCCGGGGTCACAATTTCAGCAAAAATCTGACTTTTGGCAATTCACTCAAAAATGATGCCAAACTGTCGCAAATGCTCCCCTGAAAGCTTTTGCGAAGGAAACAGAAGGCTTTTTATCACAGGAGAAGAAATCAGCCCTCGACAACTAAATCAGCAGAAAAATATTTTTTGAAAAAATCCCTAAGCCCCGGGGTCACAATTTCTGAAAAAATCTGACCTTTGGCAATTCACTCCAAAATGGTGCTAAACGGTTGCAAATGCTCCCGTGAAAGGTTTGGCGGTCGAAACAGAAGGCTTTTTATCACAGGACAAGAAATCAGCCCTCAACAACTTGACCGGTGGAAAAATATTTTTTGAAAAAATCCCTAAGCCCCGGGGTCACAATTTCTGAAAAAATCTGACTTTTGGAAATTCACTCAAAAATGGTGCTAAACGGTTGCAAATGCTCCCGTGAAAGGTTTGGCGGTCGAAACAGAAGGCTTTTTATCACAGGACAAGAAATCAGCCCTCAACAACTTGACCGGCGGAAAAAGATTTTTTGAAAAAATCCCTAAGCCCCGGGGTCACAATTTCTGAAAAAATATGACTTTTGGAAATTCACTCAAAAATGGTGCTAAACGGTTGCAAATGCTCCCGTGAAAGGTTTGGCGGTCGAAACCGAAGGCTTTTTATCACAGGAGAAGAAATCAGCCCTCGACAACTTAACCGGCGGAAAAATATTTTTTGAAAAAATCCCTAAGCCCCGGGGTCACAATTTCAGCAAAAATCTGACTTTTGGCAATTCACTCAAAAATGATGCCAAACTGTTGCAAATGCTCCCCTGAAAGCTTTTGCGAAGGAAACAGAAGGCTTTTTATCACAGGAGAAGAAATCAGCCCTCGACAACTAAACCGGTGGAAAAATATTTTTTGAAAAAATCCCTAAGCCCCGGGGTCACAATTTCTGAAAAAATCTGACCTTTGGCAATTCACTCAAAAATGGTGCTAAACGGTTGCAAATGCTCCCGTGAAAGGTTTGGCGGTCGAAACAGAAGGCTTTTTATCACAGGACAAGAAATCAGCCCTCAACAACTTGACCGGCGGAAAAAGATTTTTTGAAAAAATCCCTAAGCCCCGGGGTCACAATTTCAGCAAAAATCTGACTTTTGGCAATTCAATCAAAAATGGTGCTAAACGGTTGCAAATGCTCCCGTGAAAGGTTTGGCGGTCGAAACAGAAGGCTTTTTATCACAGGAGAAGAAATCAGCCCTCAAAAAATTAAGCGGCGGAAAAATATTTTTTGAAAAAATCCCTAAGCCCCGGGGTCACAGTTTCAGCAAAAATCTGACTTTTGGCAATTCACTCAAAAATGATGCCAAACTGTCGCAAATGCTCCCCTGAAAGCTTTTGCGAAGGAAACAGAAGGCTTTTTATCACAGGAGAAGAAATCAGCCCTTGACAACTAAACCAGCAGAAAAATATTTTTTGAAAAAATCCCTAAGCCCCGGGGTCACAATTTCAGCAAAAATCTGACTTTTGGCAATTCACTCAAAAATGGTGCTAAACGGTTGCAAATGCTCCCTTGAAACGTTTGGCGGTCGAAACAGAAGGCTTTTTATCACAGGAGAAGAAATCAGCCCTCGACAACTTAACCGGCGGAAAAAGATTTTTTGAAAAAATCCCTAAGCCCCGGGGTCACAATTTCAGCAAAAATCTGACTTTTGGCAATTCACTCAAAAATGGTGCTAAACGGTTGCAAATGCTCCCGTGAAAGGTTTGGCGGTCGAAACAGAAGGCTTTTTATCACAGGAGAAGAAATCAGCCCTCGACGACTAAACCGGCGGAAAAAGATTTTTTGAAAAAATCCCTAAGCTCCGGGGTCACAATTTCTGAAAAAATCTGACTTTTGGAAATTCACTCAAAAATGGTGCTAAACGGTTGCAAATGCTCCCGTGAAAGGTTTGGCGGTCGAAACAGAAGGCTTTTTATCACAGGAGAAGAAATCAGCCCTCAACAACTTGACCGGCGGAAAAAGATTTTTTGTAAAAATCCCTAAGCCCCGGGGTCACAGTTTCAGCAAAAATCTGACTTTTGGCAATTCACTCAAAAATGATGCCAAACTGTTGCAAATGCTCCCCTGAAAGCTTTTGCGAAGGAAACAGAAGGCTTTTTATCACAGGAGAAGAAATCAGCCCTCGACAACTAAACCGGCAGAAAAATATTTTTTGAAAAAATCCCTAAGCTCCGGGGTCACAATTTCTGAAAAAATCTGACCTTTGGCAATTCACTCAAAAATGGTGCTAAACGGTTGCAAATGCTCCCGTGAAAGGTTTGGCGGTCAAAACAGAAGGCTTTTTATCACAGGACAAGAAATCAGCCCTCAACAACTTGACCGGCGGAAAAAGATTTTTTGAAAAAATCCCTAAGCCCCGGGGTCACAATTTCTGAAAAAATATGACTTTTGGCAATTCAATCAAAAATGGTGCTAAACGGTTGCAAATGCTCGCGTGAAAGGTTTGGCGGTCGAAACAGAACGCTTTTTATCACAGGAGAAGAAATCAGCCCTCAACAACTTGACCGGCGGAAAAAGATTTTTTGTAAAAATCCCTAAGCCCCGGGGTCACAGTTTCAGCAAAAATCTGACTTTTGGCAATTCACTCAAAAATGATGCCAAACTGTCGCAAATGCTCCCCTGAAAGCTTTTGTGAAGGAAACAGAAGGCTTTTTATCACAGGAGAAGAAATCAGCCCTCGACAACTAAACCAGCAGAAAAATATTTTTTGAAAAAATCCCTAAGCCCCGGGGTCACAATTTCAGCAAAAATCTGACTTTTGGCAATTCACTCAAAAATGGTGCTAAACGGTTGCAAATGCTCCCGTGAAACGTTTGGCGGTCGAAACAGAAGGCTTTTTATCACAGGAGAAGAAATCAGCCCTCGACAACTTAACCGGCGGAAAAAGATTTTTTGAAAAAATCCCTAAGCCCCGGGGTCACAATTTCAGCAAAAATCTGACTTTTGGCAATTCACTCAAAAATGGTGCTAAACGGTTGCAATTGCTCCCGTGAAAGGTTTGGCGGTCGAAACAGAAGGCTTTTTATCACAGGAGAAGAAATCAGCCCTCGACGACTAAACCGGCGGAAAAAGATTTTTTGAAAAAATCCCTAAGCTCCGGGGTCACAATTTCTGAAAAAAATCTGACTTTTGGAAATTCACTCAAAAATGGTGCTAAACGGTTGCAAATGCTCCCGTGAAAGGTTTGGCGGTCGAAACAGAAGGCTTTTTATCACAGGAGAAGAAATCAGCCCTCAACAACTTGACCGGCGGAAAAAGATTTTTTGAAAAAATCCCTAAGCCCCGGGGTCACAGTTTCAGCAAAAATCTGACTTTTGGCAATTCACTCAAAAATGATGCCAAACTGTTGCAAATGCTCCCCTGAAAGCTTTTGCGAAGGAAACAGAAGGCTTTTTATCACAGGAGAAGAAATCAGCCCTCGACAACTAAACCGGCAGAAAAATATTTTTTGAAAAAATCCCTAAGCTCCGGGGTCACAATTTCAGCAAAAATCTGACTTTTGGCAATTCACTCAAAAATGGTGCTAAACGGTTGCAAATGCTCCCGTGAAACGTTTGGCGCTCGAAACCGAAGGCTTTTTATCACAGGAGAAGAAATCAGCCCTCGACAACTTAACCGGCGGAAAAAGATTTTTTGAAAAAATCCCTAAGCCCCGGGGTCACAATTTCAGCAAAAATCTGACTTTTGGCAATTCACTCAAAAATGGTGCTAAACGGTTGCAAATGCTCCCGTGAAAGGTTTGGCAGTTGAAACAGAAGGCTTTTTATCACAGGACAAGAAATCAGCCCTCAAAAACTTAAGCGGAGGAAGAATATTTTTTGAAAAAATCCCTAAGCCCCGGGGTCACAATTTCAGCAAAAATCTGACTTTTGGCAATTCACTCAAAAATGGTGCTAAACAGTTGCAAATGCTCCCGTGAAAGGTTTGGCGGTCGAAACAGAAGGCTTTTTATCACAGGACAAGAAATCAGCCCTCAAAAACTTAAGCGGAGGAAGAATATTTTTTGAAAAAATCCCTAAGCCCCGGGGTCACAATTTCAGCAAAAATCTGACTTTTGGCAATTCACTCAAAAATGGTGCTAAACGGTTGCAAATGCTCCCCTGAAAGCTTTTGTGAAGGAAACAGAAGGCTTTTTATCACAGGAGAAGAAATCAGCAATCGACAACTAAACCGGTGGAAAAAGATTTTTTGAAAAAATCCCTAAGCCCCGGGGTCACAATTTCTGAAAAAATCTGACCTTTGGCAATTCACTCAAAAATGGTGCTAAACGGTTGCAAATGCTCCCGTGAAAGGTTTGGCGGTTGAAACAGAAGGCTTTTTATCACAGGAGAAGAAATCAGCCCTCAACAACTTGACCGGCCGAAAAGATTTTTTGAAAAAATCCCTAAGCCCCGGGGTCACAATTTCTGAAAAAATATGACTTTTGGCAATTCAATCAAAAATGGTGCTAAACGATTGCAAATGCTCCCGTGAAAGGTTTGGCGGTCGAAACAGAAGGCTTTTTATCACAGGAGAAGAAATCAGCCCTCGACAACTTAACCGGCGGAAAAATATTTTTTGAAAAAATCCCTAAGCCCCGGGGTCACAATTTCAGCAAAAATCTGACTTTTGGCAATTCACTCAAAAATGATGCCAAACTGTTGCAAATGCTCCCGTGAAAGCTTTTGCGAAGGAAACAGAAGGCTTTTTATGACAGGAGAAGAAATCAGCCCTCGACAACTTAAGCGGCGGAAAAAGATTTTTTGAAAAAATCCCTAAGGCCCGGGGTCACAATTTCTGAAAAAATCTGACTTTTGGCAATTCACTCAAAAATGGTGCTAAACGTTTGCAAATGCTCCCGTGAAAGGTTTGGCGGTCGAAATAGAAGGCTTTTTATCACAGGAGAAGAAATCAGCCATCGACAACTTAACCGGCGGAAAAAGATTTTTTGAAAAAATCCCTAAGCCCCGGGGTCACAATTTCAGCAAAAATCTGACTTTTGGCAATTCACTCAAAAATGGTGCTAAACGGTTGCAAATGCTCCCGTGAAAGGTTTGGCGGTCGAAACAGAAGGCTTTTTATCACAGGAGAAGAAATCAGCACTCGACAACTAAACCGGCAGAAAAAGTTTTTTTGAAAAAATCCCTAAGCTCCGGGGTCACAATTTCTGAAAAAATCTGACTTTTGGCAATTCACTCAAAAATGGTGCTAAACGGTTGCAAATGCTCCCGTGAAAGGTTTGGCGGTCGAAACAGAAGGCTTTTTATCACAGGACAAGAAATCAGCCCTCGACAACTTAAGCAGCGGAAAATTTTTTTTTGAAAAAATCCCTAAGCCCCGGGGTCACAATTTCAGCAAAAATCTGACTTTTGGCAATTCACTCAAAAATGGTGCTAAACGATTGCAAATGCTCCCGTGAATGGTTTGGCGAAGGAAACAGAAGGCTTTTTATCACAGGACAAGAAATCAGCCCTCGACAACTTAACCGGCGGAAAAATATTTTTTGAAAAAATCCCTAAGCCCCGGGGTCACAATTTCAGCAAAAATCTGACTTTTGGCAATTCACTCAAAAATGATGCCAAACTGTTGCAAATGCTCCCGTGAAAGCTTTTGCGAAGGAAACAGAAGGCTTTTTATGACAGGAGAAGAAATCAGCCCTCGACAACTTAAGCGGCGGAAAAAGATTTTTTGAAAAAATCCCTAAGGCCCGGGGTCACAATTTCTGAAAAAATCTGACTTTTGGCAATTCACTCAAAAATGGTGCTAAACGTTTGCAAATGCTCCCGTGAAAGGTTTGGCGGTCGAAATAGAAGGCTTTTTATCACAGGAGAAGAAATCAGCCATCGACAACTTAACCGGCGGAAAAAGATTTTTTGAAAAAATCCCTAAGCCCCGGGGTCACAATTTCAGCAAAAATCTGACTTTTGGCAATTCACTCAAAAATGGTGCTAAACGGTTGCAAATGCTCCCGTGAAAGGTTTGGCGGTCGAAACAGAAGGCTTTTTATCACAGGAGAAGAAATCAGCACTCGACAACTAAACCGGCAGAAAAAGTTTTTTTGAAAAAATCCCTAAGCTCCGGGGTCACAATTTCTGAAAAAATCTGACTTTTGGCAATTCACTCAAAAATGGTGCTAAACGGTTGCAAATGCTCCCGTGAAAGGTTTGGCGGTCGAAACAGAAGGCTTTTTTTCACAGCAGAAGAAATCAGCCCTTGACAACTTAACCGGCGGAAAAAGATTTTTTGAAAAAATCCCTAAGCCCCGGGGTCACAATTTCAGCAAAAATCTGACTTTTGGCAATTCACTCAAAAATGGTGCTAAACGGTTGCAAATGCTCCCGTGAAAGGTTTGGCGGTCGAAACAGAAGGCTTTTTATCACAGGACAAGAAATCAGCCCTCGACAACTTAAGCGGCGGAAAATTTTTTTTTGAAAAAATCCCTAAGCCCTGGGGTCACAATTTCAGCAAAAATCTGACTTTTGGCAATTCACTCAAAAATGATGCCAAACGGTTGCAAATGCTCCCGTGAATGGTTTGGCGAAGGAAACAGAAGGCTTTTTATCACAGGAGAAGAAATGAGCCCTCGACAACTTAACCGGTGGAAAATATTTTTTGAAAAAATCACTAAACCCCGGGGTCACAATTTCAGCAAAAATCTGACTTTTGGCAATTCACTCAAAAATGATGCCAAACTGTTGCAAATGCTCCCCTGAAAGCTTTTGCGAAGGAAACAGAAGGCTTTTTATCACAGGAGAAGAAATCAGCCCTCGACAACTTAACCGGCAGAAAAATATGTTTTGAAAAAATCCCTAAGCCCCGGGGTCACTATTTCAGCAAAAATCTGACTTTTGGCAATTGACTCAAAAATGGTGCTAAACGGTTGCAAATGCTCCCATGAAAGGTTTGGCAGTTGAAACAGAAGGCTTTTTATCACAGGACAAGAAATCAGCCCTCGACAACTTAACTGGCGGAAAAAGATTTTTTGAAAAAATCCCTAAGCTCCGGGGTCTCAATTTCTGAAAAAATCTGACTTTTGGTAATTCACTCAAAAATGGTGCTAAACGGTTGCAAATGCTCCCGTGAAACGTTTGGCGGTTGAAACAGAAGGCTTTTTATCACAGGAGAAGAAATCAGCCCTCGAGAACTTAACCGGCGGAAAAAGATTTTTTGAAAAAATCCCTAAGCTCCGGGGTCACAATTTCAGCAAAAATCTGACTTTTGGAATTTCACTCAAAAATGGTGCCAAACGGTTGCAAATGCTCCCCTGAAAGCTTTTGCGAAGGAAACAGAAGGCTTTTTATCACAGGACAAGAAATCAGCCCTCAACAACTTAACCGGCGGAAAAAGATTTTTTGAAAAAATCCCTAAGCTCCGGGGTCTCAATTTCTGAAAAAATCTGAATTTTGGAATTTCACTCAAAAATGGTGCCAAACGGTTGCAAATGCTCCCCTGAAAGCTTTTGCGAAGGAAACAGAAGGCTTTTTATCACAGGAGAAGAAATCAGCCCTCGACAACTAAACCGGTGGAAAAATATTTTTTGAAAAAATCCCTAAGCCCCGGGGTCACAATTTCTGAAAAAATCTGACCTTTGGCAATTCACTCAAAAATGGTGCTAAACGGTTGCAAATGCTCCCGTGAAAGGTTTGGCGGTCGAAACAGAAGGCTTTTTATCACAGGACAAGAAATCAGCCCTCAACAACTTGACCGGCGGAAAAAGATTTTTTGAAAAAATCCCTAAGCCCCGGGGTCACAATTTCAGCAAAAATCTGACTTTTGGCAATTCAATCAAAAATGGTGCTAAACGGTTGCAAATGCTCCCGTGAAAGGTTTGGCGGTCGAAACAGAAGGCTTTTTATCACAGGAGAAGAAATCAGCCCTCAAAAAATTAAGCGGCGGAAAAATATTTTTTGAAAAAATCCCTAAGCCCCGGGGTCACAGTTTCAGCAAAAATCTGACTTTTGGCAATTCACTCAAAAATGATGCCAAACTGTCGCAAATGCTCCCCTGAAAGCTTTTGCGAAGGAAACAGAAGGCTTTTTATCACAGGAGAAGAAATCAGCCCTTGACAACTAAACCAGCAGAAAAATATTTTTTGAAAAAATCCCTAAGCCCCGGGGTCACAATTTCAGCAAAAATCTGACTTTTGGCAATTCACTCAAAAATGGTGCTAAACGGTTGCAAATGCTCCCTTGAAACGTTTGGCGGTCGAAACAGAAGGCTTTTTATCACAGGAGAAGAAATCAGCCCTCGACAACTTAACCGGCGGAAAAAGATTTTTTGAAAAAATCCCTAAGCCCCGGGGTCACAATTTCAGCAAAAATCTGACTTTTGGCAATTCACTCAAAAATGGTGCTAAACGGTTGCAAATGCTCCCGTGAAAGGTTTGGCGGTCGAAACAGAAGGCTTTTTATCACAGGAGAAGAAATCAGCCCTCGACGACTAAACCGGCGGAAAAAGATTTTTTGAAAAAATCCCTAAGCTCCGGGGTCACAATTTCTGAAAAAATCTGACTTTTGGAAATTCACTCAAAAATGGTGCTAAACGGTTGCAAATGCTCCCGTGAAAGGTTTGGCGGTCGAAACAGAAGGCTTTTTATCACAGGAGAAGAAATCAGCCCTCAACAACTTGACCGGCGGAAAAAGATTTTTTGTAAAAATCCCTAAGCCCCGGGGTCACAGTTTCAGCAAAAATCTGACTTTTGGCAATTCACTCAAAAATGATGCCAAACTGTTGCAAATGCTCCCCTGAAAGCTTTTGCGAAGGAAACAGAAGGCTTTTTATCACAGGAGAAGAAATCAGCCCTCGACAACTAAACCGGCAGAAAAATATTTTTTGAAAAAATCCCTAAGCTCCGGGGTCACAATTTCTGAAAAAATCTGACCTTTGGCAATTCACTCAAAAATGGTGCTAAACGGTTGCAAATGCTCCCGTGAAAGGTTTGGCGGTCAAAACAGAAGGCTTTTTATCACAGGACAAGAAATCAGCCCTCAACAACTTGACCGGCGGAAAAAGATTTTTTGAAAAAATCCCTAAGCCCCGGGGTCACAATTTCTGAAAAAATATGACTTTTGGCAATTCAATCAAAAATGGTGCTAAACGGTTGCAAATGCTCGCGTGAAAGGTTTGGCGGTCGAAACAGAACGCTTTTTATCACAGGAGAAGAAATCAGCCCTCAACAACTTGACCGGCGGAAAAAGATTTTTTGTAAAAATCCCTAAGCCCCGGGGTCACAGTTTCAGCAAAAATCTGACTTTTGGCAATTCACTCAAAAATGATGCCAAACTGTCGCAAATGCTCCCCTGAAAGCTTTTGTGAAGGAAACAGAAGGCTTTTTATCACAGGAGAAGAAATCAGCCCTCGACAACTAAACCAGCAGAAAAATATTTTTTGAAAAAATCCCTAAGCCCCGGGGTCACAATTTCAGCAAAAATCTGACTTTTGGCAATTCACTCAAAAATGGTGCTAAACGGTTGCAAATGCTCCCGTGAAACGTTTGGCGGTCGAAACAGAAGGCTTTTTATCACAGGAGAAGAAATCAGCCCTCGACAACTTAACCGGCGGAAAAAGATTTTTTGAAAAAATCCCTAAGCCCCGGGGTCACAATTTCAGCAAAAATCTGACTTTTGGCAATTCACTCAAAAATGGTGCTAAACGGTTGCAATTGCTCCCGTGAAAGGTTTGGCGGTCGAAACAGAAGGCTTTTTATCACAGGAGAAGAAATCAGCCCTCGACGACTAAACCGGCGGAAAAAGATTTTTTGAAAAAATCCCTAAGCTCCGGGGTCACAATTTCTGAAAAAAATCTGACTTTTGGAAATTCACTCAAAAATGGTGCTAAACGGTTGCAAATGCTCCCGTGAAAGGTTTGGCGGTCGAAACAGAAGGCTTTTTATCACAGGAGAAGAAATCAGCCCTCAACAACTTGACCGGCGGAAAAAGATTTTTTGAAAAAATCCCTAAGCCCCGGGGTCACAGTTTCAGCAAAAATCTGACTTTTGGCAATTCACTCAAAAATGATGCCAAACTGTTGCAAATGCTCCCCTGAAAGCTTTTGCGAAGGAAACAGAAGGCTTTTTATCACAGGAGAAGAAATCAGCCCTCGACAACTAAACCGGCAGAAAAATATTTTTTGAAAAAATCCCTAAGCTCCGGGGTCACAATTTCAGCAAAAATCTGACTTTTGGCAATTCACTCAAAAATGGTGCTAAACGGTTGCAAATGCTCCCGTGAAACGTTTGGCGCTCGAAACCGAAGGCTTTTTATCACAGGAGAAGAAATCAGCCCTCGACAACTTAACCGGCGGAAAAAGATTTTTTGAAAAAATCCCTAAGCCCCGGGGTCACAATTTCAGCAAAAATCTGACTTTTGGCAATTCACTCAAAAATGGTGCTAAACGGTTGCAAATGCTCCCGTGAAAGGTTTGGCAGTTGAAACAGAAGGCTTTTTATCACAGGACAAGAAATCAGCCCTCAAAAACTTAAGCGGAGGAAGAATATTTTTTGAAAAAATCCCTAAGCCCCGGGGTCACAATTTCAGCAAAAATCTGACTTTTGGCAATTCACTCAAAAATGGTGCTAAACAGTTGCAAATGCTCCCGTGAAAGGTTTGGCGGTCGAAACAGAAGGCTTTTTATCACAGGACAAGAAATCAGCCCTCAAAAACTTAAGCGGAGGAAGAATATTTTTTGAAAAAATCCCTAAGCCCCGGGGTCACAATTTCAGCAAAAATCTGACTTTTGGCAATTCACTCAAAAATGGTGCTAAACGGTTGCAAATGCTCCCCTGAAAGCTTTTGTGAAGGAAACAGAAGGCTTTTTATCACAGGAGAAGAAATCAGCAATCGACAACTAAACCGGTGGAAAAAGATTTTTTGAAAAAATCCCTAAGCCCCGGGGTCACAATTTCTGAAAAAATCTGACCTTTGGCAATTCACTCAAAAATGGTGCTAAACGGTTGCAAATGCTCCCGTGAAAGGTTTGGCGGTTGAAACAGAAGGCTTTTTATCACAGGAGAAGAAATCAGCCCTCAACAACTTGACCGGCCGAAAAGATTTTTTGAAAAAATCCCTAAGCCCCGGGGTCACAATTTCTGAAAAAATATGACTTTTGGCAATTCAATCAAAAATGGTGCTAAACGATTGCAAATGCTCCCGTGAAAGGTTTGGCGGTCGAAACAGAAGGCTTTTTATCACAGGAGAAGAAATCAGCCCTCGACAACTTAACCGGCGGAAAAATATTTTTTGAAAAAATCCCTAAGCCCCGGGGTCACAATTTCAGCAAAAATCTGACTTTTGGCAATTCACTCAAAAATGATGCCAAACTGTTGCAAATGCTCCCGTGAAAGCTTTTGCGAAGGAAACAGAAGGCTTTTTATGACAGGAGAAGAAATCAGCCCTCGACAACTTAAGCGGCGGAAAAAGATTTTTTGAAAAAATCCCTAAGGCCCGGGGTCACAATTTCTGAAAAAATCTGACTTTTGGCAATTCACTCAAAAATGGTGCTAAACGTTTGCAAATGCTCCCGTGAAAGGTTTGGCGGTCGAAATAGAAGGCTTTTTATCACAGGAGAAGAAATCAGCCATCGACAACTTAACCGGCGGAAAAAGATTTTTTGAAAAAATCCCTAAGCCCCGGGGTCACAATTTCAGCAAAAATCTGACTTTTGGCAATTCACTCAAAAATGGTGCTAAACGGTTGCAAATGCTCCCGTGAAAGGTTTGGCGGTCGAAACAGAAGGCTTTTTATCACAGGAGAAGAAATCAGCACTCGACAACTAAACCGGCAGAAAAAGTTTTTTTGAAAAAATCCCTAAGCTCCGGGGTCACAATTTCTGAAAAAATCTGACTTTTGGCAATTCACTCAAAAATGGTGCTAAACGGTTGCAAATGCTCCCGTGAAAGGTTTGGCGGTCGAAACAGAAGGCTTTTTATCACAGGACAAGAAATCAGCCCTCGACAACTTAAGCAGCGGAAAATTTTTTTTTGAAAAAATCCCTAAGCCCCGGGGTCACAATTTCAGCAAAAATCTGACTTTTGGCAATTCACTCAAAAATGGTGCTAAACGATTGCAAATGCTCCCGTGAATGGTTTGGCGAAGGAAACAGAAGGCTTTTTATCACAGGACAAGAAATCAGCCCTCGACAACTTAACCGGCGGAAAAATATTTTTTGAAAAAATCCCTAAGCCCCGGGGTCACAATTTCAGCAAAAATCTGACTTTTGGCAATTCACTCAAAAATGATGCCAAACTGTTGCAAATGCTCCCGTGAAAGCTTTTGCGAAGGAAACAGAAGGCTTTTTATGACAGGAGAAGAAATCAGCCCTCGACAACTTAAGCGGCGGAAAAAGATTTTTTGAAAAAATCCCTAAGGCCCGGGGTCACAATTTCTGAAAAAATCTGACTTTTGGCAATTCACTCAAAAATGGTGCTAAACGTTTGCAAATGCTCCCGTGAAAGGTTTGGCGGTCGAAATAGAAGGCTTTTTATCACAGGAGAAGAAATCAGCCATCGACAACTTAACCGGCGGAAAAAGATTTTTTGAAAAAATCCCTAAGCCCCGGGGTCACAATTTCAGCAAAAATCTGACTTTTGGCAATTCACTCAAAAATGGTGCTAAACGGTTGCAAATGCTCCCGTGAAAGGTTTGGCGGTCGAAACAGAAGGCTTTTTATCACAGGAGAAGAAATCAGCACTCGACAACTAAACCGGCAGAAAAAGTTTTTTTGAAAAAATCCCTAAGCTCCGGGGTCACAATTTCTGAAAAAATCTGACTTTTGGCAATTCACTCAAAAATGGTGCTAAACGGTTGCAAATGCTCCCGTGAAAGGTTTGGCGGTCGAAACAGAAGGCTTTTTTTCACAGCAGAAGAAATCAGCCCTTGACAACTTAACCGGCGGAAAAAGATTTTTTGAAAAAATCCCTAAGCCCCGGGGTCACAATTTCAGCAAAAATCTGACTTTTGGCAATTCACTCAAAAATGGTGCTAAACGGTTGCAAATGCTCCCGTGAAAGGTTTGGCGGTCGAAACAGAAGGCTTTTTATCACAGGACAAGAAATCAGCCCTCGACAACTTAAGCGGCGGAAAATTTTTTTTTGAAAAAATCCCTAAGCCCTGGGGTCACAATTTCAGCAAAAATCTGACTTTTGGCAATTCACTCAAAAATGATGCCAAACGGTTGCAAATGCTCCCGTGAATGGTTTGGCGAAGGAAACAGAAGGCTTTTTATCACAGGAGAAGAAATGAGCCCTCGACAACTTAACCGGTGGAAAATATTTTTTGAAAAAATCACTAAACCCCGGGGTCACAATTTCAGCAAAAATCTGACTTTTGGCAATTCACTCAAAAATGATGCCAAACTGTTGCAAATGCTCCCCTGAAAGCTTTTGCGAAGGAAACAGAAGGCTTTTTATCACAGGAGAAGAAATCAGCCCTCGACAACTTAACCGGCAGAAAAATATGTTTTGAAAAAATCCCTAAGCCCCGGGGTCACTATTTCAGCAAAAATCTGACTTTTGGCAATTGACTCAAAAATGGTGCTAAACGGTTGCAAATGCTCCCATGAAAGGTTTGGCAGTTGAAACAGAAGGCTTTTTATCACAGGACAAGAAATCAGCCCTCGACAACTTAACTGGCGGAAAAAGATTTTTTGAAAAAATCCCTAAGCTCCGGGGTCTCAATTTCTGAAAAAATCTGACTTTTGGTAATTCACTCAAAAATGGTGCTAAACGGTTGCAAATGCTCCCGTGAAACGTTTGGCGGTTGAAACAGAAGGCTTTTTATCACAGGAGAAGAAATCAGCCCTCGAGAACTTAACCGGCGGAAAAAGATTTTTTGAAAAAATCCCTAAGCTCCGGGGTCACAATTTCAGCAAAAATCTGACTTTTGGAATTTCACTCAAAAATGGTGCCAAACGGTTGCAAATGCTCCCCTGAAAGCTTTTGCGAAGGAAACAGAAGGCTTTTTATCACAGGACAAGAAATCAGCCCTCAACAACTTAACCGGCGGAAAAAGATTTTTTGAAAAAATCCCTAAGCTCCGGGGTCTCAATTTCTGAAAAAATCTGAATTTTGGAATTTCACTCAAAAATGGTGCCAAACGGTTGCAAATGCTCCCCTGAAAGCTTTTGCGAAGGAAACAGAAGGCTTTTTATCACAGGACAAGAAATCAGCCCTCGACAACTAAACCGGCGGAAAAATATTTTTTGAAAAAATCCCTAAGCTCCGGGGTCACAATTTCAGCAAAAATCTGATTTTTGGCAATTCACTCAAAAATGATGCCAAACTGTTGCAAATGCTCCCCTGAAAGCTTTTGCGAAGGAAACAGAAGGCTTTTTATCACAGGACAAGAAATCAGCCCTCGACAACTTAAGCGGCGGAAAAAGATTTTTTGACAAAATCCCTAATCCCCGGGGTCACAATGTCAGCAAAAATCTGACTTTTGGCAATTCACTGAAAAATGATGCCAAACTGTTGAAAATGGTCCCATGAAAGCTTTTGCGAAGGAAACAGAAGGCTTTTTATCACAGGAGAAGAAATCAGCCCTCGACAACTAAACCGGCAGAAAAATATTTTTTGAAAAAATCCCTAAGCCCCGGGGTCACAATGTCAGCAAAAATCTGACTTTTGGCAATTCACTCAAAAATGGTGCTAAAAGGTTGCAAATACTCCCGTGAAAGGTTTGGGGGTCGAAACAGAAGGCTTTTTATCACAGGACAAGAAATCAGCCCTCGACAACTTAAGCGGCGGAAAAATATTTTTTGAAAAAAATCCCTAAGCCCCGGGGTCACAATTTCAGCAAAAATCTGACTTTTGGCAATTCACTCAAAAATGATGCCAAACTGTTGCAAATGCTGCCCTGAAAGCTTTTGCGAAGGAAACAGAAGGCTTTTTATCACAGGAGAAGAAATCAGCCCTTGACAACTAAACCGGCAGAAAAATATTTTTTGAAAAAATCCCTAAGCCCCGGGGTCACAATTTCAGCAAAAATCTGACTTTTGGCAATTCGCTCAAAAATGGTGCTAAACGGTTGCAAATGCTCCCCTGAAAGCTTTTGCGAAGGAAACAGAAGGCTTTTTATCACAGGAGAAGAAATCAGCCCTCGACAACTTAACGGGCGGAAAAAGATTTTTTGAAAAAATCCCTAAGCCACGGGGTCACAATTTCAGCAAAAATTTGACTTTTGGCAATTCACTCAAAAATGGTGGTAAACGGTTGCAAATGCTCCCGTGAAACGTTTGGCGGTCGAAACAGAAGGCTTTTTATCACAGGAGAAGAAATCAGCCCTCGAAAACTTAACTGACGAAAAAAGATTTTTTGAAAAAATCCCTAAGCTCCGGGGTCTCAATTTCTGAAAAAATCTGACTTTTGGCAATTGACTCAAAAATGGTGCTAAACGGTTGCAAATGCTCCCGTGAAAGGTTTGGCGGTCGAAACAGAAGGCTTTTTATCACAGGAGAAGAAATCAGCCCTCAACAACTTGACCGACGGAAAAATATTTTTTGAAAAAATCCCTAAGCCCCGGGGTCACAATTTCAGCAAAAATATGACTTTTGGCAATTCACTCAAAAATGATGCCAAACTGTTGCAAATGCTCCCCTGAAAGCTTTTGCGAAGGAAACAGAAGGCTTTTTATCACAGGACAAGAAATCAGCCCTCGACAACTAAACCGGCGGAAAAATATTTTTTGAAAAAATCCCTAAGCTCCGGGGTCACAATTTCAGCAAAAATCTGATTTTTGGCAATTCACTCAAAAATGATGCCAAACTGTTGCAAATGCTCCCCTGAAAGCTTTTGCGAAGGAAACAGAAGGCTTTTTATCACAGGACAAGAAATCAGCCCTCGACAACTTAAGCGGCGGAAAAAGATTTTTTGAAAAAATCCCTAATCCCCGGGGTCACAATGTCAGCAAAAATCTGACTTTTGGCAATTCACTGAAAAATGATGCCAAACTGTTGAAAATGGTCCCATGAAAGCTTTTGCGAAGGAAACAGAAGGCTTTTTATCACAGGAGAAGAAATCAGCCCTCGACAACTAAACCGGCAGAAAAATATTTTTTGAAAAAATCCCTAAGCCCCGGGGTCACAATGTCAGCAAAAATCTGACTTTTGGCAATTCACTCAAAAATGGTGCTAAAAGGTTGCAAATACTCCCGTGAAAGGTTTGGGGGTCGAAACAGAAGGCTTTTTATCACAGGACAAGAAATCAGCCCTCGACAACTTAAGCGGCGGAAAAATATTTTTTGAAAAAAATCCCTAAGCCCCGGGGTCACAATTTCAGCAAAAATCTGACTTTTGGCAATTCACTCAAAAATGATGCCAAACTGTTGCAAATGCTGCCCTGAAAGCTTTTGCGAAGGAAACAGAAGGCTTTTTATCACAGGAGAAGAAATCAGCCCTTGACAACTAAACCGGCAGAAAAATATTTTTTGAAAAAATCCCTAAGCCCCGGGGTCACAATTTCAGCAAAAATCTGACTTTTGGCAATTCGCTCAAAAATGGTGCTAAACGGTTGCAAATGCTCCCCTGAAAGCTTTTGCGAAGGAAACAGAAGGCTTTTTATCACAGGAGAAGAAATCAGCCCTCGACAACTTAACGGGCGGAAAAAGATTTTTTGAAAAAATCCCTAAGCCACGGGGTCACAATTTCAGCAAAAATTTGACTTTTGGCAATTCACTCAAAAATGGTGGTAAACGGTTGCAAATGCTCCCGTGAAACGTTTGGCGGTCGAAACAGAAGGCTTTTTATCACAGGAGAAGAAATCAGCCCTCGAAAACTTAACTGACGAAAAAAGATTTTTTGAAAAAATCCCTAAGCTCCGGGGTCTCAATTTCTGAAAAAATCTGACTTTTGGCAATTGACTCAAAAATGGTGCTAAACGGTTGCAAATGCTCCCGTGAAAGGTTTGGCGGTCGAAACAGAAGGCTTTTTATCACAGGAGAAGAAATCAGCCCTCAACAACTTGACCGACGGAAAAATATTTTTTGAAAAAATCCCTAAGCCCCGGGGTCACAATTTCAGCAAAAATATGACTTTTGGCAATTCACTCAAAAATGATGCCAAACTGTTGCAAATGCTCCCCTGAAAGCTTTTGCGAAGGAAACAGAAGGCTTTTTATCACAGGAGAAGAAATCAGCCCTCGACAACTTAACCGGCAGAAAAATATTTTTTGAAAAAATCCCTAAGCCCCGGGGTCACAATTTCAGCAAAAATCTGACTTTTGGAAATTCACTCAAAAATGGTGCTAAACGGTTGCAAATGCTCCCGTGAAAGGTTTGGCAGTTGAAACAGAAGGCTTTTTATCACAGGACAAGAAATCAGCCCTCGACAACTTAACCGGCGGAAAAAGATTTTTTGAAAAAATCCCTAAGCTCCGGGGTCTCAATTTCTGAAAACATCTGACTTTTGGTAATTCACTCAAAAATGGTGCTAAACGGTTGCAAATGCTCCCGTGAAACGTTTGGCGGTCGAAACAGAAGGCTTTTTATCACAGGACAAGAAATCAGCCCTCAACAACTTGACCGGCGGAAAAAGATTTTTTGAAAAAATCCCTAAGCCCCGGTGTCACAATTTCTGAAAAAATCTGACTTTTGGAAATTCACTCAAAAATGGTGCTAAACGGTTGCAAATGGTCCCATGAAAGCTTTTGCGAAGCCAACAGAAGGCTTTTTGTCACAGGAAAAGAAATCAGCCCTCGACAAGTTAACCGGCAGAAAAAGATTTTTTTGAAAAAATCCCTAAGCCCCGGGGTCACAATTTCATCAAAAATCTGACTTTCGGCATTTCACTCAAAAATGGTGCCAAACGGTTGCAAATGCTCTCCTGAGAGGTTTGGTGGTCGAAATAGAAGGCTTTTTATCACGGGAAATAAATCAGCCCTCGACAACTTAACCGGCAGAAAAAGATTTTTTTGAAAAAATCCCTAAGCCCCGGGGTCACAATTTCATCAAAAATCTGACTTTCGGCAATTGACTCAAAAATGGAGCCAAACGGTTGCAAATGCTCCCCTGAAAGGTTTGGCGGTCAAAACAGAAGACTTTTTGTCACAGGAAAAGAAATCAGCCCTCGACAACTTAACTGGCAGAAAAAAGATTTTTTTGAAAAAATCCCTAAGCTCCGGGGTCACAATTTCATCAAAAACCTGACTTTCGGCATTTCACTCAAAAATGGTGCCAAACGGTTGCAAATGCTCCCCTGAGAGTTTTGGCCCTCCAAACAGACGGCTTTTTATCAGAGGAAAAGAAATCAGCCCAAAACAACTTAACCGGCAGGAAATGAATTTTTTGAAAAAATCCCTAAGCCCCGGGGTCACAATTTCATCAAAAATCTGACTTTCGGCATTTCACTCAAAAATGGTGCCAAACGGTTACAAATGCTCCCCTGAGAGGTTTAGCGGTCAAAACAGAAGGCTTTTTATCACGGGAAAAGAAATCAGGCGAGGACAACTTAACCGGCAGAAAAATATTTTTTTGAAAAAATCCCTAAGCCCCGGGGTCACAATTTCATCAAAAATCTGACTTTTGGCATTTCACTCAAAAATGGTGCCAAACGGCTGCAAATGCTCCCCTGAGATGTTTGGCCGTCGAAACAGATGGCTTTATATCACAGAGCAATAAATCAGCTATGGAACCCTTAACCAGCAGAAAAATGGTGCAAAACGGTTGCAAATGCTCCCCTGAGAGGTTTGGTGGTCGAAACAGAAGGCTTTTTATCACGGGAAATAAATCAGCCCTCGACAAGTTAACCGGCAGAAAAAGTTTTTTTTCAAAAAATCCCTAAGCCCCGGGGTTACAATTTCATCAAAAACCTGACTTTCGGCATTTCACTCAAAAATGGTGCCAAACGGTTGCAAATGCTCCCCTGAGAGGTTTGGCGGTCGAAAAAGAAGGCTTTTTATCACAGGAAAAGAAATCAGCCCTCGACAACTTAACCGGCAGAAAAAGATTTTTTTGAAAAAATCCCTAAGCCCCGGGGTCACAATTTCATCAAAAATCTGACTTTCGGCAATTCACTCAAAAATGGTGCCAAACGGTTGCAAATGCTCCCCTGAGAGTTTTGGCCCTCCAAACAGAAGGCTTTTTATCACGGGAAAAGAAATCAGCCCAAGACAACTTAACCGGCAGAAAAACATTTTTTTTGAAAAAATCCCTAAGCCCCGGGGTCACAATTTCATCAAAAACCTGACTTTCGGCATTTCACTCAAAATTGGTGCAAAACGGTTACAAATGCTCCCCTGAGAGGTTTGGCCGTCGAAACAGAAGGCTTTTTATCACGGGAAAAGAAATCAGCCCAAGAAAACTTAACCGGCAGAAAAAGATATTTTGAAAAAATCCCTAAGCCCCGGGGTCACAATTTCATCAAAAATCTGACTTTCGGCATTTCACTCAAAAATGGTGCAAAACGGTTACAAATGCTCCCCTGAGAGGTTTAGCGGTCAAAACAGAAGGCTTTTAATCACGGGAAAAGAAATCAGCCCTCAACAACTTAACCGGCAGAAAAAGATTTTTTTGAAAAAAATACCTAAGCCCCGGGGTCACAATTTCATCAAAAATCTGAGTTTCCGCAATTCACTCAAAAATGGTGCCAAACGGTTGCAAATGCTCCCCTGAGAGGTTTGGCCGTCGAAAAAGAAGGCTTTATATCACAGATCAAGAAATCAACCATGGATAACTTAACCAGCAGAAAAATGGTGCCAAACGGTTGCAAATGCTCCCCTGAGAGGTTTGGTGGTCGAAACAAAAGGCTTTTTATCAGGGGAAAAGAAATCAGCCCTCGACAACTTAACTGGCAGAAAAAGATTTTTTTGAAAAAATCCCTAAGCCCCGGGGTCACAATTTCATCAAAAACCTGACTTTCGGCATTTCACTCAAAAATGGTGCCAAACGGTTGCAAATGCTCCCCTGAGAGTTTTGGCCCTCCAAACAGAAGGCTTTTTATCACGGGAAAAGAAATCGGCCCAAGACAACTTAACCGGTAGAAAAAGATTTTTTTGAAAAAATCCCTAAGCCCCGGGGTCACAATTTCATCAAAAACCTGACTTTCGGCATTTCACTCAAAAATGGTGCAAAACGGTTGCAAATGCTCTCCTGAGAGGTTTGGTGGTCGAAACAGAAGGCTTTTTATCTCGGGAAATAAATCAGCCCTCGACAACTTAACCGGCAGAAAAAGATTTTTTTCAAAAAAATCCCTAAGCCCCGGGGTCACAATTTCATCAAAAATCTAACTTTCGGCAATTGACTCAAAAATGGTGCCAAACGGTTGCAAATGCTCCCCTGAGAGGTTTGGCGTTCGAAACAGAAGGCTTTTTGTCACGGGAAAAGAAATCAGGCGAGGACAACTTAACTGGCAGAAAAAGATTTTTTTGAAAAAATCCCTAAGCCCTGGGGTCACAATTTCATCAAAAACCTGACTTTCGGCATTTCACTCAAAAATGGTGCAAAACGGTTGCAAATGCTCCCCTGAGAGGTTTGGCGTTCGAAACAGAAGGCTTTTTGTCACGGGAAAAGAAATCAGGCGAGGACAACTTAACTGGCAGAAAAAGATTTTTTTGAAAAAATCCCTAAGCCCTGGGGTCACAATTTCATCAAAAATCTGACTTTTGGCATTTCACTCAAAAATGGTGCCAAACGGCTGCAAATGCTCCCCTGAGAGTTTTGGCCCTCCAAACAGAAGGCTTTTTATCACGGGAAAAGAAATCGGCCCAAGACAACTTAACCGGTAGAAAAAGATTTTTTTGAAAAAATCCCTAAGCCCCGGGGTCACAATTTCATCAAAAACCTGACTTTCGGCATTTCACTCAAAAATGGTGCAAAACGGTTGCAAATGCTCTCCTGAGAGGTTTGGTGGTCGAAACAGAAGGCTTTTTATCTCGGGAAATAAATCAGCCCTCGACAACTTAACCGGCAGAAAAATATTTTTTTCAAAAAAATCCCTAAGCCCCGGGGTCACAATTTCATCAAAAATCTGACTTTTGGCATTTCACTCAAAAATGGTGCCAAACGGCTGCAAATGCTCCCCTGAGAGTTTTGGCCGTCCAAACAGAAGGCTTTTTATCACGGGAAAAGAAATCGGCCCAAGACAACTTAACCGGTAGAAAAAGATTTTTTTGAAAAAATCCCTAAGCCCCGGGGTCACAATTTCATCAAAAACCTGACTTTCGGCATTTCACTCAAAAATGGTGCAAAACGGTTGCAAATGCTCTCCTGAGAGGTTTGGTGGTCGAAACAGAAGGCTTTTTATCTCGGGAAATAAATCAGCCCTCGACAACTTAACCGGCAGAAAAAGATTTTTTTCAAAAAAATCCCTAAGCCCCGGGGTCACAATTTCATCAAAAATCTAACTTTCGGCAATTGACTCAAAAATGGTGCCAAACGGTTGCAAATGCTCCCCTGAAAGGTTTGGCGTTCGAAACAGAAGGCTTTTTGTCACGGGAAAAGAAATCAGGCGAGGACAACTTAACCGGCAGAAAAATATTTTTTTGAAAAAATCCCTAAGCCCCGGGGTCACAATTTCATCAAAAATCTGACTTTTGGCATTTCACTCAAAAATGGTGCCAAACGGCTGCAAATGCTCCCCTGAGATGTTTGGCCGTCGAAACAGAAGGCTTTATATCACAGAGCAATAAATCAGCCATGGAACCCTTAACCAGCAGAAAAATGGTGCAAAACGGTTGCAAATGCTCCCCTGAGAGGTTTGGTGGTCGAAACAGAAGGCTTTTTATCACGGGAAAAAAATCAGCCCTCGACAAGTTAAACGGCAGAAAAAGATTTTTTTCAAAAAATCCCTAAGCCCCGGGGTCACAATTTCATCAAAAACCTGACTTTCGGCATTTCACTCAAAAATGGTGCCAAACGGTTGCAAATGCTCCCCTGAGAGGTTTGGCGGTCGAAAAAGAAGGCTTTTTATCACAGGAAAAGAAATCAGCCCTCGACAACTTAACCGGCAGAAAAAGATTTTTTTGAAAAAATCTCTAAGCTCCGGCGTCACAATTTCATCAAAAATCTGACTTTTGGCAATTCACTCAAAAATGGTGCCAAACGGTTGCAAATGCTCCCCTGAGAGTTTTGGCCCTCCAAACAGAAGGCTTTTTATCACGGGAAAAGAAATCGGCCCAAGACAACTTAACCGGTAGAAAAAGATTTTTTTGAAAAAATCCCTAAGCCCCGGGGTCACAATTTCATCAAAAACCTGACTTTCGGCATTTCACTCAAAAATGGTGCAAAACGGTTGCAAATGCTCTCCTGAGAGGTTTGGTGGTCGAAACAGAAGGCTTTTTATCACGGGAAATAAATCAGCCCTCGACAAGCTAACCGGCAGAAAAAGATTTTTTTCAAAAAATCCCTAAGCCCCGGGGTCACAATTTCATCAAAAATCTGACTTTCGGCAATTCCCTCAAAAATGGTGCGAAACGGTTGCAAATGCTCCCCTGAGAGTTTTGGCCCTCCAAACAGAAGGCTTTTTATCACGGGAAAAGAAATCGGCCCAAGACAACTTAACCGGCAGAAAAAGATTTTTTTGAAAAAATCCCTAAGCTCTGGGGTCACAATTTCATCAAAAATCTGACTTTCGGCAATTGACTCAAAAATGGTACCAAACGGTTGCAAATGCTCTCCTGAGAGGTTTGGTGGTCGAAACAGAAGGCTTCTTATCTCGGGAAATAAATCAGCCTTCGACAACTTAACCGGCAGAAAAAGATTTTTTTCAAAAAATCCCTAAGCCTCGGGGTCACAATTTCATCAAAAATCTAACTTTCGGCAATTGACTCAAAAATGGTGCCAAACGGTTGCAAATGCTCCCCTGAAAGGTTTGGCGTTCGAAACAGAAGGCTTTTTGTCACAGGAAAAGAAATCAGCCCTCGACAAGTTAACCGGCAGAAAAAGATTTTTTTCAAAAAATCCCTAAGCCCCGGGGTCACAATTTCATCAAAAATCTGACTTTCGGCATTTCACTCAAAAATGGTGCCAAACGGTTACAAATGCTCTCCTGAGAGGTTTGGTGGTCGAAATAGAAGGCTTTTTATCACGGGAAATAAATCAGCCCTCGACAACTTAACCGGCAGAAAAAGATTTTTTTGAAAAAATCCCTAAGCCCCGGGGTCACAATTTCATCAAAAATCTGACTTTCGGCAATTGACTCAAAAATGGAGCCAAACGGTTGCAAATGCTCCCCTGAAAGGTTTGGTGGTCGAAACAGAAGGCTTTTTATCACGGGAAAAAAATCAGCCCTCGACAAGTTAAACGGCAGAAAAAGATTTTTTTCAAAAAATCCCTAAGCCCCGGGGTCACAATTTCATCAAAAACCTGACTTTCGGCATTTCACTCAAAAATGGTGCCAAACGGTTGCAAATGCTCCCCTGAGAGTTTTGGCCCTCCAAACAGAAGGCTTTTTATAACGGGAAAAGAAATCAGCCCAAGACAACTTAACCGGCAGAAAAAGATTTTTTTTGAAAAAATCCCTAAGCCCCGGGGTCACAATTTCATCAAAAACCTGACTTTCGGCATTTCACTCAAAAATGGTGCAAAACGGTTACAAATGCTCCCCTGAGAGGTTTAGCGGTCAAAACAGAAGGCTTTTAATCACGGGAAAAGAAATCAGCCCTCGACAACTTAACCGGCAGAAAAAGATTTTTTTGAAAAAATCCCTAAGCCCCGGGGTCACAATTTCATCAAAAATCTGAGTTTCCGCAATTCACTCAAAAATGGTGCCAAACGGTTGCAAATGCTCCCCTGAGAGGTTTGGCCGTCGAAAAAGAAGGCTTTATATCACAGATCAAGAAATCAACCATGGATAACTTAACCAGCAGAAAAATGGTGCCAAACGGTTGCAAATGCTCCCCTGAGAGGTTTGGTGGTCGAAACAAAAGGCTTTTTATCAGGGGAAAAGAAATCAGCCCTCGACAACTTAACTGGCAGAAAAAGATTTTTTTGAAAAAATCCCTAAGCCCCGGGGTCACAATTTCATCAAAAACCTGACTTTCGCCATTTCACTCAAAAATGGTGCAAAACGGTTGCAAATGCTCCCCTGAGAGGTTTGGCGGTCGAAAAAGAAGGCTTTTTATCACGGGAAAAGAAATCAGCCCAGGACAACTTAACCGGCAGAAAAATATTTTTTTGAAAAAATCTCTAAGCTCCGGGGTCACAATTTCATCAAAAATCTGACTTTTGGCAATTCACTCAAAAATGGTGCCAAACGGTTGCAAATGCTCCCCTGAGAGTTTTGGCCCTCCAAACAGAAGGCTTTTTATCACGGGAAAAGAAATCGGCCCAAGACAACTTAACCGGTAGAAAAAGATTTTTTTGAAAAAATCCCTAAGCCCCGGGGTCACAATTTCATCAAAAACCTGACTTTCGGCATTTCACTCAAAAATGGTGCAAAACGGTTGCAAATGCTCCCCTGAAAGGTTTGGCGGTCGAAACAGAAGACTTTTTGTCACAGGAAAAGAAATCAGCCCTCGACAACTTAACCGGCAGAAAAAAGATTTTTTTGAAAAAATCCCTAAGCCCCGGGGTCACAATTTCATCAAAAACCTGACTTTCGGCATTTCACTCAAAAATGGTGCCAAACGGTTGCAAATGCTCCCCTGAGAGTTTTGGCCCTCCAAACAGAAGGCTTTTTATCAGAGGAAAAGAAATCAGCCCAAAACAACTTAACCGGCAGGAAATGAATTTTTTGAAAAAATCCCTAAGCCCCGGGGTCACAATTTCATCAAAAATCTGACTTTCGGCATTTCACTCAAAAATGGTGCCAAACGGTTACAAATGCTCCCCTGAGAGGTTTAGCGGTCAAAACAGAAGGCTTTTTATCACGGGAAAAGAAATCAGCCCTCGACAACTTAACCGGCAGGAAATGAATTTTTTGAAAAAATCCCTAAGCCCCGGGGTCACAATTTCATCAAAAATCTGACTTTCGGCATTTCACTCAAAAATGGTGCCAAACGGCTGCAAATGCTCTCCTGAGAGGTTTGGTGGTCGAAACAGAAGGCTTTTTATCTCGGGAAATAAATCAGCCCTCGACAACTTAACCGGCAGAAAAAGATTTTTTTCAAAAAAATCCCTAAGCCCCGGGGTCACAATTTCATCAAAAATCTAACTTTCGGCAATTGACTCAAAAATGGTGCCAAACAGTTGCAAATGCTCCCCTGAAAGGTTTGGCGTTCGAAACAGAAGGCTTTTTGTCACGGGAAAAGAAATCAGGCGAGGACAACTTAACCGGCAGAAAAATATTTTTTTGAAAAAATCCCTAAGCCCCGGGGTCACAATTTCATCAAAAATCTGACTTTTGGCATTTCACTCAAAAATGGTGCCAAACGGCTGCAAATGCTCCCCTGAGATGTTTGGCCGTCGAAACAGAAGGCTTTATATCACAGAGCAATAAATCAGCCATGGAACCCTTAACCAGCAGAAAAATGGTGCAAAACGGTTGCAAATGCTCCCCTGAGAGGTTTGGTGGTCGAAACAGAAGGCTTTTTATCACGGGAAAAAAATCAGCCCTCGACAAGTTAAACGGCAGAAAAAGATTTTTTTCAAAAAATCCCTAAGCCCCGGGGTCACAATTTCATCAAAAACCTGACTTTCGGCATTTCACTCAAAAATGGTGCCAAACGGTTGCAAATGCTCCCCTGAGAGGTTTGGCGGTCGAAAAAGGCTTTTTATCACAGGAAAAGAAATCAGCCCTCGACAACTTAACCGGCAGAAAAAGATTTTTTTGAAAAAATCCCTAAGCCCCAGGGTCACAATTTCATCAAAAATCTGACTTTCGGCAATTCACTCAAAAATGGTGCCAAACGGTTGCAAATGCTCCCCTGAGAGTTTTGGCCCTCCAAACAGAAGGCTTTTTATCACGGGAAAAGAAATCGGCCCAAGACAACTTAACCGGCAGAAAAAGATTTTTTTGAAAAAATCCCTAAGCTCTGGGGTCACAATTTCATCAAAAATCTGACTTTCGGCATTTCACTCAAAAATGGTGCCAAACGGTTGCAAATGCTCCCCTGAGAGGTTTGGTGGTCGAAACAAAAGGCTTTTTATCAGGGGAAAAGAAATCAGCCTTCGACAACTTAACCGGCAGAAAAAGATTTTTTTCAAAAAATCCCTAAGCCTCGGGGTCACAATTTCATCAAAAATCTAACTTTCGGCAATTGACTCAAAAATGGTGCCAAACGGTTGCAAATGCTCCCCTGAAACGTTTGGCGGTCGAAACAGAAGGCTTTTTGTCACAGGAAAAGAAATCAGCCCTCGACAAGTTAACCGGCAGAAAAAGATTTTTTTCAAAAAATCCCTAAGCCCCGGGGTCACAATTTCATCAAAAATCTGACTTTCGGCATTTCACTCAAAAATGGTGCCAAACGGTTACAAATGCTCTCCTGAGAGGTTTGGTGGTCGAAATAGAAGGCTTTTTATCACGGGAAATAAATCAGCCCTCGACAACTTAACCGGCAGAAAAAGATTTTTTTGAAAAAATCCCTAAGCCCCGGGGTCACAATTTCATCAAAAACCTGACTTTTGGCATTTCACTCAAAAATGGTGCCAAACGGTTGCAAATGCTCCCGTGAGAGGTTTGGTGGTCGAAACAGAAGGCTTTTTATCACGGGAAAAGAAATCAGCCCAAGACAACTTAACCGGCAGAAAAAGATTTTTTTGAAAAAATCCCTAAGCCCCGGCGTCACAATTTCATCAAAAATCTGACTTTTGGCATTTCACTCAAAAATGGTGCCAAACGGCTGCAAATGCTCCCCTGAAATGTTTGGCCGTCGAAACAGAAGGCTTTATATCACAGAGCAATAAATCAGCCATGGAACCCTTAACCGGCAGAAAAATGGTGCAAAACGGTTGCAAATGCTCCCCTGAGAGGTTTGGTGGTCGAAACAGAAGGCTTTTTATCACGGGAAATAAATCAGCCATCGACAAGTTAACCGGCAGAAAAAGATTTTTTTCAAAAAATCCCTAAGCCCCGGGGTCACAATTTCATCAAAAATCTGACTTTCGGCAATTGACTCTAAAATGGTGCCAAACGGTTAGAAATGCTCCCCTGAAAGGTTTGGCGGTCGAAACAGAAGGCTTTTTATCACGGGAAAAGAAATCGGCCCAAGACAACTTAACCGGCAGGAAAAGATTTTTTTGAAAAAATCCCTAAGCTCTGGGGTCACAATTTCATCAAAAATCTGACTTTCGGCAATTGACTCAAAAATGGTACCAAACGGTTGCAAATGCTCCCCTGAGAGGTTTGGTGGTCGAAACAGAAGGCTTTTTATCACGGGAAAAAAATCAGCCCTCGACAACTTAACCGGCAGAAAAAGATTTTTTTCAAAAAAATCCCTAAGCCCCGGGGTCACAATTTCATCAAAAATCTAACTTTCGGCAATTGACTCAAAAATGGTGCCAAACGGTTGCAAATGCTCCCCTGAAAGGTTTGGCATTCGAAACAGAAGGCTTTTTGTCACGGGAAAAGAAATCAGGCGAGGACAACTTAACCGGCAGAAAAATATTTTTTTGAAAAAATCCCTAAGCCCCGGGGTCACAATTTCATCAAAAATCTGACTTTTGGCATTTCACTCAAAAATGGTGCCAAACGGCTGCAAATGCTCCCCTGAGATGTTTGGCCGTCGAAACAGAAGGCTTTATATCACAGAGCAATAAATCAGCCATGGAACCCTTAACCAGCAGAAAAATGGTGCAAAACGGTTGCACATGCTCCCCTGAGAGGTTTGGTGGTCGAAACAGAAGGCTTTTTATCACGGGAAAAGAAATCAGCCCTCGACAACTTAACCGGCAGAAAAAGATTTTTTTTGAAAAAATCCCTAAGCCCCGGGGTCACAATTTCATCAAAAACCTGACTTTCGGCATTTCACTCAAAATTGGTGCAAAACGGTTACAAATGCTCCCCTGAGAGGTTTGGCCGTCGAAACAGAAGGCTTTTTATCACGGGAAAAGAAATCAGCCCAAGAAAACTTAACCGGCAGAAAAAGATATTTTGAAAAAATCCCTAAGCCCCGGGGTCACAATTTCATCAAAAATCTGACTTTCGGCATTTCACTCAAAAATGGTGCAAAACCGTTACAAATGCTCCCCTGAAAGGTTTAGCGGTCAAAACAGAAGGCTTTTAATCACGGGAAAAGAAATCAGCCCTCGACAACTTAACCGGCAGAAAAAGATTTTTTTGAAAAAATCCCTAAGCCCCGGGGTCACAATTTCATCAAAAACCTGACTTTCGGCAATTCACTCAAAAATGGTGCCAAACGGTTGCAAATGCTCCCCTGAGAGGTTTGGCGGTCGAAAAAGAAGGCTTTTTATCACAGGAAAAGAAATCAGCCCTCGACAACTTAACCGGCAGAAAAAGATTTTTTTGAAAAAATCCCTAAGCCCCGGGGTCACAATTTCATCAAAAACCTGACTTTCGGCAATTCACTCAAAAATGGTGCCAAACGGTTGCAAATGCTCCCCTGAGAGGTTTGGTGGTCGAAACAAAAGGCTTTTTATCAGGGGAAAAGAAATCAGCCCTCGACAACTTAACTGGCAGAAAAAGATTTTTTTGAAAAAATCCCTAAGCCCCGGGGTCACAATTTCATCAAAAACCTGACTTTCGCCATTTCACTCAAAAATGGTGCAAAACGGTTGCAAATGCTCCCCTGAGAGGTTTGGCGGTCGAAAAAGAAGGCTTTTTATCACGGGAAAAGAAATCAGCCCAGGACAACTTAACCGGCAGAAAAATATTTTTTTGAAAAAATCTCTAAGCTCCGGCGTCACAATTTCATCAAAAATCTGACTTTTGGCAATTCACTCAAAAATGGTGCCAAACGGTTGCAAATGCTCCCCTGAGAGTTTTGGCCCTCCAAACAGAAGGCTTTTTATCACGGGAAAAGAAATCGGCCCAAGACAACTTAACCGGTAGAAAAAGATTTTTTTGAAAAAATCCCTAAGCCCCGGGGTCACAATTTCATCAAAAACCTGACTTTCGGCATTTCACTCAAAAATGGTGCAAAACGGTTGCAAATGCTCTCCTGAGAGGTTTGGTGGTCGAAACAGAAGGCTTTTTATCACGGGAAATAAATCAGCCCTCGACAAGCTAACCGGCAGAAAAAGATTTTTTTCAAAAAATCCCTAAGCCCCGGGGTCACAATTTCATCAAAAATCTGACTTTCGGCAATTCCCTCAAAAATGGTGCGAAACGGTTGCAAATGCTCCCCTGAGAGTTTTGGCCCTCCAAACAGAAGGCTTTTTATCACGGGAAAAGAAATCGGCCCAAGACAACTTAACCGGCAGAAAAAGATTTTTTTGAAAAAATCCCTAAGCTCTGGGGTCACAATTTCATCAAAAATCTGACTTTCGGCAATTGACTCAAAAATGGTACCAAACGGTTGCAAATGCTCTCCTGAGAGGTTTGGTGGTCGAAACAGAAGGCTTCTTATCTCGGGAAATAAATCAGCCTTCGACAACTTAACCGGCAGAAAAAGATTTTTTTCAAAAAATCCCTAAGCCTCGGGGTCACAATTTCATCAAAAATCTAACTTTCGGCAATTGACTCAAAAATGGTGCCAAACGGTTGCAAATGCTCCCCTGAAAGGTTTGGCGTTCGAAACAGAAGGCTTTTTGTCACAGGAAAAGAAATCAGCCCTCGACAAGTTAACCGGCAGAAAAAGATTTTTTTCAAAAAATCCCTAAGCCCCGGGGTCACAATTTCATCAAAAATCTGACTTTCGGCATTTCACTCAAAAATGGTGCCAAACGGTTACAAATGCTCTCCTGAGAGGTTTGGTGGTCGAAATAGAAGGCTTTTTATCACGGGAAATAAATCAGCCCTCGACAACTTAACCGGCAGAAAAAGATTTTTTTGAAAAAATCCCTAAGCCCCGGGGTCACAATTTCATCAAAAATCTGACTTTCGGCAATTGACTCAAAAATGGAGCCAAACGGTTGCAAATGCTCCCCTGAAAGGTTTGGTGGTCGAAACAGAAGGCTTTTTATCACGGGAAAAAAATCAGCCCTCGACAAGTTAAACGGCAGAAAAAGATTTTTTTCAAAAAATCCCTAAGCCCCGGGGTCACAATTTCATCAAAAACCTGACTTTCGGCATTTCACTCAAAAATGGAGCCAAACGGTTGCAAATGCTCCCCTGAGAGTTTTGGCCCTCCAAACAGAAGGCTTTTTATAACGGGAAAAGAAATCAGCCCAAGACAACTTAACCGGCAGAAAAAGATTTTTTTTGAAAAAATCCCTAAGCCCCGGGGTCACAATTTCATCAAAAACCTGACTTTCGGCATTTCACTCAAAAATGGTGCAAAACGGTTACAAATGCTCCCCTGAGAGGTTTAGCGGTCAAAACAGAAGGCTTTTAATCACGGGAAAAGAAATCAGCCCTCGACAACTTAACCGGCAGAAAAAGATTTTTTTGAAAAAATCCCTAAGCCCCGGGGTCACAATTTCATCAAAAATCTGAGTTTCCGCAATTCACTCAAAAATGGTGCCAAACGGTTGCAAATGCTCCCCTGAGAGGTTTGGCCGTCGAAAAAGAAGGCTTTATATCACAGATCAAGAAATCAACCATGGATAACTTAACCAGCAGAAAAATGGTGCCAAACGGTTGCAAATGCTCCCCTGAGAGGTTTGGTGGTCGAAACAAAAGGCTTTTTATCAGGGGAAAAGAAATCAGCCCTCGACAACTTAACTGGCAGAAAAAGATTTTTTTGAAAAAATCCCTAAGCCCCGGGGTCACAATTTCATCAAAAACCTGACTTTCGCCATTTCACTCAAAAATGGTGCAAAACGGTTGCAAATGCTCCCCTGAGAGGTTTGGCGGTCGAAAAAGAAGGCTTTTTATCACGGGAAAAGAAATCAGCCCAGGACAACTTAACCGGCAGAAAAATATTTTTTTGAAAAAATCTCTAAGCTCCGGGGTCACAATTTCATCAAAAATCTGACTTTTGGCAATTCACTCAAAAATGGTGCCAAACGGTTGCAAATGCTCCCCTGAGAGTTTTGGCCCTCCAAACAGAAGGCTTTTTATCACGGGAAAAGAAATCGGCCCAAGACAACTTAACCGGTAGAAAAAGATTTTTTTGAAAAAATCCCTAAGCCCCGGGGTCACAATTTCATCAAAAACCTGACTTTCGGCATTTCACTCAAAAATGGTGCAAAACGGTTGCAAATGCTCCCCTGAAAGGTTTGGCGGTCGAAACAGAAGACTTTTTGTCACAGGAAAAGAAATCAGCCCTCGACAACTTAACCGGCAGAAAAAAGATTTTTTTGAAAAAATCCCTAAGCCCCGGGGTCACAATTTCATCAAAAACCTGACTTTCGGCATTTCACTCAAAAATGGTGCCAAACGGTTGCAAATGCTCCCCTGAGAGTTTTGGCCCTCCAAACAGAAGGCTTTTTATCAGAGGAAAAGAAATCAGCCCAAAACAACTTAACCGGCAGGAAATGAATTTTTTGAAAAAATCCCTAAGCCCCGGGGTCACAATTTCATCAAAAATCTGACTTTCGGCATTTCACTCAAAAATGGTGCCAAACGGTTACAAATGCTCCCCTGAGAGGTTTAGCGGTCAAAACAGAAGGCTTTTTATCACGGGAAAAGAAATCAGCCCTCGACAACTTAACCGGCAGGAAATGAATTTTTTGAAAAAATCCCTAAGCCCCGGGGTCACAATTTCATCAAAAATCTGACTTTCGGCATTTCACTCAAAAATGGTGCCAAACGGCTGCAAATGCTCTCCTGAGAGGTTTGGTGGTCGAAACAGAAGGCTTTTTATCTCGGGAAATAAATCAGCCCTCGACAACTTAACCGGCAGAAAAAGATTTTTTTCAAAAAAATCCCTAAGCCCCGGGGTCACAATTTCATCAAAAATCTAACTTTCGGCAATTGACTCAAAAATGGTGCCAAACAGTTGCAAATGCTCCCCTGAAAGGTTTGGCGTTCGAAACAGAAGGCTTTTTGTCACGGGAAAAGAAATCAGGCGAGGACAACTTAACCGGCAGAAAAATATTTTTTTGAAAAAATCCCTAAGCCCCGGGGTCACAATTTCATCAAAAATCTGACTTTTGGCATTTCACTCAAAAATGGTGCCAAACGGCTGCAAATGCTCCCCTGAGATGTTTGGCCGTCGAAACAGAAGGCTTTATATCACAGAGCAATAAATCAGCCATGGAACCCTTAACCAGCAGAAAAATGGTGCAAAACGGTTGCAAATGCTCCCCTGAGAGGTTTGGTGGTCGAAACAGAAGGCTTTTTATCACGGGAAAAAAATCAGCCCTCGACAAGTTAAACGGCAGAAAAAGATTTTTTTCAAAAAATCCCTAAGCCCCGGGGTCACAATTTCATCAAAAACCTGACTTTCGGCATTTCACTCAAAAATGGTGCCAAACGGTTGCAAATGCTCCCCTGAGAGGTTTGGCGGTCGAAAAAGGCTTTTTATCACAGGAAAAGAAATCAGCCCTCGACAACTTAACCGGCAGAAAAAGATTTTTTTGAAAAAATCCCTAAGCCCCAGGGTCACAATTTCATCAAAAATCTGACTTTCGGCAATTCACTCAAAAATGGTGCCAAACGGTTGCAAATGCTCCCCTGAGAGTTTTGGCCCTCCAAACAGAAGGCTTTTTATCACGGGAAAAGAAATCGGCCCAAGACAACTTAACCGGCAGAAAAAGATTTTTTTGAAAAAATCCCTAAGCTCTGGGGTCACAATTTCATCAAAAATCTGACTTTCGGCATTTCACTCAAAAATGGTGCCAAACGGTTGCAAATGCTCCCCTGAGAGGTTTGGTGGTCGAAACAAAAGGCTTTTTATCAGGGGAAAAGAAATCAGCCTTCGACAACTTAACCGGCAGAAAAAGATTTTTTTCAAAAAATCCCTAAGCCTCGGGGTCACAATTTCATCAAAAATCTAACTTTCGGCAATTGACTCAAAAATGGTGCCAAACGGTTGCAAATGCTCCCCTGAAACGTTTGGCGGTCGAAACAGAAGGCTTTTTGTCACCGGAAAAGAAATCAGCCCTCGACAAGTTAACCGGCAGAAAAAGATTTTTTTCAAAAAATCCCTAAGCCCCGGGGTCACAATTTCATCAAAAATCTGACTTTCGGCATTTCACTCAAAAATGGTGCCAAACGGTTACAAATGCTCTCCTGAGAGGTTTGGTGGTCGAAATAGAAGGCTTTTTATCACGGGAAATAAATCAGCCCTCGACAACTTAACCGGCAGAAAAAGATTTTTTTGAAAAAATCCCTAAGCCCCGGGGTCACAATTTCATCAAAAACCTGACTTTTGGCATTTCACTCAAAAATGGTGCCAAACGGTTGCAAATGCTCCCGTGAGAGGTTTGGTGGTCGAAACAGAAGGCTTTTTATCACGGGAAAAGAAATCAGCCCAAGACAACTTAACCGGCAGAAAAAGATTTTTTTGAAAAAATCCCTAAGCCCCGGCGTCACAATTTCATCAAAAATCTGACTTTTGGCATTTCACTCAAAAATGGTGCCAAACGGCTGCAAATGCTCCCCTGAAATGTTTGGCCGTCGAAACAGAAGGCTTTATATCACAGAGCAATAAATCAGCCATGGAACCCTTAACCGGCAGAAAAATGGTGCAAAACGGTTGCAAATGCTCCCCTGAGAGGTTTGGTGGTCGAAACAGAAGGCTTTTTATCACGGGAAATAAATCAGCCATCGACAAGTTAACCGGCAGAAAAAGATTTTTTTCAAAAAATCCCTAAGCCCCGGGGTCACAATTTCATCAAAAATCTGACTTTCGGCAATTGACTCTAAAATGGTGCCAAACGGTTAGAAATGCTCCCCTGAAAGGTTTGGCGGTCGAAACAGAAGGCTTTTTATCACGGGAAAAGAAATCGGCCCAAGACAACTTAACCGGCAGAAAAAGATTTTTTTGAAAAAATCCCTAAGCTCTGGGGTCACAATTTCATCAAAAATCTGACTTTCGGCAATTGACTCAAAAATGGTACCAAACGGTTGCAAATGCTCCCCTGAGAGGTTTGGTGGTCGAAACAGAAGGCTTTTTATCACGGGAAAAAAATCAGCCCTCGACAACTTAACCGGCAGAAAAAGATTTTTTTCAAAAAAATCCCTAAGCCCCGGGGTCACAATTTCATCAAAAATCTAACTTTCGGCAATTGACTCAAAAATGGTGCCAAACGGTTGCAAATGCTCCCCTGAAAGGTTTGGCATTCAAAACAGAAGGCTTTTTGTCACGGGAAAAGAAATCAGGCGAGGACAACTTAACCGGCAGAAAAATATTTTTTTGAAAAAATCCCTAAGCCCCGGGGTCACAATTTCATCAAAAATCTGACTTTTGGCATTTCACTCAAAAATGGTGCCAAACGGCTGCAAATGCTCCCCTGAGATGTTTGGCCGTCGAAACAGAAGGCTTTATATCACAGAGCAATAAATCAGCCATGGAACCCTTAACCAGCAGAAAAATGGTGCAAAACGGTTGCACATGCTCCCCTGAGAGGTTTGGTGGTCGAAACAGAAGGCTTTTTATCACGGGAAAAGAAATCAGCCCTCGACAACTTAACCGGCAGAAAAAGATTTTTTTTGAAAAAATCCCTAAGCCCCGGGGTCACAATTTCATCAAAAACCTGACTTTCGGCATTTCACTCAAAATTGGTGCAAAACGGTTACAAATGCTCCCCTGAGAGGTTTGGCCGTCGAAACAGAAGGCTTTTTATCACGGGAAAAGAAATCAGCCCAAGAAAACTTAACCGGCAGAAAAAGATATTTTGAAAAAATCCCTAAGCCCCGGGGTCACAATTTCATCAAAAATCTGACTTTCGGCATTTCACTCAAAAATGGTGCAAAACCGTTACAAATGCTCCCCTGAAAGGTTTAGCGGTCAAAACAGAAGGCTTTTAATCACGGGAAAAGAAATCAGCCCTCGACAACTTAACCGGCAGAAAAAGATTTTTTTGAAAAAATCCCTAAGCCCCGGGGTCACAATTTCATCAAAAATCTGAGTTTCCGCAATTTACTCAAAAATGGTGCCAAACGGTTGCAAATGCTCCCCTGAGAGGTTTGGCCGTCGAAAAAGAAGGCTTTATATCACAGATCAAGAAATCAACCATGGATAACTTAACCAGCAGAAAAATGGTGCCAAACGGTTGCAAATGCTCCCCTGAGAGGTTTGGTGGTCGAAACAAAAGGCTTTTTATCAGGGGAAAAGAAATCAGCCCTCGACAACTTAACTGGCAGAAAAAGATTTTTTTGAAAAAATCCCTAAGCCCCGGGGTCACAATTTCATCAAAAACCTGACTTTCGGCATTTCACTCAAAAATGGTGCAAAACGGTTGCAAATGCTCCCCTGAGAGGTTTGGCGGTCGAAAAAGAAGGCTTTTTATCACGGGAAAAGAAATCAGCCCAGGACAACTTAACCGGCAGAAAAATATTTTTTTGAAAAAATCTCTAAGCTCCGGCGTCACAATTTCATCAAAAATCTGACTTTTGGCAATTCACTCAAAAATGGTGCCAAACGGTTGCAAATGCTCCCCTGAGAGTTTTGGCCCTCCAAACAGAAGGCTTTTTATCACGGGAAAAGAAATCGGCCCAAGACAACTTAACCGGTAGAAAAAGATTTTTTTGAAAAAATCCCTAAGCCCCGGGGTCACAATTTCATCAAAAACCTGACTTTCGGCATTTCACTCAAAAATGGTGCAAAACGGTTGCAAATGCTCTCCTGAGAGGTTTGGTGGTCGAAACAGAAGGCTTTTTATCACGGGAAATAAATCAGCCCTCGACAAGCTAACCGGCAGAAAAAGATTTTTTTCAAAAAATCCCTAAGCCCCGGGGTCACAATTTCATCAAAAATCTGACTTTCGGCAATTCCCTCAAAAATGGTGCGAAACGGTTGCAAATGCTCCCCTGAGAGTTTTGGCCCTCCAAACAGAAGGCTTTTTATCACGGGAAAAGAAATCGGCCCAAGACAACTTAACCGGCAGAAAAAGATTTTTTTGAAAAAATCCCTAAGCTCTGGGGTCACAATTTCATCAAAAATCTGACTTTCGGCAATTGACTCAAAAATGGTACCAAACGGTTGCAAATGCTCTCCTGAGAGGTTTGGTGGTCGAAACAGAAGGCTTCTTATCTCGGGAAATAAATCAGCCTTCGACAACTTAACCGGCAGAAAAAGATTTTTTTCAAAAAATCCCTAAGCCTCGGGGTCACAATTTCATCAAAAATCTAACTTTCGGCAATTGACTCAAAAATGGTGCCAAACGGTTGCAAATGCTCCCCTGAAACGTTTGGCGTTCGAAACAGAAGGCTTTTTGTCACAGGAAAAGAAATCAGCCCTCGACAAGTTAACCGGCAGAAAAAGATTTTTTTCAAAAAATCCCTAAGCCCCGGGGTCACAATTTCATCAAAAACCTGACTTTCGGCATTTCACTCAAAAATGGTGCCAAACGGTTACAAATGCTCTCCTGAGAGGTTTGGTGGTCGAAATAGAAGGCTTTTTATCACGGGAAATAAATCAGCCCTCGACAAGTTAACCGGCAGAAAAAGATTTTTTTCAAAAAATCCCTAAGCCCCGGGGTCACAATTTCATCAAAAACCTGACTTTCGGCATTTCACTCAAAAATGGTGCCAAACGGTTGCAAATGCTCCCCTGAGAGGTTTGGCGGTCGAAAAAGAAGGCTTTTTATCACGGGAAAAGAAATCAGCCCAGGACAACTTAACCGGCAGAAAAATATTTTTTTGAAAAAATCTCTAAGCTCCGGGGTCACAATTTCATCAAAAATCTGACTTTTGGCAATTCACTCAAAAATGGTGCCAAACGGTTGCAAATGCTCCCCTGAGAGTTTTGGCCCTCCAAACAGAAGGCTTTTTATCACGGGAAAAGAAATCGGCCCAAGACAACTTAACCGGTAGAAAAAGATTTTTTTGAAAAAATCCCTAAGCCCCGGGGTCACAATTTCATCAAAAACCTGACTTTCGGCATTTCACTCAAAAATGGTGCAAAACGGTTGCAAATGCTCCCCTGAAAGGTTTGGCGGTCGAAACAGAAGACTTTTTGTCACAGGAAAAGAAATCAACCCTCGACAACTTAACCGGCAGAAAAAAGATTTTTTTGAAAAAATCCCTAAGCCCCGGGGTCACAATTTCATCAAAAACCTGACTTTCGGCATTTCACTCAAAAATGGTGCCAAACGGTTGCAAATGCTCCCCTGAGAGTTTTGGCCCTCCAAACAGAAGGCTTTTTATCAGAGGAAAAGAAATCAGCCCAAAACAACTTAACCGGCAGGAAATGAATTTTTTGAAAAAATCCCTAAGCCCCGGGGTCACAATTTCATCAAAAATCTGACTTTCGGCATTTCACTCAAAAATGGTGCCAAACGGTTACAAATGCTCCCCTGAGAGGTTTAGCGGTCAAAACAGAAGGCTTTTTATCACGGGAAAAGAAATCAGCCCTCGACAACTTAACCGGCAGGAAATGAATTTTTTGAAAAAATCCCTAAGCCCCGGGGTCACAATTTCATCAAAAATCTGACTTTCGGCATTTCACTCAAAAATGGTGCCAAACGGCTGCAAATGCTCTCCTGAGAGGTTTGGTGGTCGAAACAGAAGGCTTTTTATCTCGGGAAATAAATCAGCCCTCGACAACTTAACCGGCAGAAAAAGATTTTTTTCAAAAAAATCCCTAAGCCCCGGGGTCACAATTTCATCAAAAATCTAACTTTCGGCAATTGACTCAAAAATGGTGCCAAACAGTTGCAAATGCTCCCCTGAAAGGTTTGGCGTTCGAAACAGAAGGCTTTTTGTCACGGGAAAAGAAATCAGGCGAGGACAACTTAACCGGCAGAAAAATATTTTTTTGAAAAAATCCCTAAGCCCCGGGGTCACAATTTCATCAAAAATCTGACTTTTGGCATTTCACTCAAAAATGGTGCCAAACGGCTGCAAATGCTCCCCTGAGATGTTTGGCCGTCGAAACAGAAGGCTTTATATCACAGAGCAATAAATCAGCCATGGAACCCTTAACCAGCAGAAAAATGGTGCAAAACGGTTGCAAATGCTCCCCTGAGAGGTTTGGTGGTCGAAACAGAAGGCTTTTTATCACGGGAAAAAAATCAGCCCTCGACAAGTTAAACGGCAGAAAAAGATTTTTTTCAAAAAATCCCTAAGCCCCGGGGTCACAATTTCATCAAAAACCTGACTTTCGGCATTTCACTCAAAAATGGTGCCAAACGGTTGCAAATGCTCCCCTGAGAGGTTTGGCGGTCGAAAAAGGCTTTTTGTCACAGGAAAAGAAATCAGCCCTCGACAACTTAACCGGCAGAAAAAAGATTTTTTTGAAAAAATCCCTAAGCCCCGGGGTCACAATTTCATCAAAAACCTGACTTTCGGCATTTCACTCAAAAATGGTGCCAAACGGTTGCAAATGCTCCCCTGAGAGTTTTGGCCCTCCAAACAGAAGGCTTTTTATCAGAGGAAAAGAAATCAGCCCAAAACAACTTAACCGGCAGGAAATGAATTTTTTGAAAAAATCCCTAAGCCCCGGGGTCACAATTTCATCAAAAATCTGACTTTCGGCATTTCACTCAAAAATGGTGCCAAACGGTTACAAATGCTCCCCTGAGAGGTTTAGCGGTCAAAACAGAAGGCTTTTTATCACGGGAAAAGAAATCAGCCCTCGACAACTTAACCGGCAGGAAATGAATTTTTTGAAAAAATCCCTAAGCCCCGGGGTCACAATTTCATCAAAAATCTGACTTTCGGCATTTCACTCAAAAATGGTGCCAAACGGCTGCAAATGCTCTCCTGAGAGGTTTGGTGGTCGAAACAGAAGGCTTTTTATCTCGGGAAATAAATCAGCCCTCGACAACTTAACCGGGAGAAAAAGATTTTTTTCAAAAAAATCCCTAAGCCCCGGGGTCACAATTTCATCAAAAATCTAACTTTCGGCAATTGACTCAAAAATGGTGCCAAACAGTTGCAAATGCTCCCCTGAAAGGTTTGGCGTTCGAAACAGAAGGCTTTTTGTCACGGGAAAAGAAATCAGGCGAGGACAACTTAACCGGCAGAAAAATATTTTTTTGAAAAAATCCCTAAGCCCCGGGGTCACAATTTCATCAAAAATCTGACTTTTGGCATTTCACTCAAAAATGGTGCCAAACGGCTGCAAATGCTCCCCTGAGATGTTTGGCCGTCGAAACAGAAGGCTTTATATCACAGAGCAATAAATCAGCCATGGAACCCTTAACCAGCAGAAAAATGGTGCAAAACGGTTGCAAATGCTCCCCTGAGAGGTTTGGTGGTCGAAACAGAAGGCTTTTTATCACGGGAAAAAAATCAGCCCTCGACAAGTTAAACGGCAGAAAAAGATTTTTTTCAAAAAATCCCTAAGCCCCGGGGTCACAATTTCATCAAAAACCTGACTTTCGGCATTTCACTCAAAAATGGTGCCAAACGGTTGCAAATGCTCCCCTGAGAGGTTTGGCGGTCGAAAAAGGCTTTTTATCACAGGAAAAGAAATCAGCCCTCGACAACTTAACCGGCAGAAAAAGATTTTTTTGAAAAAATCCCTAAGCCCCAGGGTCACAATTTCATCAAAAATCTGACTTTCGGCAATTCACTCAAAAATGGTGCCAAACGGTTGCAAATGCTCCCCTGAGAGTTTTGGCCCTCCAAACAGAAGGCTTTTTATCACGGGAAAAGAAATCGGCCCAAGACAACTTAACCGGCAGAAAAAGATTTTTTTGAAAAAATCCCTAAGCTCTGGGGTCACAATTTCATCAAAAATCTGACTTTCGGCATTTCACTCAAAAATGGTGCCAAACGGTTGCAAATGCTCCCCTGAGAGGTTTGGTGGTCGAAACAAAAGGCTTTTTATCAGGGGAAAAGAAATCAGCCTTCGACAACTTAACCGGCAGAAAAAGATTTTTTTCAAAAAATCCCTAAGCCTCGGGGTCACAATTTCATCAAAAATCTAACTTTCGGCAATTGACTCAAAAATGGTGCCAAACGGTTGCAAATGCTCCCCTGAAACGTTTGGCGGTCGAAACAGAAGGCTTTTTGTCACAGGAAAAGAAATCAGCCCTCGACAAGTTAACCGGCAGAAAAAGATTTTTTTCAAAAAATCCCTAAGCCCCGGGGTCACAATTTCATCAAAAATCTGACTTTCGGCATTTCACTCAAAAATGGTGCCAAACGGTTACAAATGCTCTCCTGAGAGGTTTGGTGGTCGAAATAGAAGGCTTTTTATCACGGGAAATAAATCAGCCCTCGACAACTTAACCGGCAGAAAAAGATTTTTTTGAAAAAATCCCTAAGCCCCGGGGTCACAATTTCATCAAAAACCTGACTTTTGGCATTTCACTCAAAAATGGTGCCAAACGGTTGCAAATGCTCCCGTGAGAGGTTTGGTGGTCGAAACAGAAGGCTTTTTATCACGGGAAAAGAAATCAGCCCAAGACAACTTAACCGGCAGAAAAAGATTTTTTTGAAAAAATCCCTAAGCCCCGGCGTCACAATTTCATCAAAAATCTGACTTTTGGCATTTCACTCAAAAATGGTGCCAAACGGCTGCAAATGCTCCCCTGAAATGTTTGGCCGTCGAAACAGAAGGCTTTATATCACAGAGCAATAAATCAGCCATGGAACCCTTAACCGGCAGAAAAATGGTGCAAAACGGTTGCAAATGCTCCCCTGAGAGGTTTGGTGGTCGAAACAGAAGGCTTTTTATCACGGGAAATAAATCAGCCATCGACAAGTTAACCGGCAGAAAAAGATTTTTTTCAAAAAATCCCTAAGCCCCGGGGTCACAATTTCATCAAAAATCTGACTTTCGGCAATTGACTCTAAAATGGTGCCAAACGGTTAGAAATGCTCCCCTGAAAGGTTTGGCGGTCGAAACAGAAGGCTTTTTATCACGGGAAAAGAAATCGGCCCAAGACAACTTAACCGGCAGAAAAAGATTTTTTTGAAAAAATCCCTAAGCTCTGGGGTCACAATTTCATCAAAAATCTGACTTTCGGCAATTGACTCAAAAATGGTACCAAACGGTTGCAAATGCTCCCCTGAGAGGTTTGGTGGTCGAAACAGAAGGCTTTTTATCACGGGAAAAAAATCAGCCCTCGACAACTTAACCGGCAGAAAAAGATTTTTTTCAAAAAAATCCCTAAGCCCCGGGGTCACAATTTCATCAAAAATCTAACTTTCGGCAATTGACTCAAAAATGGTGCCAAACGGTTGCAAATGCTCCCCTGAAAGGTTTGGCATTCGAAACAGAAGGCTTTTTGTCACGGGAAAAGAAATCAGGCGAGGACAACTTAACCGGCAGAAAAATATTTTTTTGAAAAAATCCCTAAGCCCCGGGGTCACAATTTCATCAAAAATCTGACTTTTGGCATTTCACTCAAAAATGGTGCCAAACGGCTGCAAATGCTCCCCTGAGATGTTTGGCCGTCGAAACAGAAGGCTTTATATCACAGAGCAATAAATCAGCCATGGAACCCTTAACCAGCAGAAAAATGGTGCAAAACGGTTGCACATGCTCCCCTGAGAGGTTTGGTGGTCGAAACAGAAGGCTTTTTATCACGGGAAAAGAAATCAGCCCTCGACAACTTAACCGGCAGAAAAAGATTTTTTTTGAAAAAATCCCTAAGCCCCGGGGTCACAATTTCATCAAAAACCTGACTTTCGGCATTTCACTCAAAATTGGTGCAAAACGGTTACAAATGCTCCCCTGAGAGGTTTGGCCGTCGAAACAGAAGGCTTTTTATCACGGGAAAAGAAATCAGCCCAAGAAAACTTAACCGGCAGAAAAAGATATTTTGAAAAAATCCCTAAGCCCCGGGGTCACAATTTCATCAAAAATCTGACTTTCGGCATTTCACTCAAAAATGGTGCAAAACCGTTACAAATGCTCCCCTGAAAGGTTTAGCGGTCAAAACAGAAGGCTTTTAATCACGGGAAAAGAAATCAGCCCTCGACAACTTAACCGGCAGAAAAAGATTTTTTTGAAAAAATCCCTAAGCCCCGGGGTCACAATTTCATCAAAAATCTGAGTTTCCGCAATTTACTCAAAAATGGTGCCAAACGGTTGCAAATGCTCCCCTGAGAGGTTTGGCCGTCGAAAAAGAAGGCTTTATATCACAGATCAAGAAATCAACCATGGATAACTTAACCAGCAGAAAAATGGTGCCAAACGGTTGCAAATGCTCCCCTGAGAGGTTTGGTGGTCGAAACAAAAGGCTTTTTATCAGGGGAAAAGAAATCAGCCCTCGACAACTTAACTGGCAGAAAAAGATTTTTTTGAAAAAATCCCTAAGCCCCGGGGTCACAATTTCATCAAAAACCTGACTTTCGGCATTTCACTCAAAAATGGTGCAAAACGGTTGCAAATGCTCCCCTGAGAGGTTTGGCGGTCGAAAAAGAAGGCTTTTTATCACGGGAAAAGAAATCAGCCCAGGACAACTTAACCGGCAGAAAAATATTTTTTTGAAAAAATCTCTAAGCTCCGGCGTCACAATTTCATCAAAAATCTGACTTTTGGCAATTCACTCAAAAATGGTGCCAAACGGTTGCAAATGCTCCCCTGAGAGTTTTGGCCCTCCAAACAGAAGGCTTTTTATCACGGGAAAAGAAATCGGCCCAAGACAACTTAACCGGTAGAAAAAGATTTTTTTGAAAAAATCCCTAAGCCCCGGGGTCACAATTTCATCAAAAACCTGACTTTCGGCATTTCACTCAAAAATGGTGCAAAACGGTTGCAAATGCTCTCCTGAGAGGTTTGGTGGTCGAAACAGAAGGCTTTTTATCACGGGAAATAAATCAGCCCTCGACAAGCTAACCGGCAGAAAAAGATTTTTTTCAAAAAATCCCTAAGCCCCGGGGTCACAATTTCATCAAAAATCTGACTTTCGGCAATTCCCTCAAAAATGGTGCGAAACGGTTGCAAATGCTCCCCTGAGAGTTTTGGCCCTCCAAACAGAAGGCTTTTTATCACGGGAAAAGAAATCGGCCCAAGACAACTTAACCGGCAGAAAAAGATTTTTTTGAAAAAATCCCTAAGCTCTGGGGTCACAATTTCATCAAAAATCTGACTTTCGGCAATTGACTCAAAAATGGTACCAAACGGTTGCAAATGCTCTCCTGAGAGGTTTGGTGGTCGAAACAGAAGGCTTCTTATCTCGGGAAATAAATCAGCCTTCGACAACTTAACCGGCAGAAAAAGATTTTTTTCAAAAAATCCCTAAGCCTCGGGGTCACAATTTCATCAAAAATCTAACTTTCGGCAATTGACTCAAAAATGGTGCCAAACGGTTGCAAATGCTCCCCTGAAACGTTTGGCGTTCGAAACAGAAGGCTTTTTGTCACAGGAAAAGAAATCAGCCCTCGACAAGTTAACCGGCAGAAAAAGATTTTTTTCAAAAAATCCCTAAGCCCCGGGGTCACAATTTCATCAAAAACCTGACTTTCGGCATTTCACTCAAAAATGGTGCCAAACGGTTACAAATGCTCTCCTGAGAGGTTTGGTGGTCGAAATAGAAGGCTTTTTATCACGGGAAATAAATCAGCCCTCGACAACTTAACCGGCAGAAAAAGATTTTTTTGAAAAAATCCCTAAGCCCCGGGGTCACAATTTCATCAAAAATCTGACTTTCGGCAATTGACTCAAAAATGGAGCCAAACGGTTGCAAATGCTCCCCTGAAAGGTTTGGCGGTCGAAACAGAAGACTTTTTGTCACAGAAAAGAAATCAGCCCTCGACAACTTAACCGGCAGAAAAAGATTTTTTTGAAAAAATCCCTAAACCCCGGGGTCACAATTTCATCAAAAACCTGACTTTTTTCATTTCACTCAAAAATGGTACCAAACGGTTGCAAATGCTCTCCTGAGAGGTTTGGTGGTCGAAACAGAAGGCTTCTTATCTCGGGAAATAAATCAGCCCTCGACAACTTAACCGGCAGAAAAAGATTTTTTTGAAAAAATCCCTAAGCCCCGGGGTCACAATTTTATCAAAAACCTGACTTTTTTCATTTCACTCAAAAATGGTGCCAAACGGTTGCAAATGCTCCCGTGAGAGGTTTGGTGGTCGAAACTGAAGGCTTTTTATCACGGGAAAAGAAATCAGCCCAGGACAACTTAACCGGCAGAAAAAGATTTTTTTGAAAAAATCCCTAAGCCCCGGGGTCACAATTTCATCAAAAATCTGACTTTTGGCATTTCACTCAAAAATGGTGCCAAACGGCTGCAAATGCTCCCCTGAAATGTTTGGCCGTCGAAACAGAAGGCTTTATATCACAGAGCAATAAATCAGCCATGGAACCCTTAACCGGCAGAAAAATGGTGCAAAACGGTTGCAAATGCTCCCCTGAAAGGTTTGGCGGTCGAAACAGAAGGCTTTTTATCACAGGAAAAGAAATCAGCCCTCGACAACTTAACCGGCAGAAAAAGATTTTTTTGAAAAAATCCCTAAGCCCCGGGGTCACAATTTCATCAAAAATCTGACTTTCGGCAATTAACTCAAAAATGGTACCAAACGGTTGCAAATGCTCTCCTGAGAGGTTTGGTGGTCGAAACAGAAGGCTTCTTATCTCGGGAAATAAATCAGCCTTCGACAAGTTAACCGAAAAAAAAAATTTTTTTCAAAAAATCCCTAAGCCCCGGGGTCACAATTTCATCAAAAATCTAACTTTCGGCAATTGACTCAAAAATGGTGCCAAACGGTTGCAAATGCTCCCCTGAAACGTTTGGCGGTCGAAACAGAAGGCTTTTTGTCACAGGAAAAGAAATCAGCCCTCGACAACTTAACCGGCAGAAAAAGATTTTTTTCAAAAAATCCCTGAGCCCTGGGGTCACAATTTCATCAAAAATCTGACTTTCGGCATTTCACTCAAAAATGGTGCAAAACGGTTGCAAATGCTCTCCTGAGAGGTTTGGCGGTCGAAATAGATGGCTTTTTATCACGGGAAATAAATCATCCCCCGACAACTTAACCGGCAGAAAAAGATTTTTTTGAAAAAATCCCTAAGCCCCGGGGTCACAATTTCATCAAAAATCTGACTTTCGGCAATTGAATCAAAAATGGAGCCAAACGGTTGCAAATGCTCCCCTGAAAGGTTTGGCGGTCGAAACAGAAGACTTTTTGTCACAGGAAAAGAAATCAGCCCTCGACAACTTAACCGGCAGAAAAAAGATTTTTTTGAAAAAATCCCTAAACCCCGGGGTCACAATTTCATCAAAAACCTGACTTTTGGCATTTCACTCAAAAATGGTGCCAAACGGGTGCAAATGCTCCCCTGAGAGTTTTGGCCCTCCAAACAGAAGGCTTTTTATCAGAGGAAAAGAAATCAGCCCAAAACAAGTTAACCGGCAGGAAATGAATTTTTTGAAAAAATCTCTAAGCCCCGGGGTCACAATTTCATCAAAAATCTGACTTTCGGCATTTCACTCAAAAATGGTGCCAAACGGTTACAAATGCTCCCCTGAGAGGTTTAGCGGTCAAAACAGAAGGCTTTTTATCACGGGAAAAGAAATCAGCCCAAAACAACTTAACCGGCAGGAAATGAATTTTTTGAAAAAATCCCTAAGCCCCGGGGTCACAATTTCATCAAAAATCTGACTTTCGGCATTTCACTCAAAAATGGTGCCAAACGGTTACAAATGCTCCCCTGAGAGGTTTAGCGGTCAAAACAGAAGGCTTTTTATCACGGGAAAAGAAAGCAGCCCTCGACAACTTAACCGGCAGAAAAAAGATTTTTTTGAAAAAATCCCTAAGCCCCGGGGTCACAATTTCATCAAAAACCTGACTTTTGGCATTTCACTCAAAAATGGTGCCAAACGGTTGCAAATGCTCCCCTGAGAGTTTTGGCCCTCCAAACCGAAGGCTTTTTATCACGGGAAAAGAAAGCCCTCGACAACTTAACCGGCAGAAAAAGATTTTTTTGAAAAAATCCCTAAGCCCCGGGGTCACAATTTCATCAAAAACCTGACTTTCGGCATTTCACTCAAAATTGGTGCAAAACGGTTACAAATGATCCCCTGAGAGGTTTAGCGGTCAAAACAGAAGGCTTTTTATCACGGGAAAAGAAATCAGGCGAGGACAACTTAACCGGCAGAAAAATATTTTTTTGAAAAAATCCCTAAGCCCCGGGATCACAATTTCATCAAAAATCTGACTTTTGGCATTTCACTCAAAAATGGTGCCAAACGGCTGCAAATGCTCCCCTGAGATGTTTGGCCGTCGAAACAGAAGGCTTTATATCACAGAGCAATAAATCAGCCATGGAACCCTTAACCAGCAGAAAAATGGTGCAAAACGGTTGCAAATGCTCCCCTGAGAGGTTTGGTGGTCGAAACAGAAGGCTTTTTATCACGGGAAATAAATCAGCCCTCGACAAGTTAACCGGCAGAAAAAGATTTTTATCAAAAAATCCCTAAGTCCCGGGGTCACAATTTCATCAAAAATCTGACTTTCGGCATTTCACTCAAAAATGGTGCAAAACGGTTGCAAATGCTCTCCTGAGAGGTTTGGTGGTCGAAATAGAAGGCTTTTTATCACGGGAAATAAATCAGCCCTCGACAACTTAACCGGTAGAAAAAGATTTTTTTGAAAAAATCCCTAAGCCCCGGGGTCACAATTTCATCAAAAACCTGACTTTTGGCATTTCACTCAAAAATGGTGCCAAACGGTTGCAAATGCTCCCGTGAGAGGTTTGGTGGTCGAAACAGAAGGCTTTTTATCACGGGAAAAGAAATCAGCCCAAGACAACTTAACCGGCAGAAAAATATTTTTTTGAAAAAATCCCTAAGCCCCGGGGTCACAATTTCATCAAAAATCTGACTTTTGGCATTTCACTCAAAAATGGTGCCAAACGGCTGCAAATGCTCCCCTGAAATGTTTGGCCGTCGAAACAGAAGGCTTTATATCACAGAGCAATAAATCAGCCATGGAACCCTTAACCGGCAGAAAAATGGTGCAAAGCGGTTGCAAATGCTCCCCTGAGAGGTTTGGTGGTCGAAACAGAAGGCTTTTTATCACGGGAAATAAATCAGCCATCGACAAGTTAACCGGCAGAAAAAGATTTTTTTCATAAAATCCCTAAGCCCCGGGGTCACAATTTCATCAAAAATCTGACTTTCGGCAATTGACTCTAAAATGGTGCCAAACGGTTAGAAATGCTCCCCTGAAAGGTTTGGCGGTCGAAACAGAAGGCTTTTTATCACAGGAAAAGAAATCAGCCCTCGACAACTTAACCGGCAGAAAAAGATTTTTTTGAAAAAATCCCTAAGCCCCGGGGTCACAATTTCATCAAAAATCTGACTTTCGGCAATTCACTCAAAAATGGTGCCAAACGGTTGCACATGCTCCCCTGAAAGGTTTGGCGTTCGAAACAGAAGGCTTTTTGTCACGGGAAACGAAATCAGGCGAGGACAACTTAACCGGCAGAAAAATATTTTTTTGAAAAAATCCCTAAGCCCCGGGGTCACAATTTCATCAAAAATCTGACTTTTGGCATTTCACTCAAAAATGGTGCCAAACGGCTGCAAATGCTCCCCTGAGATGTTTGGCCGTCGAAACAGAAGGCTTTATATCACAGAGCAATAAATCAGCCATGGAACCCTTAACCAGCAGAAAAATGGTGCAAAACGGTTGCAAATGCTCCCCTGAGAGGTTTGGTGGTCGAAACAGAAGGCTTTTTATCACGGGAAAAAAATCAGCCCTCGACAAGTTAAACGGCAGAAAAAATTTTTTTTCAAAAAATCCCTAAGCCCCGGGGTCACAATTTCATCAAAAACCTGACTTTCGGCATTTCACTCAAAAATGGTGCCAAACGGTTGCAAATGCTCCCCTGAGAGGTTTGGCGGTCGAAAAAGAAGGCTTTTTATCACAGGAAAAGAAATCAGCCCTCGACAACTTAACCGGCAGAAAAAGTTTTTTTTTTAAAAATCCCTAAGCCCCGGGGTCACAATTTCATCAAAAATCTGACTTTCGGCAATTCACTCAAAAATGGTGCCAAACGGTTGCACATGCTCCCCTGAGAGTTTTGGCCCTCCAAACAGAAGGCTTTTTATCACGGGAAAAGAAATCAGCCCAAGACAACTTAACCGGCAGAAAAAGATTTTTTTTGAAAAAATCCCTAAGCCCCGGGGTCACAATTTCATCAAAAACCTGACTTTCGGCATTTCACTCAAAATTGGTGCAAAACGGTTACAAATGCTCCCCTGAGAGGTTTGGCCGTCGAAACAGAAGGCTTTTTATCACGGGAAAAGAAATCAGCCCAAGAAAACTTAACCGGCAGAAAAAGATATTTTGAAAAAATCCCTAAGCCCCGGGGTCACAATTTCATCAAAAATCTGACTTTCGGCATTTCACTCAAAAATGGTGCAAAACGGTTACAAATGCTCCCCTGAGAGGTTTAGCGGTCAAAACAGAAGGCTTTTAATCACGGGAAAAGAAATCAGCCCTCGACAATTTAACCGGCAGAAAAAGATTTTTTTGAAAAAATCCCTAAGCCCCGGGGTCACAATTTCATCAAAAATCTGAGTTTCCGCAATTCACTCAAAAATGGTGCCAAACGGTTGCAAATGCTCCCCTGAGAGGTTTGGCCGTCGAAAAAGAAGGCTTTATATCACAGATCAAGAAATCAACCATGGATAACTTAACCAGTAGAAAAATGGTGCCAAACGGTTGCAAATGCTCCCCTGAGAGGTTTGGTGGTCGAAACAAAAGGCTTTTTATCAGGGGAAATAAATCAGCCCTCGACAACTTAACCGGCAGAAAAAGATTTTTTTGAAAAAATCCCTAAGCCCCGGGGTCACAATTTCATCAAAAACCTGACTTTCGGCATTTCACTCAAAAATGGTGCCAAACGGTTGCAAATGCTCCCCTGAGAGGTTTGGCGGTCGAAAAAGAAGGCTTTTTATCACGGGAAAAGAAATCAGCCCAGGACAACTTAACCGGCAGAAAAATATTTTTTTGAAAAAATCTCTAAGCTCCGGGGTCACAATTTCATCAAAAATCTGACTTTTGGCAATTCACTCAAAAATGGTGCCAAACGGTTGCAAATGCTCCCCTGAGAGTTTTGGCCCTCCAAACAGAAGGCTTTTTATCACGGGAAAAGAAATCGGCCCAAGACAACTTAACCGGTAGAAAAAGATTTTTTTGAAAAAATCCCTAAGCCCCGGGGTCACAATTTCATCAAAAATCTGACTTTCGGCATTTCACTCAAAAATGGTGCAAAACGGTTGCAAATGCTCTCCTGAGAGGTTTGGTGGTCGAAATAGAAGGCTTTTTATCACGGGAAATAAATCAGCCCTCGACAACTTAACCGGCAGAAAAAGATTTTTTTGAAAAAATCCCTAAGCCCCGGGGTCACAATTTCATCAAAAATCTGACTTTCGGCAATTGACTCAAAAATGGAGCCAAACGGTTGCAAATGCTCCCCTGAGAGGTTTGGCGGTCGAAGCAGAAGACTTTTTGTCACAGAAAAGAAATCAGCCCTCGACAACTTAACCGGCAGAAAAAGATTTTTTTGAAAAAATCCCTAAGCCCCGGGGTCACAATTTCATCAAAAACCTGACTTTTGGCATTTCACTCAAAAATGGTGCCAAATGGTTGCAAATGCTCCCGTGAGAGGTTTGGTGGTCGAAACAGAAGGCTTTTTATCACGGGAAAAGAAATCAGCCCAAGACAACTTAACCGGCAGAAAAATATTTTTTTGAAAAAATCCCTAAGCCCCGGGGTCACAATTTCATCAAAAATCTGACTTTTGGCATTTCACTCAAAAATGGTGCCAAACGGCTGCAAATGCTCCCCTGAGATGTTTGGCCGTCGAAACAGAAGGCTTTATATCACAGAGCAATAAATCAGCCATGGAACCCTTAACCAGCAGAAAAATGGTGCAAAACGGTTGCAAATGCTCCCCTGAGAGGTTTGGTGGTCGAAACAGAAGGCTTTTTATCACAGGAAAAGAAATCAGCCCTCGACAACTTAACCGGCAGAAAAAGATTTTTTTGAAAAAATCCCTAAGCCCCGGGGTCACAATTTCATCAAAAATCTGACTTTTGGCATTTCACTCAAAAATGGTGCCAAACGGCTGCAAATGCTCCCCTGAGATGTTTGGCCGTCGAAACAGAAGGCTTTATATCACAGAGCAATAAATCAGCCATGGAACCCTTAACCAGCAGAAAAATGGTGCAAAACGGTTGCAAATGCTCCCCTGAGAGGTTTGGTGGTCGAAACAGAAGGCTTTTTATCACGGGAAAAAAATCAGCCCTCGACAAGTTAAACGGCAGAAAAATTTTTTTTTCAAAAAATCCCTAAGCCCCGGGGTCACAATTTCATCAAAAACCTGACTTTCGGCATTTCACTCAAAAATGGTGCCAAACGGTTGCAAATGCTCCCGTGAGAGGTTTGGTGGTCGAAACTGAAGGCTTTTTATCACGGGAAAAGAAATCAGCCCAGGACAACTTAACCGGCAGAAAAAGATTTTTTTGAAAAAATCCCTAAGCCCCGGGGTCACAATTTCATCAAAAATCTGACTTTTGGCATTTCACTCAAAAATGGTGCCAAACGGCTGCAAATGCTCCCCTGAAATGTTTGGCCGTCGAAACAGAAGGCTTTATATCACAGAGCAATAAATCAGCCATGGAACCCTTAACCGGCAGAAAAATGGTGCAAAACGGTTGCAAATGCTCCCCTGAAAGGTTTGGCGGTCGAAACAGAAGGCTTTTTATCACAGGAAAAGAAATCAGCCCTCGACAACTTAACCGGCAGAAAAAGATTTTTTTGAAAAAATCCCTAAGCCCCGGGGTCACAATTTCATCAAAAATCTGACTTTCGGCAATTCACTCAAAAATGGTGCGAAACGGTTGCAAATGCTCCCCTGAGAGTTTTGGCCCTCCAAACAGAAGGCTTTTTATCACGGGAAAAGAAATCGGCTCAAGACAACTTAACCGGCAGAAAAAGATTTTTTTGAAAAAATCCCTAAGCTCCGGGGTCACAATTTCATCAAAAATCTGACTTTCGGCAATTGACTCAAAAATGGTACCAAACGGTTGCAAATGCTCTCCTGAGAGGTTTGGTGGTCGAAACAGATGGCTTCTTATCTCGGGAAATAAATCAGCCTTCGACAAGTTAACCGGCAGAAAAAGATTTTTTTCAAAAAATCCCTAAGCCCCGGGGTCACAATTTCATAAAAATCTAACTTTCGGTAATTGACTCAAAAATGGTGCCAAACGGTTGCAAATGCTCCCCTGAAACGTTTGGCGGTCGAAACAGAAGGCTTTTTGTCACAGGAAAAGAAATCAGCCCTCGACAACTTAACCGGCAGAAAAAGATTTTTTTCAAAAAATCCCTGAGCCCCGGGGTCACAATTTCATCAAAAATCTGACTTTCGGCATTTCACTCAAAAATGGTGCAAAACGGTTGCAAATGCTCTCCTGAGAGGTTTGGTGGTCGAAATAGAAGGCTTTTTATCACGGGAAATAAATCATCCCCCGACAACTTAACCGGCAGAAAAAGATTTTTTTGAAAAAATCCCTAAGCCCCGGGGTCACAATTTCATCAAAAACCTGACTTTCGGCATTTCACTCAAAAATGGTGCCAAACGGTTGCAAATGCTCCCCTGAGAGTTTTGGCCCTCCAAACAGAAGGCTTTTTATCAGAGGAAAAGAAATCAGCCCAAAACAACTTAACCGGCAGGAAATGAATTTTTTGAAAAAATCCCTAAGCCCCGGGGTCACAATTTCATCAAAAATCTGACTTTCGGCATTTCACTCAAAAATGGTGCCAAACGGTTACAAATGCTCCCCTGAGAGGTTTAGCGGTCAAAACAGAAGGCTTTTTATCACGGGAAAAGAAATCAGCCCTCGACAACTTAACCGGCAGAAAAAAGATTTTTTTGAAAAAATCCCTAAGCCCCGGGGTCACAATTTCATCAAAAACCTGACTTTCGGCATTTCACTCAAAAATAGTGCCAAACGGTTGCAAATGCTCCCCTGAGAGTTTTGGCCCTCCAAACAGAAGGCTTTTTATCACGGGAAAAGAAATCAGCCCTCGACAACTTAACCGGCAGAAAAAGATTTTTTTGAAAAAATCCCTAAGCCCCGGGGTCACAATTTCATCAAAAACCTGACTTTCGGCATTTCACTCAAAATTGGTGCAAAACGGTTACAAATGCTCCCCTGAGAGGTTTAGCGGTCAAAACAGAAGGCTTTTTATCACGGGAAAAGAAATCAGGCGAGGACAACTTAACCGGCAGAAAAAGATTTTTTTGAAAAAATCCCTAAGCCCCGGGGTCACAATTTCATCAAAAATCTGACTTTTGGCATTTCACTCAAAAATGGTGCCAAACGGCTGCAAATGCTCCCCTGAAATGTTTGGCCGTCGAAACAGAAGGCTTTTTATCACAGGAAAAGAAATCAGCCCTCGACAACTTAACCGGCAGAAAAAGATTTTTTTGAAAAAATCCCTAAGCCCCGGGGTCACAATTTCATCAAAAATCTGACTTTCGGCAATTCACTCAAAAATGGTGCGAAACGGTTGCAAATGCTCCCCTGAGAGTTTTGGCCCTCCAAACAGAAGGCTTTTTATCACGGGAAAAGAAATCGGCTCAAGACAACTTAACCGGCAGAAAAAGATTTTTTTGAAAAAATCCCTAAGCTCCGGGGTCACAATTTCATCAAAAATCTGACTTTCGGCAATTGACTCAAAAATGGTACCAAACGGTTGCAAATGCTCTCCTGAGAGGTTTGGTGGTCGAAACAGAAGGCTTCTTATCTCGGGAAATAAATCAGCCTTCGACAAGTTAACCGGCAGAAAAAGATTTTTTTCAAAAAATCCCTAAGCCCCGGGGTCACAATTTCATCAAAAATCTAACTTTCGGCAATTGACTCAAAAATGGTGCCAAACGGTTGCAAATGCTCCCCTGAAACGTTTGGCGGTCGAAACAGAAGGCTTTTTGTCACAGGAAAAGAAATCAGCCCTCGACAACTTAACCGGTAGAAAAAGATTTTTTTCAAAAAATCCCTAAGCCCCGGGGTCACAATTTCATCAAAAATCTGACTTTCGGCATTTCACTCAAAAATGGTGCAAAACGGTTGCAAATGCTCCCCTGAGAGGTTTGGTGGTCGAAATAGAAGGCTTTTTATCACGGGAAATAAATCATCCCCCGACAACTTAACCGGCAGAAAAAGATTTTTTTGAAAAAATCCCTAAGCCCCGGGGTCACAATTTCATCAAAAATCTGACTTTCGGCAATTGAATCAAAAATGGAGCCAAACGGTTGCAAATGCTCCCCTGAAAGGTTTGGCGGTCGAAACAGAAGACTTTTTGTCACAGGAAAAGAAATCAGCCCTCGACAACTTAACCGGCAGAAAAAAGATTTTTTTGAAAAAATCCCTAAGCCCCGGGGTCACAATTTCATCAAAAACCTGACTTTCGGCATTTCACTCAAAAATGGTGCCAAACGGTTGCAAATGCTCCCCTGAGAGTTTTGGCCCTCCAAACAGAAGGCTTTTTATCACGGGAAAAGAAATCAGCCCAAAACAACTTAACCGGCAGGAAATGAATTTTTTGAAAAAATCCCTAAGCCCCGGGGTCACAATTTCATCAAAAATCTGACTTTCGGCATTTCACTCAAAAATGGTGCCAAACGGTTACAAATGCTCCCCTGAGAGGTTTAGCGGTCAAAACAGAAGGCTTTTTATCACGGGAAAAGAAATCAGCCCTCGACAACTTAACCGGCAGAAAAAAGATTTTTTTGAAAAAATCCCTAAGCCCCGGGGTCACAATTTCATCAAAAACCTGACTTTCGGCATTTCACTCAAAAATGGTGCCAAACGGTTGCAAATGCTCCCCTGAGAGTTTTGGCCCTCCAAACAGAAGGCTTTTTATCACGGGAAAAGAAATCAGCCCAAAACAACTTAACCGGCAGGAAATGAATTTTTTGAAAAAATCCCTAAACCCCGGGGTCACAATTTCATCAAAAATCTGACTTTCGGCATTTCACTCAAAAATGGTGCCAAACGGTTACAAATGCTCCCCTGAGAGGTTTAGCGGTCAAAACAGAAGGCTTTTTATCACGGGAAAAGAAATCAGCCCTCGACAACTTAACCGGCAGAAAAAAGATTTTTTTGAAAAAATCCCTAAGCCCCGGGGTCACAATTTCATCAAAAACCTGACTTTCGGCATTTCACTCAAAAATGGTGCAAAACGGTTGCAAATGCTCCCCTGAGAGTTTTGGCCCTCCAAACAGAAGGCTTTTTATCAGAGGAAAAGAAATCAGCCCAAAACAACTTAACCGGCCGGAAATGAATTTTTTGAAAAAATCCCTAAGCCCCGGGGTCACAATTTCATCAAAAATCTGACTTTCGGCATTTCACTCAAAAATGGTGCCAAACGGTTACAAATGCTCCCCTGAGAGGTTTAGCGGTCAAAACAGAAGGCTTTTTATCACGGGAAAAGAAATCAGCCCTCGACAACTTAACCGGCAGAAAAAAGATTTTTTTGAAAAAATCCCTAAGCCCCGGGGTCACAATTTCATCAAAAACCTGACTTTCGGCATTTCACTCAAAAATGGTGCCAAACGGTTGCAAATGCTCCCCTGAGAGTTTTGGCCCTCCAAACAGAAGGCTTTTTATCACGGGAAAAGAAATCAGCCCTCGACAACTTAACCGGCAGAAAAAGATTTTTTTGAAAAAATCCCTAAGCCCCGGGGTCACAATTTCATCAAAAACCTGACTTTCGGCATTTCACTCAAAATTGGTGCAAAACGGTTACAAATGCTCCCCTGAGAGGTTTAGCGGTCAAAACAGAAGGCTTTTTATCACGGGAAAAGAAATCAGGCGAGGACAACTTAACCGGCAGAAAAATATTTTTTTGAAAAAATCCCTAAGCCTCGGGGTCACAATTTCATCAAAAATCTGACTTTTGGCATTTCACTCAAAAATGGTGCCAAACGGCTGCAAATGCTCCCCTGAGAGGTTTGGTGGTCGAAACAGAAGGCTTTTTATCACGGGAAATAAATCAGCCCTCGACAACTTAACCGGCAGAAAAAGATTTTTTTGAAAAAATCCCTAAGCCCCGGGGTCACAATTTCATCAAAAATCTGACTTTCGGCAATTGACTCAAAAATGGTACCAAACGGTTGCAAATGCTCCCCTGAGAGGTTTGGCCGTCGAAAAAGATGGCTTTATATCACAGAACAAGAAATCAACAATGGATAACTTAACCAGCAGAAAAATGGTGCCAAACGGTTGCAAATGCTTCCCTGAGAGGTTTGTTGGTAGAAACAGAAGGCTTTTTATCAGAGGAAAAGAAATCAGCCCAAAACAACTTAACCGGCAGAAAATGATTTTTTTGAAAAAACCCCTAAGCCCCGGGGTCACAATTTCATCAAAAATCTGACTTTCGGCAATTCACTCAAAAATGGTGCCAAACGGTTGCAAATGCTCCCCTGAGAGTTTTGGCCCTCCAAACAGTAGGCTTTTTATCACGGGAAAAGAAATCAGCCCAAAACAACTTAACCGGCAGGAAATGAATTTTTTGAAAAAATCCCTAAGCCCCGGGGTCACAATTTCATCAAAAACCTGACTTTCGGCATTTCACTCAAAAATGGTGCAAAACGGTTGCAAATGCTCCCGAGAGGTTTGGCCGTCGAAAAAGAAGGCTTTATATCAAAGAGCAAGAAATCAACCATGGACAACTTAACTGGCAGAAAAATGGAGCCAAACGGTTGCAAATGCTCCCCTGAGAGGTTTCGTGGTCGAAACAGAAGGCTTTTTATCAGGGGAAAAGAAATCAGCCCTCGACAACTTAACTGGCAGAAAAAGATTTTTTTGAAAAAATCCCTAAGCCCCGGGGTCACAATTTCATCAAAAATCTGACTTTCGGCATTTCACTCAAAAATGGTGCAAAACGGTTACAAATGCTCCCCTGAGAGGTTTAGCGGTCAAAACAGAAGGCTTTTAATCACGGGAAAAGAAATCAGCCCTCGACAACTGAACCGGCAGAAAAAGATTTTTTTGAAAAAATCCCTAAGGCCCGGGGTCACAATTTCATCAAAAATCTGACTTTCGGCAATTCACTCAAAAATGGTGCCAAACGGTTGCAAATGCTCCCCTGAGAGGTTTGGCCGTCGAAAATGAAGGCTTTATATCACAGAACAAGAAATCAACCATGGATAACTTAACCAGCAGAAAAATAGTGCCAAACGGTTGCAAATGCTCCCCTGAGAGGTTTCGTGGTCGAAACAGAAGGCTTTTTATCAGCGGAAAAGAAATCAGCCCTCGACAACTTAACTGGCAGAAAAAGATTTTTTTGAAAAAATCCCTAAGCCCCGGGGTCACAATTTCATCAAAAATCTGACTTTCGGCAATTCACTCAAAAATGGTGCCAAACGGTTGCAAATGCTGCCCTGAGAGGTTTGGCGGTCGAAACAGAAGGCTTTTTATCACGGGAAAAGAAATCAAGCCAAGACAACTTAACTGGCAGAAAAAGATTTTTTTGAAAAAATCCCTAAGCCCCGGGGTCACAATTTCATCAAAAATCTGACTTTCGGTATTTCACTCAAAAATGGTGCAAAACGGTTGCAAATGCTCCCGTGAGAGGTTTGGCAGACGAAACAGAAGGCTTTTTATCACGGGAAAAGAAATCAGCCCTCGACAACTTAACCGGCAGAAAAAGATTTTTTTGAAAAAATCCCTAAGCCCCGGGGTCACAATTTCATCAAAAACCTGACTTTCGGCATTTCACTCAAAAATGGTGCAAAACGGTTGCAAATGAGAGCTTTGGCCGTCGAAACAGAAGGCTTTTTATCATAGGAAAAGAAATCAGCCATGGACAACTTAACCGGCAGAAAAATGGTGCCAAACGGTTGCAAATGCTCCCGTGAGACGTTTGGCGGTCGAAACAGAAGGCCTTTTATCACAGGAAAAGAAATCAGCCCTCGACAACTCAACCGGGATAAATTTTTTTTGTTTTTGAAAAATCACTAAGCCCCGGGGTCACAATTAAATAAAAAATCTGACTTTCGGCAATTCACTCAAAAATAGTGCCAAACGGTTCCAAATGCTCACCTGAGAGGTTTGGCGGGGGAAACAGAAGGCTTTTTATCGCAGGACAGGAAATCAGCCCTCGACAACTTCATCCGTAGAAAAAGATTTCATCAAAAATCTGACTTTCGGCAATTCACTCAAAAATGGTGCCAAACGGTTGCAAATGGTCCTCTGAGAGGTTTGGCGGTCGAAACAGAAGGCTTTTTATCACAGGACAGGAAATCAGCCCCCGACAACTTAACCAGGAGAAAAAGATTTTTTTGAAAAAATCGCTAATGCTCCCCTGAGAGGTTGTCCACCGCCTGTACACCGTCCCTCAGACCATTTGGTGTAAGAAAAAAATGAACAAATTCCTATGCACCACAAGTAGCCCAGAGATGCATTTTAAATAAATGCACACATAAAGTAGGAGTAAAGTAGGTGTAAACTAGGAGTAAACTAGGTGTAAACTAGGAGTAAAGTAGGTGTAAACTAGGAGTAAACTAGGTGTAAACTAGGAGTAAAGTAGGTGTAAACTAGGAGTAAAGTAGGAATAAAGTAGGTGTAAACTAGGAGTAAAGTAGGTTTAAACTAGGAGTAAAGTAGGAGTAAAGTAGGTGTAAACTAGGAGTAAACTAGGAGTAAAGTAGGTGTAAACTAGGAATAAACTAGGTGTAAAGTAGGTGTAAACTAGGTGTAAACTAGGTGTAAACTAGGAGTAAAGTAGGTGTAAAGTAGGAGTAAAGTAAGTGTAAAGTAGGTGTAAACTAGGAGTAAAGTAGGTGCAAACTAGGAGTAAACTAGGTGTAAAGTAGGAGTAGACTAGGTGTAAAGTAGGTGTGAAGTAGGTGCAAACTAGGAGTAAACTAGGTGTAAAGGAGGAGTAGACTAGGTGTAAACTAGGAGTAAGGCAGGAGTAAATTAGCCAATCACATGCAGCCCATTGTGTAAATAATGTATATAAAGCAGATACTTTGAGGGAACATCCATTCCTCCTCACCACTATGAGCTGAATAAAGAGCATGAAATCCACTCTCGACTCTGAGTATATTTCATTCTCAAACTCTCCAACACTTCTCTGATGAAAAAAGGGATGTCCTATTCAATAATAAATAAATAATAATAATAGTTTTATTATTTATACCCCACCCATCTGACTGGGTCGTGCCAGCCACGCTCAGCAGCTTGCAGGATAAAATAATATACAATAAAACATGAAACTTTTTTTAACTATATGCCTACTATATGGAAGTTAACAACTGGACAACAGAAATGGATTGTACACACTCTAATGGTAGCTGAGAGGCTGATATTGATAAACTGGAAGAGTAAAGAGATGATCTCCTTTAATCGATGGATTGATAATATGGTAAAACTTGCAACCTGTGAACAGACTGCTTACAAACATAGACTGCTTGGATAAATACGACAGTATTTCGAATGAATTTGTACAAAATGTAGTTGACTAATATATATTAGGGCGCGGTCACAATTTCATCAACAATCTGACTTTTGGGAATTCACTCAAAAATGGTGCCCAGCTGTTGCAAATGTTCGCCTGAGAGGTTTTTCAGTCAAAACAGAAGGATTTTTATCGCAAGACAGGAAATCAGCCCTCGACAACTTCATCCGTAGAAAAAGATTTCATCAAAAATCTGACTTTCGGCAATTCACTCCAAATGGTGCCAAACGGTTGCAAATGCTCCCCTGAAAGCTTTGGCGGTCGAAACAGAAGGCTTTTTATCACAGGAAAAGAAATCAGCCCAAGACAACTTAATCAGAAGAAAAATATTTTTTTGAAAAAATCCCGAAGCCCCGGGGTCACAATTTCATCAAAATTCTGACTTTCGGCATTTCACTCAAAAATGGTGCGAAACGGTTGCAAATGCTCCCCTGAGAGGTTTGGCGGTCGAAACAGAAGGCTTTATATCACAGAGCAAGAAATCCACCATGGACAACTTAACCGGCAGAAAAACATTTTTTTGAAAAAATCCCTAAACCCCGGGGTCACAATTTCATCAAAAATCTGACTTTTGGCATTTCACTCAAAAATGATGCCGAACGGTTCCAAATGCTCCCGTGAGAGGTTTGGCGGTCGAAACAGAAGCCTTTTTATCACTGGAAAAGAAATCAGCCCTCGACAACTTAACCGGCAGAAATTTTTTTTTTGCAAAAATCCCTAAACCCCGGGGTCACAATTTCATCAAAAATCTGACTTTCGGCATTTCACTCAAAAATGGTGCCAAACGGTTGCAAATGCTCCCGTGAGAGGTTTGGCTGTCGAAACAGAAGGCTTTTTATCACAGGAAAAGAAATCAGCCCTCGACAACTTAACTGACAGAAAAATTTTTTTTTGAAAAAATCCCTAAGCCCCGGGGTCACATTTTCATCAAAAATCTGACTTTCGGCATTTCACTCAAAAATGGTGCAAAACGGTTGCAAATGCTCCCCTGAAAGGTTTGGTGGTCGAAACAGAAGGCTTTTTATCACAGGAAAAGAAATCAGCCCTCGACAACTTAACTGACAGAAAAAGATTTTTTTGAAAAAATCCCTAAGCCCCGGGGTCACATTTTCATCAAAAATCTGACTTTCGGCATTTCACTCAAAAATGGTGCCAAACGGTTGCAAATGCTCCCCTGAGAGGTTTGGCCGTCGAAAAAGAAGGCTTTATATCAAAGAGCAAGAAATCAACCATGGACAACTTAGCTGGCAGAAAAATGGAGCCAAACGGTTGCAAATGCTCCCCTGAGAGGTTTGGTGGTCGAAACAGAAGGCTTTTTATCAGGGGAAAAGAAATCAGCCCTCGACAACTTAACTGGCAGAAAAAGATTTTTTTGAAAAAATCCCTAAGCCCCGGGGTCACAATTTCATCAAAAATCTGACTTTCGGCAATTCACTCAAAAATGGTGCAAAACGGTTGCAAATGCTCCCGTGAGAGGTTTGGCCGTCGAAAAAAAAGGCTTTATATCAAAGAGCAAGAAATGAACCATGGACAACTTAACTGGGTGAAAAATGGAGCCAAATGGTTGCAAATGCTCCCCTGAGAGGTTTCGAGGTCGAAACAGAAGGCTTTTTATCAGGGGAAAAGAAATCAGCCCTCGACAACTAGACCGGCACAAAAAGATTTTTTGAAAAAATCCCTCAGCCCCGGCGTCACAATTTCATCAAAAATCTGACTTTCGGCATTTCACTCAAAAATGGTGCAAAATGGTTGCAAATGCTCCCGTGAGAGGTTTGGCAGACGAAACAGAAGGCTTTTTATCACGGGAAAAGAAATCAGCCCTCGACAACTTAACCGGCAGAAAAAGATTTTTTTTAAAAAATCCCTAAACCCGGGGTCACAATTTCATCAAAAATCTGACATTCGGCATTTCACTCAAAAATGGTGCCAAACGGTTGCAAATGCTCCCCTGAGAGGTTTGGCCGTCGAAAAAGAAGGCTTTTAATCACGGGAAAAGAAATCAGCCCTCAACAACTTAACCGGCAGAAAAAGATTTTTTTGAAAAAATCCCTAAGCCCCGGGGTCACAATTTCATCAAAAATCTGACTTTCGGCATTTCACTCAAAAATGGTGCCAGACGGTTGCAAATGCTCCCCTGAGAGGTTTGGCCGTCGAAAAAGAAGGCTTTATATCAAAGAGCAAGAAATCAACCATGGACAACTTAGCTGGCAGAAAAATGGAGCCAAACGGTTGCAAATGCTCCCCTGAGAGGTTTGGTGGTCGAAACAGAAGGCTTTTTATCAGGGGAAAAGAAATCAGCCCTCGACAACTTAACTGGCAGAAAAAGATTTTTTTGAAAAAATCCCTAAGCCCCGGGGTCACAATTTCATCAAAAATCTGACTTTCGGCAATTCACTCAAAAATGGTGCAAAACGGTTGCAAATGCTCCCGTGAGAGGTTTGGCCGTCGAAAAAAAAGGCTTTATATCAAAGAGCAAGAAATGAACCATGGACAACTTAACTGGGTGAAAAATGGAGCCAAATGGTTGCAAATGCTCCCCTGAGAGGTTTCGAGGTCGAAACAGAAGGCTTTTTATCAGGGGAAAAGAAATCAGCCCTCGACAACTTAACTGGCAGAAAAAGATTTTTTTGAAAAAATCCCTCAGCCCCGGCGTCACAATTTCATCAAAAATCTGACTTTCGTCAATTCACTCAAAAATGGTGCCAAACGGTTGCAAATGCTCCCCTGAGAGTTTTGGCCCTCCAAACAGAAGGCTTTTTATCACGGGAAAAGAAATCAGCCCAAGACAACTTAACCGGCAGAAAAAGATTTGTTTGAAAAAATCCCTAAGCCCCGGGGTCACAATTTCATCAAAAAGCTGACTTTCGGCATTTCACTCAAAAATGGTGCAAAACGGTTACAAATGCTCCCCTGAGAGGTTTAGCGGTCAAAACAGAAGGCTTTTAATCACGGGAAAAGAAATCAGCCCTCGACAACTTAACCGGCAGAAAAAGATTTTTTTGAAAAAATCCCTAAGGCCCGGGGTCACAATTTCATCAAAAATCTGACTTTCGGCAATTCACTAAAAAATGGTGCCAAACGGTTGCAAATGCTCCCCTGAGAGGTTTGGCCATCGAAAAAGAAGGCTTTATATCACAGAACAAGAAATCAACCATGGATAACTTAACCAGCAGAAAAATGGTGCCAAACGGTTGCAAATGCTCCCCTGAGAGGTTTGGTGGTCGAAACAGAAGGCTTTTTATCAGGGGAAAAGAAATCAGCCCTCGACAACTTAACCGGCAGAAAAAGATTTTCTTGAAAAAATCCGTAAGCCCCGGGGTCACAATTTCATCAAAAATCTGACTTTCGGCATTTCACTCAAAAATGGTGCCAAACGGTTGCAAATGCTCCCCTGAGAGGTTTGGCAGTCGAAACAGAAGGCTATTAATCACGGGGAAAGAAATCAGCCCTCGACAACTTAACCGGCAGAAAAAGATTTTTTTGAAAAAATCCCTAATTTCATCAAAAATCTGACTTTCGGCAATTCACTCAAAAATGGTGCCAAACGGTTGCAAATGCTCCCCTGAGAGGTTTGGCCGTCGAAAAAAAAAAGGCTTTATATCAAAGAGCAAGAAATCAACCATGGACAACTTAACTGGGTGAAAAATGGAGCCAAATGGTTGCAAATGCTCCCCTGAGAGGTTTCGAGGTCGAAACAGAAGGCTTTTTATCAGGGGAAAAGAAATCAGCCCTCGACAACTTAACTGGCAGAAAAAGATTTTTTTGAAAAAATCCCTAAGCCCCGGGGTCACAATTTCATCAAAAATCTGACTTTCGGCATTTCACTCAAAAATGGTGCAAAACGGTTGCAAATGCTCCCGTGAGAGGTTTGGCAGACGAAACAGAAGGCTTTTTATCACGGGAAAAGAAATCAGCCCTCGACAACTTAACCGGCAGAAAAAGATTTTTTTTAAAAAATCCCTAAGCCCCGGGGTCAAAATTTCATCAAAAATCTGACTTTGGGCATTTCACTCAAAAATGGTGCCAAACGGTTGCAAATGCTCCCCTGAGAGGTTTGGCGGTCGAAACAGAAGGCTTTTAATCACGGGAAAAGAAATCAGCCCTCAACAACTTAACGGGCAGAAAAAGATTTTTTTGAAAAAATCCCTAAGCCCCGGGGTCACAATTTCATCAAAAATCTTACTTTCGGCAATTCACTCAAAAATGGTGCTAAACGGTTGCAATTGCTCCCGTGAAAGGTTTGGCGGTCGAAACAGAAGGCTTTTTATCACAGGAGAAGAAATCAGCCATCGACAACTTAACCGGCGGAAAAATATTTTTTGAAAAAATCCCTAAGCCCCGGGGTCACAATTTCAGCAAAAATCTGACTTTTGGCAATTCACTCAAAAATGGTGCTAAACGATTGCAAATGCTCCCGTGAAAGGTTTGGCGGTCGAAACAGAAGGCTTTTTATCACAGGAGAAGAAATCAGCCCTCGACAACTTAACCGGCAGAAAAATATTTTTTGAAAAAATCCCTAAGCCCCGGGGTCACAGTTTCAGCAAAAATCTGACTTTTGGAAATTCACTCAAAAATGGTGCTAAACGGTTGCAAATGCTCCCGTGAAAGGTTTGGCGGTCGAAACCGAAGGCTTTTTATCACAGGAGAAGAAATCAGCCCTCGACAACTTAACCGGCGGAAAAATATTTTTTGAAAAAATCCCTAAGCCCCGGGGTCACAATTTCAGCAAAAATCTGACTTTTGGCAATTCACTCAAAAATGGTGCTAAACGGTTGCAAATGCTCCCGTGAAAGGTTTGGCGAACGAAACAGAAGGCTTTTTATCACAGGACAAGAAATCAGCCCTCGAAAACTTAAGCGGAGGAAAAATATTTTTTGAAAAAATCCATAAGCTCCGGGGTCATAATTTCAGCAAAAATCTGACTTTTGGCAATTCACTCAAAAATGGTGCTAAACGGTTGCAAATGCTCCCGTGAAAGGTTTGGCGGTCGAAACAGAAGGCTTTTTATCACAGGACAAGAAATCAGCCCTCGAAAACTTAAGCGGCGGAAAAATATTTTTTGAAAAAATCCCTAAGCCCCGGGGTCACAATTTCAGCAAAAATCTGACTTTTGGCAATTCACTCAAAAATGATGCCAAACTGTTGCAAATGCTCCCCTGAAAGCTTTTGCGAAGGAAACAGAAGGCTTTTTATCACAGGAGAAGAATTCAGCCCTCGACAACTAAACCGGCAGAAAAATATTTTTTGAAAAAATCCCTAAGCCCCGGGGTCACAATTTCTGAAAAAATCTGACTTTTGGCAATTCACTCAAAAATGGTGCTAAACGTTTGCAAATGCTCCCGTGAAAGGTTTGGCGGTCGAAACAGAAGGCTTTTTATCACAGGAGAAGAAATCAGCCCTCAAAAACTTAAGCGGCGGAAAAATATTATTTGAAAAAATCCCTAAGCCCCGGGGTCACAATTTCAGCAAAAATCTGACTTTTGGCAATTCACTCAAAAATGGTGCTAAACGGTTGCAAATGCTCCCGTGAAAGGTTTGGCGGTCGAAACAGAAGGCTTTTTATCACAGGACAAGAAATCAGCCCTCAACAACTTGACCGGCGGAAAAAGTTTTTTTGAAAAAATCCCTAAGCCCCGGGGTCACAATTTCAGCAAAAATCTGACTTTTGGCAATTCAATCAAAAATGGTGCTAAACGATTGCAAATGCTCCCGTGAAAGGTTTGGCGGTCGAAACAGAAGGCTTTTTATCACAGGAGAAGAAATCAGCCCTCAAAAACTTAAGCGGCAGAAAAATATTTTTTGAAAAAATCCCTAAGCCCCGGGGTCACAGTTTCAGCAAAAATCTGACTTTTGGCAATTCACTCAAAAATGGTGCTAAACGGTTGCAAATGCTCCCGTGAAAGGTTTGGCGGTCGAAACCGAAGGCTTTTTATCACAGGAGAAGAAATCAGCCCTCGACAACTTAACCGGCGGAAAAATATTTTTTGAAAAAATCCCTAAGCCCCGGGGTCACAATTTCAGCAAAAATCTGACTTTTGGCAATTCACTCAAAAATGGTGCTAAACGGTTGCAAATGCTCCCGTGAAAGGTTTGGCGAACGAAACAGAAGGCTTTTTATCACAGGACAAGAAATCAGCCCTCGAAAACTTAAGCGGCGGAAAAATATTTTTTGAAAAAATCCCTAAGCCCCGGGGTCACAATTTCAGCAAAAATCTGACTTTTGGCAATTCACTCAAAAATGATGCCAAACTGTTGCAAATGCTCCCCTGAAAGCTTTTGCGAAGGAAACAGAAGGCTTTTTATCACAGGAGAAGAAATCAGCCCTCGACAACTAAACCGGCGGAAAAAGATTTTTTGAAAAAATCCCTAAGCCCCGGGGTCACAATTTCTGAAAAAATCTGACCTTTGGCAATTCACTCAAAAATGGTGCTAAACGGTTGCAAATGCTCCCGTTAAAGTTTGGCGGTCGAAACAGAAGGCTTTTTATCACAAGAGAAGAAATCAGCCCTCGACAACTAAACCGGCGGAAAAAGATTTTTTGAAAAAATCCCTAAGCTCCGGGGTCATAATTTCAGCAAAAATCTGACTTTTGGCAATTCACTCAAAAATGGTGCTAAACGGTTGCAAATGCTCCCGTGAAAGGTTTGGCGGTCGAAACAGAAGGCTTTTTATCAGAGGACAAGAAATCAGCCCTCGAAAACTTAAGCGGCGGAAAAATATTTTTTGAAAAAATCCCTAAGGCCCGGGGTCACAATTTCAGCAAAAATCTGACTTTTGGCAATTCACTCAAAAATGATGCCAAACTGTTGCAAATGCTCCCCTGAAAGCTTTTGCGAAGGAAACAGAAGGCTTTTTATCACAGGAGAAGAAATCAGCCCTCGACAACTAAACCGGCAGAAAAAGATTTTTTTGAAAAAATCCCTCAGCCCCGGCGTCACAATTTCATCAAAAATCTGACTTTCGGCAATTCACTCAAAAATGGTGCAAAACGGTTGCAAATGCTCCCGTGAGAGGTTTGGCCGTCGAAAAAAAAGGCTTTATATCAAAGAGCAAGAAATGAACCATGGACAACTTAACTGGGTGAAAAATGGAGCCAAATGGTTGCAAATGCTCCCCTGAGAGGTTTCGAGGTCGAAACAGAAGGGTTTTTATCACGGGAAAAGAAATCAGCCCTCGACAACTTAACTGGCAGAAAAAGATTTTTTTGAAAAAATCCCTCAGCCCCGGCGTCACAATTTCATCAAAAATCTGACTTTCGGCAATTCACTCAAAAATGGTGCCAAACGGTTCCAAATGCTCCCGTGAGAGGTTTGGCGGTCGAAACAGAAGCCTTTTTATCACTGGAAAAGAAATCAGCCCTCGACAACTTAACCGGCAGAAATTTTTTTTTTGCAAAAATCCCTAAACCCCGGGGTCACAATTTCATCAAAAATCTGACTTTCGGCAATTCACTCAAAAATGGTGCCAAACGGTTGCAAATGCTCCCCTGAGAGTTTTGGCCCTCCAAACAGAAGGCTTTTTATCACGGGAAAAGAAATCAGCCCAAGACAACTTAACCGGCAGAAAAAGATTTGTTTGAAAAACTCCCTAAGCCCCGGGGTCACAATTTCATCAAAAAGCTGACTTTCGGCATTTCACTCAAAAATGGTGCAAAACGGTTACAAATGCTCCCCTGAGAGGTTTAGCGGTCAAAACAGAAGGCTTTTAATCACGGGAAAAGAAATCAGCCCTCGACAACTTAACCGGCAGAAAAAGATTTTTTTGAAAAAATCCCTAAGGCCCGGGGTCACAATTTCATCAAAAATCTGACTTTCGGCAATTCACTAAAAAATGGTGCCAAACGGTTGCAAATGCTCCCCTGAGAGGTTTGGCCATCGAAAAAGAAGGCTTTATATCACAGAACAAGAAATCAACCATGGATAACTTAACCAGCAGAAAAATGGTGCCAAACGGTTGCAAATGCTCCCCTGAGAGGTTTGGTGGTCGAAACAGAAGGCTTTTTATCAGGGGAAAAGAAATCAGCCCTCGACAACTTAACCGGCAGAAAAAGATTTTCTTGAAAAAATCCGTAAGCCCCGGGGTCACAATTTCATCAAAAATCTGACTTTCGGCATTTCACTCAAAAATGGTGCCAAACGGTTGCAAATGCTCCCCTGAGAGGTTTGGCAGTCGAAACAGAAGGCTATTAATCACGGGGAAAGAAATCAGCCATCGACAACTTAACCGGCAGAAAAAGATTTTTTTGAAAAAATCACTAATTTCATCAAAAATCTGACTTTCGCCAATTCACTCAAAAATGGTGCCAAACGGTTGCAAATGCTCCCCTGAGAGGTTTGGCCATCGAAAAAAAAAAGGCTTTATATCAAAGAGCAAGAAATCAACCATGGACAACTTAACTGGGTGAAAAATGGAGCCAAATGGTTGCAAATGCTCCCCTGAGAGGTTTCAAGGTCGAAACAGAAGGCTTTTTATCAGGGGAAAAGAAATCAGCCCTCGACAACTTAACTGGCAGAAAAAGATTTTTTTGAAAAAATCCCTAAGCCCCGGGGTCACAATTTCATCAAAAATCTGACTTTCGGCATTTCACTCAAAAATGGTGCAAAACGGTTGCAAATGCTCCCGTGAGAGGTTTGGCAGACGAAACAGAAGGCTTTTTATCACGGGAAAAGAAATCAGCCCTCGACAACTTAACCGGCAGAAAAAGATTTTTTTGAAAAAATCACTAATTTCATCAAAAATCTGACTTTCGGCAATTCACTCAAAAATGGTGCCAAACGGTTGCAAATGCTCCCCTGAGAGGTTTGGCCGTCGAAAAAAAAAGGCTTTATATCAAAGAGCAAGAAATCAACCATGGACAACTTAACTGGGTGAAAAATGGAGCCAAATGGTTGCAAATGCTCCCCTGAGAGGTTTCGAGGTCGAAACAGAAGGCTTTTTATCAGGGGAAAAGAAATCAGCCCTCGACAACTTAACTGGCAGAAAAAGATTTTTTTGAAAAGATCCCTAAGCCCCGGGGTCACAATTTCATCAAAAATCTGACTTTCGGCATTTCACTCAAAAATGGTGCAAAACGGTTGCAAATGCTCCCGTGAGAGGTTTGGCAGACGAAACAGAAGGCTTTTTATCACGGGAAAAGAAATCAGCCCTCGACAACTTAACCGGCAGAAAAAGATTTTTTTAAAAAAATCCCTAAGCCCCGGGGTCAAAATTTCATCAAAAAGCTGACTTTCGGCATTTCACTCAAAAATGGTGCCAAACGGTTGCAAATGCTCCCCTGAGAGGTTTGGCGGTCGAAACAGAAGGCTTTTAATCACGGGAAAAGAAATCAGCCCTCAACAACTTAACGGGCAGAAAAAGATTTTTTTGAAAAAATCCCTAAGCCCCGGGGTCACAATTTCATCAAAAATCTTACTTTCGGCAATTCACTCAAAAATGGTGCTAAACGGTTGCAATTGCTCCCGTGAAACGTTTGGCGGTCGAAACAGAAGGCTTTTTATCACAGGAGAAGAAATCAGCCCTCGACAACTAAACCGGCGGAAAAAGATTTTTTGAAAAAATCCCTAAGCTCCGGGGTCACAATTTCTGAAAAAATCTGACTTTTGGAAATTCACTCAAAAATGGTGCTAAACGGTTGCAAATGCTCCCGTGAAAGGTTTGGCGGTCGAAACAGAAGGCTTTTTATCACAGGAGAAGAAATCAGCCCTCAACAACTTGACCGGCGGAAAAAGATTTTTTGTAAAAATCCCTAAGCCCCGGGGTCACAATTTCAGCAAATATCTGACCTTTGGCAATTTACTTAAAAATTGTGCTAAACGGTTGCAAATGCTCCCGTGAAAGGTTTGGCGGTCGAAACAGAAGGCTTTTTATCACAGGACAAGAAATCAGCCCTCGAAAACTTAAGCGGCGGAAAAATATTTTTTGAAAAAATCCCTAAGGCCCGGGGTCACAATTTCAGCAAAAATCTGACTTTTGGCAATTCACTCAAAAATGATGCCAAACTGTTGCAAATGCTCCCCTGAAAGCTTTTGCGAAGGAAACAGAAGGCTTTTTATCACAGGAGAAGAAATCAGCCCTCGACAACTAAACCGGCAGAAAAATATTTTTTGAAAAAATCCCTAAGCCCCGGGGTCACAATTTCAGCAAAAATCTGACTTTTGGCAATTCACTCAAAAATGGTGCTAAACGTTTGCAAATGCTCCCGTGAAAGGTTTGGCGGTCGAAACAGAAGGCTTTTTATCACAGGAGAAGAAAACAGCCCTCGACAACTTAACCGGCGGAAAAAGATTTTTTGAAAAAATCCCTAAGTCCCGGGGTCACAATTTCAGCAAAAATCTGACTTTTGGCAATTCACTCAAAAATGATGCCAAACTGTTGCAAATGCTCCCCTGAAAGCTTTTGCGAAGGAAACAGAAGGCTTTTTATCACAGGAGAAGAAATCAGCCCTCGACAACTAAACCGGCAGAAAAATATTTTTTGAAAAAATCCCTAAGCCCCGGGGTCACAATTTCTGAAAAAATCTGACTTTTGGCAATTCACTCAAAAATGGTGCTAAACGTTTGCAAATGCTCCCGTGAAAGGTTTGGCGGTCGAAATAGAAGGCTTTTTATCACAGGAGAAGAAATCAGCCATCGACAACTTAACCGGCGGAAAAATATTTTTTGAAAAAATCCCTAAGCCCCGGGGTCACAATTTCTGAAAAAATCTGACTTTTGGCAATTCAATCAAAAATGGTGCTAAACGATTGCAAATGATCCCGTGAAAGGTTTGGCGGTCGAAACAGAAGGCTTTTTATCACAGGAGAAGAAATCAGCCCTCGACAACTTAACCGGCGGAAAAATATTTTTTGAAAAAATCCCTAAGCCCCGGGGTCACAGTTTCAGCAAAAATCTGACTTTTGGAAATTCACTCAAAAATGGTGCTAAACGGTTGCAAATGCTCCCGTGAAAGGTTTGGCGGTCGAAACAGAAGGCTTTTTATCAGAGGACAAGAAATCAGCCCTCGAAAACTTAAGCGGCGGAAAAATATTTTTTGAAAAAATCCCTAAGGCCCGGGGTCACAATTTCAGCAAAAATCTGACTTTTGGCAATTCACTCAAAAATGATGCCAAACTGTTGCAAATGCTCCCCTGAAAGCTTTTGCGAAGGAAACAGAAGGCTTTTTATCACAGGAGAAGAAATCAGCCCTCGACAACTAAACCGGCAGAAAAATATTTTTTGAAAAAATCCCTAAGCCCCGGGGTCACAATTTCTGAAAAAATCTGACTTTTGGCAATTCACTCAAAAATGGTGCTAAACGTTTGCAAATGCTCCCGTGAAAGGTTTGGCGGTCGAAACAGAAGGCTTTTTATCACAGGAGAAGAAATCAGCCCTCGACAACTTAACCGGCGGAAAAAGATTTTTTGAAAAAATCCCTAAGCCCCGGGGTCACAATTTCAGCAAAAATCTGACTTTTGGCAATTCACTCAAAAATGATGCCAAACTGTTGCAAATGCTCCCCTGAAAGCTTTTGCGAAGGAAACAGAAGGCTTTTTATCACAGGAGAAGAAATCAGCCCTCGACAACTAAACCGGCAGAAAAATATTTTTTGAAAAAATCCCTAAGCCCCGGGGTCACAATTTCTGAAAAAATCTGACTTTTGGCAATTCACTCAAAAATGGTGCTAAACGTTTGCAAATGCTCCCGTGAAAGGTTTGGCGGTCGAAATAGAAGGCTTTTTATCACAGGAGAAGAAATCAGCCATCGACAACTTAACCGGCGGAAAAATATTTTTTGAAAAAATCCCTAAGCCCCGGGGTCACAATTTCTGAAAAAATCTGACTTTTGGCAATTCAATCAAAAATGGTGCTAAACGATTGCAAATGATCCCGTGAAAGGTTTGGCGGTCGAAACAGAAGGCTTTTTATCACAGGAGAAGAAATCAGCCCTCGACAACTTAACCGGCGGAAAAATATTTTTTGAAAAAATCCCTAAGCCCCGGGGTCACAGTTTCAGCAAAAATCTGACTTTTGGAAATTCACTCAAAAATGGTGCTAAACGGTTGCAAATGCTCCCGTGAAAGGTTTGGCGGTCGAAACCGAAGGCTTTTTATCACAGGAGAAGAAATCAGCCCTCGACAACTTAACCGGCGGAAAAATATTTTTTGAAAAAATCCCTAAGCCCCGGGGTCACAATTTCAGCAAAAATCTGACTTTTGGCAATTCACTCAAAAATGGTGCTAAACGGTTGCAAATGCTCCCGTGAAAGCTTTTGCGAAGGAAACAGAAGGCTTTTTATCACAGGAGAAGAAATCAGCCCTCGACAACTAAACCGGCGGAAAAAGATTTTTTGAAAAAATCCCTAAGCTCCGGGGTCATAATTTCAGCAAAAATCTGACTTTTGGCAATTCACTCAAAAATGGTGCTAAACGGTTGCAAATGCTCCCGTGAAAGGTTTGGCGGTCGAAACAGAAGGCTTTTTATCACAGGACAAGAAATCAGCCCTCGAAAACTTAAGCGGCGGAAAAATATTTTTTGAAAAAATCCCTAAGGCCCGGGGTCACAATTTCAGCAAAAATCTGACTTTTGGCAATTCACTCAAAAATGATGCCAAACTGTTGCAAATGCTCCCCTGAAAGCTTTTGCGAAGGAAACCGAAGGCTTTTTATCACAGGAGAAGAAATCAGCCCTCGACAACTAAACCGGCAGAAAAAGATTTTTTGAAAAAATCCCTAAGCCCCGGGGTCACAATTTCAGCAAAAATCTGACTTTTGGCAATTTACTTAAAAATGGTGCTAAACGGTTGCAAATGCTCCCGTGAAAGGTTTGGCGGTCGAAACAGAAGGCTTTTTATCACAGGAGAAGAAATCAGCCCTCAAAAACTTAAGCGGCGGAAAAATATTATTTGAAAAAATCCCTAAGCCCCGGGGTCACAATTTCTGAAAAAATCTGACTTTTGGCAATTCACTCAAAAATGGTGCTAAACGGTTGCAAATGCTCCCGTGAAAGGTTTGGCGGTCGAAACAGAAGGCTTTTTATCACAGGACAAGAAATCAGCCCTCAACAACTTGACCGGCGGAAAAAGTTTTTTTGAAAAAATCCCTAAGCCCCGGGGTCACAATTTCAGCAAAAATCTGACTTTTGGCAATTCACTCAAAAATGATGCTAAACGATTGCAAATGCTCCCGTGAAAGGTTTGGCGGTCGAAACCGAAGGCTTTTTATCACAGGAGAAGAAATCAGCCCTCAAAAACTTAAGCGGCAGAAAAATATTTTTTGAAAAAATCCCTAAGCCCCGGGGTCACAGTTTCAGCAAAAATCTGACTTTTGGCAATTCACTCAAAAATGGTGCTAAACGGTTGCAAATGTTCCCGTGAAAGGTTTGGCAAACGAAACAGAAGGCTTTTTATCACAGGACAAGAAATCAGCCCTCGAAAACTTAAGCAGAGGAAAAATATTTTTTGAAAAAATCCCTAAGCCCCGGGGTCACAATTTCAGCAAAAATCTGACCTTTGGCAATTCACTCAAAAATGGTGCTAAACGGTTGCAAATGCTCCCCTGAAAGCTTTTGCGAAGGAAACAGAAGGCTTTTTATCACAGGAGAAGCAATCAGCCCTCGACAACTAAACCGGCGGAAAAAGATTTTTTGAAAAAATCCCTAAGCCCCGGGGTCACAATTTCTGAAAAAATCTGACCTTTGGCAATTCACTCAAAAATGGTGCTAAACGGTTGCAAATGCTCCCGTGAAAGTTTGGCGGTCGAAACAGAAGGCTTTTTATCACAAGAGAAGAAATCAGCCCTCGACAACTAAACCGGCGGAAAAAGATTTTTTGAAAAAATCCCTAAGCTCCGGGGTCATAATTTCAGCAAAAATCTGACTTTTGGCAATTCACTCAAAAATGGTGCTAAACGGTTGCAAATGCTCCCGTGAAAGGTTTGGCGGTCGAAACAGAAGGCTTTTTATCAGAGGACAAGAAATCAGCCCTCGAAAACTTAAGCGGCGGAAAAATATTTTTTGAAAAAATCCCTAAGGCCCGGGGTCACAATTTCAGCAAAAATCTGACTTTTGGCAATTCACTCAAAAATCATGCCAAACTGTTGCAAATGCTCCCCTGAAAGCTTTGGCGAAGGAAACAGAAGGCTTTTTATGACAGGAGAAGAAATCAGCCCTCGACAACATAACCGGCAGAAAAAGATTTTATTGAAAAAATCCCTATGCTCCGGGGGTCACAATTTCAGCAAAAATCTGACATTTGGCAATTCACTCAGAAATGATGCCAAACTGTTGCAAATGCTCCCGTGAAAGGTTTGGCGAAGGAAACAGATTGCTTTTTATTACAGGAGAAGAAATCAGCCCTCGACAACATAACCGGCAGAAAAAGATTTTTTTAAAAAAATCCCTAAGCCCCGGGGTCACAATTTCATCAAAAATCTGACTTTCGGCATTTCACTCAAAAATGGTGCTAAACGGTTGCAAATGCTCCCGTGAGAGGTTTGGCGGTCGAAACAGATGGCTTTTAATCACGGGAAAGAAATCTGCCCTTGACAACTTAACCGGCAGAAAAATATTTTTTTGAAAAAATCCCTAAGCCCCGGGGTCACAATTACATCAAAAATCTGACTTTTGGCATTTCACTCAAAAATGGTGCCAAACGGTTGCAAATGCTCCCATGAGAGGTTTGGCGGTCGAAACAGAAGGCTTTTTATCAGGGAAAAGAAATCAGCCCTCGACAACTTAAGTGGCAGAAAAAGATTTTTTTGAAAAAATCCCTAAGCACCGGGGTCACAATTTCATCAAAAATCTGACTTTCGGCATTTCACTCAAAAATTGTGCTAAACGGTTGCAAATGCTCCCGTGAAAGGTTTGGCGGTCGAAACCGAAGGCTTTTTATCACAGGACAAGAAATCAGCCCTCGAAAACTTAAGCGGCGGAAAAATATTTTTTGAAAAAATCCCTAAGGCCCGGGGTCACAATTTCAGCAAAAATCTGACTTTTGGCAATTCACTCAAAAATGATGCCAAACTGTTGCAAATGCTCCCCTGAAAGCTTTTGCGAAGGAAACAGAAGGCTTTTTATCACAGGAGAAGAAATCAGCCCTCGACAACTAAACCGGCAGAAAAATATTTTTTGAAAAAATCCCTAAGCCCCGGGGTCACAATTTCTGAAAAAATCTGACTTTTGGCAATTCACTCAAAAATGGTGCTAAACGTTTGCAAATGCTCCCGTGAAAGGTTTGGCGGTCGAAATAGAAGGCTTTTTATCACAGGAGAAGAAATCAGCCATCGACAACTTAACCGGCGGAAAAAGATTTTTTGAAAAAATCTCTAAGCCCCGGGGTCACAATTTCTGAAAAAATCTGACTTTTGGCAATTCACTCAAAAATGGTGCTAAACGGTTGCAAATGCTCCCGTTAAAGTTTGGCGGTCGAAACAGAAGGCTTTTTATCACAAGAGAAGAAATCAGCCCTCGACAACTAAACCGGCGGAAAAAGATTTTTTGAAAAAATCCCTAAGCTCCGGGGTCATAATTTCAGCAAAAATCTGACTTTTGGCAATTCACTCAAAAATGGTGCTAAACGGTTGCAAATGCTCCCGTGAAAGGTTTGGCGGTCGAAACAGAAGGCTTTTTATCAGAGGACAAGAAATCAGCCCTCGAAAACTTAAGCGGCGGAAAAATATTTTTTGAAAAAATCCCTAAGGCCCGGGGTCACAATTTCAGCAAAAATCTGACTTTTGGCAATTCACTCAAAAATGATGCCAAACTGTTGCAAATGCTCCCCTGAAAGCTTTTGCGAAGGAAACAGAAGGCTTTTTATCACAGGAGAAGAAATCAGCCCTCGACAACTAAACCGGCAGAAAAATATTTTTTGAAAAAATCCCTAAGCCCCGGGGTCACAATTTCTGAAAAAATCTGACTTTTGGCAATTCACTCAAAAATGATGCCAAACTGTTGCAAATGCTCCCGTGAAAGGTTTGGCGGTCGAATTAGAAGGCTTTTTATCACAGGAGAAGAAATCAGCCCTCGACAACTTAACCGGCGGAAAAAGATTTTTTGAAAAAATCCCTAAGCCCCGGGGTCACAATTTCAGCAAAAATCTGACTTTTGGCAATTCACTCAAAAATGATGCCAAACTGTTGCAAATGCTCCCCTGAAAGCTTTTGCGAAGGAAACAGAAGGCTTTTTATCACAGGAGAAGAAATCAGCCCTCGACAACTAAACCGGCGGAAAAAGATTTTTTGAAAAAATCCCTAAGCCCCGGGGTCACAATTTCTGAAAAAATCTGACCTTTGGCAATTCACTCAAAAATGGTGCTAAACGGTTGCAAATGCTCCCGTTAAAGTTTGGCGGTCGAAACAGAAGGCTTTTTATCACAAGAGAAGAAATCAGCCCTCGACAACTAAACCGGCGGAAAAAGATTTTTTGAAAAAATCCCTAAGCTCCGGGGTCATAATTTCAGCAAAAATCTGACTTTTGGCAATTCACTCAAAAATGGTGCTAAACGGTTGCAAATGCTCCCGTGAAAGGTTTGGCGGTCGAAACAGAAGGCTTTTTATCAGAGGACAAGAAATCAGCCCTCGAAAACTTAAGGGGCGGAAAAATATTTTTTGAAAAAATCCCTAAGGCCCGGGGTCACAATTTCAGCAAAAATCTGACTTTTGGCAATTCACTCAAAAATGATGCCAAGCTGTTGCAAATGCTCCCCTGAAAGCTTTTGCGAAGGAAACAGAAGGCTTTTTATCACAGGAGAAGTAATCAGCCCTCAACAACTAAACCGGCAGAAAAATATTTTTTGAAAAAATCCCTAAGCCCCGGGGTCACAATTTCTGAAAAAATCTGACTTTTGGCAATTCACTCAAAAATGGTGCTAAACGTTTGCAAATGCTCCCGTGAAAGGTTTGGCGGTCGAAATAGAAGGCTTTTTATCACAGGAGAAGAAATCAGCCATCGACAACTTAACCGGCGGAAAAAGATTTTTTGAAAAAATCTCTAAGCCCCGGGGTCACAATTTCTGAAAAAATATGACTTTTGGCAATTCAATCAAAAATGGTGCTAAACGATTGCAAATGCTCCCGTGAAAGGTTTGGCGGTCGAAACAGAAGGCTTTTTATCACAGGAGAAGAAATCAGCCCTCGACAACTAAACCGGCAGAAAAATATTTTTTGAAAAAATCCCTAAGCCCCGGGGTCACAATTTCTGAAAAAATCTGACTTTTGGCAATTCACTCAAAAATGATGCCAAACTGTTGCAAATGCTCCCCTGAAAGCTTTTGCGAAGGAAACAGAAGGCTTTTTATCACAGGAGAAGAAATCAGCCCTCGACAACTAAACCGGCAGAAAAATATTTTTTGAAAAAATCCCTAAGCCCCGGGGTCACAATTTCAGCAAAAATCTGACTTTTGGCAATTCACTCAAAAATGGTGCTAAACGTTTGCAAATGCTCCCGTGAAAGGTTTGGCGGTCGAAACAGAAGGCTTTTTATCACAGGAGAAGAAATCAGCCCTCGACAACTAAACCGGCGGAAAAAGATTTTTTGAAAAAATCCCTAAGCCCCGGGGTCACAATTTCTGAAAAAATCTGACCTTTGGCAATTCACTCAAAAATGGTGCTAAACGGTTGCAAATGCTCCCGTTAAAGTTTGGCGGTCGAAACAGAAGGCTTTTTATCACAAGAGAAGAAATCAGCCCTCGACAACTAAACCGGCGGAAAAAGATTTTTTGAAAAAATCCCTAAGCTCCGGGGTCATAATTTCAGCAAAAATCTGACTTTTGGCAATTCACTCAAAAATGGTGCTAAACGGTTGCAAATGCTCCCGTGAAAGGTTTGGCGGTCGAAACAGAAGGCTTTTTATCAGAGGACAAGAAATCAGCCCTCGAAAACTTAAGCGGCGGAAAAATATTTTTTGAAAAAATCCCTAAGGCCCGGGGTCACAATTTCAGCAAAAATCTGACTTTTGGCAATTCACTCAAAAATGATGCCAAACTGTTGCAAATGCTCCCCTGAAAGCTTTTGCGAAGGAAACAGAAGGCTTTTTATCACAGGAGAAGAAATCAGCCCTCGACAACTAAACCGGCAGAAAAATATTTTTTGAAAAAATCCCTAAGCCCCGGGGTCACAATTTCAGCAAAAATCTGACTTTTGGCAATTCACTCAAAAATGGTGCTAAACGTTTGCAAATGCTCCCGTGAAAGGTTTGGCGGTCGAAACAGAAGGCTTTTTATCACAGGAGAAGAAATCAGCCCTCAAAAACTTAAGCGGCGGAAAAATATTATTTGAAAAAATCCCTAAGCCCCGGGGTCACAATTTCTGAAAAAATCTGACTTTTGGCAATTCACTCAAAAATGGTGCTAAACGGTTGCAAATGCTCCCGTGAAAGGTTTGGCGGTCGAAACAGAAGGCTTTTTATCACAGGACAAGAAATCAGCCCTCAACAACTTGACCGGCGGAAAAAGTTTTTTTGAAAAAATCCCTAAGCCCCGGGGTCACAATTTCAGCAAAAATCTGACTTTCGGCAATTCAATCAAAAATGGTGCTAAACGATTGCAAATGCTCCCGTGAAAGGTTTGGCGGTCGAAACAGAAGGCTTTTTATCACAGGAGAAGAAATCAGCCCTCAAAAACTTAAGCGGCAGAAAAATATTTTTTGAAAAAATCCCTAAGCCCCGGGGTCACAGTTTCAGCAAAAATCTGACTTTTGGCAATTCACTCAAAAATGGTGCTAAACGGTTGCAAATGCTCCCGTGAAAGGTTTGGCGGTCGAAACCGAAGGCTTTTTATCACAGGAGAAGAAATCAGCCCTCGACAACTTAACCGGCGGAAAAATATTTTTTGAAAAAATCCCTAAGCCCCGGGGGTCACAATTTCAGCAAAAATCTGACTTTTGGCAATTCACTCAAAAATGGTGCTAAACGGTTGCAAATGTTCCCGTGAAAGGTTTGGCGAACGAAACAGAAGGCTTTTTATCACAGGACAAGAAATCAGCCCTCGAAAACTTAAGCGGAGGAAAAATATTTTTTGAAAAAATCCCTAAGCCCCGGGGTCACAATTTCAGCAAAAATCTGACTTTTGGCAATTCACTCAAAAATGATGCCAAACTGTTGCAAATGCTCCCCTGAAAGCTTTTGCGAAGGAAACAGAAGGCTTTTTATCACAGGAGAAGAAATCAGCCCTCGACAACTAAACCGGCGGAAAAAGATTTTTTGAAAAAATCCCTAAGCCCCGGGGTCACAATTTCTGAAAAAATCTGACCTTTGGCAATTCACTCAAAAATGGTGCTAAACGTTTGCAAATGCTCCCGTGAAAGGTTTGGCGGTCGAAATAGAAGGCTTTTTATCACAGGAGAAGAAATCAGCCATCGACAACTTAACCGGCGGAAAAAGATTTTTTGAAATAATCTCTAAGCCCCGGGGTCACAATTTCTGAAAAAATATGACTTTTGGCAATTCAATCAAAAATGGTGCTAAACGATTGCAAATGCTCCCCTGAAAGGTTTCGCGGTCGAAACAGAAGGCTTTTTATCACAGGAGAAGAAATCAGCCCTCAAAAACTTAAGCGGCGGAAAAATATTTTTTGAAAAAATCCCTAAGCCCCGGGGTCACAATTTCATCAAAAATCTGACTTTCGGCATTTCACTCAAAAATGGTGCAAAACGGTTGCAAATGCTCCCGTGAGAGGTTTGGCAGACGAAACAGAAGGCTTTTTATCACGGGAAAAGAAATCAGCCCTCGACAACTTAACCGGCAGAAAAAGATTTTTTTAAAAAAATCCCTAAGCCCCGGGGTCAAAATTTCATCAAAAAGCTGACTTTCGGCATTTCACTCAAAAATGGTGCCAAACGGTTGCAAATGCTCCCCTGAGAGGTTTGGCGGTTGAAACAGAAGGCTTTTAATCACGGGAAAAGAAATCAGCCCTCAACAACTTAACGGGCAGAAAAAGATTTTTTTGAAAAAATCCCTAAGCCCCGGGGTCACAATTTCATCAAAAATCTTACTTTCGGCAATTCACTCAAAAATGGTGCTAAACGGTTGCAATTGCTCCCGTGAAACGTTTGGCGGTCGAAACAGAAGGCTTTTTATCACAGGAGAAGAAATCAGCCCTCGACAACTAAACCGGCGGAAAAAGATTTTTTGAAAAAATCCCTAAGCTCCGGGGTCACAATTTCTGAAAAAATCTGACTTTTGGAAATTCACTCAAAAATGGTGCTAAACGGTTGCAAATGCTCCCGTGAAAGGTTTGGCGGTCGAAACAGAAGGCTTTTTATCACAGGACAAGAAATCAGCCCTCGAAAACTTAAGCGGCGGAAAAATATTTTTTGAAAAAATCCCTAAGGCCCGGGGTCACAATTTCAGCAAAAATCTGACTTTTGGCAATTCACTCAAAAATGATGCCAAACTGTTGCAAATGCTCCCCTGAAAGCTTTTGCGAAGGAAACAGAAGGCTTTTTATCACAGGAGAAGAAATCAGCCCTCGACAACTAAACCGGCAGAAAAATATTTTTTGAAAAAATCCCTAAGCCCCGGGGTCACAATTTCTGAAAAAATCTGACTTTTGGCAATTCACTCAAAAATGGTGCTAAACGTTTGCAAATGCTCCCGTGAAAGGTTTGGCGGTCGAATTAGAAGGCTTTTTATCACAGGAGAAGAAATCAGCCCTCGACAACTTAACCGGCGGAAAAAGATTTTTTGAAAAAATCCCTAAGCCCCGGGGTCACAATTTCAGCAAAAATCTGACTTTTGGCAATTCACTCAAAAATGATGCCAAACTGTTGCAAATGCTCCCCTGAAAGCTTTTGCGAAGGAAACAGAAGGCTTTTTATCACAGGAGAAGAAATCAGCCCTCGACAACTAAACCGGCAGAAAAATATTTTTTGAAAAAATCCCTAAGCCCCGGGGTCACAATTTCTGAAAAAATCTGACTTTTGGCAATTCACTCAAAAATGGTGCTAAACGTTTGCAAATGCTCCCGTGAAAGGTTTGGCGGTCGAAATAGAAGGCTTTTTATCACAGGAGAAGAAATCAGCCATCGACAACTTAACCGGCGGAAAAATATTTTTTGAAAAAATCCCTAAGCCCCGGGGTCACAATTTCTGAAAAAATCTGACTTTTGGCAATTAAATCAAAAATGGTGCTAAACGATTGCAAATGATCCCGTGAAAGGTTTGGCGGTCGAAACAGAAGGCTTTTTATCACAGGAGAAGAAATCAGCCCTCGACAACTTAACCGGCGGAAAAATATTTTTTGAAAAAATCCCTAAGCCCCGGGGGTCACAATTTCAGCAAAAATCTGACTTTTGGCAATTCACTCAAAAATGGTGCTAAACGGTTGCAAATGTTCCCGTGAAAGGTTTGGCGGTCGAAACAGAAGGCTTTTTATCACAGGACAAGAAATCAGCCCTCGAAAACTTAAGCGGCGGAAAAATATTTTTTGAAAAAATCCCTAAGGCCCGGGGTCACAATTTCAGCAAAAATCTGACTTTTGGCAATTCACTCAAAAATGATGCCAAACTGTTGCAAATGCTCCCCTGAAAGCTTTTGCGAAGGAAACAGAAGGCTTTTTATCACAGGAGAAGAAATCAGCCCTCGACAACTAAACCGGCAGAAAAATATTTTTTGAAAAAATCCCTAAGCCCCGGGGTCACAATTTCTGAAAAAATCTGACTTTTGGCAATTCACTCAAAAATGGTGCTAAACGTTTGCAAATGCTCCCGTGAAAGGTTTGGCGGTCGAATTAGAAGGCTTTTTATCACAGGAGAAGAAATCAGCCCTCGACAACTTAACCGGCGGAAAAAGATTTTTTGAAAAAATCCCTAAGCCCCGGGGTCACAATTTCAGCAAAAATCTGACTTTTGGCAATTCACTCAAAAATGATGCCAAACTGTTGCAAATGCTCCCCTGAAAGCTTTTGCGAAGGAAACAGAAGGCTTTTTATCACAGGAGAAGAAATCAGCCCTCGACAACTAAACCGGCAGAAAAATATTTTTTGAAAAAATCCCTAAGCCCCGGGGTCACAATTTCTGAAAAAATCTGACTTTTGGCAATTCACTCAAAAATGGTGCTAAACGTTTGCAAATGCTCCCGTGAAAGGTTTGGCGGTCGAAATAGAAGGCTTTTTATCACAGGAGAAGAAATCAGCCATCGACAACTTAACCGGCGGAAAAATATTTTTTGAAAAAATCCCTAAGCCCCGGGGTCACAATTTCTGAAAAAATCTGACTTTTGGCAATTAAATCAAAAATGGTGCTAAACGATTGCAAATGATCCCGTGAAAGGTTTGGCGGTCGAAACAGAAGGCTTTTTATCACAGGAGAAGAAATCAGCCCTCGACAACTTAACCGGCGGAAAAATATTTTTTGAAAAAATCCCTAAGCCCCGGGGGTCACAATTTCAGCAAAAATCTGACTTTTGGCAATTCACTCAAAAATGGTGCTAAACGGTTGCAAATGTTCCCGTGAAAGGTTTGGCGAACGAAACAGAAGGCTTTTTATCACAGGAGAAGAAATCAGCCCTCGACAACTTAACCGGCGGAAAAAGATTTTTTGAAAAAATCCCTAAGCCCCGGGGTCACAATTTCTGAAAAAATCTGACCTTTGGCAATTCACTCAAAAATGGTGCTAAACGTTTGCAAATGCTCCCGTGAAAGGTTTGGCGGTCGAAATAGAAGGCTTTTTATCACAGGAGAAGAAATCAGCCATCGACAACTTAACCGGCGGAAAAAGATTTTTTGAAAAAATCCCTAAGCCCCGGGGTCACAATTTCATCAAAAATCTGACTTTCGGCATTTCACTCAAAAATGGTGCAAAACGGTTGCAAATGCTCCCGTGAGAGGTTTGGCAGACGAAACAGAAGGCTTTTTATCACGGGAAAAGAAATCAGCCCTCGACAACTTAACCGGCAGAAAAAGATTTTTTTAAAAAAATCCCTAAGCCCCGGGGTCAAAATTTCATCAAAAAGCTGACTTTCGGCATTTCACTCAAAAATGGTGCCAAACGGTTGCAAATGCTCCCCTGAGAGGTTTGGCGGTCGAAACAGAAGGCTTTTAATCACGGGAAAAGAAACCAGCCCTCAACAACTTAACGGGCAGAAAAAGATTTTTTTGAAAAAATCCCTAAGCCCCGGGGTCACAATTTCATCAAAAATCTTACTTTCGGCAATTCACTCAAAAATGGTGCTAAACGGTTGCAATTGCTCCCGTGAAACGTTTGGCGGTCGAAACAGAAGGCTTTTTATCACAGGAGAAGAAATCAGCCCTCGACAACTAAACCGGCGGAAAAAGATTTTTTGAAAAAATCCCTAAGCTCCGGGGTCACAATTTCTGAAAAAATCTTACTTTTGGAAATTCACTCAAAAATGGTGCTAAACGGTTGCAAATGCTCCCGTGAAAGGTTTGGCGGTCGAAACAGAAGGCTTTTTATCACAGGAGAAGAAATCAGCCCTCAACAACTTGACCGGCGGAAAAAGATTTTTTGTAAAAATCCCTAAGCCCCGGGGTCACAATTTCAGCAAATATCTGACTTTTGGCAATTTACTTAAAAATTGTGCTAAACGGTTGCAAATGCTCCCGTGAAAGGTTTGGCGGTCGAAACAGAAGGCTTTTTATCACAGGAGAAGAAATCAGCCCTCGAAAACTTAAGCGGCGGAAAAATATTTTTTGAAAAAATCCCTAAGGCCCGGGGTCACAATTTCAGCAAAAATCTGACTTTTGGCAATTCACTCAAAAATGATGCCAAACTGTTGCAAATGCTCCCCTGAAAGCTTTTGCGAAGGAAACAGAAGGCTTTTTATCACAGGAGAAGAAATCAGCCCTCGACAACTAAACCGGCAGAAAAATATTTTTTGAAAAAATCCCTAAGCCCCGGGGTCACAATTTCTGAAAAAATCTGACTTTTGGCAATTCACTCAAAAATGGTGCTAAACGTTTGCAAATGCTCCCGTGAAAGGTTTGGCGGTCGAAATAGAAGGCTTTTTATCACAGGAGAAGAAATCAGCCATCGACAACTTAACCGGCGGAAAAATATTTTTTGAAAAAATCCCTAAGCCCCGGGGTCACAATTTCTGAAAAAATTTGACTTTTGGCAATTCAATCAAAAATGGTGCTAAACGATTGCAAATGATCCCGTGAAAGGTTTGGCGGTCGAAACAGAAGGCTTTTTATCACAGGAGAAGAAATCAGCCCTCGACAACTTAACCGGCGGAAAAATATTTTTTGAAAAAATCCCTAAGCCCCGGGGTCACAGTTTCAGCAAAAATCTGACTTTTGGCAATTCACTCAAAAATGGTGCTAAACGGTTGCAAATGCTCCCGTGAAAGGTTTGGCGGTCGAAACCGAAGGCTTTTTATCACAGGAGAAGAAATCAGCCCTCGACAACTTAACCGGCGGAAAAATATTTTTTGAAAAAATCCCTAAGCCCCGGGGTCACAATTTCAGCAAAAATCTGACTTTTGGCAATTCACTCAAAAATGGTGCTAAACGGTTGCATATGCTCCCGTGAAAGCTTTTGCGAAGGAAACAGAAGGCTTTTTATCACAGGAGAAGAAATCAGCCCTCGACAACTAAACCGGCGGAAAAAGATTTTTTGAAAAAATCCCTAAGCTCCGGGGTCATAATTTCAGCAAAAATCTGACTTTTGGCAATTCACTCAAAAATGATGCCAAACTGTTGCAAATGCTCCCCTGAAAGCTTTTGCGAAGGAAACCGAAGGCTTTTTATCACAGGAGAAGAAATCAGCCCTCGACAACTAAACCGGCAGAAAAATATTTTTTGAAAAAATCCCTAAGCCCCGGGGTCACAATTTCAGCAAAAATCTGACTTTTGGCAATTTACTTAAAAATGGTGCTAAACGGTTGCAAATGCTCCCGTGAAAGGTTTGGCGGTCGAAACAGAAGGCTTTTTATCACAGGAGAAGAAATCAGCCCTCAAAAACTTAAGCGGCGGAAAAATATTATTTGAAAAAATCCCTAAGCCCCGGGGTCACAATTTCTGAAAAAATCTGACTTTTGGCAATTCACTCAAAAATGGTGCTAAACGTTTGCAAATGCTCCCGTGAAAGGTTTGGCGGTCGAAATAGAAGGCTTTTTATCACAGGAGAAGAAATCAGCCATCGACAACTTAACCGGCGGAAAAATATTTTTTGAAAAAATCCCTAAGCCCCGGGGTCACAATTTCTGAAAAAAATTGACTTTTGGCAATTCAATCAAAAATGGTGCTAAACGATTGCAAATGATCCCGTGAAAGGTTTGGCGGTCGAAACAGAAGGCTTTTTATCACAGGAGAAGAAATCAGCCCTCGACAACTTAACCGGCGGAAAAATATTTTTTGAAAAAATCCCTAAGCCCCGGGGTCACAGTTTCAGCAAAAATCTGACTTTTGGAAATTCACTCAAAAATGGTGCTAAACGGTTGCAAATGCTCCCGTGAAAGGTTTGGCGGTCGAAACCGAAGGCTTTTTATCACAGGAGAAGAAATCAGCCCTCGACAACTTAACCGGCGGAAAAATATTTTTTGAAAAAATCCCTAAGCCCCGGGGTCACAATTTCAGCAAAAATCTGACTTTTGGCAATTCACTCAAAAATGGTGCTAAACGGTTGCAAATGCTCCCGTGAAAGCTTTTGCGAAGGAAACAGAAGGCTTTTTATCACAGGAGAAGAAATCAGCCCTCGACAACTAAACCGGCGGAAAAAGATTTTTTGAAAAAATCCCTAAGCTCCGGGGTCATAATTTCAGCAAAAATCTGACTTTTGGCAATTCACTCAAAAATGGTGCTAAACGGTTGCAAATGCTCCCGTGAAAGGTTTGGCGGTCGAAACAGAAGGCTTTTTATCACAGGACAAGAAATCAGCCCTCGAAAACTTAAGCGGCGGAAAAATATTTTTTGAAAAAATCCCTAAGCCCCGGGGTCACAATTTCAGCAAAAATCTGACTTTTGGCAATTCACTCAAAAATGATGCCAAACTGTTGCAAATGCTCCCCTGAAAGCTTTTGCGAAGGAAACCGAAGGCTTTTTATCACAGGAGAAGAAATCAGCCCTCGACAACTAAACCGGCAGAAAAATATTTTTTGAAAAAATCCCTAAGCCCCGGGGTCACAATTTCAGCAAAAATCTGACTTTTGGCAATTTACTTAAAAATGGTGCTAAACGGTTGCAAATTCTCCCGTGAAAGGTTTGGCGGTCGAAACAGAAGGCTTTTTATCACAGGAGAAGAAATCAGCCCTCAAAAACTTAAGCGGCGGAAAAATATTATTTGAAAAAATCCCTAAGCCCCGGGGTCACAATTTGAAAAAATCTGACTTTTGGCAATTCACTCAAAAATGGTGCTAAACGGTTGCAAATGCTCCCGTGAAAGGTTTGGCGGTCGAAACAGAAGGCTTTTTATCACAGGACAAGAAATCAGCCCTCAACAACTTGACCGGCGGAAAAAGTTTTTTTGAAAAAATCCCTAAGCCCCGGGGTCACAATTTCAGCAAAAATCTGACTTTTGGCAATTCACTCAAAAATGATGCCAAACTGTTGCAAATGCTCCCGTGAAAGGTTTGGCGGTCGAAACCGAAGGCTTTTTATCACAGGAGAAGAAATCAGCCCTCGACAACTTAACCGGCGGAAAAATATTTTTTGAAAAAATCCCTAAGCCCCGGGGTCACAATTTCAGCAAAAATCTGACTTTTGGCAATTCACTCAAAAATGATGCCAAACTGTTGCAAATGCTCCCCTGAAAGCTTTTGCGAAGGAAACAGAAGGCTTTTTATCACAGGAGAAGAAATCAGCCCTCGACAACTAAACCGGCGGAAAAAGATTTTTTGAAAAAATCTCTAAGCCCCGGGGTCACAATTTCTGAAAAAATATGACTTTTAGCAATTCAATCAAAAATGGTGCTAAACGATTGCAAATGATCCCGTGAAAGGTTTGGCGGTCGAAACAGAAGGCTTTTTATCACAGGAGAAGAAATCAGCCCTCGACAACTTAACCGGCGGAAAAATATTTTTTGAAAAAATCCCTAAGCCCCGGGGTCACAGTTTCAGCAAAAATCTGACTTTTGGAAATTCACTCAAAAATGGTGCTAAACGGTTGCAAATGCTCCCGTGAAAGGTTTGGCGGTCGAAACCGAAGGCTTTTTATCACAGGAGAAGAAATCAGCCCTCGACAACTTAACCGGCGGAAAAATATTTTTTGAAAAAATCCCTAAGCCCCGGGGTCACAATTTCAGCAAAAATCTGACTTTTGGCAATTCACTCAAAAATGATGCCAAACTGTTGCAAATGCTCCCCTGAAAGCTTTTGCGAAGGAAACCGAAGGCTTTTTATCACAGGAGAAGAAATCAGCCCTCGACAACTAAACCGGCAGAAAAATATTTTTTGAAAAAATCCCTAAGCCCCGGGGTCACAATTTCAGCAAAAATCTGACTTTTGGCAATTTACTTAAAAATGGTGCTAAACGGTTGCAAATGCTCCCGTGAAAGGTTTGGCGGTCGAAACAGAAGGCTTTTTATCACAGGAGAAGAAATCAGCCGTCAAAAACTTAAGCGGCGGAAAAATATGATTTGAAAAAATCCCTAAGCCCCGGGGTCACAATTTCTGAAAAAATCTGACTTTTGGCAATTCACTCAAAAATGGTGCTAAACGGTTGCAAATGCTCCCGTGAAAGGTTTGGCGGTCGAAACAGAAGGCTTTTTATCACAGGACAAGAAATCAGCCCTCAAAAACTTGACCGGCGGAAAAAGTTTTTTTGAAAAAATCCCTAAGCCCCGGGGTCACAATTTCAGCAAAAATCTGACTTTTGGCAATTCACTCAAAAATGATGCTAAACGATTGCAAATGCTCCCGTGAAAGGTTTGGCGGTCGAAACAGAAGGCTTTTTATCACAGGAGAAGAAATCAGCCCTCAAAAACTTAAGCGGCAGAAAAATATTTTTTGAAAAAATCCCTAAGCCCCGGGGTCACAGTTTCAGCAAAAATCTGACTTTTGGCAATTCACTCAAAAATGGTGCTAAACGGTTGCAAATGCTCCCGTGAAAGGTTTGGCGGTCGAAACCGAAGGCTTTTTATCACAGGAGAAGAAATCAGCCCTCGACAACTTAACCGGCGGAAAAAATTTTTTTTGAAAAAATCCCTAAGCCCCGGGGTCACAATTTCAGCAAAAATCTGACTTTTGGCAATTCACTCAAAAATGGTGCTAAACGGTTGCAAATGTTCCCGTGAAAGGTTTGGCAAACGAAACAGAAGGCTTTTTATCACAGGACAAGAAATCAGCCCTCGAAAACTTAAGCGGAGGAAAAATATTTTTTGAAAAAATCCCTAAGCCCCGGGGTCACAATTTCATCAAAAATCTGACTTTTGGCAATTCACTCAAAAATGATGCCAAACTGTTGCAAATGCTCCCCTGAAAGCTTTTGCGAAGGAAACAGAAGGCTTTTTATCACAGGAGAAGAAATCAGCCCTCGACAACTAAACCGGCGGAAAAAGATTTTTTGAAAAAATCCCTAAGCCCCGGGGTCACAATTTCTGAAAAAATCTGACCTTTGGCAATTCACTCAAAAATGGTGCTAAACGGTTGCAAATGCTCCCGTTAAAGTTTGGCGGTCGAAACAGAAGGCTTTTTATCACAAGAGAAGAAATCAGCCCTCGACAACTAAACCGGCGGAAAAAGATTTTTTGAAAAAATCCCTAAGCTCCGGGGTCATAATTTCAGCAAAAATCTGACTTTTGGCAATTCACTCAAAAATGGTGCTAAACGGTTGCAAATGCTCCCGTGAAAGGTTTGGCGGTCGAAACAGAAGGCTTTTTATCAGAGGACAAGAAATCAGCCCTCGAAAACTTAAGCGGCGGAAAAATATTTTTTGAAAAAATCCCTAAGGCCCGGGGTCACAATTTCAGCAAAAATCTGACTTTTGGCAATTCACTCAAAAATGATGCCAAACTGTTGCAAATGCTCCCCTGAAATCTTTTGCGAAGGAAACAGAAGGCTTTTTATCACAGGAGAAGAAATCAGCCCTCGACAACTAAACCGGCAGAAAAATATTTTTTGAAAAAATCCCTAAGCCCCGGGGTCACAATTTCTGAAAAAATCTGACTTTTGGCAATTCACTCAAAAATGGTGCTAAACGTTTGCAAATGCTCCCGTGAAAGGTTTGGCGGTCGAAATAGAAGGCTTTTTATCACAGGAGAAGAAATCAGCCATCGACAACTTAACCGGCGGAAAAAGATTTTTTGAAAAAATCTCTAAGCCCCGGGGTCACAATTTCTGAAAAAATATGACTTTTGGCAATTCAATCAAAAATGGTGCTAAACGATTGCAAATGCTCCCGTGAAAGGTTTGGCGGTCGAAACAGAAGGCTTTTTATCACAGGAGAAGAAATCAGCCCTCAAAAACTTAACCAGCGGAAAAATATTTTTTGAAAAAATCCCTAAGCCCCGGGGTCACAGTTTCAGCAAAAATCTGACTTTTGGCAATTCACTCAAAAATGATGCCAAACTGTTGCAAATGCTCCCCTGAAAGCTTTTGCGAAGGAAACAGAAGGCTTTTTATCACAGGAGAAGAAATCAGCCCTCGACAACTTAACCGGCGGAAAAAGATTTTTTGAAAAAATCTCTAAGCCCCGGGGTCACAATTTCAGCAAAAATCTGACTTTTGGCAATTCACTCAAAAATGGTGCTAAACGTTTGCAAATGCTCCCGTGAAAGGTTTCGCGGTCGAAACAGAAGGCTTTTTATCACAGGAGAAGAAATCAGCCCTCAAAAACTTAAGTGGCGGAAAAATATTTTTTGAAAAAATCCCTAAGCCCCGGGGTCACAATTTCTGAAAAAATCTGACTTTTGGCAATTCACTCAAAAATGGTGCTAAACTGTTGCAAATGCTCCCGTGAAAGCTTTTGCGAAGGAAACAGAAGGCTTTTTATCACAGGAGAAGAAATCAGCCCTCGACAACTAAACCGGCAGAAAAATATTTTTTGAAAAAATCCCTAAGCCCCGGGGTCACAATTTCATCAAAAACCTGACTTTCGGCATTTCACTCAAAAATGGTGCCAAACGATTGCAAATGCTCCCGTGAAAGGTTTGGCCGTCGAAAAAGAAGGCTTTATATCACAGAACAAGAAATCAACCATGGATAACTTAACCAGCAGAAAAATGGTGCCAAACGGTTGCAAATGCTCCCCTGAGAGGTTTGGTGGTCAAAACAGAGGGCTTTTTATCAGGGGAAAAGAAATCAGCCCTCGACAACTTAACCGGCAGAAAAAGATTTTCTTGAAAAAATCCGTAAGCCCCGGGGTCACAATTTCATCAAAAATCTGACTTTCGGCATTTCACTCAAAAATGGTGCCAAACGGTTGCAAATGCTCCCCTGAGAGGTTTGGCGGTCGAAACAGAAGGCTATTAATCACGGGGAAAGAAATCAGCCCTCGACAACTTAACTGGCAGAAAAAGATTTTTTTGAAAAAATCCCTAATTTCATCAAAAATCTGACTTTCGGCAATTCACTCAAAAATGGTGCCAAACGGTTGCAAATGCTCCCCTGAGAGGTTTGGCAGTCGAAAAAAAAAGGCTTTATATCAAAGAGCAAGAAATCAACCATGGACAACTTAACTGGCTGAAAAATGGAGCCAAATGGTTGCAAATGCTCCCCTGAGAGGTTTCGAGGTCGAAACAGAAGGCTTTTTATCACAGGAGAAGAAATCAGCCCTCGACAACTAAACCGGCGGAAAAAGATTTTTTGAAAAAATCCCTAAGCTCCGGGGTCACAATTTCTGAAAAAATCTGACTTTTGGAAATTCACTCAAAAATGGCGCTAAACGGTTGCAAATGCTCCCGTGAAAGGTTTGGCGGTCGAAACAGAAGGCTTTTTATCACAGGAGAAGAAATCAGCCCTCAACAACTTGACCGGCGGAAAAAGATTTTTTGAAAAAATCCCTAAGCCCCGGGGTCACAATTTCAGCAAAAATCTGACTTTTGGCAATTCACTCAAAAATGATGCCAAACTGTTGCAAATGCTCCCCTGAAAGCTTTTGCGAAGGAAACAGAAGGCTTTTTATAACAGGAGAAGAAATCAGCCCTCGACAACTAAACCGGCAGAAAAATATTTTTTGAAAAAATCCCTAAGCCCCGGGGTCACAATTTCTGAAAAAATATGACTTTTGGCAATTCACTCAAAAATGGTGCTAAACGGTTGCAAATGCTCCCGTGAAAGGTTTGGCGGTCGAAACCGAAGGCTTTTTATCACAGGAGAAGAAATCAGCCCTCGACAACTTGACCGGCGGAAAAAGTTTTTTTGAAAAAATCCCTAAGCCCCGGGGTCACAGTTTCAGCAAAAATCTGACTTTTGGCAATTCACTCAAAAATGGTGCTAAACGATTGCAAATGCTCCCGTGAAAGGTTTGGCGGTCGAAACAGAAGGCTTTTTATCACAGGACAAGAAATCAGCCCTCGAAAACTTAAGCGGAGGAAAAATATTTTTTGAAAAAATCCCTAAGCCCCGGGGTCACAGTTTCAGCAAAAATCTGACTTTTGGCAATTCACTCAAAAATGATGCTAAACGGTTGCAAATGCTCCCCTGAAAGCTTTTGCGAAGGAAACCGAAGGCTTTTTATCACAGGAGAAGAAATCAGCCCTCGACAACTAAACCGGCGGAAAAAGATTTTTTGAAAAAATCCCTAAGCTCCGGGGTCATAATTTCAGCAAAAATCTGACTTTTGGCAATTCACTCAAAAATGGTGCTAAACGGTTGCAAATGCTCCCGTGAAAGGTTTGGCGGTCGAAACAGAAGGCTTTTTATCACAGGACAAGAAATCAGCCCTCGAAAACTTAAGCGGCGGAAAAATATTTTTTGAAAAAATCCCTAAGCCCCGGGGTCACAATTTCAGCAAAAATCTGACTTTTGGCAATTCACTCAAAAATGATGCCAAACTGTTGCAAATGCTCCCCTGAAAGCTTTTGCGAAGGAAACAGAAGGCTTTTTATCACAGGAGAAGAAATCAGCCCTCGACAACTTAACCGGCAGAAAAAGATTTTTTTAAAAAAATCCCTAAGCCCCGGGGTCAAAATTTCATCAAAAATCTGACTTTGGGCATTTCACTCAAAAATGGTGCCAAACGGTTGCAAATGCTCCCCTGAGAGGTTTGGCGGTCGAAACAGAAGGCTTTTAATCACGGGAAAAGAAATCAGCCCTCAACAACTTAACGGGCAGAAAAAGATTTTTTTGAAAAAATCCCTAAGCCCCGGGGTCACAATTTCTGAAAAAATCTTACTTTCGGCAATTCACTCAAAAATGGTGCTAAACGGTTGCAATTGCTCCCGTGAAACGTTTGGCGGTCGAAACAGAAGGCTTTTTATCACAGGAGAAGAAATCAGCCCTCGACAACTAAACCGGCGGAAAAAGATTTTTTGAAAAAATCCCTAAGCTCCGGGGTCACAATTTCTGAAAAAATCTGACTTTTGGAAATTCACTCAAAAATGGTGCTAAACGGTTGCAAATGCTCCCGTGAAAGGTTTGGCGGTCGAAACAGAAGGCTTTTTATCACAGGAGAAGAAATCAGCCCTCAACAACTTGACCGGCGGAAAAAGATTTTTTGTAAAAATCCCTAAGCCCCGGGGTCACAATTTCAGCAAATATCTGACTTTTGGCAATTTACTTAAAAATTGTGCTAAACGGTTGCAAATGCTCCCGTGAAAGGTTTGGCGGTCGAAACAGAAGGCTTTTTATCACAGGACAAGAAATCAGCCCTCGAAAACTTAAGCGCCGGAAAAATATTTTTTGAAAAAATCCCTAAGCCCCGGGGTCACAATTTCAGCAAAAATCTGACTTTTGGCAATTCACTCAAAAATGATGCCAAACTGTTGCAAATGCTCCCCTGAAAGCTTTTGCGAAGGAAACAGAAGGCTTTTTATCACAGGAGAAGAAATCAGCCCTCGACAACTAAACCGGCAGAAAAATATTTTTTGAAAAAATCCCTAAGCCCCGGGGTCACAATTTCAGCAAAAATCTGACTTTTGGCAATTCACTCAAAAATGGTGCTAAACGGTTGCAAATGCTCCCCTGAAAGGTTTGGCGGTCGAAACAGAAGGCTTTTTATCACAGGAGAAGAATTCAGCCCTCGACAACTAAACCGGCGGAAAAATATTTTTTGAAAAAATCCCTAAGCTCCGGGGTCACAATTTCTGAAAAAATCTGACTTTTGGCAATTCACTCAAAAATGGTGCTAAACGGTTGCAAATGCTCCCGTGAAAGGTTTGGCGGTCGAAACAGAAGGCTTTTTATCACAGGACAAGAAATCAGCCCTCAACAACTTGACCGGCGGAAAAAGTTTTTTTGAAAAAATCCCTAAGCCCTGGGGTCACAATTTCAGCAAAAATCTGACTTTTGGCAATTCAATCAAAAATGGTGCTAAACGATTGCAAATGCTCCCGTGAAAGGTTTGGCGGTCGAAACAGAAGGCTTTTTATCACAGGAGAAGAAATCAGCCCTCAAAAACTTAAGCGGCAGAAAAATATTTTTTGAAAAAATCCCTAAGCCCCGGGGTCACAATTTCAGCAAAAATCTGACTTTTGGCAATTCAATCAAAAATGGTGCTAAACGATTGCAAATGCTCCCGTGAAAGGTTTGGCGGTCGAAACAGAAGGCTTTTTATCACAGGAGAAGAAATCAGCCCTCAAAAACTTAAGCGGCAGAAAAATATTTTTTGAAAAAATCCCTAAGCCCCGGGGTCACAATTTCATCAAAAACCTGACTTTCGGCATTTCACTCAAAAATGGTGCCAAACGGCTGCAAATGCTCCCCTGAGAGGTTTGGCCGTTGAAAAAGAAGGCTTTATATCACAGAACAAGAAATCAACCATGGATAACTTAACCAGCAGAAAAATGGTGCCAAACGGTTGCAAATGCTCCCCTGAGAGGTTTGGTGGTCGAAACAGAGGGCTTTTTATCAGGGGAAAAGAAATCAGCCCTCGACAACTTAACCGGCAGAAAAAGATTTTCTTGAAAAAATCCGTAAGCCCCGGGGTCACAATTTCTGAAAAAATCTGACTTTCGGCATTTCACTCAAAAATGGTGCTAAACGTTTGCAAATGCTCCCGTGAAAGGTTTGGCGGTAGAAATAGAAGGCTTTTTATCACAGGAGAAGAAATCAGCCCTCGACAACTTAACCGGCGGAAAAATATTTTTTGAAAAAATCCCTAAGCCCCGGGGTCACAGTTTCAGCAAAAATCTGACTTTTGGAAATTCACTCAAAAATGGTGCTAAACGGTTGCAAATGCTCCCGTGAAAGGTTTGGCGGTCGAAACCGAGGGCTTTTTATCACAGGAGAAGAAATCAGCCCTCGACAACTTAACCGGCGGAAAAATATTTTTTGAAAAAATCCCTAAGCCCCGGGGTCACAATTTCAGCAAAAATCTGACTTTTGGCAATTCACTCAAAAATGGTGCTAAACGGTTGCAAATGCTCCCGTGAAAGGTTTGGCGAACGAAACAGAAGGCTTTTTATCACAGGACAAGAAATCAGCCCTCGAAAACTTAAGCGGAGGAAAAATATTTTTTGAAAAAATCCCTAAGCCCCGGGGTCACAATTTCAGCAAAAATCTGACTTTTGGCAATTCACTCAAAAATGATGCCAAACTGTTGCAAATGCTCCCCTGAAAGCTTTTGCGAAGGAAACAGAAGGCTTTTTATCACAGGAGAAGAAATCAGCCCTCAACAACTAAACCGGCGGAAAAAGATTTTTTGAAAAAATCCCTAAGCTCCGGGGTCATAATTTCAGCAAAAATCTGACTTTTGGCAATTCACTCAAAAATGGTGCTAAACGGTTGCAAATGCTCCCGTGAAAGGTTTGGCGGTCGAAACAGAAGGCTTTTTATCACAGGACAAGAAATCAGCCCTCGAAAACTTAAGCGGCGGAAAAATATTTTTTGAAAAAATCTCTAAGCCCCGGGGTCACAATTTCTGAAAAAATCTGACTTTTGGCAATTCAATCAAAAATGGTGCTAAACGGTTGCAAATGCTCCCCTGAGAGGTTTGGCCGTTGAAAAAGAAGGCTTTATATCACAGAACAAGAAATCAACCATGGATAACTTAACCAGCAGAAAAATGGTGCCAAACGGTTGCAAATGCTCCCCTGAGAGGTTTGGTGGTCGAAACAGAGGGCTTTTTATCAGGGGAAAAGAAATCAGCCCTCGACAACTTAACCGGCAGAAAAAGATTTTCTTGAAAAAATCCGTAAGCCCCGGGGTCACAATTTCATCAAAAATCTGACTTTCGGCATTTCACTCAAAAATGGTGCCAAACGGTTGCAAATGCTCCCCTGAGAGGTTTGGCGGTCGAAACAGAAGGCTATTAATCACAGGGAAAGAAATCAGCCCTCGACAACTTAACCGGCAGAAAAAGATTTTTTTGAAAAAATCCCTAATTTCATCAAAAATCTGACTTTCGGCAATTCACTCAAAAATGGTGCCAAACGGTTGCAAATGCTCCCCTGAGAGGTTTGGCCGTCGAAAAAAAAAGGCTTTATATCAAAGAGCAAGAAATCAACCATGGACAACTTAACTGGGTGAAAAATGGAGCCAAATGGTTGCAAATGCTCCCCTGAGAGGTTTCGAGGTCGAAACAGAAGGCTTTTTATCAGGGGAAAAGAAATCAGCCCTCGACAACTTAACTGGCAGAAAAAGATTTTTTTGAAAAAATCCCTAAGCCCCGGGGTCACAATTTCAGCAAAAAAAAACGAATGCAATTGCTCCCGTGAAACGTTTGGCGGTCGAAACAGAAGGCTTTTTATCACAGGAGAAGAAATCAGCCCTCGACAACTAAACCGGCGGAAAAAGATTTTTTGAAAAAATCCCTAAGCTCCGGGGTCACAATTTCTGAAAAAATCTGACTTTTGGAAATTCACTCAAAAATGGTGCTAAACGGTTGCAAATGCTCCCGTGAAAGGTTTGGCGGTCGAAACAGAAGGCTTTTTATCACAGGAGAAGAAATCAGCCCTCAACAACTTGACCGGCGGAAAAAGATTTTTTGTAAAAATCCCTAAGCCCCGGGGTCACAATTTCAGCAAAAATCTGACTTTTGGCAATTTACTTAAAAATTGTGCTAAACGGTTGCAAATGCTCCCGTGAAAGGTTTGGCGGTCGAAACAGAAGGCTTTTTATCACAGGACAAGAAATCAGCCCTCGAAAACTTAAGCGGCGGAAAAATATTTTTTGAAAAAATCCCTAAGGCCCGGGGTCACAATTTCAGCAAAAATCTGACTTTTGGCAATTCACTCAAAAATGATGCCAAACTGTTGCAAATGCTCCCCTGAAAGCTTTTGCGAAGGAAACAGAAGGCTTTTTATCACAGGAGAAGAAATCAGCCCTCGACAACTAAACCGGCAGAAAAATATTTTTTGAAAAAATCCCTAAGCCCCGGGGGTCACAATTTCAGCAAAAATCTGACTTTTGGCAATTCACTCAAAAATGGTGCTAAACGTTTGCAAATGCTCCCGTGAAAGGTTTGGCGGTCGAAATAGAAGGCTTTTTATCACAGGAGAAGAAATCAGCCATCGAGAACTTAAGCGGCGGAAAATTTTTTTTTGAAAAAATCCCTAAGCCCCGGGGTCACAGTTTCAGCAAAAATCTGACTTTTGGCAATTCACTCAAAAATGGTGCCAAACGGCTGCAAATGCTCCCCTGAGAGGTTTGGCCGTTGAAAAAGAAGGCTTTATATCACAGAACAAGAAATCAACCATGGATAACTTAACCAGCAGAAAAATGGTGCCAAACGGTTGCAAATGCTCCCCTGAGAGGTTTGGTGGTCGAAACAGAGGGCTTTTTATCAGGGGAAAAGAAATCAGCCCTCAACAACTTAACCGGCAGAAAAAGATTTTCTTGAAAAAATCCGTAAGCCCCGGGGTCACAATTTCATCAAAAATCTGACTTTCGGCATTTCACTCAAAAATGGTGCCAAACGGTTGCAAATGCTCCCCTGAGAGGTTTGGCGGTCGAAACAGAAGGCTATTAATCACGGGGAAAGAAATCAGCCCTCGACAACTTAACCGGCAGAAAAAGATTTTTTTGAAAAAATCCCTAATTTCATCAAAAATCTGACTTTCGGCAATTCACTCAAAAATGGTGCCAAACGGTTGCAAATGCTCCCCTGAGAGGTTTGGCCGTCGGAAAAAAAAAGGCTTTATATCAAAGAGCAAGAAATCAACCATGGACAACTTAACTGGGTGAAAAATGGAGCCAAATGGTTGCAAATGCTCCCCTGAGAGGTTTCGAGGTCGAAACAGAAGGCTTTTTATCAGGGGAAAAGAAATCAGCCCTCGACAACTTAACTGGCAGAAAAAGATTTTTTTTAAAAAATCCCTAAGCCCCGGGGTCACAATTTCAGCAAAAAAAAAACGGTTGCAATTGCTCCCGTGAAACGTTTGGCGGTCGAAACAGAAGGCTTTTTATCACAGGAGAAGAAATCAGCCCTCAACAACTTGACCGGCGGAAAAAGATTTTTTGTAAAAATCCCTAAGCCCCGGGGTCACAATTTCTGAAAAAATATGACTTTTGGCAATTTACTTAAAAATTGTGCTAAACGGTTGCAAATGCTCCCGTGAAAGGTTTGGCGGTCGAAACAGAAGGCTTTTTATCACAGGACAAGAAATCAGCCCTCGAAAACTTAAGCGGCGGAAAAATATTTTTTGAAAAAATCCCTAAGCCCCGGGGTCACAATTTCAGCAAAAATCTGACTTTTGGCAATTCACTCAAAAATGATGCCAAACTGTTGCAAATGCTCCCCTGAAAGCTTTTGCGAAGGAAACAGAAGGCTTTTTATCACAGGAGAAGAAATCAGCCCTCGACAACTAAACCGGCAGAAAAATATTTTTTGAAAAAATCCCTAAGCCCCGGGGTCACAATTTCTGAAAAAATCTGACTTTTGGAAATTCACTCAAAAATGGTGCTAAACGTTTGCAAATGCTCCCGTGAAAGGTTTGGCGGTCGAAATAGAAGGCTTTTTATCACAGGAGAAGAAATCAGCCATCGACAACTTAACCGGCGGAAAAAGATTTTTTGAAAAAATCCCTAAGCCCCGGGGTCACAATTTCTGAAAAAATATGACTTTTGGCAATTCAATCAAAAATGGTGCTAAACGATTGCAAATGCTCCCGTGAAAGGTTTGGCGGTCGAAACAGAAGGCTTTTTATCACAGGAGAAGAAATCAGCCCTCAAAAACTTAAGCGGCGGAAAAATATTTTTTGAAAAAATCCCTAAGCCCCGGGGTCACAGTTTCAGCAAAAATCTGACTTTTGGCAATTCACTCAAAAATGATGCCAAACTGTTGCAAATGCTCCCCTGAAAGCTTTTGCGAAGGAAACAGAAGGCTTTTTATCACAGGAGAAGAAATCAGCCCTCGACAACTAAACCGGCAGAAAAATATTTTTTGAAAAAATCCCTAAGCCCCGGGGTCACAATTTCTGAAAAAATATGACTTTTGGCAATTCAATCAAAAATGGTGCTAAACGATTGCAAATGCTCCCGTGAAAGGTTTGGCGGTCGAAACAGAAGGCTTTTTATCACAGGAGAAGAAATCAGCCCTCAAAAACTTAAGCGGCGGAAAAATATTTTTTGAAAAAATCCCTAAGCCCCGGGGTCACAGTTTCAGCAAAAATCTGACTTTTGGCAATTCACTCAAAAATGATGCCAAACTGTTGCAAATGCTCCCCTGAAAGCTTTTGCGAAGGAAACCGAAGGCTTTTTATCACAGGAGAAGAAATCAGCCCTCGACAACTAAACCGGCAGAAAAATATTTTTTGAAAAAATCCCTAAGCCCCGGGGTCACAATTTCAGCAAAAATCTGACTTTTGGAAAGTCACTCAAAAATGGTGCTAAACGGTTGCAAATGCTCCCGTGAAAGGTTTGGCGGTCGAAACAGAAGGCTTTTTATCACAGGAGAAGAAATCAGCCCTCGACAACTTAACCGGCGGAAAAAGATTTTTTGAAAAAATCCCTAAGCCCCGGGGTCACAATTTCATCAAAAATCTGACTTTCGGCATTTCACTCAAAAATGGTGCCAAACGGTTGCAAATGCTCCCCTGAGAGGTTTGGCGGTCGAAACAGAAGGCTATTAATCACGGGGAAAGAAATCAGCCCTCGACAACTTAACCGGCAGAAAAAGATTTTTTTGAAAAAATCCCTAATTTCATCAAAAATCTGACTTTCGGCAATTCACTCAAAAATGGTGCCAAACGGTTGCAAATGCTCCCCTGAGAGGTTTGGCCGTCGAAAAAAAAAGGCTTTATATCAAAGAGCAAGAAATCAACCATGGACAACTTAACTGGGTGAAAAATGGAGCCAAATGGTTGCAAATGCTCCCCTGAGAGGTTTCGAGGTCGAAACAGAAGGCTTTTTATCAGGGGAAAAGAAATCAGCCCTCGACAACTTAACTGGCAGAAAAATATTTTTTGAAAAAATCCCTAAGCCCCGGGGTCACAATTTCTGAAAAAATCTGACTTTTGGCAATTCACTCAAAAATGGTGCTAAACGTTTGCAAATGCTCCCGTGAAAGGTTTGGCGGTCGAAGTAGAAGGCTTTTTATCACAGGAGAAGAAATCAGTCCTCGACAACTTAACTGACAGAAAAAGATTTTTTTGAAAAAATCCCTAAGCCCCGGGGTCACATTTTCATCAAAAATCTGACTTTCGGCATTTCACTCAAAAATGGTGCAAAACGGTTGCAAATGCTCCCGTGAGAGGTTTGGTGGTCGAAACAGAAGGCTTTTTATCACAGGAAAAGAAATCAGCCCTCGACAACTTAACCGGCAGAAAAAGATTTTTTTGAAAAAATCCCTAAGCCCCGGGGTCACAATTTCATCAAAAATCTGACTTTCGGCATTTCACTCAAAAATGGTGCCAAACGGTTGCAAATGCTCCCCTGAGAGGTTTAGCCGTCGAAAAGGAAGGCTTTATATCAAAGAGCAAGAAATCAACCATGGACAACTTAGCTGGCAGAAAAATGGAGCCAAACGGTTGCAAATGCTCCCCTGAGAGGTTTGGTGGTCGAAACAGAAGGCTTTTTATCAGGGGAAAAGAAATCAGCCCTCGACAACTTAACTGGCAGAAAAAGATTTTTTTGAAAAAATCCCTAAGCCCCGGGGTCACAATTTCATCAAAAATCTGACTTTCGGCAATTCACTCAAAAATGGTGCAAAACGGTTGCAAATGCTCCCGTGAGAGGTTTGGCCGTCGAAAAAAAAGGCTTTATATCAAAGAGCAAGAAATGAACCATGGACAAGTTAACTGGGTGAAAAATGGAGCCAAATGGTTGCAAATGCTCCCCTGAGAGGTTTCGAGGTCGAAACAGAAGGCTTTTTATCAGGGGAAAAGAAATCAGCCCTCGACAACTTAACTGGCAGAAAAAGATTTTTTTGAAAAAATCCCTCAGCCCCGGCGTCACAATTTCATCAAAAATCTGACTTTCGGCATTTCACTCAAAAATGGTGCAAAATAGTTGCAAATGCTCCCGTGAGAGGTTTGGCAGACGAAACAGAAGGCTTTTTATCACGGGAAAAGAAATCAGCCCTCGACAACTTAACCGGCAGAAAAAGATTTTTTTTAAAAAATCCCTAAACCCGGGGTCACAATTTCATCAAAAATCTGACTTTCGGCATTTCACTCAAAAATGGTGCCAAACGGTTGCAAATGCTCCCCTGAGAGGTTTGGCCGTCGAAAAAGAAGGCTTTATATCAAAGAGCAAGAAATCAACCATGGACAACTTAGCTGGCAGAAAAATGGAGCCAAACGGTTGCAAATGCTGCCCTGAGAGGTTTGGTGGTCGAAACAGAAGGCTTTTTATCAGGGGAAAAGAAATCAGCCCTCGACAACTTAACTGGCAGAAAAAGATTTTTTTGAAAAAATCCCTAAGCCCCGGGGTCACAATTTCATCAAAAATCTGACTTTCGGCAATTCACTCAAAAATGGTGCAAAACGGTTGCAAATGCTCCCGTGAGAGGTTTGGCCGTCGAAAAAAAAGGCTTTATATCAAAGAGCAAGAAATGAACCATGGACAACTTAACTGGGTGAAAAATGGAGCCAAATGGTTGCAAATGCTCCCCTGAGAGGTTTCGAGGTCGAAACAGAAGGCTTTTTATCAGGGGAAAAGAAATCAGCCCTCGACAACTTAACTGGCAGAAAAAGATTTTTTTGAAAAAATCCCTCAGCCCCGGCGTCACAATTTCATCAAAAATCTGACTTTTGGCAATTCACTCAAAAATGGTGCTAAACGGTTGCAAATGCTCCCGTGAAAGGTTTGGCGAACGAAACAGAAGGCTTTTTATCACAGGACAAGAAATCAGCCCTCGAAAACTTAACCGGCAGAAAAAGATTTTTTGAAAAAATCCCTAAGCCCCGGGGTCACAATTTCAGCAAAAATCTGACTTTTGGCAATTCACTCAAAAATGGTGCTAAACGGTTGCAAATGCTCCCGTGAAAGGTTTGGCGAACGAAACAGAAGGCTTTTTATCACAGGACAAGAAATCAGCCCTCGAAAACTTAAGCGGAGGAAAAATATTTTTTGAAAAAATCCCTAAGCCCCGGGGTCACAATTTCAGCAAAAATCTGACTTTTGGCAATTCACTCAAAAATGATGCCAAACTGTTGCAAATGCTCCCCTGAAAGCTTTTGCGAAGGAAACAGAAGGCTTTTTATCACAGGAGAAGAAATCAGCCCTCGACAACTAAACCGGCGGAAAAAGATTTTTTGAAAAAATCCCTAAGCTCCGGGGTCACAATTTCATCAAAAATCTGACTTTCGGCATTTCACTCAAAAATGGTGCCAAACGGTTGCAAATGCTCCCCTGAGAGGTTTGGCGGTCGAAACAGAAGGCTATTAATCACGGGGAAAGAAATCAGCCCTCGACAACTTAACCGGCAGAAAAAGATTTTTTTGAAAAAATCCCTAATTTCATCAAAAATCTGACTTTCGGCAATTCACTCAAAAATGGTGCCAAACGGTTGCAAATGCTCCCCTGAGAGGTTTGGCCGTCGAAAAAAAAAGGCTTTATATCAAAGAGCAAGAAATCAACCATGGACAACTTAACTGGGTGAAAAATGGAGCCAAATGGTTGCAAATGCTCCCCTGAGAGGTTTCGAGGTCGAAACAGAAGGCTTTTTATCAGGGGAAAAGAAATCAGCCCTCGACAACTTAACTGGCAGAAAAATATTTTTTGAAAAAATCCCTAAGCCCCGGGGTCACAATTTCTGAAAAAATCTGACTTTTGGCAATTCACTCAAAAATGGTGCTAAACGTTTGCAAATGCTCCCGTGAAAGGTTTGGCGGTCGAAGTAGAAGGCTTTTTATCACAGGAGAAGAAATCAGTCCTCGACAACTTAACTGACAGAAAAAGATTTTTTTGAAAAAATCCCTAAGCCCCGGGGTCACATTTTCATCAAAAATCTGACTTTCGGCATTTCACTCAAAAATGGTGCAAAACGGTTGCAAATGCTCCCGTGAGAGGTTTGGTGGTCGAAACAGAAGGCTTTTTATCACAGGAAAAGAAATCAGCCCTCGACAACTTAACCGGCAGAAAAAGATTTTTTTGAAAAAATCCCTAAGCCCCGGGGTCACAATTTCATCAAAAATCTGACTTTCGGCATTTCACTCAAAAATGGTGCCAAACGGTTGCAAATGCTCCCCTGAGAGGTTTAGCCGTCGAAAAGGAAGGCTTTATATCAAAGAGCAAGAAATCAACCATGGACAACTTAGCTGGCAGAAAAATGGAGCCAAACGGTTGCAAATGCTCCCCTGAGAGGTTTGGTGGTCGAAACAGAAGGCTTTTTATCAGGGGAAAAGAAATCAGCCCTCGACAACTTAACTGGCAGAAAAAGATTTTTTTGAAAAAATCCCTAAGCCCCGGGGTCACAATTTCATCAAAAATCTGACTTTCGGCAATTCACTCAAAAATGGTGCAAAACGGTTGCAAATGCTCCCGTGAGAGGTTTGGCCGTCGAAAAAAAAGGCTTTATATCAAAGAGCAAGAAATGAACCATGGACAAGTTAACTGGGTGAAAAATGGAGCCAAATGGTTGCAAATGCTCCCCTGAGAGGTTTCGAGGTCGAAACAGAAGGCTTTTTATCAGGGGAAAAGAAATCAGCCCTCGACAACTTAACTGGCAGAAAAAGATTTTTTTGAAAAAATCCCTCAGCCCCGGCGTCACAATTTCATCAAAAATCTGACTTTCGGCATTTCACTCAAAAATGGTGCAAAATAGTTGCAAATGCTCCCGTGAGAGGTTTGGCAGACGAAACAGAAGGCTTTTTATCACGGGAAAAGAAATCAGCCCTCGACAACTTAACCGGCAGAAAAAGATTTTTTTAAAAAAATCCCTAAACCCGGGGTCACAATTTCATCAAAAATCTGACTTTCGGCATTTCACTCAAAAATGGTGCCAAACGGTTGCAAATGCTCCCCTGAGAGGTTTGGCCGTCGAAAAAGAAGGCTTTATATCAAAGAGCAAGAAATCAACCATGGACAACTTAGCTGGCAGAAAAATGGAGCCAAACGGTTGCAAATGCTGCCCTGAGAGGTTTAATGGTCGAAACAGAAGGCTTTTTATCAGGGGAAAAGAAATCAGCCCTCGACAACTTAACTGGCAGAAAAAGATTTTTTTGAAAAAATCCCTAAGCCCCGGGGTCACAATTTCATCAAAAATCTGACTTTCGGCAATTCACTCAAAAATGGTGCAAAACGGTTGCAAATGCTCCCGTGAGAGGTTTGGCCGTCGAAAAAAAAGGCTTTATATCAAAGAGCAAGAAATGAACCATGGACAACTTAACTGGGTGAAAAATGGAGCCAAATGGTTGCAAATGCTCCCCTGAGAGGTTTCGAGGTCGAAACAGAAGGCTTTTTATCAGGGGAAAAGAAATCAGCCCTCGACAACTTAACTGGCAGAAAAAGATTTTTTTGAAAAAATCCCTCAGCCCCGGCGTCACAATTTCATCAAAAATCTGACTTTTGGCAATTCACTCAAAAATGGTGCTAAACGGTTGCAAATGCTCCCGTGAAAGGTTTGGCGAACGAAACAGAAGGCTTTTTATCACAGGACAAGAAATCAGCCCTCGAAAACTTAACCGGCAGAAAAAGATTTTTTGAAAAAATCCCTAAGCCCCGGGGTCACAATTTCAGCAAAAATCTGACTTTTGGCAATTCACTCAAAAATGGTGCTAAACGGTTGCAAATGCTCCCGTGAAAGGTTTGGCGAACGAAACAGAAGGCTTTTTATCACAGGACAAGAAATCAGCCCTCGAAAACTTAAGCGGAGGAAAAATATTTTTTGAAAAAATCCCTAAGCCCCGGGGTCACAATTTCAGCAAAAATCTGACTTTTGGCAATTCACTCAAAAATGATGCCAAACTGTTGCAAATGCTCCCCTGAAAGCTTTTGCGAAGGAAACAGAAGGCTTTTTATCACAGGAGAAGAAATCAGCCCTCGACAACTAAACCGGCGGAAAAAGATTTTTTGAAAAAATCCCTAAGCCCCGGGGTCACAATTTCTGAAAAAATCTGACCTTTGGCAATTCACTCAAAAATGGTGCTAAACGGTTGCAAATGCTCCCGTTAAAGTTTGGCGGTCGAAACAGAAGGCTTTTTATCACAGGAGAAGAAATCAGCCCTCGACAACTAAACCGGCGGAAAAAGATTTTTTGAAAAAATCCCTAAGCTCCGGGGTCACAATTTCAGCAAAAATCTGACTTTTGGCAATTCACTCAAAAATGGTGCTAAACGGTTGCAAATGCTCCCGTGAAAGGTTTGGCGGTCGAAACAGAAGGCTTTTTATCAGAGGACAAGAAATCAGCCCTCGAAAACTTAAGCGGCGGAAAAATATTTTTTGAAAAAATCCCTAAGCCCCGGGGTCACAATTTCAGCAAAAATCTGACTTTTGGCAATTCACTCAAAAATGATGCCAAACTGTTGCAAATGCTCCCCTGAAAGGTTTGGCGGTCGAAATTGAAGGCTTTTTATCACAGGAGAAGAAATCAGCCCTCGACAACTTAACCGGCGGAAAAAGATTTTTTGAAAAAATCCCTAAGCCCCTGGGTCACAATTTCTGAAAAAATATGACTTTTGGCAATTCAATCAAAAATGGTGCTAAACGGTTGCAAATGCTCCCGTGAAAGGTTTGGCGGTCGAAACAGAAGGCTTTTGATCACAGGAGAAGAAATCAGCCCTCAAAAACTTAAGCGGCGGAAAAATATTTTTTGAAAAAATCCCTAAGCCCCGGGGTCACAGTTTCAGCAAAAATCTGACTTTTGGCAATTCACTCAAAAATGATGCCAAACTGTTGCAAATGCTCCCCTGAAAGCTTTTGCGAAGGAAACAGAAGGCTTTTTATCACAGGAGAAGAAATCAGCCCTCGACAACTAAACCGGCAGAAAAAGATTTGTTTGAAAAAATCCCTAAGCCCCGGGGTCACAAGTTCAGCAAAAATCTGACTTTTGGCAATTCACTCAAAAATGGTGCTAAACGGTTGCAAATGCTCCCCTGAAAGGTTTGGCGGTCGAAACAGAAGGCTTTTTATCACAGGACAAGAAATCAACCCTCGACAACTTAACCGGCGGAAAAAGATTTTTTGAAAAAATCCCTAAGCCCCGGGGTCACAATTTCATCAAAAACCTGACTTTCGGCATTTCACTCAAAAATGGTGCCAAACGGCTGCAAATGCTCCCCTGAGAGGTTTGGCCGTCGAAAAAGAAGGCTTTATATCACAGAACAAGAAATCAACCATGGATAACTTAACCAGCAGAAAAATGGTGCCAAACGGTTGCAAATGCTCCCCTGAGAGGTTTGGTGGTCGAAACAGAAGGCTTTTTATCAGGGGAAAAGAAATCAGCCCTCGACAACTTAACCGGCAGAAAAAGATTTTCTTGAAAAAATCCGTAAGCCCCGGGGTCACAATTTCATCAAAAATCTGACTTTCTGCATTTCACTCAAAAATGGTGCCAAACGGTTGCAAATCCTCTCCTGAGAGGTTTGGCGGTCGAAACAGAAGGCTATTAATCACGGGGAAAGAAATCAGCCCTCGACAACTTAACCGGCAGAAAAAGATTTTTTTGAAAAAATCCCTAATTTCATCAAAAATCTGACTTTCGGCAATTCACTCAAAAATGGTGCCAAACGGTTGCAAATGCTCCCCTGAGAGGTTTGGCCGTCGAAAAAAAAAGGCTTTATATCAAAGAGCAAGAAATCAACCATGGACAACTTAACTGGGTGAAAAATGGAGCCAAATGGTTGCAAATGCTCCCCTGAGAGGTTTCGAGGTCGAAACAGAAGGCTTTTTATCAGGGGAAAAGAAATCAGCCCTCGACAACTTAACTGGCAGAAAAAGATTTTTTTGAAAAAATCCCTAAGCCCCGGGGTCACAATTTCATCAAAAATCTGACTTTCGGCATTTCACTCAAAAATGGTGCAAAACGGTTGCAAATGCTCCCGTGAGAGGTTTGGCAGACGAAACAGAAGGCTTTTTATCACGGGAAAAGAAATCAGCCCTCGACAACTTAACCGGCAGAAAAAGATTTTTTTAAAAAAATCCCTATGCCCCGGGGTCAAAATTTCATCAAAAATCTGACTTTGGGCATTTCACTCAAAAATGATGCCAAACGGTTGCAAATGCTCCCCTGAGAGGTTTGGCGGTCGAAACAGAAGGCTTTTTATCACAGGAGAAGAAATCAGCCCTCAACAACTTAACGGGCAGAAAAAGATTTTTTTGAAAAAATCCCTAAGCCCCGGGGTCACAATTTCATCAAAAATCTTACTTTCGGCAATTCACTCAAAAATGGTGCTAAACGGTTGCAATTGCTCCCGTGAAACGTTTGGCGGTCGAAACAGAAGGCTTTTTATCACAGGAGAAGAAATCAGCCCTCGACAACTAAACCGGCGGAAAAAGATTTTTTTAAAAAATCCCTAAGCTCCGGGGTCACAATTTCTGAAAAAATCTGACTTTTGGAAATTCACTCGAAAATGGTGCTAAACGGTTGCAAATGCTCCCGTGAAAGGTTTGGCGGTCGAAACAGAAGGCTTTTTATCACAGGAGAAGAAATCAGCCCTCAACAACTTGACCGGCGGAAAAAGATTTTTTGTAAAAATCCCTAAGCCCCGGGGTCACAATTTCAGCAAATATCTGACTTTTGGCAATTTACTTAAAAATTGTGCTAAACGGTTGCAAATGCTCCCGTGAAAGGTTTGGCAAACGAAACAGAAGGCTTTTTATCACAGGAGAAGAAATCAGCCCTCGAAAACTTAAGCGGCGGAAAAATATTTTTTGAAAAAATCCCTAAGGCCCGGGGTCACAATTTCAGCAAAAATCTGACTTTTGGCAATTCACTCAAAAATGATGCCAAACTGTTGCAAATGCTCCCCTGAAAGCTTTTGCGAAGGAAACAGAAGGCTTTTTATCACAGGAGAAGAAATCAGCCCTCGACAACTAAACCGGCAGAAAAATATTTTTTGAAAAAATCCCTAAGCCCCGGGGTCACAATTTCTGAAAAAATCTGACTTTTGGCAATTCACTCAAAAATGGTGCTAAACGTTTGCAAATGCTCCCGCGAAAGGTTTGGCGGTCGAAGTAGAAGGCTTTTTATCACGGGAGAAGAAATCAGCCCTCGACAACTTAACTGGCAGAAAAAGATTTTTTTGAAAAAATCCCTCAGCCCCGGCGTCACAATTTCAGCAAAAATCTGACTTTTGGCAATTCACTCAAAAATGATGCCAAACTGTTGCAAATGCTCCCCTGAAAGCTTTTGCGAAGGAAACAGAAGGCTTTTTATCACAGGAGAAGAAATCAGCCCTCGACAACTAAACCGGCAGAAAAATATTTTTTGAAAAAATCCCTAAGCCCCGGGGTCACAATTTCATCAAAAATCTGACTTTCGGCATTTCACTCAAAAATGGTGCCAAACGGTTGCAAATGCTCCCCTGAGAGGTTTGGCCGTCGAAAAAGAAGGCTTTATATCAAAGAGCAAGAAATCAACCATGGACAACTTAGCTGGCAGAAAAATGGAGGCAAACGGTTGCAAATGCTGCCCTGAGAGGTTTGGTGGTCGAAACAGAAGGCTTTTTATCAGGGGAAAAGAAATCAGCCCTCGACAACTTAACTGGCAGAAAAAGATTTTTTTGAAAAAATCCCTAAGCCCCGGGGTCACAATTTCATCAAAAATCTGACTTTCGGCAATTCACTCAAAAATGGTGCTAAACGGTTGTAATTGCTCCCGTGAAACGTTTGGCGGTCGAAACAGAAGGCTTTTTATCACAGGAGAAGAAATCAGCCCTCGACAACTAAACCGGCGGAAAAAGATTTTTTGAAAAAATCCCTAAGCTCCGGGGTCACAATTTCTGAAAAAATCTGACTTTTGGCAATTCAATCAAAAATGGTGCTAAACGATTGCAAATGCTCCCGTGAAAGGTTTGGCGGTCGAAACAGAAGGCTTTTTATCACAGGAGAAGAAATCAGCCCTCGACAACTTAACCGGCGGAAAAATATTTTTTGAAAAAATCCCTAAGCCCCGGGGTCACAGTTTCAGCAAAAATCTGACTTTTGGAAATTCACTCAAAAATGGTGCTAAACGGTTGTAAATGCTCCCGTGAAAGGTTTGGCGGTCGAAACAGAAGGCTTTTTATCACAGGACAAGAAATCAGCCCTCGACAACTTAACCGGCGGAAAAAGATTTTTTGAAAAAATCCCTAAGCCCCGGGGTCACAATTTCAGCAAAAATCTGACTTTTGGCAATTCACTCAAAAATGATGCCAAACTGTTGCAAATGCTCCCCTGAAAGCTTTTGCGAAGGAAACAGAAGGCTTTTTATCACAGGAGAAGAAATCAGCCCTCGACAACTAAACCGGCAGAAAAATATTTTTTGAAAAAATCCCTAAGCCCCGGGGTCACAATTTCTGAAAAAATCTGACTTTTGGCAATTCACTCAAAAATGGTGCTAAACGTTTGCAAATGCTCCCGTGAAAGGTTTGGCGGTCGACATAGAAGGCTTTTTATCACAGGAGAAGAAATCAGCCATCGACAACTTAACCGGCGGAAAAATATTTTTTGAAAAAATCCCTAAGCCCCGGGGTCACAATTTCTGAAAAAATCTGACTTTTGGCAATTCACTCAAAAATGGTGCTAAACGGTTGCAAATGCTCCTGTGAAAGGTTTGGCGGTCGAAACAGAAGGCTTTTTATCACAGGACAAGAAATCAGCCCTCGAAAACTTAAGCGCCGGAAAAATATTTTTTGAAAAAATCCCTAAGCCCCGGGGTCACAGTTTCAGCAAAAATCTTACTTTCGGCAATTCACTCAAAAATGGTGCTAAACGGTTGCAAATGCTCCCGTGAAAGGTTTGGCGGTCGAAACAGAAGGCTTTTTATCACAGGAGAAGAAATCAGCCCTCGACAACTTAACCGGCGGAAAAAGATTTTTTGAAAAAATCCCTAAGCCCCGGGGTCACAATTTCATCAAAAACCTGACTTTCGGCATTTCACTCAAAAATGGTGCCAAACGGCTGCAAATGCTCCCCTGAGAGGTTTGGCCGTCGAAAAAGAAGGCTTTATATCACAGAACAAGAAATCAACCATGGATAACTTAACCAGCAGAAAAATGGTGCCAAACGGTTGCAAATGCTCCCCTGAGAGGTTTGGTGGGCGAAACAGAAGGCTTTTTATCAGGGGAAAAGAAATCAGCCCTCGACAACTTAACCGGCAGAAAAAAATTTTCTTGAAAAAATCCGTAAGCCCCGGGGTCACAATTTCATCAAAAATCTGACTTTCGGCATTTCACTCAAAAATGGTGCCAAACGGTTGCAAATGCTCCCCTGAGAGGTTTGGCGGTCGAAACAGAAGGCTATTAATCACGGGGAAAGAAATCAGCCCTCGACAACTTAACCGGCAGAAAAAGATTTTTTTGAAAAAATCCCTAATTTCATCAAAAATCTGACTTTCGGCAATTCACTCAAAAATGGTGCCAAACGGTTGCAAATGCTCCCCTGAGAGGTTTGGCCGTCGAAAAAAAAAGGCTTTATATCAAAGAGCAAGAAATCAACCATGGACAACTTAACTAGGTGAAAAATGGAGCCAAATGGTTGCAAATGCTCCCCTGAGAGGTTTCGAGGTCGAAACAGAAGGCTTTTTATCAGGGGAAAAGAAATCAGCCCTCGACAACTTAACTGGCAGAAAAAGATTTTTTTGAAAAAATCCCTAAGCCCCGGGGTCACAATTTCATCAAAAATCTGACTTTCGGCATTTCACTCAAAAATGGTGCCAAACGGTTGCAAATGCTCCCCTGAGAGGTTTGGCGGTCGAAACAGAAGGCTTTTAATCACGGGAAAAGAAATCAGCCCTCAACAACTTAACGGGCAGAAAAAGATTTTTTTGAAAAAATCCCTAAGCCCCGGGGTCACAATTTCATCAAAAATCTGACTTTCGGCAATTCACTCAAAAATGGAGCTAAACGGTTGCAATTGCTCCCGTGAAAGGTTTGGCCGTCGAAACAGAAGGCTTTTTATCACAGGAGAAGAAATCAGCACTCGACAACTAAACCGGCGGAAAAAGATTTTTTGAAAAAATCCCTAAGCTCCGGGGTCACAATTTCTGAAAAAATCTGACTTTTGGAAATTCACTCAAAAATGGTGCTAAACGGTTGCAAATGCTCCCGTGAAAGGTTTGGCCGTCGAAACAGAAGGCTTTTTATCACAGGAGAAGAAATCAGCCCTCAACAACTTGACCGGCGGAAAAAGATTTTTTGTAAAAATCCCTAAGGCCCGGGGTCACAATTTCAGCAAAAATCTGACTTTTGGCAATTCACTCAAAAATGATGCCAAACTGTTGCAAATGCTCCCCTGAAAGCTTTTGCGAAGGAAACAGAAGGCTTTTTATCACAGGAGAAGAAATCAGCCCTCGACAACTAAACCGGCAGAAAAATATTTTTTGAAAAAATCCCTAAGCCCCGGGGTCACAATTTCTGAAAAAATCTGACTTTTGGCAATTCACTCAAAAATGGTGCTAAACGTTTGCAAATGCTCCCGTGAAAGGTTTGGCGGTCGAAGTAGAAGGCTTTTTATCACAGGACAAGAAATCAGCCCTCGACAACTTAACTGACAGAAAAAGATTTTTTTGAAAAAATCCCTAAGCCCCGGGGTCACATTTTCATCAAAAATCTGTCTTTCGGCATTTCACTCAAAAATGGTGCAAAACGGTTGCAAATGCTCCCGTGAGAGGTTTGGTGGTCGAAACAGAAGGCTTTTTATCACAGGAAAAGAAATCAGCCCTCGACAACTTAACCGGCAGAAAAAGATTTTTTTGAAAAAATCCCTAAGCCCCGGGGTCACAATTTCATCAAAAATCTGACTTTCGGCATTTCACTCAAAAATGGTACCAAACGGTTGCAAATGCTCCCCTGAGAGGTTTGGCCGTCGAAAAAGAAGGCTTTATATCAAAGAGCAAGAAATCAACCATGGACAACTTAGCTGGCAGAAAAATGGAGCCAAACGGTTGCAAATGCTCCCCTGAGAGGTTTGGTGGTCGAAACAGAAGGCTTTTTATCAGGGGAAAAGAAATCAGCCCTCGACAACTTAACTGGCAGAAAAAGATTTTTTTGAAAAAATCCCTAAGCCCCGGGGTCACAATTTCATCAAAAATCTGACTTTCGGCATTTCACTCAAAAATGGTGCAAAACGGTTGCAAATGCTCCCCTGAGAGGTTTGGCGGTCGAAACAGAAGGCTATTAATCACGGGGAAAGAAATCAGCCCTCGACAACTTAACCGGCAGAAAAAGATTTTTTTGAAAAAATCCCTAATTTCATCAAAAATCTGACTTTCGGCAATTCACTCAAAAATGGTGCCAAACGGTTGCAAATGCTCCCCTGAGAGGTTTGGCCGTCGAAAAAAAAAGGCTTTATATCAAAGAGCAAGAAATCAACCATGGACAACTTAACTAGGTGAAAAATGGAGCCAAATGGTTGCAAATGCTCCCCTGAGAGGTTTCGAGGTCGAAACAGAAGGCTTTTTATCAGGGGAAAAGAAATCAGCCCTCGACAACTTAACTGGCAGAAAAAGATTTTTTTGAAAAAATCCCTAAGCCCCGGGGTCACAATTTCATCAAAAATCTGACTTTCGGCATTTCACTCAAAAATGGTGCCAAACGGTTGCAAATGCTCCCCTGAGAGGTTTGGCGGTCGAAACAGAAGGCTTTTAATCACGGGAAAAGAAATCAGCCCTCAACAACTTAACGGGCAGAAAAAGATTTTTTTGAAAAAATCCCTAAGCCCCGGGGTCACAATTTCATCAAAAATCTGACTTTCGGCAATTCACTCAAAAATGGAGCTAAACGGTTGCAATTGCTCCCGTGAAAGGTTTGGCCGTCGAAACAGAAGGCTTTTTATCACAGGAGAAGAAATCAGCACTCGACAACTAAACCGGCGGAAAAAGATTTTTTGAAAAAATCCCTAAGCTCCGGGGTCACAATTTCTGAAAAAATCTGACTTTTGGAAATTCACTCAAAAATGGTGCTAAACGGTTGCAAATGCTCCCGTGAAAGGTTTGGCCGTCGAAACAGAAGGCTTTTTATCACAGGAGAAGAAATCAGCCCTCAACAACTTGACCGGCGGAAAAAGATTTTTTGTAAAAATCCCTAAGGCCCGGGGTCACAATTTCAGCAAAAATCTGACTTTTGGCAATTCACTCAAAAATGATGCCAAACTGTTGCAAATGCTCCCCTGAAAGCTTTTGCGAAGGAAACAGAAGGCTTTTTATCACAGGAGAAGAAATCAGCCCTCGACAACTAAACCGGCAGAAAAATATTTTTTGAAAAAATCCCTAAGCCCCGGGGTCACAATTTCTGAAAAAATCTGACTTTTGGCAATTCACTCAAAAATGGTGCTAAACGTTTGCAAATGCTCCCGTGAAAGGTTTGGCGGTCGAAGTAGAAGGCTTTTTATCACAGGACAAGAAATCAGCCCTCGACAACTTAACTGACAGAAAAAGATTTTTTTGAAAAAATCCCTAAGCCCCGGGGTCACATTTTCATCAAAAATCTGTCTTTCGGCATTTCACTCAAAAATGGTGCAAAACGGTTGCAAATGCTCCCGTGAGAGGTTTGGTGGTCGAAACAGAAGGCTTTTTATCACAGGAAAAGAAATCAGCCCTCGACAACTTAACCGGCAGAAAAAGATTTTTTTGAAAAAATCCCTAAGCCCCGGGGTCACAATTTCATCAAAAATCTGACTTTCGGCATTTCACTCAAAAATGGTACCAAACGGTTGCAAATGCTCCCCTGAGAGGTTTGGCCGTCGAAAAAGAAGGCTTTATATCAAAGAGCAAGAAATCAACCATGGACAACTTAGCTGGCAGAAAAATGGAGCCAAACGGTTGCAAATGCTCCCCTGAGAGGTTTGGTGGTCGAAACAGAAGGCTTTTTATCAGGGGAAAAGAAATCAGCCCTCGACAACTTAACTGGCAGAAAAAGATTTTTTTGAAAAAATCCCTAAGCCCCGGGGTCACAATTTCATCAAAAATCTGACTTTCGGCAATTCACTCAAAAATGGTGGAAAACGGTTGCAAATGCTCCCGTGAGAGGTTTGGCCGTCGAACAAAAAAGGCTTTATATCAAAGAGCAAGAAATGAACCATGGACAACTTAACTGGGTGAAAAATGGAGCCAAATGGTTGCAAATGCTCCCCTGAGAGGTTTCGAGGTCGAAACAGAAGGCTTTTTATCAGGGGAAAAGAAATCAGCCCTCGACAACTTAACTGGCAGAAAAAGATTTTTTTGAAAAAATCCCTAAGCCCCGGGGTCACAATTTCTGAAAAAATATGACTTTTGGCAATTCAATCAAAAATGGTGCCAAACGGTTGCAAATGCTCCCCTGAGAGTTTTGGCGGTCGAAACAGAAGGCTTTTTATCACAGGAGAAGAAATCAGCCCTCAAAAACTTAAGCGGCGGAAAAATATTTTTTGAAAAAATCCCTAAGCCCCGGGGTCACAGTTTCAGCAAAAGTCTGACTTTTGGCAATTCACTCAAAAATGATGCCAAACTGTTGCAAATGCTCCCCTGAAAGCTTTTGCGATGGAAACAGAAGGCTTTTTATCACAGGAGAAGAAATCAGCCCTCGACAACTAAACCGGCAGAAAAATATTTTTTGAAAAAATCCCTAAGCCCCGGGGTCACAATTTCAGCAAAAATCTGACTTTTGGCAATTCACTCAAAAATGGTGCTAAACGGTTGCAAATGCTCCCGTGAAAGGTTTGGCGGTCGAAACCGAAGGCTTTTTATCACAGGAGAAGAAATCAGCCCTCGACAACTTAACCGGCGGAAAAAGATTTTTTGAAAAAATCCCTAAGCCCCGGGGTCACAATTTCAGCAAAAATCTGACTTTTGGCAATTCACTCAAAAATGGTGCTAAACGGTTGCAAATGCTCCCGTGAAAGGTTTGGCGGTCGAAACAGAAGGCTTTTTATCACAGGACAAGAAATCAGCCCTCGAAAACTTAAGCGGAGGAAGAATATTTTTTGAAAAAATCCCTAAGCCCCGGGGTCACAATTTCAGCAAAAATCTGTCTTTTGGCAATTCACTCAAAAATGATGCCAAATGTTGCAAATGCTCCCCTGAAAGCTTTTGCGAAGGAAACAGAAGGCTTTTTATCACAGGAGAAGAAATCAGCAATCGACAACTAAACCGGCGGAAAAAGATTTTTTGAAAAAATCCCTAAGCCCCGGGGTCACAATTTCTGAAAAAATCTGACCTTTGGCAATTCACTCAAAAATGGTGCTAAACGGTTGCAAATTCTCCCGTGAAAGGTTTGGCGGTTGAAACAGAAGGCTTTTTATCACAGGAGAAGAAATCAGCCCTCAAAAATTTAAGCGGCGGAAAAATATTTTTTGAAAAAATCCCTAAGCCCCGGGGTCACAATTTCTGAAAAAATCTGACCTTTGGCAATTCACTCAAAAATGGTGCCAAACTGTTGCAAATGCTCCCCTGAAAGCTTTTGCGAAGGAAACAGAAGGCTTTTTATCACAGGAGAAGAAATCAGCAATCGACAACTAAACCGGCGGAAAAAGATTTTTTGAAAAAATCCCTAAGCCCCGGGGTCACAATTTCTGAAAAAATCTGACCTTTGGCAATTCACTCAAAAATGGTGCTAAACGGTTGCAAATGCTCCCGTGAAAGGTTTGGCGGTCGAAACAGAAGGCTTTTTATCACAGGAGAAGAAATCAGCCCTCGACAACTAAACCGGCAGAAAAATATTTTTTGAAAAAATCCCTAAGCCCCGGGGTCACAATTTCTGAAAAAATCTGACCTTTGGCAATTCACTCAAAAATGGTGCCAAACTGTTGCAAATGCTCCCCTGAAAGCTTTTGCGAAGGAAACAGAAGGCTTTTTATCACAGGAGAAGAAATCAGCAATCGACAACTAAACCGGCGGAAAAAGATTTTTTGAAAAAATCCCTAAGCCCCGGGGTCACAATTTCTGAAAAAATCTGACCTTTGGCAATTCACTCAAAAATGGTGCTAAACGGTTGCAAATGCTCCCGTGAAAGGTTTGGCGGTCGAAACAGAAGGCTTTTTATCACAGGAGAAGAAATCAGCCCTCGACAACTAAACCGGCGGAAAAATATTTTTTGAAAAAATCCCTAAGCCCCGGGGTCACAGTTTCAGCAAAAATCTGACCTTTGGCAATTCACTTAAAAATGGTGCTAAACGGTTGCAAATGCTCCCGTGAAAGGTTTGGCGGTCGAAACAGAAGGCTTTTTATCACAGGAGAGGAAATCAGCCCTCAAAAATTTAAGCGGCGGAAAAATATTTTTTGAAAAAATCCCTAAGCCCCGGGGTCACAGTTTCAGCAAAAATCTGACTTTTGGCAATTCACTCAAAAATGATGCCAAACTGTTGCAAATGCTCCCCTGAAAGCTTTTGCGAAGGAAACAGAAGGCTTTTTATCACAGGAGAAGAAATCAGCCCTCGACAACTAAACCGGCAGAAAAATATTTTTTGAAAAAATCCCTAAGCCCCGGGGTCACAATTTCAGCAAAAATCTGACTTTTGGCAATTCACTCAAAAATGGTGCTAAACGGTTGCAAATGCTCCCGTGAAAGGTTTGGCGGTCGAAACCGAAGGCTTTTTATCACAGGAGAAGAAATCAGCCCTCGACAACTTAACCGGCGGAAAAATATTTTTTGAAAAAATCCCTAAGCCCCAGGGTCACAATTTCAGCAAAAATCTGACTTTTGGCAATTCACTCAAAAATGGTGCTAAACGGTTGCAAATGCTCCCGTGAAAGGTTTGGCGAACGAAACAGAAGGCTTTTTATCACAGGACAAGAAATCAGCCCTCGAAAACTTAAGCGGAGGAAAAATATTTTTTGAAAAAATCCCTAAGCCCCGGGGTCACAATTTCAGCAAAAATCTGACTTTTGGCAATTCACTCAAAAATGATGCCAAACTGTTGCAAATGCTCCCCTGAAAGCTTTTGCGAAGGAAACAGAAGGCTTTTTATCACAGGAGAAGAAATCAGCCCTCGACAACTAAACCGGCGGAAAAAGATTTTTTGAAAAAATCCCTAAGCCCCGGGGTCACAATTTCTGAAAAAATCTGACTTTTGGCAATTCACTCAAATATGGTGCTAAACGTTTGCAAATGCTCCCGTGAAAGGTTTGGCGGTCGAAATAGAAGGCTTTTTATCACAGGAGAAGAAATCAGCCATCGACAACTTAACCGGCGGAAAAAGATTTTTTGAAAAAATCCCTAAGCCCCGGGGTCACAATTTCTGAAAAAATATGACTTTTGGCAATTCAATCAAAAATGGTGCTAAACGATTGCAAATGCTCCCGTGAAAGGTTTGGCGGTCGAAACAGAAGGCTTTTTATCACAGGAGAAGAAATCAGCCCTCAAAAACTTAAGCGGCGGAAAAATATTTTTTGAAAAAATCCCTAAGCCCCGGGGTCACAGTTTCAGCAAAAATCTGACTTTTGGCAATTCACTCAAAAATGATGCCAAACTGTTGCAAATGCTCCCCTGAAAGCTTTTGCGAAGGAAACAGAAGGCTTTTTATCACAGGAGAAGAAATCAGCCCTCGACAACTAAACCGGCGGAAAAAGATTTTTTGAAAAAATCCCTAAGCTCCGGGGTCATAATTTCAGCAAAAATCTGACTTTTGGCAATTCACTCAAAAATGATGCTAAACGGTTGCAAATGCTCCCGTGAAAGGTTTGGCGGTCGAAACAGAAGGCTTTTTATCACAGGACAAGAAATCAGCCCTCGAAAACTTAAGCGGCGGAAAAATATTTTTTGAAAAAATCCCTAAGCCCCGGGGTCACAATTTCAGCAAAAATCTGACTTTTGGCAATTCACTCAAAAATGATGCCAAACTGTTGCAAATGCTCCCCTGAAAGCTTTTGCGAAGGAAACAGAAGGCTTTTTATCACAGGAGAAGAAATCAGCCCTCGACAACTAAACCGGCAGAAAAATATTTTTTGAAAAAATCCCTAAGCCCCGTGGTCACAATTTCTGAAAAAATCTGACTTTTGGCAATTCACTCAAAAATGGTGCTAAACGTTTGCAAATGCTCCCGTGAAAGGTTTGGCGGTCGAAACAGAAGGCTTTTTATCACAGGAGAAGAAATCAGCCCTCAAAAATTTAAGCGGCGGAAAAATATTTTTTGAAAAAATCCCTAAGCCCCGGGGTCACAGTTTCAGCAAAAATCTGACTTTTGGCAATTCACTCAAAAATGATGCCAAACTGTTGCAAATGCTCCCCTGAAAGCTTTTGCGAAGGAAACAGAAGGCTTTTTATCACAGGAGAAGAAATCAGCCCTCGACAACTAAACCGGCAGAAAAATATTTTTTGAAAAAATCCCTAAGCCCCGGGGTCACAATTTCAGCAAAAATCTGACTTTTGGCAATTCACTCAAAAATGGTGCTAAACGGTTGCAAATGCTCCCGTGAAAGGTTTGGCGAACGAAACAGAAGGCTTTTTATCACAGGACAAGAAATCAGCCCTCGAAAACTTAAGCGGAGGAAAAATATTTTTTGAAAAAATCCCTAAGCCCCGGGGTCACAATTTCAGCAAAAATCTGACTTTTGGCAATTCACTCAAAAATGATGCCAAACTGTTGCAAATGCTCCCCTGAAAGCTTTTGCGAAGGAAACAGAAGGCTTTTTATCACAGGAGAAGAAATCAGCCCTCGACAACTAAACCGGCAGAAAAATATTTTTTGAAAAAATCCCTAAGCCCCGGGGTCACAATTTCAGCAAAAATCTGACTTTTGGCAATTCACTCAAAAATGGTGCTAAACGGTTGCAAATGCTCCCGTGAAAGGTTTGGCGGTCGAAACCGAAGGCTTTTTATCACAGGAGAAGAAATCAGCCCTCGACAACTTAACCGGCGGAAAAAGATTTTTTGAAAAAATCCCTAAGCCCCGGGGTCACAATTTCAGCAAAAATCTGACTTTTGGCGATTCACTCAAAAATGGTGCTAAACGGTTGCAAATGCTCCCGTGAAAGGTTTGGCGGTCGAAACAGAAGGCTTTTTATCACAGGACAAGAAATCAGCCCTCGAAAACTTAAGCGGAGGAAGAATATTTTTTGAAAAAATCCCTAAGCCCCGGGGTCACAATTTCAGCAAAAATCTGTCTTTTGGCAATTCACTCAAAAATGATGCCAAATGTTGCAAATGCTCCCCTGAAAGCTTTTGCGAAGGAAACAGAAGGCTTTTTATCACAGGAGAAGAAATCAGCAATCGACAACTAAACCGGCGGAAAAAGATTTTTTGAAAAAATCCCTAAGCCCCGGGGTCACAATTTCTGAAAAAATCTGACCTTTGGCAATTCACTCAAAAATGGTGCTAAACGGTTGCAAATTCTCCCGTGAAAGGTTTGGCGGTCGAAATAGAAGGCTTTTTATCACAGGAGAAGAAATCAGCCCTCAAAAATTTAAGCGGCGGAAAAATATTTTTTGAAAAAATCCCTAAGCCCCGGGGTCACAATTTCTGAAAAAATCTGACCTTTGGCAATTCACTCAAAAATGGTGCCAAACTGTTGCAAATGCTCCCCTGAAAGCTTTTGCGAAGGAAACAGAAGGCTTTTTATCACAGGAGAAGAAATCAGCAATCGACAACTAAACCGGCGGAAAAAGATTTTTTGAAAAAATCCCTAAGCCCCGGGGTCACAATTTCTGAAAAAATCTGACCTTTGGCAATTCACTCAAAAATGGTGCTAAACGGTTGCAAATGCTCCCGTGAAAGGTTTGGCGGTCGAAACAGAAGGCTTTTTATCACAGGAGAAGAAATCAGCCCTCGACAACTAAACCGGCAGAAAAATATTTTTTGAAAAAATCCCTAAGCCCCGGGGTCACAATTTCTGAAAAAATCTGACCTTTGGCAATTCACTCAAAAATGGTGCTAAACGGTTGCAAATTCTCCCGTGAAAGGTTTGGCGGTTGAAACAGAAGGCTTTTTATCACAGGAGAAGAAATCAGCCCTCGACAACTAAACCGGCGGAAAAATATTTTTTGAAAAAATCCCTAAGCCCCGGGGTCACAGTTTCAGCAAAAATCTGACCTTTGGCAATTCACTTAAAAATGGTGCTAAACGGTTGCAAATGCTCCCGTGAAAGGTTTGGCGGTCGAAACAGAAGGCTTTTTATCACAGGAGAGGAAATCAGCCCTCAAAAATTTAAGCGGCGGAAAAATATTTTTTGAAAAAATCCCTAAGCCCCGGGGTCACAGTTTCAGCAAAAATCTGACTTTTGGCAATTCACTCAAAAATGATGCCAAACTGTTGCAAATGCTCCCCTGAAAGCTTTTGCGAAGGAAACAGAAGGCTTTTTATCACAGGAGAAGAAATCAGCCCTCGACAACTAAACCGGCAGAAAAATATTTTTTGAAAAAATCCCTAAGCCCCGGGGTCACAATTTCAGCAAAAATCTGACTTTTGGCAATTCACTCAAAAATGGTGCTAAACGGTTGCAAATGCTCCCGTGAAAGGTTTGGCGGTCGAAACCGAAGGCTTTTTATCACAGGAGAAGAAATCAGCCCTCGACAACTTAACCGGCGGAAAAATATTTTTTGAAAAAATCCCTAAGCCCCAGGGTCACAATTTCAGCAAAAATCTGACTTTTGGCAATTCACTCAAAAATGGTGCTAAACGGTTGCAAATGCTCCCGTGAAAGGTTTGGCGAACGAAACAGAAGGCTTTTTATCACAGGACAAGAAATCAGCCCTCGAAAACTTAAGCGGAGGAAAAATATTTTTTGAAAAAATCCCTAAGCCCCGGGGTCACAATTTCAGCAAAAATCTGACTTTTGGCAATTCACTCAAAAATGATGCCAAACTGTTGCAAATGCTCCCCTGAAAGCTTTTGCGAAGGAAACAGAAGGCTTTTTATCACAGGAGAAGAAATCAGCCCTCGACAACTAAACCGGCGGAAAAAGATTTTTTGAAAAAATCCCTAAGCCCCGGGGTCACAATTTCTGAAAAAATCTGACTTTTGGCAATTCACTCAAAAATGGTGCTAAACGTTTGCAAATGCTCCCGTGAAAGGTTTGGCGGTCGAAATAGAAGGCTTTTTATCACAGGAGAAGAAATCAGCCATCGACAACTTAACCGGCGGAAAAAGATTTTTTGAAAAAATCCCTAAGCCCCGGGGTCACAATTTCTGAAAAAATATGACTTTTGGCAATTCAATCAAAAATGGTGCTAAACGATTGCAAATGCTCCCGTGAAAGGTTTGGCGGTCGAAACAGAAGGCTTTTTATCACAGGAGAAGAAATCAGCCCTCAAAAACTTAAGCGGCGGAAAAATATTTTTTGAAAAAATCCCTAAGCCCCGGGGTCACAGTTTCAGCAAAAATCTGACTTTTGGCAATTCACTCAAAAATGATGCCAAACTGTTGCAAATGCTCCCCTGAAAGCTTTTGCGAAGGAAACAGAAGGCTTTTTATCACAGGAGAAGAAATCAGCCCTCGACAACTAAACCGGCGGAAAAAGATTTTTTGAAAAAATCCCTAAGCTCCGGGGTCATAATTTCAGCAAAAATCTGACTTTTGGCAATTCACTCAAAAATGATGCTAAACGGTTGCAAATGCTCCCGTGAAAGGTTTGGCGGTCGAAACAGAAGGCTTTTTATCACAGGACAAGAAATCAGCCCTCGAAAACTTAAGCGGCGGAAAAATATTTTTTGAAAAAATCCCTAAGCCCCGGGGTCACAATTTCAGCAAAAATCTGACTTTTGGCAATTCACTCAAAAATGATGCCAAACTGTTGCAAATGCTCCCCTGAAAGCTTTTGCGAAGGAAACAGAAGGCTTTTTATCACAGGAGAAGAAATCAGCCCTCGACAACTAAACCGGCAGAAAAATATTTTTTGAAAAAATCCCTAAGCCCCGTGGTCACAATTTCTGAAAAAATCTGACTTTTGGCAATTCACTCAAAAATGGTGCTAAACGTTTGCAAATGCTCCCGTGAAAGGTTTGGCGGTCGAAACAGAAGGCTTTTTATCACAGGAGAAGAAATCAGCCCTCAAAAATTTAAGCGGCGGAAAAATATTTTTTGAAAAAATCCCTAAGCCCCGGGGTCACAGTTTCAGCAAAAATCTGACTTTTGGCAATTCACTCAAAAATGATGCCAAACTGTTGCAAATGCTCCCCTGAAAGCTTTTGCGAAGGAAACAGAAGGCTTTTTATCACAGGAGAAGAAATCAGCCCTCGACAACTAAACCGGCAGAAAAATATTTTTTGAAAAAATCCCTAAGCCCCGGGGTCATAATTTCAGCAAAAATCTGACTTTTGGCAATTCACTCAAAAATGGTGCTAAACGGTTGCAAATGCTCCCGTGAAAGGTTTGGCGAACGAAACAGAAGGCTTTTTATCACAGGACAAGAAATCAGCCCTCGAAAACTTAAGCGGAGGAAAAATATTTTTTGAAAAAATCCCTAAGCCCCGGGGTCACAATTTCAGCAAAAATCTGACTTTTGGCAATTCACTCAAAAATGATGCCAAACTGTTGCAAATGCTCCCCTGAAAGCTTTTGCGAAGGAAACAGAAGGCTTTTTATCACAGGAGAAGAAATCAGCCCTCGACAACTAAACCGGCAGAAAAATATTTTTTGAAAAAATCCCTAAGCCCCGGGGTCACAATTTCAGCAAAAATCTGACTTTTGGCAATTCACTCAAAAATGGTGCTAAACGTTTGCAAATGCTCCCGTGAAAGGTTTGGCGGTCGAAATAGAAGGCTTTTTATCACAGGAGAAGAAATCAGCCATCGACAACTTAACCGGCGGAAAAAGATTTTTTGAAAAAATCCCTAAGCCCCGGGGTCACAATTTCAGCAAAAATCTGACTTTTGGCAATTCAATCAAAAATGGTGCTAAACGATTGCAAATGCTCCCGTGAAAGGTTTGGCGGTCGAAACAGAAGGCTTTTTATCACAGGAGAAGAAATCAGCCCTCAAAAACTTAAGCGGCGGAAAAATATTTTTTGAAAAAATCCCTAAGCTCCGGGGTCATAATTTCAGCAAAAATCTGACTTTTGGCAATTCACTCAAAAATGATGCCAAACTGTTGCAAATGCTCCCCTGAAAGCTTTTGCGAAGGAAACAGAAGGCTTTTTATCACAGGAGAAGAAATCAGCCCTCGACAACTAAACCGGCAGAAAAATATTTTTTGAAAAAATCCCTAAGCCCCGGGGTCACAATTTCAGCAAAAATCTGACTTTTGGAAATTCACTCAAAAATGGTGCTAAACGGTTGCAAATGCTCCCGTGAAAGGTTTGGCGGTCGAAACCGAAGGCTTTTTATCACAGGAGAAGAAATCAGCCCTCGACAACTTAACCGGCGGAAAAAGATTTTTTGAAAAAATCCCTAAGCCCCGGGGTCACAATTTCAGCAAAAATCTGACTTTTGGCAATTCACTCAAAAATGGTGCTAAACGGTTGCAAATGCTCCCGTGAAAGGTTTGGCGGTCGAAACAGAAGGCTTTTTATCACAGGACTAGAAATCAGCCCTCGAAAACTTAAGCGGAGGAAAAAGATTTTTTGAAAAAATCCCTAAGCCCCGGGGTCACAATTTCAGCAAAAATCTGTCTTTTGGCAATTCACTCAAAAATGATGCCAAACTGTTGCAAATGCTCCCCTGAAAGCTTTTGCGAAGGAAACAGAAGGCTTTTTATCACAGGAGAAGAAATCAGCAATCGACAACTAAACCGGCGGAAAAATATTTTTTGAAAAAATCCCTAAGCCCCGGGGTCACAATTTCTGAAGAAATCTGACCTTTGGCAATTCACTCAAAAATGGTGCTAAACGGTTGCAAATGCTCCCGTGAAAGGTTTGGCGGTTGAAACAGAAGGCTTTTTATCACAGGAGAAGAAATCAGCCCTCAACAACTTGACCGGCGGAAAAAGATTTTTTGAAAAAATCCCTAAGCCCCGGGGTCACAATTTCAGCAAAAATCTGACTTTTGGCAATTCACTCAAAAATGGTGCTAAACGGTTGCAAATGCTCCCGTGAAACGTTTGGCGGTCGAAACAGAAGGCTTTTTATCACAGGAGAAGAAATAAGCCCTCGAAAACTTAAGCGGCGGAAAAATATTTTTTGAAAAAATCCCTAAGCCCCGGGGTCACAGTTTCAGCAAAAATCTGACTTTTGGCAATTCACTCAAAAATGATGCCAAACTGTTGCAAATGCTCCCCTGAAAGCTTTTGCGAAGGAAACAGAAGGCTTTTTATCACAGGAGAAGAAATCAGCCCTCGACAACTAAACCGGCAGAAAAATATTTTTTGAAAAAATCCCTAAGCCCCGGGGTCACAATTTCAGCAAAAATCTGACTTTTGGAAATTCACTCAAAAATGGTGCTAAACGGTTGCAAATGCTCCCGTGAAAGGTTTGGCGGTCGAAACCGAAGGCTTTTTATCACAGGACAAGAAATCAGCCCTCGAAAACTTAAGCGGAGGAAAAATATTTTTTGAAAAAATCCCTAAGCCCCGGGGTCACAATTTCAGCAAAAATCTGACTTTTGGCAATTCACTCAAAAATGATGCCAAACTGTTGCAAATGCTCCCCTGAAAGCTTTTGCGAAGGAAACAGAAGGCTTTTTATCACAGGAGAAGAAATCAGCAATCGACAACTAAACCGGCGGAAAAAGATTTTTTGAAAAAATCCCTAAGCCCCGGGGTCACAATTTCAGCAAAAATCTGACTTTTGGCAATTCACTCAAAAATGGTGCTAAACGGTTGCAAATGCTCCCGTGAAACGTTTGGCGGTCGAAACAGAAGGCTTTTTATCACAGGAGAAGAAATCAGCCCTCGAAAACTTAAGCGGCGGAAAAATATTTTTTGAAAAAATCCCTAAGCCCCGGGGTCACAGTTTCAGCAAAAATCTGACTTTTGGCAATTCACTCAAAAATGATGCCAAACTGTTGCAAATGCTCCCCTGAAAGTTTTTGCGAAGGAAACAGAAGGCTTTTTATCACAGGAGAAGAAATCAGCCCTCGACAACTAAACCGGCGGAAAAAGATTTTTTGAAAAAATCCCTAAGCTCCGGGGTCACAATTTCAGCAAAAATCTGACTTTTGGAAATTCACTCAAAAATGGTGCTAAACGGTTGCAAATGCTCCCGTGAAAGGTTTGGCGGTCGAAACAGAAGGCTTTTTATCACAGGAGAAGAAATCAGCCCTCAACAACTTAAGCGGCGGAAAAAGATTTTTTGAAAAAATCCATAAGCCCCGGGGTCACAGTTTCAGGAAAAATCTGACTTTTGGGAATTCACTCAAAAATGATGCCAAACTGTTGCAAATGCTCCCCTGAAAGCTTTTGCGAAGGAAACAGAAGGCTTTTTATCACAGGAGAAGAAATCAGCCCTCGACAACTAAACCGGCAGAAAAATATTTTTTGAAAAAATCCCTAAGCCCCGGGGTCACAATTTCAGCAAAAATCTGACTTTTGGAAATTCACTCAAAAATGGTGCTAAACGGTTGCAAATGCTCCCGTGAAAGGTTTGGCGGTCGAAACCGAAGGCTTTTTATCACAGGAGAAGAAATCAGCCCTCAACAACTTAAGCGGCGGAAAAAGATTTTTTGAAAAAATCCCTAAGCCCCGGGGTCACAATTTCAGCAAAAATCTGACTTTTGGCAATTCACTCAAAAATGATGCCAAACTGTTGCAAATGCTCCCCTGAAAGCTTTTGCGAAGGAAACAGAAGGCTTTTTATCACAGGAGAAGAAATCAGCAATCGACAACTAAACCGGCGGAAAAAGATTTTTTGAAAAAATCCCTAAGCCCCGGGGTCACAATTTCTGAAAAAATCTGATCTTTGGCAATTCACTCAAAAATGGTGCTAAACGGTTGCAAATGCTCCCGTGAAAGGTTTGGCGGTTGAAACAGAAGGCTTTTTATCACAGGAGAAGAAATCAGCCCTCAACAATTTGACAGGCGGAAAAAGATTTTTTGAAAAAATCCCTAAGCCCCGGGGTCACAATTTCAGCAAAAATCTGACTTTTGGCAATTCAATCAAAAATGGTGCTAAACGATTGCAAATGCTCCCGTGAAAGGTTTGGCGGTCGAAACAGAAGGCTTTTTATCACAGGAGAAGAAATCAGCCCTCAAAAACTTAAGCGGCGGAAAAATATTTTTTGAAAAAATCCCTAAGCCCCGGGGTCACAGTTTCAGCAAAAATCTGACTTTTGGCAATTCACTCAAAAATGATGCCAAACTGTTGCAAATGCTCCCCTGAAAGTTTTTGCGAAGGAAACAGAAGGCTTTTTATCACAGGAGAAGAAATCAGCCCTCGACAACTAAACCGGCGGAAAAAGATTTTTTGAAAAAATCCCTAAGCTCCGGGGTCACAATTTCAGCAAAAATCTGACTTTTGGAAATTCACTCAAAAATGGTGCTAAACGGTTGCAAATGCTCCCGTGAAACGTTTGGCAGTCGAAACAGAAGGCTTTTTATCACAGGAGAAGAAATCAGCCCTCAACAACTTAAGCGGCGGAAAAAGATTTTTTGAAAAAATCCATAAGCCCCGGGGTCACAGTTTCAGCAAAAATCTGACTTTTGGGAATTCACTCAAAAATGATGCCAAACTGTTGCAAATGCTCCCCTGAAAGCTTTTGCGAAGGAAACAGAAGGCTTTTTATCACAGGAGAAGAAATCAGCCCTCGAAAACTTAAGCGGAGGAAAAATATTTTTTGAAAAAATCCCTAAGCCCCGGGGTCACAATTTCAGCAAAAATCTGACTTTTGGCAATTCACTCAAAAATGATGCCAAACTGTTGCAAATGCTCCCCTGAAAGCTTTTGCGAAGGAAACAGAAGGTTTTTTATCACAGGAGAAGAAATCAGCCCTCGACAACTAAACCGGCGGAAATAGACTTTTTGAAAAAATCCCTAAGCCCCGGGGTCACAATTTCTGAAAAAATCTGACCTTTGGCAATTCACTCTAAAATGGTGCTAAACGGTTGCAAATGCTCCCGTGAAAGTTTGGCGGTCGAAACAGAAGGCTTTTTATCACAGGAGAAGAAATCAGCCCTCGAAAACTTAAGCGGCGGAAAAATATTTTTTGAAAAAATCCCTAAGCCCCGGGGTCACAATTTCAGCAAAAATCTGACTTTTGGCAATTCACTCAAAAATGATGCCAAACTGTTGCAAATGCTCCCCTGAAAGCTTTTGCGAAGGAAACAGAAGGCTTTTTATCACAGGAGAAGAAATCAGCCCTCGACAACTAAACCGGCAGAAAAATATTTTTTGAAAAAATCCCTAAGCCCCGGGGTCACAATTTCAGCAAAAATCTGACTTTTGGAAATTCACTCAAAAATGGTGCTAAACGGTTGCAAATGCTCCCGTGAAAGGTTTGGCGGTCGAAACCGAAGGCTTTTTATCACAGGACAAGAAATCAGCCCTCGAAAACTTAAGCGGAGGAAAAATATTTTTTGAAAAAATCCCTAAGCCCCGGGGTCACAATTTCAGCAAAAATCTGACTTTTGGCAATTCACTCAAAAATGATGCCAAACTGTTGCAAATGCTCCCCTGAAAGCTTTTGCGAAGGAAACAGAAGGTTTTTTATCACAGGAGAAGAAATCAGCCCTCGACAACTAAACCGGCGGAAATAGACTTTTTGAAAAAATCCCTAAGCCCCGGGGTCACAATTTCAGCAAAAATCTGACTTTTGGCAATTCACTCTAAAATGGTGCTAAACGGTTGCAAATGCTCCCCTGAAAGCTTTTGCGAAGGAAACAGAAGGCTTTTTATCACAGGAGAAGAAATCAGCCCTCGACAACTAAACCGGCAGAAAAATATTTTTTGAAAAAATCCCTAAGCCCCGGGGTCACAATTTCTGAAAAAATATGACTTTTGGCAATTCAATCAAAAATGGTGCTAAACGATTGCAAATGCTCCCGTGAAAGGTTTGGCGGTCGAAACAGAAGGCTTTTTATCACAGGAGAAGAAATCAGCCCTCGACAACTTAACCGGCGGAAAAATATTTTTTGAAAAAATCCCTAAGCCCCGGGGTCACAATTTCTGAAAAAATCTGACCTTTGGCAATTCACTCAAAAATGGTGCTAAACGGTTGCAAATGCTCCCGTGAAAGGTTTGGCGGTTGAAACAGAAGGCTTTTTATCACAGGAGAAGAAATCAGCCCTCAACAACTTGACCGGCGGAAAAAGATTTTTTGAAAAAATCCCTAAGCCCCGGGGTCACAATTTCAGCAAAAATCTGACTTTTGGCAATTCACTCAAAAATGGTGCTAAACGGTTGCAAATGCTCCCGTGAAACGTTTGGCAGTCGAAACAGAAGGCTTTTTATCACAGGAGAAGAAATCAGCCCTCGAAAACTTCAGCGGCGGAAAAATATTTTTTGAAAAAATCCCTAAGCCCCGGGGTCACAGTTTCAGCAAAAATCTGACTTTTGGCAATTCACTCAAAAATGATGCCAAACTGTTGCAAATGCTCCCCTGAAAGCTTTTGCGAAGGAAACAGAAGGCTTTTTATCACAGGAGAAGAAATCAGCCCTCGAAAACTTAAGCGGAGGAAAAATATTTTTTGAAAAAATCCCTAAGCCCCGGGGTCACAATTTCAGCAAAAATCTGACTTTTGGCAATTCACTCAAAAATGATGCCAAACTGTTGCAAATGCTCCCCTGAAAGCTTTTGCGAAGGAAACAGAAGGTTTTTTATCACAGGAGAAGAAATCAGCCCTCGACAACTAAACCGGCGGAAATAGACTTTTTGAAAAAATCCCTAAGCCCCGGGGTCACAATTTCTGAAAAAATCTGACCTTTGGCAATTCACTCTAAAATGGTGCTAAACGGTTGCAAATGCTCCCGTGAAAGTTTGGCGGTCGAAACAGAAGGCTTTTTATCACAGGAGAAGAAATCAGCCCTCGAAAACTTAAGCGGCGGAAAAATATTTTTTGAAAAAATCCCTAAGCCCCGGGGTCACAATTTCAGCAAAAATCTGACTTTTGGCAATTCACTCAAAAATGATGCCAAACTGTTGCAAATGCTCCCCTGAAAGCTTTTGCGAAGGAAACAGAAGGCTTTTTATCACAGGAGAAGAAATCAGCACTCGACAACTAAACCGGCAGAAAAAGATTTTTTGAAAAAATCCCTAAGCCCCGGGGTCACAATTTCAGCAAAAATCTGACTTTTGGCAATTCAATCAAAAATGGTGCTAAACGATTGCAAATGCTCCCGTGAAAGGTTTGGCGGTCGAAACAGAAGGCTTTTTATCACAGGAGAAGAAATCAGCCCTCAAAAACTTAAGCGGCGGAAAAATATTTTTTGAAAAAATCCCTAAGCCCCGGGGTCACAGTTTCAGCAAAAATCTGACTTTTGGCAATTCACTCAAAAATGATGCCAAACTGTTGCAAATGCTCCCCTGAAAGCTTTTGCGAAGGAAACAGAAGGCTTTTTATCACAGGAGAAGAAATCAGCCCTCGACAACTAAACCGGCAGAAAAATATTTTTTGAAAAAATCCCTAAGCCCCGGGGTCACAATTTCAGCAAAAATCTGACTTTTGGAAATTCACTCAAAAATGGTGCTAAACGTTTGCAAATGCTCCCGTGAAAGGTTTGGCGGTCGAAACCGAAGGCTTTTTATCACAGGAGAAGAAATCAGCCCTCGACAACTTAACCGGCGGAAAAATATTTTTTGAAAAAATCCCTAAGCCCCGGGGTCACAATTTCAGCAAAAATCTGACTTTTGGCAATTCACTCAAAAATGGTGCTAAACGGTTGCAAATGCTCCCGTGAAAGGTTTGGCGGTCGAAACAGAAGGCTTTTTATCACAGGACAAGAAATCAGCCCTCGAAAACTTAAGTGGAGGAATAAGATTTTTTGAAAAAATCCCTAAGCCCCGGGGTCACAATTTCAGCAAAAATCTGACTTTTGGCAATTCACTCTAAAATGGTGCTAAACGGTTGCAAATGCTCCCCTGAAAGCTTTTGCGAAGGAAACAGAAGGCTTTTTATCACAGGAGAAGAAATCAGCCCTCGACAACTAAACCGGCAGAAAAATATTTTTTGAAAAAATCCCTAAGCCCCGGGGTCACAATTTCTGAAAAAATATGACTTTTGGCAATTCAATCAAAAATGGTGCTAAACGATTGCAAATGCTCCCGTGAAAGGTTTGGCGGTCGAAACAGAAGGCTTTTTATCACAGGAGAAGAAATCAGCCCTCGACAACTTAACCGGCGGAAAAATATTTTTTGAAAAAATCCCTAAGACCCGGGGTCACAATTTCTGAAAAAATCTGACCTTTGGCAATTCACTCAAAAATGGTGCTAAACGGTTGCAAATGCTCCCGTGAAAGGTTTGGCGGTTGAAACAGAAGGCTTTTTATCACAGGAGAAGAAATCAGCCCTCAACAACTTGACCGGCGGAAAAAGATTTTTTGAAAAAATCCCTAAGCCCCGGGGTCACAATTTCAGCAAAAATCTGACTTTTGGCAATTCACTCAAAAATGGTGCTAAACGGTTGCAAATGCTCCCGTGAAACGTTTGGCAGTCGAAACAGAAGGCTTTTTATCACAGGAGAAGAAATCAGCCCTCGAAAACTTCAGCGGCGGAAAAATATTTTTTGAAAAAATCCCTAAGCCCCGGGGTCACAGTTTCAGCAAAAATCTGACTTTTGGCAATTCACTCAAAAATGATGCCAAACTGTTGCAAATGCTCCCCTGAAAGCTTTTGCGAAGGAAACAGAAGGCTTTTTATCAGAGGAGAAGAAATCAGCCCTCGAAAACTTAAGCGGAGGAAAAATATTTTTTGAAAAAATCCCTAAGCCCCGGGGTCACAATTTCAGCAAAAATCTGACTTTTGGCAATTCACTCAAAAATGATGCCAAACTGTTGCAAATGCTCCCCTGAAAGCTTTTGCGAAGGAAACAGAAGGTTTTTTATCACAGGAGAAGAAATCAGCCCTCGACAACTAAACCGGCGGAAATAGACTTTTTGAAAAAATCCCTAAGCCCCGGGGTCACAATTTCTGAAAAAATCTGACCTTTGGCAATTCACTCTAAAATGGTGCTAAACGGTTGCAAATGCTCCCGTGAAAGTTTGGCGGTCGAAACAGAAGGCTTTTTATCACAGGAGAAGAAATCAGCCCTCGAAAACTTAAGCGGCGGAAAAATATTTTTTGAAAAAATCCCTAAGCCCCGGGGTCACAATTTCAGCAAAAATCTGACTTTTGGCAATTCACTCAAAAATGATGCCAAACTGTTGCAAATGCTCCCCTGAAAGCTTTTGCGAAGGAAACAGAAGGCTTTTTATCACAGGAGAAGAAATCAGCACTCGACAACTAAACCGGCAGAAAAAGATTTTTTGAAAAAATCCCTAAGCCCCGGGGTCACAATTTCAGCAAAAATCTGACTTTTGGCAATTCAATCAAAAATGGTGCTAAACGATTGCAAATGCTCCCGTGAAAGGTTTGGCGGTCGAAACAGAAGGCTTTTTATCACAGGAGAAGAAATCAGCCCTCAAAAACTTAAGCGGCGGAAAAATATTTTTTGAAAAAATCCCTAAGCCCCGGGGTCACAGTTTCAGCAAAAATCTGACTTTTGGCAATTCACTCAAAAATGATGCCAAACTGTTGCAAATGCTCCCCTGAAAGCTTTTGCGAAGGAAACAGAAGGCTTTTTATCACAGGAGAAGAAATCAGCCCTCGACAACTAAACCGGCAGAAAAATATTTTTTGAAAAAATCCCTAAGCCCCGGGGTCACAATTTCAGCAAAAATCTGACTTTTGGAAATTCACTCAAAAATGGTGCTAAACGTTTGCAAATGCTCCCGTGAAAGGTTTGGCGGTCGAAACCGAAGGCTTTTTATCACAGGAGAAGAAATCAGCCCTCGACAACTTAACCGGCGGAAAAATATTTTTTGAAAAAATCCCTAAGCCCCGGGGTCACAATTTCAGCAAAAATCTGACTTTTGGCAATTCACTCAAAAATGGTGCTAAACGGTTGCAAATGCTCCCGTGAAAGGTTTGGCGGTCGAAACAGAAGGCTTTTTATCACAGGACAAGAAATCAGCCCTCGAAAACTTAAGTGGAGGAATAAGATTTTTTGAAAAAATCCCTAAGCCCCGGGGTCACAATTTCAGCAAAAATCTGACTTTTGGCAATTCACTCTAAAATGGTGCTAAACGGTTGCAAATGCTCCCCTGAAAGCTTTTGCGAAGGAAACAGAAGGCTTTTTATCACAGGAGAAGAAATCAGCCCTCGACAACTAAACCGGCAGAAAAATATTTTTTGAAAAAATCCCTAAGCCCCGGGGTCACAATTTCTGAAAAAATATGACTTTTGGCAATTCAATCAAAAATGGTGCTAAACGATTGCAAATGCTCCCGTGAAAGGTTTGGCGGTCGAAACAGAAGGCTTTTTATCACAGGAGAAGAAATCAGCCCTCGACAACTTAACCGGCGGAAAAATATTTTTTGAAAAAATCCCTAAGCCCCGGGGTCACAATTTCTGAAAAAATCTGACCTTTGGCAATTCACTCAAAAATGGTGCTAAACGGTTGCAAATGCTCCCGTGAAAGGTTTGGCGGTTGAAACAGAAGGCTTTTTATCACAGGAGAAGAAATCAGCCCTCAACAACTTGACCGGCGGAAAAAGATTTTTTGAAAAAATCCCTAAGCCCCGGGGTCACAATTTCAGCAAAAATCTGACTTTTGGCAATTCACTCAAAAATGGTGCTAAACGGTTGCAAATGCTCCCGTGAAACGTTTGGCAGTCGAAACAGAAGGCTTTTTATCACAGGAGAAGAAATCAGCCCTCGAAAACTTCAGCGGCGGAAAAATATTTTTTGAAAAAATCCCTAAGCCCCGGGGTCACAGTTTCAGCAAAAATCTGACTTTTGGCAATTCACTCAAAAATGATGCCAAACTGTTGCAAATGCTCCCCTGAAAGCTTTTGCGAAGGAAACAGAAGGCTTTTTATCACAGGAGAAGAAATCAGCCCTCGAAAACTTAAGCGGAGGAAAAATATTTTTTGAAAAAATCCCTAAGCCCCGGGGTCACAGTTTCAGCAAAAATCTGACTTTTGGCAATTCACTCAAAAATGATGCCAAACTGTTGCAAATGCTCCCCTGAAAGCTTTTGCGAAGGAAACAGAAGGTTTTTTATCACAGGAGAAGAAATCAGCCCTCGACAACTAAACCGGCGGAAATAGACTTTTTGAAAAAATCCCTAAGCCCCGGGGTCACAATTTCTGAAAAAATCTGACCTTTGGCAATTCACTCTAAAATGGTGCTAAACGGTTGCAAATGCTCCCGTGAAAGTTTGGCGGTCGAAACAGAAGGCTTTTTATCACAGGAGAAGAAATCAGCCCTCGAAAACTTAAGCGGCGGAAAAATATTTTTTGAAAAAATCCCTAAGCCCCGGGGTCACAATTTCAGCAAAAATCTGACTTTTGGCAATTCACTCAAAAATGATGCCAAACTGTTGCAAATGCTCCCCTGAAAGCTTTTGCGAAGGAAACAGAAGGCTTTTTATCACAGGAGAAGAAATCAGCACTCGACAACTAAACCGGCAGAAAAAGATTTTTTGAAAAAATCCCTAAGCCCCGGGGTCACAATTTCAGCAAAAATCTGACTTTTGGCAATTCAATCAAAAATGGTGCTAAACGATTGCAAATGCTCCCGTGAAAGGTTTGGCGGTCGAAACAGAAGGCTTTTTATCACAGGAGAAGAAATCAGCCCTCAAAAACTTAAGCGGCGGAAAAATATTTTTTGAAAAAATCCCTAAGCCCCGGGGTCACAGTTTCAGCAAAAATCTGACTTTTGGCAATTCACTCAAAAATGATGCCAAACTGTTGCAAATGCTCCCCTGAAAGCTTTTGCGAAGGAAACAGAAGGCTTTTTATCACAGGAGAAGAAATCAGCCCTCGACAACTAAACCGGCAGAAAAATATTTTTTGAAAAAATCCCTAAGCCCCGGGGTCACAATTTCAGCAAAAATCTGACTTTTGGAAATTCACTCAAAAATGGTGCTAAACGTTTGCAAATGCTCCCGTGAAAGGTTTGGCGGTCGAAACCGAAGGCTTTTTATCACAGGAGAAGAAATCAGCCCTCGACAACTTAACCGGCGGAAAAATATTTTTTGAAAAAATCCCTAAGCCCCGGGGTCACAATTTCAGCAAAAATCTGACTTTTGGCAATTCACTCAAAAATGGTGCTAAACGGTTGCAAATGCTCCCGTGAAAGGTTTGGCGGTCGAAACAGAAGGCTTTTTATCACAGGACAAGAAATCAGCCCTCGAAAACTTAAGTGGAGGAATAAGATTTTTTGAAAAAATCCCTAAGCCCCGGGGTCACAATTTCAGCAAAAATCTGACTTTTGGCAATTCACTCAAAAATGATGCCAAACTGTTGCAAATGCTCCCCTGAAAGCTTTTGCGAAGGAAACAGAAGGCTTTTTATCACAGGAGAAGAAATCAGCAATCGACAACTAAACCGGCGGAAAAAGATTTTTTGAAAAAATCCCTAAGCCCCGGGGTCACAATTTCTGAAAAAATCTGACCTTTGGCAATTCACTCAAAAATGATGCCAAACTGTTGCAAATGCTCCCCTGAAAGCTTTTGCGAAGGAAACAGAAGGCTTTTTATCACAGGAGAAGAAATCAGCAATCGACAACTAAACCGGCGGAAAAAGATTTTTTGAAAAAATCCCTAAGCCCCGGGGTCACAATTTCTGAAAAAATCTGACCTTTGGCAATTCACTCAAAAATGGTGCTAAACGGTTGCAAATGCTCCCGTAAAAGGTTTGGCGGTTGAAACAGAAGGCTTTTTATCACAGGAGAAGAAATCAGCCCTCAACAATTTGACCGGCGGAAAAAGATTTTTTGAAAAAATCCCTAAGCCCCGGGGTCACAATTTCAGCAAAAATCTGACTTTTGGCAATTCAATCAAAAATGGTGCCAAACTGTTGCAAATGCTCCCGTGAAAGGTTTGGCGGTCGAAACAGAAGGCTTTTTATCACAGGAGAAGAAATCAGCCCTCAAAAACTTAAGCGGCGGAAAAATATTTTTTGAAAAAATCCCTAAGCCCCGGGGTCACAGTTTCAGCAAAAATCTGACTTTTGGCAATTCACTCAAAAATGATGCCAAACTGTTGCAAATGCTCCCCTGAAAGCTTTTGCGAAGGAAACAGAAGGCTTTTTATCACAGGAGAAGAAATCAGCAATCGACAACTAAACCGGCGGAAAAAGATTTTTTGAAAAAATCCCTAAGCCCCGGGGTCACAATTTCTGAAAAAATCTGACCTTTGGCAATTCACTCAAAAATGGTGCTAAACGGTTGCAAATTCTCCCGTGAAAGGTTTGGCGGTTGAAACAGAAGGCTTTTTATCACAGGAGAAGAAATCAGCCCTCAACAACTTGACCGGCGGAAAAAGATTTTTTGAAAAAATCCCTAAGCCCCGGGGTCACAATTTCAGCAAAAATCTGTCTTTTGGCAATTCACTCAAAAATGATGCCAAACTGTTGCAAATGCTCCCCTGAAAGCTTTTGCGAAGGAAACAGAAGGCTTTTTATCACAGGAGAAGAAATCAGCAATCGACAACTAAACCGGCGGAAAAATATTTTTTGAAAAAACCCCTAAGCCCCGGGGTCACAATTTCTGAAAAAATCTGACTTTTGGCAATTCACTCAAAAATGATGCCAAACTGTTGCAAATGCTCCCCTGAAAGCTTTTGCGAAGGAAACAGAAGGCTTTTTATCACAGGAGAAGAAATCAGCCCTCGACAACTAAACCGGCAGAAAAATATTTTTTGAAAAAATCCCTAAGCCCCGGGGTCACAATTTCTGAAAAAATATGACTTTTGGCAATTCAATCAAAAATGGTGCTAAACGATTGCAAATGCTCCCGTGAAAGGTTTGGCGGTCGCAACAGAAGGCTTTTTATCACAGGACAAGAAATCAGCCCTCAAAAACTTAAGCGGCGGAAAAATATTTTTTGAAAAAATCCCTAAGCCCCGGGGTCACAATTTCAGCAAAAATCTGACTTTTGGAAATTCACTCAAAAATGGTGCTAAACGGTTGCAAATGCTCCCGTGAAAGGTTTGGCGGTCGAAACCGAAGGCTTTTTATCACAGGACAAGAAATCAGCCCTCGAAAACTTAAGTGGAGGAAAAATATTTTTTGAAAAAATCCCTAAGCCCCGGGGTCACAATTTCAGCAAAAATCTGACTTTTGGCAATTCACTCAAAAATGATGCCAAACTGTTGCAAATGCTCCCCTGAAAGCTTTTGCGAAGGAAACAGAAGGCTTTTTATCACAGGAGAAGAAATCAGCCCTCGACAACTTAACCGGCGGAAAAAGATTTTATGAAAAAATCCCTAAGCCCCGGGGTCACAATTTCTGAAAAAATCTGACCTTTGGCAATTCACTCAAAAATGGTGCTAAACGGTTGCAAATGCTCCCGTGAAAGGTTTGGCGGTCGAAACAGAAGGCTTTTTATCACAGGAGAAGAAATCAGCCCTCAAAAACTTAACGGGCGGAAAAAGATTTTTTGAAAAAATCCCTAAGCCCCGGGGTCACAATTTCAGCAAAAATCTGACTTTTGGCAATTCACTCAAAAATGGTGCTAAACGGTTGCAAATGCTCCCGTGAAAGGTTTGGCGGTCGAAACAGAAGGCTTTTTATCACAGGAGAAGAAATCAGCCCTCGAAAACTTCAGCGGCGGAAAAAGATTTTTTGTAAAAATCCCTAAGCCCCGGGGTCACAATTTCAGCAAAAATCTGACTTTTGGCAATTCACTCAAAAATGGTGCTAAACGGTTGCAAATGCTCCCGTGAAAGGTTTGGCGGTCGAAACAGAAGGCTTTTTATCACAGGACAAGAAATCAGCCCTCGAAAACTTAAGCGGCGGAAAAATATTTTTTGAAAACATCCCTAAGCCCCGGGGTCACAATTTCAGCAAAAATCTGACTTTTGGCAATTCACTCAAAAATCATGCCAAACTGTTGCAAATGCTCCCCTGAAAGCTTTTGCGAAGGAAACAGAAGGCTTTTTATCACAGGAGAAGAAATCAGCCCTCGACAAGTAAACCAACAGAAAAAGATTTTTTGAAAAAATCCCTAAGCCCCGGGGTCACAATTTCAGCAAAAATCTGACTTTTGGCAATTCACTCAAAAATGGTGCTAAACGGTTGCAAATGCTCCCGTGAAAGGTTTGGCGGTCGCAACAGAAGGCTTTTTATCACAGGAGAAGAAATCAGCTCTCGAAAACTTAAGCGGAGGAAAAATATTTTTTGAAAAAATCCCTAAGCCCCGGGGTCACAATTTCAGCAAAAATCTGACTTTTGGCAATTCACTCAAAAATGGTGCTAAACGGTTGCAAATGCTCCCGTGAAACGTTTGGCGGTCGAAACAGAAGGCTTTTTATCACAGGAGAAGAAATCAGCCCTCAACAACTTGACCGGCGGAAAAAGATTTTTTGAAAAAATCCCTAAGCCCCGGGGTCACAATTTCAGCAAAAATCTGACTTTTGGCAATTCACTCAAAAATGGTGCTAAACGGTTGCAAATGCTCCCGTGAAACGTTTGGCGGTCGAAATAGAAGGCTTTTTATCACAGGACAAGAAATCAGCCCTCGAAAACTTAAGCGGAGGAAAAATATTTTTTGAAAAAATCCCTAAGCCCCGGGGTCACAAATTCAGCAAAAATCTGAATTTTGGCAATTCACTCAAAAATGATGCTAAACGGTTGCAAATGCTCCCGTGAAACGTTTGGCGGTCGAAACAGAGGGCTTTTTATCACAGGAGAAGAAATCAGCCCTCGAAAACTTAAGCGGAGGAAAAATATTTTTTGAAAAAATCCCTAAGCCCCGGGGTCACAATTTCAGCAAAAATCTGACTTTTGGCAATTCACTCAAAAATGATGCCAAACTGTTGCAAATGCTCCCCTGAAAGCTTTTGTGAAGGAAACAGAAGGCTTTTTATCACAGGAGAAGAAATCAGCCCTCGACAACTAATTTCACAATTTCAGCAAAAATCTGACTTTTGGCAATTCAATCAAAAATGGTGCTAAACGGTTGAAAATGCTCCCCTGAAAGGTTTGGCGGTCGAAACAGAAGGCTTTTTATCACAGGACAAGAAATCAGCCCTCGACAACTTAACGGGCGGAAAAAGATTTTTTGAAAAAATCCCTAAGCCCCGGGATCACAATTTCAGCAAAAATCTGACTTTTGGCAATTCACTCAAAAATGGTGCTAAACGGTTGCAAATGCTCCCGTGAAACGTTTGGCGGTCGAAACAGAAGGCTTTTTATCACAGGAGAAGAAATCAGCCCTCGAAAACTTAACCGACGAAAAAAGATTTTTTGAAAAAATCCCTAAGCTCCGGGGTCTCAATTTCTGAAAAAATCTGACTTTTGGCAATTCGCTCAAAAATGGTGCTAAACGATTGCAAATGCTCCCGTGAAAGGTTTGGCGGTCGAAACAGAAGGCTTTTTATCACAGGAGAAGAAATCAGCCCTCAAAAACTTAAGCGGCGGAAAAATATTTTTTGAAAAAATCCCTAAGCCCCGGGGTCACAGTTTCAGCAAAAATCTGACTTTTGGCAATTCACTCAAAAATGATGCCAAACTGTTGCAAATGCTCCCCTGAAAGCTTTTGCGAAGGAAACAGAAGGCTTTTTATCACAGGAGAAGAAATCAGCCCTCGACAACTAAACCGGCAGAAAAATATTTTTTGAAAAAATCCCTAAGCCCCGGGGTCACAATTTCAGCAAAAATCTGACTTTTGGAAATTCACTCAAAAATGGTGCTAAACGTTTGCAAATGCTCCCGTGAAAGGTTTGGCGGTCGAAACCGAAGGCTTTTTATCACAGGAGAAGAAATCAGCCCTCGACAACTTAACCGGCGGAAAAATATTTTTTGAAAAAATCCCTAAGCCCCGGGGTCACAATTTCAGCAAAAATCTGACTTTTGGCAATTCACTCAAAAATGGTGCTAAACGGTTGCAAATGCTCCCGTGAAAGGTTTGGCGGTCGAAACAGAAGGCTTTTTATCACAGGACAAGAAATCAGCCCTCGAAAACTTAAGTGGAGGAATAAGATTTTTTGAAAAAATCCCTAAGCCCCGGGGTCACAATTTCAGCAAAAATCTGACTTTTGGCAATTCACTCTAAAATGGTGCTAAACGGTTGCAAATGCTCCCCTGAAAGCTTTTGCGAAGGAAACAGAAGGCTTTTTATCACAGGAGAAGAAATCAGCCCTCGACAACTAAACCGGCAGAAAAATATTTTTTGAAAAAATCCCTAAGCCCCGGGGTCACAATTTCTGAAAAAATATGACTTTTGGCAATTCAATCAAAAATGGTGCTAAACGATTGCAAATGCTCCCGTGAAAGGTTTGGCGGTCGAAACAGAAGGCTTTTTATCACAGGAGAAGAAATCAGCCCTCGACAACTTAACCGGCGGAAAAATATTTTTTGAAAAAATCCCTAAGACCCGGGGTCACAATTTCTGAAAAAATCTGACCTTTGGCAATTCACTCAAAAATGGTGCTAAACGGTTGCAAATGCTCCCGTGAAAGGTTTGGCGGTTGAAACAGAAGGCTTTTTATCACAGGAGAAGAAATCAGCCCTCAACAACTTGACCGGCGGAAAAAGATTTTTTGAAAAAATCCCTAAGCCCCGGGGTCACAATTTCAGCAAAAATCTGACTTTTGGCAATTCACTCAAAAATGGTGCTAAACGGTTGCAAATGCTCCCGTGAAACGTTTGGCAGTCGAAACAGAAGGCTTTTTATCACAGGAGAAGAAATCAGCCCTCGAAAACTTCAGCGGCGGAAAAATATTTTTTGAAAAAATCCCTAAGCCCCGGGGTCACAGTTTCAGCAAAAATCTGACTTTTGGCAATTCACTCAAAAATGATGCCAAACTGTTGCAAATGCTCCCCTGAAAGCTTTTGCGAAGGAAACAGAAGGCTTTTTATCAGAGGAGAAGAAATCAGCCCTCGAAAACTTAAGCGGAGGAAAAATATTTTTTGAAAAAATCCCTAAGCCCCGGGGTCACAATTTCAGCAAAAATCTGACTTTTGGCAATTCACTCAAAAATGATGCCAAACTGTTGCAAATGCTCCCCTGAAAGCTTTTGCGAAGGAAACAGAAGGTTTTTTATCACAGGAGAAGAAATCAGCCCTCGACAACTAAACCGGCGGAAATAGACTTTTTGAAAAAATCCCTAAGCCCCGGGGTCACAATTTCTGAAAAAATCTGACCTTTGGCAATTCACTCTAAAATGGTGCTAAACGGTTGCAAATGCTCCCGTGAAAGTTTGGCGGTCGAAACAGAAGGCTTTTTATCACAGGAGAAGAAATCAGCCCTCGAAAACTTAAGCGGCGGAAAAATATTTTTTGAAAAAATCCCTAAGCCCCGGGGTCACAATTTCAGCAAAAATCTGACTTTTGGCAATTCACTCAAAAATGATGCCAAACTGTTGCAAATGCTCCCCTGAAAGCTTTTGCGAAGGAAACAGAAGGCTTTTTATCACAGGAGAAGAAATCAGCACTCGACAACTAAACCGGCAGAAAAAGATTTTTTGAAAAAATCCCTAAGCCCCGGGGTCACAATTTCAGCAAAAATCTGACTTTTGGCAATTCAATCAAAAATGGTGCTAAACGATTGCAAATGCTCCCGTGAAAGGTTTGGCGGTCGAAACAGAAGGCTTTTTATCACAGGAGAAGAAATCAGCCCTCAAAAACTTAAGCGGCGGAAAAATATTTTTTGAAAAAATCCCTAAGCCCCGGGGTCACAGTTTCAGCAAAAATCTGACTTTTGGCAATTCACTCAAAAATGATGCCAAACTGTTGCAAATGCTCCCCTGAAAGCTTTTGCGAAGGAAACAGAAGGCTTTTTATCACAGGAGAAGAAATCAGCCCTCGACAACTAAACCGGCAGAAAAATATTTTTTGAAAAAATCCCTAAGCCCCGGGGTCACAATTTCAGCAAAAATCTGACTTTTGGAAATTCACTCAAAAATGGTGCTAAACGTTTGCAAATGCTCCCGTGAAAGGTTTGGCGGTCGAAACCGAAGGCTTTTTATCACAGGAGAAGAAATCAGCCCTCGACAACTTAACCGGCGGAAAAATATTTTTTGAAAAAATCCCTAAGCCCCGGGGTCACAATTTCAGCAAAAATCTGACTTTTGGCAATTCACTCAAAAATGGTGCTAAACGGTTGCAAATGCTCCCGTGAAAGGTTTGGCGGTCGAAACAGAAGGCTTTTTATCACAGGACAAGAAATCAGCCCTCGAAAACTTAAGTGGAGGAATAAGATTTTTTGAAAAAATCCCTAAGCCCCGGGGTCACAATTTCAGCAAAAATCTGACTTTTGGCAATTCACTCTAAAATGGTGCTAAACGGTTGCAAATGCTCCCCTGAAAGCTTTTGCGAAGGAAACAGAAGGCTTTTTATCACAGGAGAAGAAATCAGCCCTCGACAACTAAACCGGCAGAAAAATATTTTTTGAAAAAATCCCTAAGCCCCGGGGTCACAATTTCTGAAAAAATATGACTTTTGGCAATTCAATCAAAAATGGTGCTAAACGATTGCAAATGCTCCCGTGAAAGGTTTGGCGGTCGAAACAGAAGGCTTTTTATCACAGGAGAAGAAATCAGCCCTCGACAACTTAACCGGCGGAAAAATATTTTTTGAAAAAATCCCTAAGCCCCGGGGTCACAATTTCTGAAAAAATCTGACCTTTGGCAATTCACTCAAAAATGGTGCTAAACGGTTGCAAATGCTCCCGTGAAAGGTTTGGCGGTTGAAACAGAAGGCTTTTTATCACAGGAGAAGAAATCAGCCCTCAACAACTTGACCGGCGGAAAAAGATTTTTTGAAAAAATCCCTAAGCCCCGGGGTCACAATTTCAGCAAAAATCTGACTTTTGGCAATTCACTCAAAAATGGTGCTAAACGGTTGCAAATGCTCCCGTGAAACGTTTGGCAGTCGAAACAGAAGGCTTTTTATCACAGGAGAAGAAATCAGCCCTCGAAAACTTCAGCGGCGGAAAAATATTTTTTGAAAAAATCCCTAAGCCCCGGGGTCACAGTTTCAGCAAAAATCTGACTTTTGGCAATTCACTCAAAAATGATGCCAAACTGTTGCAAATGCTCCCCTGAAAGCTTTTGCGAAGGAAACAGAAGGCTTTTTATCACAGGAGAAGAAATCAGCCCTCGAAAACTTAAGCGGAGGAAAAATATTTTTTGAAAAAATCCCTAAGCCCCGGGGTCACAGTTTCAGCAAAAATCTGACTTTTGGCAATTCACTCAAAAATGATGCCAAACTGTTGCAAATGCTCCCCTGAAAGCTTTTGCGAAGGAAACAGAAGGTTTTTTATCACAGGAGAAGAAATCAGCCCTCGACAACTAAACCGGCGGAAATAGACTTTTTGAAAAAATCCCTAAGCCCCGGGGTCACAATTTCTGAAAAAATCTGACCTTTGGCAATTCACTCTAAAATGGTGCTAAACGGTTGCAAATGCTCCCGTGAAAGTTTGGCGGTCGAAACAGAAGGCTTTTTATCACAGGAGAAGAAATCAGCCCTCGAAAACTTAAGCGGCGGAAAAATATTTTTTGAAAAAATCCCTAAGCCCCGGGGTCACAATTTCAGCAAAAATCTGACTTTTGGCAATTCACTCAAAAATGATGCCAAACTGTTGCAAATGCTCCCCTGAAAGCTTTTGCGAAGGAAACAGAAGGCTTTTTATCACAGGAGAAGAAATCAGCACTCGACAACTAAACCGGCAGAAAAAGATTTTTTGAAAAAATCCCTAAGCCCCGGGGTCACAATTTCAGCAAAAATCTGACTTTTGGCAATTCAATCAAAAATGGTGCTAAACGATTGCAAATGCTCCCGTGAAAGGTTTGGCGGTCGAAACAGAAGGCTTTTTATCACAGGAGAAGAAATCAGCCCTCAAAAACTTAAGCGGCGGAAAAATATTTTTTGAAAAAATCCCTAAGCCCCGGGGTCACAGTTTCAGCAAAAATCTGACTTTTGGCAATTCACTCAAAAATGATGCCAAACTGTTGCAAATGCTCCCCTGAAAGCTTTTGCGAAGGAAACAGAAGGCTTTTTATCACAGGAGAAGAAATCAGCCCTCGACAACTAAACCGGCAGAAAAATATTTTTTGAAAAAATCCCTAAGCCCCGGGGTCACAATTTCAGCAAAAATCTGACTTTTGGAAATTCACTCAAAAATGGTGCTAAACGTTTGCAAATGCTCCCGTGAAAGGTTTGGCGGTCGAAACCGAAGGCTTTTTATCACAGGAGAAGAAATCAGCCCTCGACAACTTAACCGGCGGAAAAATATTTTTTGAAAAAATCCCTAAGCCCCGGGGTCACAATTTCAGCAAAAATCTGACTTTTGGCAATTCACTCAAAAATGGTGCTAAACGGTTGCAAATGCTCCCGTGAAAGGTTTGGCGGTCGAAACAGAAGGCTTTTTATCACAGGACAAGAAATCAGCCCTCGAAAACTTAAGTGGAGGAATAAGATTTTTTGAAAAAATCCCTAAGCCCCGGGGTCACAATTTCAGCAAAAATCTGACTTTTGGCAATTCACTCAAAAATGATGCCAAACTGTTGCAAATGCTCCCCTGAAAGCTTTTGCGAAGGAAACAGAAGGCTTTTTATCACAGGAGAAGAAATCAGCAATCGACAACTAAACCGGCGGAAAAAGATTTTATGAAAAAATCCCTAAGCCCCGGGGTCACAATTTCTGAAAAAATCTGACCTTTGGCAATTCACTCAAAAATGATGCCAAACTGTTGCAAATGCTCCCCTGAAAGCTTTTGCGAAGGAAACAGAAGGCTTTTTATCACAGGAGAAGAAATCAGCAATCGACAACTAAACCGGCGGAAAAAGATTTTTTGAAAAAATCCCTAAGCCCCGGGGTCACAATTTCTGAAAAAATCTGACCTTTGGCAATTCACTCAAAAATGGTGCTAAACGGTTGCAAATGCTCCCGTAAAAGGTTTGGCGGTTGAAACAGAAGGCTTTTTATCACAGGAGAAGAAATCAGCCCTCAACAATTTGACCGGCGGAAAAAGATTTTTTGAAAAAATCCCTAAGCCCCGGGGTCACAATTTCAGCAAAAATCTGACTTTTGGCAATTCAATCAAAAATGGTGCCAAACTGTTGCAAATGCTCCCGTGAAAGGTTTGGCGGTCGAAACAGAAGGCTTTTTATCACAGGAGAAGAAATCAGCCCTCAAAAACTTAAGCGGCGGAAAAATATTTTTTGAAAAAATCCCTAAGCCCCGGGGTCACAGTTTCAGCAAAAATCTGACTTTTGGCAATTCACTCAAAAATGATGCCAAACTGTTGCAAATGCTCCCCTGAAAGCTTTTGCGAAGGAAACAGAAGGCTTTTTATCACAGGAGAAGAAATCAGCAATCGACAACTAAACCGGCGGAAAAAGATTTTTTGAAAAAATCCCTAAGCCCCGGGGTCACAATTTCTGAAAAAATCTGACCTTTGGCAATTCACTCAAAAATGGTGCTAAACGGTTGCAAATTCTCCCGTGAAAGGTTTGGCGGTTGAAACAGAAGGCTTTTTATCACAGGAGAAGAAATCAGCCCTCAACAACTTGACCGGCGGAAAAAGATTTTTTGAAAAAATCCCTAAGCCCCGGGGTCACAATTTCAGCAAAAATCTGTCTTTTGGCAATTCACTCAAAAATGATGCCAAACTGTTGCAAATGCTCCCCTGAAAGCTTTTGCGAAGGAAACAGAAGGCTTTTTATCACAGGAGAAGAAATCAGCAATCGACAACTAAACCGGCGGAAAAATATTTTTTGAAAAAACCCCTAAGCCCCGGGGTCACAATTTCTGAAAAAATCTGACTTTTGGCAATTCACTCAAAAATGATGCCAAACTGTTGCAAATGCTCCCCTGAAAGCTTTTGCGAAGGAAACAGAAGGCTTTTTATCACAGGAGAAGAAATCAGCCCTCGACAACTAAACCGGCAGAAAAATATTTTTTGAAAAAATCCCTAAGCCCCGGGGTCACAATTTCTGAAAAAATATGACTTTTGGCAATTCAATCAAAAATGGTGCTAAACGATTGCAAATGCTCCCGTGAAAGGTTTGGCGGTCGCAACAGAAGGCTTTTTATCACAGGACAAGAAATCAGCCCTCAAAAACTTAAGCGGCGGAAAAATATTTTTTGAAAAAATCCCTAAGCCCCGGGGTCACAATTTCAGCAAAAATCTGACTTTTGGAAATTCACTCAAAAATGGTGCTAAACGGTTGCAAATGCTCCCGTGAAAGGTTTGGCGGTCGAAACCGAAGGCTTTTTATCACAGGACAAGAAATCAGCCCTCGAAAACTTAAGTGGAGGAAAAATATTTTTTGAAAAAATCCCTAAGCCCCGGGGTCACAATTTCAGCAAAAATCTGACTTTTGGCAATTCACTCAAAAATGATGCCAAACTGTTGCAAATGCTCCCCTGAAAGCTTTTGCGAAGGAAACAGAAGGCTTTTTATCACAGGAGAAGAAATCAGCAATCGACAACTTAACCGGCGGAAAAAGATTTTATGAAAAAATCCCTAAGCCCCGGGGTCACAATTTCTGAAAAAATCTGACCTTTGGCAATTCACTCAAAAATGGTGCTAAACGGTTGCAAATGCTCCCGTGAAAGGTTTGGCGGTCGAAACAGAAGGCTTTTTATCACAGGAGAAGAAATCAGCCCTCAAAAACTTAACGGGCGGAAAAAGATTTTTTGAAAAAATCCCTAAGCCCCGGGGTCACAATTTCAGCAAAAATCTGACTTTTGGCAATTCACTCAAAAATGGTGCTAAACGGTTGCAAATGCTCCCGTGAAAGGTTTGGCGGTCGAAACAGAAGGCTTTTTATCACAGGAGAAGAAATCAGCCCTCGAAAACTTCAGCGGCGGAAAAAGATTTTTTGTAAAAATCCCTAAGCCCCGGGGTCACAATTTCAGCAAAAATCTGACTTTTGGCAATTCACTCAAAAATGGTGCTAAACGGTTGCAAATGCTCCCGTGAAAGGTTTGGCGGTCGAAACAGAAGGCTTTTTATCACAGGACAAGAAATCAGCCCTCGAAAACTTAAGCGGCGGAAAAATATTTTTTGAAAACATCCCTAAGCCCCGGGGTCACAATTTCAGCAAAAATCTGACTTTTGGCAATTCACTCAAAAATCATGCCAAACTGTTGCAAATGCTCCCCTGAAAGCTTTTGCGAAGGAAACAGAAGGCTTTTTATCACAGGAGAAGAAATCAGCCCTCGACAAGTAAACCAACAGAAAAAGATTTTTTGAAAAAATCCCTAAGCCCCGGGGTCACAATTTCAGCAAAAATCTGACTTTTGGCAATTCACTCAAAAATGGTGCTAAACGGTTGCAAATGCTCCCGTGAAAGGTTTGGCGGTCGCAACAGAAGGCTTTTTATCACAGGAGAAGAAATCAGCTCTCGAAAACTTAAGCGGAGGAAAAATATTTTTTGAAAAAATCCCTAAGCCCCGGGGTCACAATTTCAGCAAAAATCTGACTTTTGGCAATTCACTCAAAAATGGTGCTAAACGGTTGCAAATGCTCCCGTGAAACGTTTGGCGGTCGAAACAGAAGGCTTTTTATCACAGGAGAAGAAATCAGCCCTCAACAACTTGACCGGCGGAAAAAGATTTTTTGAAAAAATCCCTAAGCCCCGGGGTCACAATTTCAGCAAAAATCTGACTTTTGGCAATTCACTCAAAAATGGTGCTAAACGGTTGCAAATGCTCCCGTGAAACGTTTGGCGGTCGAAATAGAAGGCTTTTTATCACAGGACAAGAAATCAGCCCTCGAAAACTTAAGCGGAGGAAAAATATTTTTTGAAAAAATCCCTAAGCCCCGGGGTCACAAATTCAGCAAAAATCTGAATTTTGGCAATTCACTCAAAAATGATGCTAAACGGTTGCAAATGCTCCCGTGAAACGTTTGGCGGTCGAAACAGAGGGCTTTTTATCACAGGAGAAGAAATCAGCCCTCGAAAACTTAAGCGGAGGAAAAATATTTTTTGAAAAAATCCCTAAGCCCCGGGGTCACAATTTCAGCAAAAATCTGACTTTTGGCAATTCACTCAAAAATGATGCCAAACTGTTGCAAATGCTCCCCTGAAAGCTTTTGTGAAGGAAACAGAAGGCTTTTTATCACAGGAGAAGAAATCAGCCCTCGACAACTAATTTCACAATTTCAGCAAAAATCTGACTTTTGGCAATTCAATCAAAAATGGTGCTAAACGGTTGAAAATGCTCCCCTGAAAGGTTTGGCGGTCGAAACAGAAGGCTTTTTATCACAGGACAAGAAATCAGCCCTCGACAACTTAACGGGCGGAAAAAGATTTTTTGAAAAAATCCCTAAGCCCCGGGATCACAATTTCAGCAAAAATCTGACTTTTGGCAATTCACTCAAAAATGGTGCTAAACGGTTGCAAATGCTCCCGTGAAACGTTTGGCGGTCGAAACAGAAGGCTTTTTATCACAGGAGAAGAAATCAGCCCTCGAAAACTTAACCGACGAAAAAAGATTTTTTGAAAAAATCCCTAAGCTCCGGGGTCTCAATTTCTGAAAAAATCTGACTTTTGGCAATTCGCTCAAAAATGGTGCTAAACGGTTGCAAATGCTCCCGTGAAAGGTTTGGCGGTCGAAACAGAAGGCTTTTTATCACAGGAGAAGAAATCAGCCCTCAACAACTTGACCGGCGGAAAAAGATTTTTTGTAAAAATCCCTAAGCCCCGGGGTCACAATTTCAGCAAAAATCTGACTTTTGCCAATTCACTCAAAAATGGTGCTAAACGGTTGCAAATGCTCCCGTGAAAGGTTTGGCGGTCGAAACAGAAGGCTTTTTATCACAGGACAAGAAATCAGCCCTCGAAAACTTAAGCGGGGGGAAAATATTTTTTGAAAACATCCCTAAGCCCCGGGGTCACAATTTCAGCAAAAATCTGACTTTTGGCAATTCACTCAAAAATGATGCCAAACTGTTGCAAATGCTCCCCTGAAAGCTTTTGCGAAGGAAACAGAAGGCTTTTTATCACAGGAGAAGAAATCAGCTCTCGACAACTAATTTCACAATTTCAGCAAGAATCTGACTTTTGGCAATTCACTCAAAAATGATGCCAAACTGTTGCAAATGCTCCCCTGAAAGCTTTTGCGAAGGAAACAGAAGGCTTTTTATCACCGGAGAAGAAATCAGCCCTCGACAAGTAAACCAACAGAAAAATATTTTTTGAAAAAATCCCTAAGCCCCGGGGTCACAATTTCAGCAAAAATCTGACTTTTGGCAATTCACTCAAAAATGATGCCAAACTGTTGCAAATGCTCCCCTGAAAGCTTTTGCGAAGGAAACAGAAGGCTTTTTATCACAGGAGAAGAAATCAGCCCTCGACAACTAAACCGGCAGAAAAATATTTTTTGAAAAAATCCCTAAGCCCCGGGGTCACAATTTCTGAAAAAATCTGGCTTTTGGCAATTCACTCAAAAATGGTGCTAAACGTTTGCAAATGCTCCCGTGAAAGGTTTGGCGGTCGAAATAGAAGGCTTTTTATCACAGGAGAAGAAATCAGCCCTCGACAACTGAACCGGCGGAAAAAGATTTTTTGAAAAAATCCCTAAGCCCCGGGGTCACAATTTCTGAAAAAATCTGACTTTTGGCAATTCAATCAAAAATGGTGCTAAACGATTGCAAATGCTCCCGTGAAAGGTTTGGCGGTCGAAACAGAAGGCTTTTTATCACAGGAGAAGAAATCAGCCCTCAAAAACTTAAGCGGCGGAAAAATATTTTTTGAAAAAATCCCTAAGCCCCGGGGTCACAATTTCAGCAAAAATCTGACTTTTGGAAATTCACTCAAAAATGGTGCTAAACGGTTGCAAATGCTCCCGTGAAAGGTTTGGCGGTCGAAACCGAAGGCTTTTTATCACAGGACAAGAAATCAGCCCTCGAAAACTTAAGCGGCGGAAAAATATTTTTTGAAAAAATCCCTAAGCCCCGGGGTCACAGTTTCAGCAAGAATCTGACTTTTGGCAATTCACTCAAAAATGATGCCAAACTGTTGCAAATGCTCCCCTGAAAGCTTTTGCGAAGGAAACAGAAGGCTTTTTATCACCGGAGAAGAAATCAGCCCTCGACAAGTAAACCAACAGAAAAAGATTTTTTGAAAAAATCCCTAAGCCCCGGGGTCACAATTTCTGAAAAAATCTGACTTTTGGCAATTCACTCAAAAATGGTGCTAAACGGTTGCAAATGCTCCCCTGAAAGGTTTGGCGGTCGAAACAGAAGGCTTTTTATCACAGGACAAGAATTCAGCCCTCGAGAACTTAACGGGCTGAAAAAGATTTTTTGAAAAAATCCCTAAGCCCCGGGGTCACAATTTCAGCAAAAATCTGACTTTTGGCAATTCACTCAAAAATGGTGCTAAACGGTTGCAAATGCTCCCGTGAAACGTTTGGCGGTCGAAACAGAAGGCTTTTTATCACAGGAGAAGAAATCAGCCTTCGAAAACTTAACCGACGAAAAAAGATTTTTTGAAAAAATCCCTAAGCTCCGGGGTCTCAATTTCTGAAAAAATCTGACTTTTGGCAATTCACTCAAAAATGGTGCTAAACGGTTATAAAATGCTCCCGTGAAAGGTTTGGCGGTCGAAACAGAAGGCTTTTTATCACAGGAGAAGAAATCAGCCCTCAACAACTTGACCGGCGGAAAAAGATTTTTTGTAAAAATCCCTAAGCCCCGGGGTCACAATTTCAGCAAAAATCTGACTTTTGGCAATTCACTCAAAAATGGTGCTAAACGGTTGCAAATGCTCCCGTGAAAGGTTTGGCGGTCGAAACAGAAGGCTTTTTATCACAGGAGAAGAAATCAGCCCTCGACAACTTAACCGGCGGAAAAATATTTTTTGAAAAAATCCCTAAGCCCCGGGGTCACAATTTCTGAAAAAATCTGACTTTTGGCAATTCACTCAAAAATGGTGCTAAACGTTTGCAAATGCTCCCGTGAAAGGTTTGGCGGTCGAAACAGAAGGCTTTTTATCACAGGAGAAGAAATCAGCCCTCAAAAATTTAAGCGGCGGAAAAATATTTTTTGAAAAAATCCCTAAGCCCCGGGGTCACAGTTTCAGCAAAAATCTGACTTTTGGCAATTCACTCAAAAATGATGCCAAACTGTAGCAAATGCTCCCCTGAAAGCTTTTGCGAAGGAAACAGAAGGCTTTTTATCACAGGAGAAGAAATCAGCCCTCGACAACTAAACCGGCAGAAAAATATTTTTTGAAAAAATCCCTAAGCTCCGGGGTCACAATTTCTGAAAAAATCTGACTTTTGGCAATTCACTCAAAAATGGTGCTAAACGGTTGCAAATGCTCCCGTGAAAGGTTTGGCGGTTGAAACAGAAGGCTTTTTATCACAGGACAAGAAATCAGCCCTCGACAACTTGACCGGCGGAAAAAGTTTTTTTGAAAAAATCCCTAAGCCCCGGCGTCACAATTTCAGCAAAAATCTGACTTTTGGCAATTCAATCAAAAAGGGTGCTAAACGATTGCAAATGCTCCCGTGAAAGGTTTGGCGGTCGAAACAGAAGGCTTTTTATCACAGGAGAAGAAATCAGCCCTCAAAAACTTAAGCGGCGGAAAAATATTTTTTGAAAAAATCCCTAAGCCCCGGGGTCACAGTTTCAGCAAAAATCTGACTTTTGGCAATTCACTCAAAAATGATGCCACACTGTTGCAAATGCTCCCCTGAAAGCTTTTGCGAATGAAACAGAAGGCTTTTTATCACAGGAGAAGAAATCAGCCCTCGACAACTAAACCGGCAGAAAAATATTTTTTGAAAAAATCCCTAAGCCCCGGGGTCACAATTTCAGCAAAAATCTGACTTTTGGCAATTCACTCAAAAATGGTGCTAAACGGTTGCAAATGCTCCCGTGAAAGGTTTGGCGGTCGAAACCGAAGGCTTTTTATCACAGGAGAAGAAATCAGCCCTCGACAACTTAACCGGCGGAAAAATATTTTTTGAAAAAATCCCTAAGCCCCGGGGTCACAATTTCAGCAAAAATCTGACTTTTGGCAATTCACTCAAAAATGGTGCTAAACGGTTGCAAATGCTCCCGTGAAAGGTTTGGCGGTCGAAACCGAAGGCTTTTTATCACAGGAGAAGAAATCAGCCCTCAAAAATTTAAGCGGCGGAAAAATATTTTTTGAAAAAATCCCTAAGCCCCCGGGTCACAGTTTCAGCAAAAATCTGACTTTTGGCAATTCACTCAAAAATGATGCCAAACTGTTGCAAATGCTCCCCTGAAAGCTTTTGCGAAGGAAACAGAAGGCTTTTTATCACAGGAGAAGAAATCAGCCCTCGACAACTAAACCGGCGGAAAAATATTTTTTGAAAAAATCCCTAAGCTCCGGGGTCACAATTTCTAAAAAAATCTGACTTTTGGCAATTCACTCAAAAATGGTGCTAAACGTTTGCAAATGCTCCCGTGAAAGGTTTGGCGGTCGAAACAGAAGGCTTTTTATCACAGGAGAAGAAATCAGCCCTCAAAAATTTAAGCGGCGGAAAAATATTTTTTGAAAAAATCCCTAAGCCCCGGGGTCACAGTTTCAGCAAAAATCTGACTTTTGGCAATTCACTCAAAAATGATGCCAAACTGTTGCAAATGCTCCCCTGAAAGCTTTTGCGAAGGAAACAGAAGGCTTTTTATCACAGGAGAAGAAATCAGCCCTCGACAACTAAACCGGCAGAAAAATATTTTTTGAAAAAATCCCTAAGCTCCGGGGTCACAATTTCTGAAAAAATCTGACTTTTGGCAATTCACTCAAAAATGGTGCTAAACGGTTGCAAATGCTCCCGTGAAAGGTTTGGCGGTCGAAACAGAAGGCTTTTTATCACAGGAGAAGAAATCAGCCCTCAACAACTTGACCGGCAGAAAAAGTTTTTTTGAAAAAATCCCTAAGCCCCGGGGTCACAATTTCAGCAAAAATCTGACTTTTGGCAATTCAATCAAAAATGGTGCTAAACGATTGCAAATGCTCCCGTGAAAGGTTTGGCGGTCGAAACAGAAGGCTTTTTATCACAGGAGAAGAAATCAGCCCTCAAAAACTTAAGCGGCGGAAAAATATTTTTTGAAAAAATCCCTAAGCCCCGGGGTCACAGTTTCAGCAAAAATCTGACTTTTGGCAATTCACTCAAAAATGATGCCACACTGTTGCAAATGCTCCCCTGAAAGCTTTTGCGAAGGAAACAGAAGGCTTTTTATCACAGGAGAAGAAATCAGCCCTCGACAACTAAACCGGCAGAAAAATATTTTTTGAAAAAATCCCTAAGCCCCGGGGTCACAATTTCAGCAAAAATCTGACTTTTGGCAATTCACTCAAAAATGGTGCTAAACGGCTGCAAATGCTCCCGTGAAAGGTTTGGCGGTCGAAACCGAAGGCTTTTTATCACAGGAGAAGAAATCAGCCCTCGACAACTTAAGCGGCGGAAAAATATTTTTTGAAAAAATCCCTAAGCCCCGGGGTCACAATTTCTGAAAAAATCTGACTTTTGGCAATTCACTCAAAAATGGTGCTAAACGTTTGCAAATGCTCCCGTGAAAGGTTTGGCGGTCGAAACAGAAGGCTTTTTATCACAGGAGAAGAAATCAGCCCTCAAAAATTTAAGCGGCGGAAAAATATTTTTTGAAAAAATCCCTAAGCCCCGGGGTCACAGTTTCAGCAAAAATCTGACTTTTGGCAATTCACTCAAAAATGATGCCAAACTGTTGCAAATACTCCCCTGAAAGCTTTTGCGAAGGAAACAGAAGGCTTTTTATCACAGGAGAAGAAATCAGCCCTCGACAACTAAACCGGCAGAAAAATATTTTTTCAAAAAATCCCTAAGCTCCGGGGTCACAATTTCTGAAAAAATCTGACTTTTGGCAATTCACTCAAAAATGGTGCCAAACTGTTGCAAATGCTCCCGTGAAAGGTTTGGCGGTCGAAACAGAAGGCTTTTTATCACAGGACAAGAAATCAGCCCTCAACAACTTGACCGGCGGAAAAAGTTTTTTTGAAAAAATCCCTAAGCCCCGGGGTCACAATTTCAGCAAAAATCTGACTTTTGGCAATTCAATCAAAAATGGTGCTAAACGATTGCAAATGCTCCCGTGAAAGGTTTGGCGGTCGAAACAGAAGGCTTTTTATCACAGGAGAAGAAATCAGCCCTCAAAAACTTAAGCGGCGGAAAAATATTTTTTGAAAAAATCCCTAAGCCCCGGGGTCACAGTTTCAGCAAAAATCTGACTTTTGGCAATTCACTCAAAAATGATGCCACACTGTTGCAAATGCTCCCCTGAAAGCTTTTGCGAATGAAACAGAAGGCTTTTTATCACAGGAGAAGAAATCAGCCCTCGACAACTAAACCGGCAGAAAAATATTTTTTGAAGAAATCCCTAAGCCCCGGGGTCACAATTTCAGCAAAAATCTGACTTTTGGCAATTCACTCAAAAATGGTGCTAAACGGTTGCAAATGCTCCCGTGAAAGGTTTGGCGGTCGAAACCGAAGGCTTTTTATCACAGGAGAAGAAATCAGCCCTCGACAACTTAACCGGCGGAAAAATATTTTTTGAAAAAATCCCTAAGCCCCGGGGTCACAATTTCTGAAAAAATCTGACTTTTGGCAATTCACTCAAAAATGGTGCTAAACGTTTGCAAATGCTCCCGTGAAAGGTTTGGCGGTCGAAACAGAAGGCTTTTTATCACAGGAGAAGAAATCAGCCCTCAAAAATTTAAGCGGCGGAAAAATATTTTTTGAAAAAATCCCTAAGCCCCGGGGTCACAGTTTCAGCAAAAATCTGACTTTTGGCAATTCACTCAAAAATGATGCCAAACTGTTGCAAATGCTCCCCTGAAAGCTTTTGCGAAGGAAACAGAAGGCTTTTTATCACAGGAGAAGAAATCAGCCCTCGACAACTAAACCGGCAGAAAAATATTTTTTGAAAAAATCCCTAAGCTCCGGGGTCACAATTTCTGAAAAAATCTGACTTTTGGCAATTCACTCAAAAATGGTGCTAAACGTTTGCAAATGCTCCCGTGAAAGGTTTGGCGGTCGAAACAGAAGGCTTTTTATCACAGGACAAGAAATCAGCCCTCAACAACTTGACCGGCGGAAAAAGTTTTTTTGAAAAAATCCCTAAGCCCCGGGGTCACAATTTCAGCAAAAATCTGACTTTTGGCAATTCAATCAAAAATGGTGCTAAACGATTGCAAATGCTCCCGTGAAAGGTTTGGCGGTCGAAACAGAAGGCTTTTTATCACAGGAGAAGAAATCAGCCCTCGACAACTTAACCGGCGGAAAAAGATTTTTTGAAAAAATCCCTAAGCCCCGGGGTCACAGTTTCAGCAAAAATCTGACTTTTGGCAATTCACTCAAAAATGATGCCAAACTGTTGCAAATGCTCCCCTGAAAGCTTTTGCGAAGGAAACAGAAGGCTTTTTATCACAGGAGAAGAAATCAGCCCTCGACAACTAAACCGGCAGAAAAATATTTTTTGAAAAAATCCCTAAGCCCCGGGGTCACAATTTCAGCAAAAATCTGACTTTTGGCAATTCACTCAAAAATGGTGCTAAACGGTTGCAAATGCTCCCGTGAAAGGTTTGGTGAACGAAACAGAAGGCTTTTTATCACAGGACAAGAAATCAGCCCTCGACAACTAAACCGGCAGAAAAATATTTTTTGAAAAAATCCCTAAGCCCCGGGGTCACAATTTCAGCAAAAATCTGACTTTTGGCAATTCACTCAAAAATGATGCCAAACTGTTGCAAATGCTCCCCTGAAAGCTTTTGCGAAGGAAACAGAAGGCTTTTTATCACAGGAGAAGAAATCAGCCCTCGACAACTAAACCGGCGGAAAAAGATTTTTTGAAAAAATCCCTAAGCCCCGGGGTCACAATTTCTGAAAAAATCTGACCTTTGGCAATTCACTCAAAAATGGTGCTAAACGGTTGCAAATGCTCCCGTTAAAGTTTGGCGGTCGAAACAGAAGGCTTTTTATCACAGGAGAAGAAATCAGCCCTCGACAAGTAAACCGGCGGAAAAAGATTTTTTGAAAAAATCCCTAAGCTCCGGGGTCATAATTTCAGCTAAAATCTGACTTTTGGCAATTCACTCAAAAATGATGCTAAACGGTTGCAAATGCTCCCGTGAAAGGTTTGGCGGTCGAAACAGAAGGCTTTTTATCAGAGGACAAGAAATCAGCCCTCGAAAACTTAAGCGGCGGAAAAATATTTTTTGAAAAAATCCCTAAGCCCCGGGGTCACAATTTCAGCAAAAATCTGACTTTTGGCAATTCACTCAAAAATGATGCCAAACTGTTGCAAATGCTCCCCTGAAAGCTTTTGTGAAGGAAACAGAAGGCTTTTTATCACAGGAGAAGAAATCAGCCCTCGACAACTAAACCGGCAGAAAAATATTTTTTGAAAAAATCCCTAAGCCCCGGGGTCACAATTTCAGCAAAAATCTGACTTTTGGCAATTCACTCAAAAATGGTGCTAAACGTTTGCAAATGCTCCCCTGAAAGCTTTTGCGAAGGAAACAGAAGGCTTTTTATCACAGGAGAAGAAATCAGCCCTCGACAACTAAACCGGCAGAAAAATATTTTTTGAAAAAATCCCTAAGCTCCGGGGTCACAATTTCTGAAAAAATCTGACTTTTGGCAATTCACTCAAAAATGGTGCTAAACGGTTGCAAATGCTCCCGTGAAAGGTTTGGCGGTCGAAACAGAAGGCTTTTTATCACAGGACAAGAAATCAGCCCTCAACAACTTGACCGGCGGAAAAAGTTTTTTTGAAAAAATCCCTAAGCCCCGGGGTCACAATTTCAGCAAAAATCTGACTTTTGGCAATTCAATCAAAAATGGTGCTAAACGTTTGCAAATGCTCCCGTGAAAGGTTTGGCGGTCGAAACAGAAGGCTTTTTATCACAGGAGAAGAAATCAGCCCTCAAAAACTTAAGCGGCGGAAAAATATTTTTTGAAAAAATCCCTAAGCCCCGGGGTCACAGTTTCAGCAAAAATCTGACTTTTGGCAATTCACTCAAAAATGATGCCAAACTGTTGCAAATGCTCCCCTGAAAGCTTTTGCGAAGGAAACAGAAGGCTTTTTATCACAGGAGAAGAAATCAGCCCTCGACAACTAAACCGGCAGAAAAATATTTTTTGAAAATTCCCTAAGCCCCGGGGTCACAATTTCAGCAAAAATCTGACTTTTGGCAATTCACTCAAAAATGGTGCTAAACGGTTGCAAATGCTCCCGTGAAAGGTTTGGCGGTCGAAACCGAAGGCTTTTTATCACAGGAGAAGAAATCAGCCCTCGAAAACTTAACCGGCGGAAAAATATTTTTTTAAAAAAATCCCTAAGCCCCGGGGTCACAATTTCAGCAAAAATCTGACTTTTGGCAATTCACTCAAAAATGGTGCTAAACGGTTGCAAATGCTCCCGTGAAAGGTTTGGCGAACGAAACAGAAGGCTTTTTATCACAGGACAAGAAATCAGCCCTCGAAAACTTAAGCGGAGGAAAAATATTTTTTGAAAAAATCCCTAAGCCCCGGGGTCACAATTTCAGCAAAAATCTGACTTTTGGCAATTCACTCAAAAATGATGCCAGACTGTTGCAAATGCTCCCCTGAAAGCCTTTGCGAAGGAAACAGAAGGCTTTTTATCACAGGAGAAGAAATCAGCCCTCGACAACTAAACCGGCGGAAAAAGATTTTTTGAAAAAATCCCTAAGCCCCGGGGTCACAATTTCTGAAAAAATCTGACCTTTGGCAATTCACTCAAAAATGGTGCTAAACGGTTGCAAATGCTCCCGTTAAAGTTTGGCGGTCGAAACAGAAGGCTTTTTATCACAGGAGAAGAAATCAGCCCTCGACAAGTAAACCGGAGGAAAAAGATTTTTTGAAAAAATCCCTAAGCTCCGGGGTCATAATTTCAGCTAAAATCTGACTTTTGGCAATTCACTCAAAAATGGTGCTAAACGGTTGCAAATGCTCCCGTGAAAGGTTTGGCGGTCGAAACAGAAGGCTTTTTATCAGAGGACAAGAAATCAGCCCTCGAAAACTTAAGCGGCGGAAAAATATTTTTTTAAAAAATCCCTAAGCCCCGGGGTCACAATTTCAGCAAAAATCTGACTTTTGGCAATTCACTCAAAAATGATGCCAAACTGTTGCAAATGCTCCCCTGAAAGCTTTTGCGAAGGAAACAGAAGGCTTTTTATCACAGGAGAAGAAATCAGCCCTCGACAACTAAACCGGCAGAAAAATATTTTTTGAAAAAATCCCTAAGCCCCGGGGTCACAATTTCAGCAAAAATCTGACTTTTGGCAATTCACTCAAAAATGGTGCTAAACGTTTGCAAATGCTCCCCTGAAAGCTTTTGCGAAGGAAACAGAAGGCTTTTTATCACAGGAGAAGAAATCAGCCCTCGACAACTTAACCGGCGGAAAAATATTTTTTGAAAAAATCCCTAAGCTCCGGGGTCACAATTTCTGAAAAAATATGACTTTTGGCAATTCAATCAAAAATGGTGCTAAACGATTGCAAATGCTCCCGTGAAAGGTTTGGCGGTCGAAACAGAAGGCTTTTTATCACAGGAGAAGAAATCAGCCCTCGAAAACTTAAGCGGCGGAAAAATATTTTTTGAAAAAATCCCTAAGCCCCGGGGTCACAGTTTCAGCAAAAATCTGACTTTTGGCAATTCACTCAAAAATGATGCCAAACTGTTGCAAATGCTCCCCTGAAAGCTTTTGCGAAGGAAACAGAAGGCTTTTTATCACAGGAGAAGAAATCAGCCCTCGACAACTAAACCGGCAGAAAAATATTTTTTGAAAAAATCCCTAAGCCCCGGGGTCACAATTTCAGCAAAAATCTGACTTTTGGAAATTCACTCAAAAATTGTGCTAAACGGTTGCAAATGCTCCCGTGAAAGGTTTGGCGGTCGAAACCGAAGGCTTTTTATCACAGGAGAAGAAATCAGCCCTCGACAAGTAAACCGGAGGAAAAAGATTTTTTGAAAAAATCCCTAAGCTCCGGGGTCATAATTTCAGCTAAAATCTGACTTTTGGCAATTCACTCAAAAATGGTGCTAAACGGTTGCAAATGCTCCCGTGAAAGGTTTGGCGGTCGAAACAGAAGGCTTTTTATCAGAGGACAAGAAATCAGCCCTCGAAAACTTAAGCGGCGGAAAAATATTTTTTGAAAAAATCCCTAAGCCCCGGGGTCACAATTTCAGCAAAAATCTGACTTTTGGCAATTCACTCAAAAATGGTGCTAAACGTTTGCAAATGCTCCCCTGAAAGCTTTTGCGAAGGAAACAGAAGGCTTTTTATCACAGGAGAAGAAATCAGCCCTCGACAACTTAACCGGCGGAAAAATATTTTTTGAAAAAATCCCTAAGCTCCGGGGTCACAATTTCTGAAAAAATATGACTTTTGGCAATTCAATCAAAAATGGTGCTAAACGATTGCAAATGCTCCCGTGAAAGGTTTGGCGGTCGAAACAGAAGGCTTTTTATCACAGGAGAAGAAATCAGCCCTCGAAAACTTAAGCGGCGGAAAAATATTTTTTGAAAAAATCCCTAAGCCCCGGGGTCACAGTTTCAGCAAAAATCTGACTTTTGGCAATTCACTCAAAAATGATGCCAAACTGTTGCAAATGCTCCCCTGAAAGCTTTTGCGAAGGAAACAGAAGGCTTTTTATCACAGGAGAAGAAATCAGCCCTCGACAACTAAACCGGCAGAAAAATATTTTTTGAAAAAATCCCTAAGCCCCGGGGTCACAATTTCAGCAAAAATCTGACTTTTGGCAATTCACTCAAAAATGGTGCTAAACGTTTGCAAATGCTCCCCTGAAAGCTTTTGCGAAGGAAACAGAAGGCTTTTTATCACAGGAGAAGAAATCAGCCCTCGACAACTTAACCGGCGGAAAAATATTTTTTGAAAAAATCCCTAAGCTCCGGGGTCACAATTTCTGAAAAAATATGACTTTTGGCAATTCAATCAAAAATGGTGCTAAACGATTGCAAATGCTCCCGTGAAAGGTTTGGCGGTCGAAACAGAAGGCTTTTTATCACAGGACAAGAAATCAGCCCTCGAAAACTTAAGCGGCGGAAAAATATTTTTTGAAAAAATCCCTAAGCCCCGGGGTCACAGTTTCAGCAAAAATCTGACTTTTGGCAATTCACTCAAAAATGATGCCAAACTGTTGCAAATGCTCCCCTGAAAGCTTTTGCGAAGGAAACAGAAGGCTTTTTATCACAGGAGAAGAAATCAGCCCTCGACAACTAAACCGGCAGAAAAATATTTTTTGAAAAAATCCCTAAGCCCCGGGGTCACAATTTCAGCAAAAATCTGACTTTTGGAAATTCACTCAAAAATTGTGCTAAACGGTTGCAAATGCTCCCGTGAAAGTTTTGGCGGTCGAAACCGAAGGCTTTTTATCACAGGAGAAGAAATCAGCCCTCGACAAGTAAACCGGAGGAAAAAGATTTTTTGAAAAAATCCCTAAGCTCCGGGGTCATAATTTCAGCTAAAATCTGACTTTTGGCAATTCACTCAAAAATGGTGCTAAACGGTTGCAAATGCTCCCGTGAAAGGTTTGGCGGTCGAAACAGAAGGCTTTTTATCAGAGGACAAGAAATCAGCCCTCGAAAACTTAAGCGGCGGAAAAATATTTTTTGAAAAAATCCCCAAGCCCCGGGGTCACAATTTCAGCAAAAATCTGACTTTTGGCAATTCACTCAAAAATGATGCCAAACTGTTGCAAATGCTCCCCTGAAAGCTTTTGCGAAGGAAACAGAAGGCTTTTTATCACAGGAGAAGAAATCAGCCCTCGACAACTAAACCGGCAGAAAAATATTTTTTGAAAAAATCCCTAAGCCCCGGGGTCACAATTTCAGCAAAAATCTGACTTTTGGCAATTCACTCAAAAATGGTGCTAAACGTTTGCAAATGCTCCCCTGAAAGCTTTTGCGAAGGAAACAGAAGGCTTTTTATCACAGGAGAAGAAATCAGCCCTCGACAACTAAACCGGCAGAAAAATATTTTTTGAAAAAATCCCTAAGCCCCGGGGTCACAATTTCAGCAAAAATCTGACTTTTGGAAATTCACTCAAAAATTGTGCTAAACGGTTGCAAATGCTCCCGTGAAAGTTTTGGCGGTCGAAACCGAAGGCTTTTTATCACAGGAGAAGAAATCAGCCCTCGACAAGTAAACCGGAGGAAAAAGATTTTTTGAAAAAATCCCTAAGCTCCGGGGTCATAATTTCAGCTAAAATCTGACTTTTGGCAATTCACTCAAAAATGGTGCTAAACGGTTGCAAATGCTCCCGTGAAAGGTTTGGCGGTCGAAACAGAAGGCTTTTTATCAGAGGACAAGAAATCAGCCCTCGAAAACTTAAGCGGCGGAAAAATATTTTTTGAAAAAATCCCCAAGCCCCGGGGTCACAATTTCAGCAAAAATCTGACTTTTGGCAATTCACTCAAAAATGATGCCAAACTGTTGCAAATGCTCCCCTGAAAGCTTTTGCGAAGGAAACAGAAGGCTTTTTATCACAGGAGAAGAAATCAGCCCTCGACAACTAAACCGGCAGAAAAATATTTTTTGAAAAAATCCCTAAGCCCCGGGGTCACAATTTCAGCAAAAATCTGACTTTTGGCAATTCACTCAAAAATGGTGCTAAACGTTTGCAAATGCTCCCCTGAAAGCTTTTGCGAAGGAAACAGAAGGCTTTTTATCACAGGAGAAGAAATCAGCCCTCGACAACTTAACCGGCGGAAAAATATTTTTTGAAAAAATCCCTAAGCTCCGGGGTCACAATTTCTGAAAAAATATGACTTTTGGCAATTCAATCAAAAATGGTGCTAAACGATTGCAAATGCTCCCGTGAAAGGTTTGGCGGTCGAAACAGAAGGCTTTTTATCACAGGAGAAGAAATCAGCCCTCGAAAACTTAAGCGGCGGAAAAATATTTTTTGAAAAAATCCCTAAGCCCCGGGGTCACAGTTTCAGCAAAAATCTGACTTTTGGCAATTCACTCAAAAATGATGCCAAACTGTTGCAAATGCTCCCCTGAAAGCTTTTGCGAAGGAAACAGAAGGCTTTTTATCACAGGAGAAGAAATCAGCCCTCGACAACTAAACCGGCAGAAAAATATTTTTTGAAAATTCCCTAAGCCCCGGGGTCACAATTTCAGCAAAAATCTGACTTTTGGCAATTCACTCAAAAATGGTGCTAAACGGTTGCAAATGCTCCCGTGAAAGGTTTGGCGGTCGAAACCGAAGGCTTTTTATCACAGGAGAAGAAATCAGCCCTCGACAAGTAAACCGGAGGAAAAAGATTTTTTGAAAAAATCCCTAAGCTCCGGGGTCATAATTTCAGCTAAAATCTGACTTTTGGCAATTCACTCAAAAATGGTGCTAAACGGTTGCAAATGCTCCCGTGAAAGGTTTGGCGGTCGAAACAGAAGGCTTTTTATCAGAGGACAAGAAATCAGCCCTCGAAAACTTAAGCGGCGGAAAAATATTTTTTGAAAAAATCCCCAAGCCCCGGGGTCACAATTTCAGCAAAAATCTGACTTTTGGCAATTCACTCAAAAATGATGCCAAACTGTTGCAAATGCTCCCCTGAAAGCTTTTGCGAAGGAAACAGAAGGCTTTTTATCACAGGAGAAGAAATCAGCCCTCGACAACTAAACCGGCAGAAAAATATTTTTTGAAAAAATCCCTAAGCCCCGGGGTCACAATTTCAGCAAAAATCTGACTTTTGGCAATTCACTCAAAAATGGTGCTAAACGTTTGCAAATGCTCCCCTGAAAGCTTTTGCGAAGGAAACAGAAGGCTTTTTATCACAGGAGAAGAAATCAGCCCTCGAAAACTTAAGCGGCGGAAAAATATTTTTTGAAAAAATCCCTAAGCTCCGGGGTCACAATTTCTGAAAAAATATGACTTTTGGCAATTCAATCAAAAATGGTGCTAAACGATTGCAAATGCTCCCGTGAAAGGTTTGGCGGTCGAAACAGAAGGCTTTTTATCACAGGAGAAGAAATCAGCCCTCGAAAACTTAAGCGGCGGAAAAATATTTTTTGAAAAAATCCCTAAGCCCCGGGGTCACAGTTTCAGCAAAAATCTGACTTTTGGCAATTCACTCAAAAATGATGCCAAACTGTTGCAAATGCTCCCCTGAAAGCTTTTGCGAAGGAAACAGAAGGCTTTTTATCACAGGAGAAGAAATCAGCCCTCGACAACTAAACCGGCAGAAAAATATTTTTTGAAAATTCCCTAAGCCCCGGGGTCACAATTTCAGCAAAAATCTGACTTTTGGCAATTCACTCAAAAATGGTGCTAAACGGTTGCAAATGCTCCCGTGAAAGGTTTGGCGGTCGAAACCGAAGGCTTTTTATCACAGGAGAAGAAATCAGCCCTCGAAAACTTAACCGGCGGAAAAATATTTTTTTAAAAAAATCCCTAAGCCCCGGGGTCACAATTTCAGCAAAAATCTGACTTTTGGCAATTCACTCAAAAATGGTGCTAAACGGTTGCAAATGCTCCCGTGAAAGGTTTGGCGGTTGAAACAGAAGGCTTTTTATCACAGGAGAAGAAATCAGCCCTCAACAACTTAACCGGCGGAAAAAGATTTTTTGAAAAAATCCCTAAGCCCCGGGGTCACAATTTCAGCAAAAATCTGACTTTTGGCAATTCACTCAAAAATGGTGCTAAACGGTTGCAAATGCTCCCGTGAAACGTTTGGCGGTCGAAACAGAAGGCTTTTTATCACAGGAGAAGAAATCAGCCCTCGAAAACTTAAGCGGCGGAAAAATATTTTTTGAAAAAATCCCTAAGCTCCGGGGTCATAATTTCAGCAAAAATCTGACTTTTGGCAATTCACTCAAAAATGGTGCTAAACGGTTGCAAATGCTCCCGTGAAAGGTTTGGCGGTCGAAACAGAAGGCTTTTTATCACAGGACAAGAAATCAGCCCTCGAAAACTTAAGCGGCGGAAAAATATTTTTTGAAAAAATCCCTAAGCCCCGGGGTCACAATTTCAGCAAAAATCTGACTTTTGGCAATTCACTCAAAAATGATGCCAAACTGTTGCAAATGCTCCCCTGAAAGCTTTTGCGAAGGAAACAGAAGGCTTTTTATCACAGGAGAAGAAATCAGCCCTCGACAACTAAACCGGCGGAAAAAGATTTTTTGAAAAAATCCCTAAGCCCCGGGGTCATAATTTCAGCAAAAATCTGACTTTTGGCAATTCACTCAAAAATGGTGCTAAACGGTTGCAAATGCTCCCGTGAAAGGTTTGGCGGTCGAAACAGAAGGCTTTTTATCAGAGGACAAGAAATCAGCCCTCGAAAACTTAAGCGGCGGAAAAATATTTTTTGAAAAAATCCCTAAGCCCCGGGGTCACAATTTCAGCAAAAATCTGACTTTTGGCAATTCACTCAAAAATGATGCCAAACTGTTGCAAATGCTCCCCTGAAAGCTTTTGCGAAGGAAACAGAAGGCTTTTTATCACAGGAGAAGAAATCAGCCCTCGACAACTAAACCGGCGGAAAAAGATTTTTTGAAAAAATCCCTAAGCCCCGGGGTCATAATTTCAGCAAAAATCTGACTTTTGGCAATTCACTCAAAAATGGTGCTAAACGGTTGCAAATGCTCCCGTGAAAGGTTTGGCGGTCGAAACAGAAGGCTTTTTATCAGAGGACAAGAAATCAGCCCTCGAAAACTTAAGCGGCGGAAAAATATTTTTTGAAAAAATCCCTAAGCCCCGGGGTCACAATTTCAGCAAAAATCTGACTTTTGGCAATTCACTCAAAAATGATGCCAAACTGTTGCAAATGCTCCCCTGAAAGCTTTTGCGAAGGAAACAAAAGACTTTTTATCACAGGAGAAGAAATCAGCCCTCGACAACTAAACCGGCAGAGAAATATTTTTTGAAAAAATCCCTAAGCCCCGGGGTCACAATTTCAGCAAAAATCTGACTTTTGGCAATTCACTCAAAAATGATGCCAAACTGTTGCAAATGCTCCCCTGAAAGCTTTTGCGAAGGAAACAGAAGGCTTTTTATCACAGGAGAAGAAATCAGCCCTCGACAACTAAACCGGCGGAAAAAGATTTTTTGAAAAAATCCCTAAGCCCCGGGGTCATAATTTCAGCAAAAATCTGACTTTTGGCAATTCACTCAAAAATGATGCCAAACTGTTGCAAATGCTCCCCTGAAAGCTTTTGCGAAGGAAACAGAAGGCTTTTTATCACAGGAGAAGAAATCAGCCCTCGACAACTAAACCGGCAGAGAAATATTTTTTGAAAAAATCCCTAAGCCCCGGGGTCACAATTTCAGCAAAAATCTGACTTTTGGCAATTCACTCAAAAATGATGCCAAACTGTTGCAAATGCTCCCCTGAAAGCTTTTGCGAAGGAAACAGAAGGCTTTTTATCACAGGAGAAGAAATCAGCCCTCGACAACTAAACCGGCGGAAAAAGATTTTTTGAAAAAATCCCTAAGCTCCGGGGTCATAATTTCAGCAAAAATCTGACTTTTGGCAATTCACTCAAAAATGGTGCTAAACGGTTGCAAATGCTCCCGTGAAAGGTTTGGCGGTCGAAACAGAAGGCTTTTTATCACAGGAGAAGAAATCAGCCCTCGAAAACTTAAGCGGCGGAAAAATATTTTTTGAAAAAATCCCTAAGCCCCGAGGTCAAAATTTCAGCAAAAATCTGACTTTTGGCAATTCACTCAAAAATGATGCCAAACTGTTGCAAATGCTCCCCTGAAAGCTTTTGCGAAGGAAACAGAAGGCTTTTTATCACAGGAGAAGAAATCAGCCCTCGACAACTAAACCGGCGGAAAAAGATTTTTTGAAAAAATCCCTAAGCCCCGGGGTCATAATTTCAGCAAAAATCTGACTTTTGGCAATTCACTCAAAAATGGTGCTAAACGGTTGCAAATGCTCCCGTGAAAGGTTTGGCGGTCGAAACAGAAGGCTTTTTATCAGAGGACAAGAAATCAGCCCTCGAAAACTTAAGCGGCGGAAAAATATTTTTTGAAAAAATCCCTAAGCCCCGGGGTCACAATTTCAGCAAAAATCTGACTTTTGGCAATTCACTCAAAAATGATGCCAAACTGTTGCAAATGCTCCCATGAAAGCTTTTGCGAAGGAAACAAAAGACTTTTTATCACAGGAGAAGAAATCAGCCCTCGACAACTAAACCGGCAGAGAAATATTTTTTGAAAAAATCCCTAAGCCCCGGGGTCACAATTTCAGCAAAAATCTGACTTTTGGCAATTCACTCAAAAATGATGCCAAACTGTTGCAAATGCTCCCATGAAAGCTTTTGCGAAGGAAACAAAAGACTTTTTATCACAGGAGAAGAAATCAGCCCTCGACAACTAAACCGGCAGAGAAATATTTTTTGAAAAAATCCCTAAGCCCCGGGGTCACAATTTCAGCAAAAATCTGACTTTTGGCAATTCACTCAAAAATGGTGCTAAACGTTTGCAAATGCTCCCGTGAAAGGTTTGGCGGTCGAAACAGAAGGCTTTTTATCACAGGAGAAGAAATCAGCCCTCGAAAACTTAAGCGGCGGAAAAATATTTTTTGAAAAAATCCCTAAGCCCCGGGGTCACAATTTCAGCAAAAATCTGACTTTTGGCAATTCACTCAAAAATGATGCCAAACTGTTGCAAATGCTCCCCTGAAAGCTTTTGCGAAGGAAACAGAAGGCTTTTTATCACAGGAGAAGAAATCAGCCCTCGACAACTAAACCGGCGGAAAAAGATTTTTTGAAAAAATCCCTAAGCCCCGGGGTCATAATTTCAGCAAAAATCTGACTTTTGGCAATTCACTCAAAAATGGTGCTAAACGGTTGCAAATGCTCCCGTGAAAGGTTTGGCGGTCGAAACAGAAGGCTTTTTATCAGAGGACAAGAAATCAGCCCTCGAAAACTTAAGCGGCGGAAAAATATTTTTTGAAAAAATCCCTAAGCCCCGGGGTCACAATTTCAGCAAAAATCTGACTTTTGGCAATTCACTCAAAAATGATGCCAAACTGTTGCAAATGCTCCCCTGAAAGCTTTTGCGAAGGAAACAAAAGACTTTTTATCACAGGAGAAGAAATCAGCCCTCGACAACTAAACCGGCAGAGAAATATTTTTTGAAAAAATCCCTAAGCCCCGGGGTCACAATTTCAGCAAAAATCTGACTTTTGGCAATTCACTCAAAAATGATGCCAAACTGTTGCAAATGCTCCCCTGAAAGCTTTTGCGAAGGAAACAGAAGGCTTTTTATCACAGGAGAAGAAATCAGCCCTCGACAACTAAACCGGCGGAAAAAGATTTTTTGAAAAAATCCCTAAGCCCCGGGGTCATAATTTCAGCAAAAATCTGACTTTTGGCAATTCACTCAAAAATGATGCCAAACTGTTGCAAATGCTCCCCTGAAAGCTTTTGCGAAGGAAACAGAAGGCTTTTTATCACAGGAGAAGAAATCAGCCCTCGACAACTAAACCGGCAGAGAAATATTTTTTGAAAAAATCCCTAAGCCCCGGGGTCACAATTTCAGCAAAAATCTGACTTTTGGCAATTCACTCAAAAATGATGCCAAACTGTTGCAAATGCTCCCCTGAAAGCTTTTGCGAAGGAAACAGAAGGCTTTTTATCACAGGAGAAGAAATCAGCCCTCGACAACTAAACCGGCGGAAAAAGATTTTTTGAAAAAATCCCTAAGCTCCGGGGTCATAATTTCAGCAAAAATCTGACTTTTGGCAATTCACTCAAAAATGGTGCTAAACGGTTGCAAATGCTCCCGTGAAAGGTTTGGCGGTCGAAACAGAAGGCTTTTTATCACAGGAGAAGAAATCAGCCCTCGAAAACTTAAGCGGCGGAAAAATATTTTTTGAAAAAATCCCTAAGCCCCGAGGTCAAAATTTCAGCAAAAATCTGACTTTTGGCAATTCACTCAAAAATGATGCCAAACTGTTGCAAATGCTCCCCTGAAAGCTTTTGCGAAGGAAACAGAAGGCTTTTTATCACAGGAGAAGAAATCAGCCCTCGACAACTAAACCGGCGGAAAAAGATTTTTTGAAAAAATCCCTAAGCCCCGGGGTCATAATTTCAGCAAAAATCTGACTTTTGGCAATTCACTCAAAAATGGTGCTAAACGGTTGCAAATGCTCCCGTGAAAGGTTTGGCGGTCGAAACAGAAGGCTTTTTATCAGAGGACAAGAAATCAGCCCTCGAAAACTTAAGCGGCGGAAAAATATTTTTTGAAAAAATCCCTAAGCCCCGGGGTCACAATTTCAGCAAAAATCTGACTTTTGGCAATTCACTCAAAAATGATGCCAAACTGTTGCAAATGCTCCCATGAAAGCTTTTGCGAAGGAAACAAAAGACTTTTTATCACAGGAGAAGAAATCAGCCCTCGACAACTAAACCGGCAGAGAAATATTTTTTGAAAAAATCCCTAAGCCCCGGGGTCACAATTTCAGCAAAAATCTGACTTTTGGCAATTCACTCAAAAATGATGCCAAACTGTTGCAAATGCTCCCATGAAAGCTTTTGCGAAGGAAACAAAAGACTTTTTATCACAGGAGAAGAAATCAGCCCTCGACAACTAAACCGGCAGAGAAATATTTTTTGAAAAAATCCCTAAGCCCCGGGGTCACAATTTCAGCAAAAATCTGACTTTTGGCAATTCACTCAAAAATGGTGCTAAACGTTTGCAAATGCTCCCGTGAAAGGTTTGGCGGTCGAAACAGAAGGCTTTTTATCACAGGAGAAGAAATCAGCCCTCGAAAACTTAAGCGGCGGAAAAATATTTTTTGAAAAAATCCCTAAGCCCCGGGGTCACAATTTCAGCAAAAATCTGACTTTTGGCAATTCACTCAAAAATGATGCCAAACTGTTGCAAATGCTCCCCTGAAAGCTTTTGCGAAGGAAACAGAAGGCTTTTTATCACAGGAGAAGAAATCAGCCCTCGACAACTAAACCGGCAGAAAAATATTTTTTGAAAAAATCCCTAAGCCCCGGGGTCACAATTTCAGCAAAAATCTGACTTTTGGCAATTCACTCAAAAATGATGCCAAACTGTTGCAAATGCTCCCCTGAAAGCTTTTGCGAAGGAAACAGAAGGCTTTTTATCACAGGAGAAGAAATCAGCCCTCGACAACTAAACCGGCGGAAAAAGATTTTTTGAAAAAATCCCTAAGCCCCGGGGTCATAATTTCAGCAAAAATCTGACTTTTGGCAATTCACTCAAAAATGGTGCTAAACGGTTGCAAATGCTCCCGTGAAAGGTTTGGCGGTCGAAACAGAAGGCTTTTTATCACAGCACAAGAAATCAGCCCTCGAAAACTTAAGCGGCGGAAAAATATTTTTTGAAAAAATCCCTAAGCCCCGGGGTCACAATTTCAGCAAAAATCTGACTTTTGGCAATTCACTCAAAAATGATGCCAAACTGTTGCAAATGCTCCCCTGAAAGCTTTTGCGAAGGAAACAGAAGGCTTTTTATCACAGGAGAAGAAATCAGCCCTCGACAACTAAACCGGCGGAAAAAGATTTTTTGAAAAAATCCCTAAGCCCCGGGGTCATAATTTCAGCAAAAATCTGACTTTTGGCAATTCACTCAAAAATGGTGCTAAACGGTTGCAAATGCTCCCGTGAAAGGTTTGGCGGTCGAAACAGAAGGCTTTTTATCAGAGGACAAGAAATCAGCCCTCGAAAACTTAAGCGGCGGAAAAATATTTTTTGAAAAAATCCCTAAGCCCCGGGGTCACAATTTCAGCAAAAATCTGACTTTTGGCAATTCACTCAAAAATGATGCCAAACTGTTGCAAATGCTCCCCTGAAAGCTTTTGCGAAGGAAACAAAAGACTTTTTATCACAGGAGAAGAAATCAGCCCTCGACAACTAAACCGGCAGAGAAATATTTTTTGAAAAAATCCCTAAGCCCCGGGGTCACAATTTCTGAAAAAATCTGACTTTTGGCAATTCACTCAAAAATGATGCCAAACTGTTGCAAATGCTCCCCTGAAAGCTTTTGCGAAGGAAACAGAAGGCTTTTTATCACAGGAGAAGAAATCAGCCCTCGACAACTAAACCGGCGGAAAAAGATTTTTTGAAAAAATCCCTAAGCCCCGGGGTCATAATTTCAGCAAAAATCTGACTTTTGGCAATTCACTCAAAAATGGTGCTTAACGGTTGCAAATGCTCCCCTGAAAGGTTTGGCGGTCGAAACAGAAGGCTTTTTATCACAGGAGAAGAAATCAGCCCTCAACAACTTGACCGACGGAAAAATATTTTTTGAAAAAATCCCTAAGCCCCGGGGTCACAATTTCTGAAAAAATCTGACTTTTGGCAATTCACTCAAAAATGGTGCTAAACGTTTGCAAATGCTCCCGTGAAAGGTTTGGCGGTCGAAATAGAAGGCTTTTTATCACAGGAGAAGAAATCAGCCATCGACAACTTAACCGGCGGAAAAAGATTTTTTGAAAAAATCTCTAAGCCCCGGGGTCACAATTTCTGAAAAAATATGACTTTTGGCAATTCAATCAAAAATGGTGCTAAACGATTGCAAATGCTCCCGTGAAAGGTTTGGCGGTCGAAACAGAAGGCTTTTTATCACAGGAGAAGAAATCAGCCCTCGACAACTAAACCGGCAGAAAAATATTTTTTGAAAAAATCCCTAAGCCCCGGGGTCACAATTTCTGAAAAAATCTGACTTTTGGCAATTCACTCAAAAATGATGCCAAACTGTTGCAAATGCTCCCGTGAAAGCTTTTGCGAAGGAAACAGAAGGCTTTTTATCACAGGAGAAGAAATCAGCCCTCGACAACTAAACCGGCAGAAAAATATTTTTTGAAAAAATCCCTAAGCGCCGGGGTCACAATTTCAGCAAAAATCTGACTTTTGGCAATTCACTCAAAAATGGTGCTAAACGTTTGCAAATGCTCCCGTGAAAGGTTTGGCGGTCGAAACAGAAGGCTTTTTATCACAGGAGAAGAAATCAGCCCTCGACAACTAAACCGGCGGAAAAAGATTTTTTGAAAAAATCCCTAAGCCCCGGGGTCACAATTTCTGAAAAAATCTGACCTTTGGCAATTCACTCAAAAATGGTGCTAAACGGTTGCAAATGCTCCCGTTAAAGTTTGGCGGTCGAAACAGAAGGCTTTTTATCACAAGAGAAGAAATCAGCCCTCGACAACTAAACCGGCGGAAAAAGATTTTTTGAAAAAATCCCTAAGCTCCGGGGTCATAATTTCAGCAAAAATCTGACTTTTGGCAATTCACTCAAAAATGGTGCTAAACGGTTGCAAATGCTCCCGTGAAAGGTTTGGCGGTCGAAACAGAAGGCTTTTTATCAGAGGACAAGAAATCAGCCCTCGAAAACTTAAGCGGCGGAAAAATATTTTTTGAAAAAATCCCTAAGGCCCGGGGTCACAATTTCAGCAAAAATCTGACTTTTGGCAATTCACTCAAAAATGATGCCAAACTGTTGCAAATGCTCCCCTGAAAGCTTTTGCGAAGGAAACAGAAGGCTTTTTATCACAGGAGAAGAAATCAGCCCTCGACAACTAAACCGGCAGAAAAATATTTTTTGAAAAAATCCCTAAGCCCCGGGGTCACAATTTCTGAAAAAATCTGACTTTTGGCAATTCACTCAAAAATGGTGCTAAACGTTTGCAAATGCTCCCGTGAAAGGTTTGGCGGTCAAAATAGAAGGCTTTTTATCACAGGAGAAGAAATCAGCCATCGACAACTTAACCGGCGGAAAAAGATTTTTTGAAAAAATCTCTAAGCCCCGTGGTCACAATTTCTGAAAAAATATGACTTTTGGCAATTCAATCAAAAATGGTGCTAAACGATTGCAAATGCTCCCGTGAAAGGTTTGGCGGTCGAAACAGAAGGCTTTTTATCACAGGAGAAGAAATCAGCCCTCAAAAACTTAAGCGGCGGAAAAATATTTTTTGAAAAAATCCCTAAGGCCCGGGGTCACAATTTCAGCAAAAATCTGACTTTTGGCAATTCACTCAAAAATGATGCCAAACTGTTGCAAATGCTCCCCTGAAAGCTTTTGCGAAGGAAACAGAAGGCTTTTTATCACAGGAGAAGAAATCAGCCCTCGACAACTAAACCGGCAGAAAAATATTTTTTGAAAAAATCCCTAAGCCCCGGGGTCACAATTTCAGCAAAAATCTGACTTTTGGCAATTCACTCAAAAATGGTGCTAAACGTTTGCAAATGCTCCCGTGAAAGGTTTGGCGAAGGAAACAGAAGGCTTTTTATCACAGGAGAAGAAATCAGCCCTCGAAAACTTAAGCGGCGGAAAAATATTTTTTGAAAAAATCCCTAAGCTCCGGGGTCACAATTTCTGAAAAAATATGACTTTTGGCAATTCAATCAAAAATGGTGCTAAACGATTGCAAATGCTCCCGTGAAAGGTTTGGCGGTCGAAACAGAAGGCTTTTTATCACAGGAGAAGAAATCAGCCCTCAAAAACTTAAGCGGCGGAAAAATATTTTTTGAAAAAATCCCTAAGGCCCGGGGTCACAATTTCAGCAAAAATCTGACTTTTGGCAATTCACTCAAAAATGATGCCAAACTGTTGCAAATGCTCCCCTGAAAGCTTTTGCGAAGGAAACAGAAGGCTTTTTATCACAGGAGAAGAAATCAGCCCTCGACAACTAAACCGGCAGAAAAATATTTTTTGAAAAAATCCCTAAGCGCCGGGGTCACAATTTCAGCAAAAATCTGACTTTTGGCAATTCACTCAAAAATGGTGCTAAACGTTTGCAAATGCTCCCGTGAAAGGTTTGGCGGTCGAAACAGAAGGCTTTTTATCACAGGAGAAGAAATCAGCCCTCGACAACTAAACCGGCGGAAAAAGATTTTTTGAAAAAATCCCTAAGCCCCGGGGTCACAATTTCTGAAAAAATCTGACCTTTGGCAATTCACTCAAAAATGGTGCTAAACGGTTGCAAATGCTCCCGTTAAAGTTTGGCGGTCGAAACAGAAGGCTTTTTATCACAAGAGAAGAAATCAGCCCTCGACAACTAAACCGGCGGAAAAAGATTTTTTGAAAAAATCCCTAAGCTCCGGGGTCATAATTTCAGCAAAAATCTGACTTTTGGCAATTCACTCAAAAATGGTGCTAAACGGTTGCAAATGCTCCCGTGAAAGGTTTGGCGGTCGAAACAGAAGGCTTTTTATCAGAGGACAAGAAATCAGCCCTCGAAAACTTAAGCGGCGGAAAAATATTTTTTGAAAAAATCCCTAAGGCCCGGGGTCACAATTTCAGCAAAAATCTGACTTTTGGCAATTCACTCAAAAATGATGCCAAACTGTTGCAAATGCTCCCCTGAAAGCTTTTGCGAAGGAAACAGAAGGCTTTTTATCACAGGAGAAGAAATCAGCCCTCGACAACTAAACCGGCAGAAAAATATTTTTTGAAAAAATCCCTAAGCCCCGGGGTCACAATTTCTGAAAAAATCTGACTTTTGGCAATTCACTCAAAAATGGTGCTAAACGTTTGCAAATGCTCCCGTGAAAGGTTTGGCGGTCAAAATAGAAGGCTTTTTATCACAGGAGAAGAAATCAGCCATCGACAACTTAACCGGCGGAAAAAGATTTTTTGAAAAAATCTCTAAGCCCCGTGGTCACAATTTCTGAAAAAATATGACTTTTGGCAATTCAATCAAAAATGGTGCTAAACGATTGCAAATGCTCCCGTGAAAGGTTTGGCGGTCGAAACAGAAGGCTTTTTATCACAGGAGAAGAAATCAGCCCTCAAAAACTTAAGCGGCGGAAAAATATTTTTTGAAAAAATCCCTAAGGCCCGGGGTCACAATTTCAGCAAAAATCTGACTTTTGGCAATTCACTCAAAAATGATGCCAAACTGTTGCAAATGCTCCCCTGAAAGCTTTTGCGAAGGAAACAGAAGGCTTTTTATCACAGGAGAAGAAATCAGCCCTCGACAACTAAACCGGCAGAAAAATATTTTTTGAAAAAATCCCTAAGCCCCGGGGTCACAATTTCAGCAAAAATCTGACTTTTGGCAATTCACTCAAAAATGGTGCTAAACGGTTGCAAATGCTCCCGTGAAAGGTTTGGCGGTCGAAACAGGAGGCTTTTTATCAGAGGACAAGAAATCAGCCCTCGAAAACTTAAGCGGCGGAAAAATATTTTTTGAAAAAATCCCTAAGCCCCGGGGTCACAATTTCAGCAAAAATCTGACTTTTGGCAATTCACTCAAAAATGATGCCAAACTGTTGCAAATGCTCCCCTGAAAGCTTTTGCGAAGGAAAGAAAAGACTTTTTATCACAGGAGAAGAAATCAGCCCTCGACAACTAAACCGGCAGAGAAATATTTTTTGAAAAAATCCCTAAGCCCCGGGGTCACAATTTCTGAAAAAATCTGACTTTTGGCAATTCACTCAAAAATGATGCCAAACTGTTGCAAATGCTCCCCTGAAAGCTTTTGCGAAGGAAACAGAAGGCTTTTTATCACAGGAGAAGAAATCAGCCCTCGACAACTAAACCGGCGGAAAAAGATTTTTTGAAAAAATCCCTAAGCCCCGGGGTCATAATTTCAGCAAAAATCTGACTTTTGGCAATTCACTCAAAAATGGTGCTAAACGGTTGCAAATGCTCCCCTGAAAGGTTTGGCGGTCGAAACAGAAGGCTTTTTATCACAGGAGAAGAAATCAGCCCTCAACAACTTGACCGACGGAAAAATATTTTTTGAAAAAATCCCTAAGCCCCGGGGTCACAATTTCTGAAAAAATCTGACTTTTGGCAATTCACTCAAAAATGGTGCTAAACGTTTGCAAATGCTCCCGTGAAAGGTTTGGCGGTCGAAATAGAAGGCTTTTTATCACAGGAGAAGAAATCAGCCATCGACAACTTAACCGGCGGAAAAAGATTTTTTGAAAAAATCTCTAAGCCCCGGGGTCACAATTTCTGAAAAAATATGACTTTTGGCAATTCAATCAAAAATGGTGCTAAACGATTGCAAATGCTCCCGTGAAAGGTTTGGCGGTCGAAACAGAAGGCTTTTTATCACAGGAGAAGAAATCAGCCCTCGACAACTAAACCGGCAGAAAAATATTTTTTGAAAAAATCCCTAAGCCCCGGGGTCACAATTTCTGAAAAAATCTGACTTTTGGCAATTCACTCAAAAATGATGCCAAACTGTTGCAAATGCTCCCGTGAAAGCTTTTGCGAAGGAAACAGAAGGCTTTTTATCACAGGAGAAGAAATCAGCCCTCGACAACTAAACCGGCAGAAAAATATTTTTTGAAAAAATCCCTAAGCGCCGGGGTCACAATTTCAGCAAAAATCTGACTTTTGGCAATTCACTCAAAAATGGTGCTAAACGTTTGCAAATGCTCCCGTGAAAGGTTTGGCGGTCGAAACAGAAGGCTTTTTATCACAGGAGAAGAAATCAGCCCTCGACAACTAAACCGGCGGAAAAAGATTTTTTGAAAAAATCCCTAAGCCCCGGGGTCACAATTTCTGAAAAAATCTGACCTTTGGCAATTCACTCAAAAATGGTGCTAAACGGTTGCAAATGCTCCCGTTAAAGTTTGGCGGTCGAAACAGAAGGCTTTTTATCACAAGAGAAGAAATCAGCCCTCGACAACTAAACCGGCGGAAAAAGATTTTTTGAAAAAATCCCTAAGCTCCGGGGTCATAATTTCAGCAAAAATCTGACTTTTGGCAATTCACTCAAAAATGGTGCTAAACGGTTGCAAATGCTCCCGTGAAAGGTTTGGCGGTCGAAACAGAAGGCTTTTTATCAGAGGACAAGAAATCAGCCCTCGAAAACTTAAGCGGCGGAAAAATATTTTTTGAAAAAATCCCTAAGGCCCGGGGTCACAATTTCAGCAAAAATCTGACTTTTGGCAATTCACTCAAAAATGATGCCAAACTGTTGCAAATGCTCCCCTGAAAGCTTTTGCGAAGGAAACAGAAGGCTTTTTATCACAGGAGAAGAAATCAGCCCTCGACAACTAAACCGGCAGAAAAATATTTTTTGAAAAAATCCCTAAGCCCCGGGGTCACAATTTCTGAAAAAATCTGACTTTTGGCAATTCACTCAAAAATGGTGCTAAACGTTTGCAAATGCTCCCGTGAAAGGTTTGGCGGTCAAAATAGAAGGCTTTTTATCACAGGAGAAGAAATCAGCCATCGACAACTTAACCGGCGGAAAAAGATTTTTTGAAAAAATCTCTAAGCCCCGTGGTCACAATTTCTGAAAAAATATGACTTTTGGCAATTCAATCAAAAATGGTGCTAAACGATTGCAAATGCTCCCGTGAAAGGTTTGGCGGTCGAAACAGAAGGCTTTTTATCACAGGAGAAGAAATCAGCCCTCAAAAACTTAAGCGGCGGAAAAATATTTTTTGAAAAAATCCCTAAGGCCCGGGGTCACAATTTCAGCAAAAATCTGACTTTTGGCAATTCACTCAAAAATGATGCCAAACTGTTGCAAATGCTCCCCTGAAAGCTTTTGCGAAGGAAACAGAAGGCTTTTTATCACAGGAGAAGAAATCAGCCCTCGACAACTAAACCGGCAGAAAAATATTTTTTGAAAAAATCCCTAAGCCCCGGGGTCACAATTTCAGCAAAAATCTGACTTTTGGCAATTCACTCAAAAATGGTGCTAAACGGTTGCAAATGCTCCCGTGAAAGGTTTGGCGGTCGAAACAGGAGGCTTTTTATCAGAGGACAAGAAATCAGCCCTCGAAAACTTAAGCGGCGGAAAAATATTTTTTGAAAAAATCCCTAAGCCCCGGGGTCACAATTTCAGCAAAAATCTGACTTTTGGCAATTCACTCAAAAATGATGCCAAACTGTTGCAAATGCTCCCATGAAAGCTTTTGCGAAGGAAAGAAAAGACTTTTTATCACAGGAGAAGAAATCAGCCCTCGACAACTAAACCGGCAGAGAAATATTTTTTGAAAAAATCCCTAAGCCCCGGGGTCACAATTTCTGAAAAAATCTGACTTTTGGCAATTCACTCAAAAATGATGCCAAACTGTTGCAAATGCTCCCCTGAAAGCTTTTGCGAAGGAAACAGAAGGCTTTTTATCACAGGAGAAGAAATCAGCCCTCGACAACTAAACCGGCGGAAAAAGATTTTTTGAAAAAATCCCTAAGCCCCGGGGTCATAATTTCAGCAAAAATCTGACTTTTGGCAATTCACTCAAAAATGGTGCTAAACGGTTGCAAATGCTCCCCTGAAAGGTTTGGCGGTCGAAACAGAAGGCTTTTTATCACAGGAGAAGAAATCAGCCCTCAACAACTTGACCGACGGAAAAATATTTTTTGAAAAAATCCCTAAGCCCCGGGGTCACAATTTCTGAAAAAATCTGACTTTTGGCAATTCACTCAAAAATGGTGCTAAACGTTTGCAAATGCTCCCGTGAAAGGTTTGGCGGTCGAAATAGAAGGCTTTTTATCACAGGAGAAGAAATCAGCCCTCGACAAGTAAACCGGAGGAAAAAGATTTTTTGAAAAAATCCCTAAGCTCCGGGGTCATAATTTCAGCTAAAATCTGACTTTTGGCAATTCACTCAAAAATGGTGCTAAACGGTTGCAAATGCTCCCGTGAAAGGTTTGGCGGTCGAAACAGAAGGCTTTTTATCAGAGGACAAGAAATCAGCCCTCGAAAACTTAAGCGGCGGAAAAATATTTTTTGAAAAAATCCCCAAGCCCCGGGGTCACAATTTCTGAAAAAATCTGACTTTTGGCAATTCACTCAAAAATGATGCCAAACTGTTGCAAATGCTCCCGTGAAAGCTTTTGCGAAGGAAACAGAAGGCTTTTTATCACAGGAGAAGAAATCAGCCCTCGACAACTAAACCGGCAGAAAAATATTTTTTGAAAAAATCCCTAAGCCCCGGGGTCACAATTTCAGCAAAAATCTGACTTTTGGCAATTCACTCAAAAATGGTGCTAAACGTTTGCAAATGCTCCCGTGAAAGGTTTGGCGGTCGAAACAGAAGGCTTTTTATCACAGGAGAAGAAATCAGCCCTCGACAACTAAACCGGCGGAAAAAGATTTTTTGAAAAAATCCCTAAGCTCCGGGGTCACAATTTCTGAAAAAATCTGACCTTTGGCAATTCACTCAAAAATGGTGCTAAACGGTTGCAAATGCTCCCGTTAAAGTTTGGCGGTCGAAACAGAAGGCTTTTTATCACAAGAGAAGAAATCAGCCCTCGACAACTAAACCGGCGGAAAAAGATTTTTTGAAAAAATCCCTAAGCTCCGGGGTCATAATTTCAGCAAAAATCTGACTTTTGGCAATTCACTCAAAAATGGTGCTAAACGGTTGCAAATGCTCCCGTGAAAGGTTTGGCGGTCGAAACAGAAGGCTTTTTATCAGAGGACAAGAAATCAGCCCTCGAAAACTTAAGCGGCGGAAAAATATTTTTTGAAAAAATCCCTAAGGCCCGGGGTCACAATTTCAGCAAAAATCTGACTTTTGGCAATTCACTCAAAAATGATGCCAACCTGTTGCAAATGCTCCCCTGAAAGCTTTTGCGAAGGAAACAGAAGGCTTTTTATCACAGGAGAAGAAATCAGCCCTCGACAACTAAACCGGCAGAAAAATATTTTTTGAAAAAATCCCTAAGCCCCGGGGTCACAATTTCTGAAAAAATCTGACTTTTGGCAATTCACTCAAAAATGGTGCTAAACGTTTGCAAATGCTCCCGTGAAAGGTTTGGCGGTCAAAATAGAAGGCTTTTTATCACAGGAGAAGAAATCAGCCATCGACAACTTAACCGGCGGAAAAAGATTTTTTGAAAAAATCTCTAAGCCCCGGGGTCACAATTTCTGAAAAAATATGACTTTTGGCAATTCAATCAAAAATGGTGCTAAACGATTGCAAATGCTCCCGTGAAAGGTTTGGCGGTCGAAACAGAAGGCTTTTTATCACAGGAGAAGAAATCAGCCCTCAAAAACTTAAGCGGCGGAAAAATATTTTTTGAAAAAATCCCTAAGCCCCGGGGTCACAATTTCAGCAAAAATCTGACTTTTGGCAATTCACTCAAAAATGATGCCAAACTGTTGCAAATGCTCCCCTGAAAGCTTTTGCGAAGGAAACAGAAGGCTTTTTATCACAGGAGAAGAAATCAGCCCTCGACAACTAAACCGGCGGAAAAAGATTTTTTGAAAAAATCCCTAAGCTCCGGGGTCATAATTTCAGCAAAAATCTGACTTTTGGCAATTCACTCAAAAATGGTGCTAAACGGTTGCAAATGCTCCCGTGAAAGGTTTGGCGGTCGAAACAGAAGGCTTTTTATCACAGGAGAAGAAATCAGCCCTCGAAAACTTAAGCGGCGGAAAAATATTTTTTGAAAAAATCCCTAAGCCCCGGGGTCACAATTTCAGCAAAAATCTGACTTTTGGCAATTCACTCAAAAATGATGCCAAACTGTTGCAAATGCTCCCATGAAAGCTTTTGCGAAGGAAAGAAAAGACTTTTTATCACAGGAGAAGAAATCAGCCCTCGACAACTAAACCGGCAGAGAAATATTTTTTGAAAAAATCCCTAAGCCCCGGGGTCACAATTTCTGAAAAAATCTGACTTTTGGCAATTCACTCAAAAATGATGCCAAACTGTTGCAAATGCTCCCCTGAAAGCTTTTGCGAAGGAAACAGAAGGCTTTTTATCACAGGAGAAGAAATCAGCCCTCGACAACTAAACCGGCGGAAAAAGATTTTTTGAAAAAATCCCTAAGCCCCGGGGTCATAATTTCAGCAAAAATCTGACTTTTGGCAATTCACTCAAAAATGGTGCTAAACGGTTGCAAATGCTCCCCTGAAAGGTTTGGCGGTCGAAACAGAAGGCTTTTTATCACAGGAGAAGAAATCAGCCCTCAACAACTTGACCGACGGAAAAATATTTTTTGAAAAAATCCCTAAGCCCCGGGGTCACAATTTCTGAAAAAATCTGACTTTTGGCAATTCACTCAAAAATGGTGCTAAACGTTTGCAAATGCTCCCGTGAAAGGTTTGGCGGTCGAAATAGAAGGCTTTTTATCACAGGAGAAGAAATCAGCCCTCGACAAGTAAACCGGAGGAAAAAGATTTTTTGAAAAAATCCCTAAGCTCCGGGGTCATAATTTCAGCTAAAATCTGACTTTTGGCAATTCACTCAAAAATGGTGCTAAACGGTTGCAAATGCTCCCGTGAAAGGTTTGGCGGTCGAAACAGAAGGCTTTTTATCAGAGGACAAGAAATCAGCCCTCGAAAACTTAAGCGGCGGAAAAATATTTTTTGAAAAAATCCCCAAGCCCCGGGGTCACAATTTCTGAAAAAATCTGACTTTTGGCAATTCACTCAAAAATGATGCCAAACTGTTGCAAATGCTCCCGTGAAAGCTTTTGCGAAGGAAACAGAAGGCTTTTTATCACAGGAGAAGAAATCAGCCCTCGACAACTAAACCGGCAGAAAAATATTTTTTGAAAAAATCCCTAAGCCCCGGGGTCACAATTTCAGCAAAAATCTGACTTTTGGCAATTCACTCAAAAATGGTGCTAAACGTTTGCAAATGCTCCCGTGAAAGGTTTGGCGGTCGAAACAGAAGGCTTTTTATCACAGGAGAAGAAATCAGCCCTCGACAACTAAACCGGCGGAAAAAGATTTTTTGAAAAAATCCCTAAGCTCCGGGGTCACAATTTCTGAAAAAATCTGACCTTTGGCAATTCACTCAAAAATGGTGCTAAACGGTTGCAAATGCTCCCGTTAAAGTTTGGCGGTCGAAACAGAAGGCTTTTTATCACAAGAGAAGAAATCAGCCCTCGACAACTAAACCGGCGGAAAAAGATTTTTTGAAAAAATCCCTAAGCTCCGGGGTCATAATTTCAGCAAAAATCTGACTTTTGGCAATTCACTCAAAAATGGTGCTAAACGGTTGCAAATGCTCCCGTGAAAGGTTTGGCGGTCGAAACAGAAGGCTTTTTATCAGAGGACAAGAAATCAGCCCTCGAAAACTTAAGCGGCGGAAAAATATTTTTTGAAAAAATCCCTAAGGCCCGGGGTCACAATTTCAGCAAAAATCTGACTTTTGGCAATTCACTCAAAAATGATGCCAACCTGTTGCAAATGCTCCCCTGAAAGCTTTTGCGAAGGAAACAGAAGGCTTTTTATCACAGGAGAAGAAATCAGCCCTCGACAACTAAACCGGCAGAAAAATATTTTTTGAAAAAATCCCTAAGCCCCGGGGTCACAATTTCTGAAAAAATCTGACTTTTGGCAATTCACTCAAAAATGGTGCTAAACGTTTGCAAATGCTCCCGTGAAAGGTTTGGCGGTCAAAATAGAAGGCTTTTTATCACAGGAGAAGAAATCAGCCATCGACAACTTAACCGGCGGAAAAAGATTTTTTGAAAAAATCTCTAAGCCCCGGGGTCACAATTTCTGAAAAAATCTGACTTTTGGCAATTCACTCAAAAATGGTGCTAAACGGTTGCAAATGCTCCCGTGAAAGGTTTGGCGGTCGAAACAGAAGGCTTTTTATCACAGGAGAAGAAATCAGCCCTCAAAAACTTAAGCGGCGGAAAAATATTTTTTGAAAAAATCCCTAAGCCCCGGGGTCACAATTTCAGCAAAAATCTGACTTTTGGCAATTCACTCAAAAATGATGCCAAACTGTTGCAAATGCTCCCCTGAAAGCTTTTGCGAAGGAAACAGAAGGCTTTTTATCACAGGAGAAGAAATCAGCCCTCGACAACTAAACCGGCGGAAAAAGATTTTTTGAAAAAATCCCTAAGCTCCGGGGTCATAATTTCAGCAAAAATCTGACTTTTGGCAATTCACTCAAAAATGGTGCTAATCGGTTGCAAATGCTCCCGTGAAAGGTTTGGCGGTCGAAACAGAAGGCTTTTTATCACAGGAGAAGAAATCAGCCCTCGAAAACTTAAGCGGCGGAAAAATATTTTTTGAAAAAATCCCTAAGTCCCGAGGTCAAAATTTCAGCAAAAATCTGACTTTTGGCAATTCACTCAAAAATGATGCCAAACTGTTGCAAATGCTCCCCTGAAAGCTTTTGCGAAGGAAACAGAAGGCTTTTTATCACAGGAGAAGAAATCAGCCCTCGACAACTAAACCGGCGGAAAAAGATTTTTTGAAAAAATCCCTAAGCCCCGGGGTCATAATTTCAGCAAAAATCTGACTTTTGGCAATTCACTCAAAAATGGTGCTAAACGGTTGCAAATGCTCCCGTGAAAGGTTTGGCGGTCGAAACAGGAGGCTTTTTATCAGAGGACAAGAAATCAGCCCTCGAAAACTTAAGCGGCGGAAAAATATTTTTTGAAAAAATCCCTAAGCCCCGGGGTCACAATTTCAGCAAAAATCTGACTTTTGGCAATTCACTCAAAAATGATGCCAAACTGTTGCAAATGCTCCCATGAAAGCTTTTGCGAAGGAAAGAAAAGACTTTTTATCACAGGAGAAGAAATCAGCCCTCGACAACTAAACCGGCAGAGAAATATTTTTTGAAAAAATCCCTAAGCCCCGGGGTCACAATTTCTGAAAAAATCTGACTTTTGGCAATTCACTCAAAAATGGTGCTAAACGGTTGCAAATGCTCCCGTGAAAGGTTTGGCTGTCGAAACAGAAGGCTTTTTATCACAGGAGAAGAAATCAGCCCTCGAAAACTTAAGCGGCGGAAAAATATTTTTTGAAAAAATCCCTAAGCCCCGGGGTCACAATTTCAGCAAAAATCTGACTTTTGGCAATTCACTCAAAAATGATGCCAAACTGTTGCAAATGCTCCCCTGAAAGCTTTTGCGAAGGAAACAGAAGGCTTTTTATCACAGGAGAAGAAATCAGCCCTCGACAACTAAACCGGCGGAAAAAGATTTTTTGAAAAAATCCCTAAGCCCCGGGGTCATAATTTCAGCAAAAATCTGACTTTTGGCAATTCACTCAAAAATGGTGCTAAACGGTTGCAAATGCTCCCGTGAAAGGTTTGGCGGTCGAAACAGAAGGCTTTTTATCACAGGACAAGAAATCAGCCCTCGAAAACTTAAGCGGCGGAAAAATATTTTTTGAAAAAATCCCTAAGCCCCGGGGTCACAATTTCAGCAAAAATCTGACTTTTGGCAATTCACTCAAAAATGATGCCAAACTGTTGCAAATGCTCCCCTGAAAGCTTTTGCGAAGGAAACAGAAGGCTTTTTATCACAGGAGAAGAAATCAGCCCTCGACAACTAAACCGGCAGAGAAATATTTTTTGAAAAAATCCCTAAGCCCCGGGGTCACAATTTCTGAAAAAATCTGACTTTTGGCAATTCACTCAAAAATGGTGCTAAACGTTTGCAAATGCTCCCGTGAAAGGTTTGGCGGTCGAAATAGAAGGCTTTTTATCACAGGAGAAGAAATCAGCCATCGACAACTTAACCGGCGGAAAAAGATTTTTTGAAAAAATCCCTAAGCCCCGGGGTCACAATTTCTGAAAAAATCTGACTTTTGGCAATTCACTCAAAAATGGTGCTAAACGGTTGCAAATGCTCCCGTGAAAGGTTTGGCGGTCGAAACAGAAGGCTTTTTATCACAGGAGAAGAAATCAGCCCTCAAAAACTTAAGCGGCGGAAAAATATTTTTTGAAAAAATCCCTAAGCCCCGGGGTCACAATTTCAGCAAAAATCTGACTTTTGGCAATTCACTCAAAAATGATGCCAAACTGTTGCAAATGCTCCCCTGAAAGCTTTTGCGAAGGAAACAGAAGGCTTTTTATCACAGGAGAAGAAATCAGCCCTCGACAACTAAACCGGCGGAAAAAGATTTTTTGAAAAAATCCCTAAGCTCCGGGGTCATAATTTCAGCAAAAATCTGACTTTTGGCAATTCACTCAAAAATGGTGCTAATCGGTTGCAAATGCTCCCGTGAAAGGTTTGGCGGTCGAAACAGAAGGCTTTTTATCACAGGAGAAGAAATCAGCCCTCGAAAACTTAAGCGGCGGAAAAATATTTTTTGAAAAAATCCCTAAGTCCCGAGGTCAAAATTTCAGCAAAAATCTGACTTTTGGCAATTCACTCAAAAATGATGCCAAACTGTTGCAAATGCTCCCCTGAAAGCTTTTGCGAAGGAAACAGAAGGCTTTTTATCACAGGAGAAGAAATCAGCCCTCGACAACTAAACCGGCGGAAAAAGATTTTTTGAAAAAATCCCTAAGCCCCGGGGTCATAATTTCAGCAAAAATCTGACTTTTGGCAATTCACTCAAAAATGGTGCTAAACGGTTGCAAATGCTCCCGTGAAAGGTTTGGCGGTCGAAACAGGAGGCTTTTTATCAGAGGACAAGAAATCAGCCCTCGAAAACTTAAGCGGCGGAAAAATATTTTTTGAAAAAATCCCTAAGCCCCGGGGTCACAATTTCAGCAAAAATCTGACTTTTGGCAATTCACTCAAAAATGATGCCAAACTGTTGCAAATGCTCCCATGAAAGCTTTTGCGAAGGAAAGAAAAGACTTTTTATCACAGGAGAAGAAATCAGCCCTCGACAACTAAACCGGCAGAGAAATATTTTTTGAAAAAATCCCTAAGCCCCGGGGTCACAATTTCTGAAAAAATCTGACTTTTGGCAATTCACTCAAAAATGGTGCTAAACGGTTGCAAATGCTCCCGTGAAAGGTTTGGCTGTCGAAACAGAAGGCTTTTTATCACAGGAGAAGAAATCAGCCCTCGAAAACTTAAGCGGCGGAAAAATATTTTTTGAAAAAATCCCTAAGCCCCGGGGTCACAATTTCAGCAAAAATCTGACTTTTGGCAATTCACTCAAAAATGATGCCAAACTGTTGCAAATGCTCCCCTGAAAGCTTTTGCGAAGGAAACAGAAGGCTTTTTATCACAGGAGAAGAAATCAGCCCTCGACAACTAAACCGGCGGAAAAAGATTTTTTGAAAAAATCCCTAAGCCCCGGGGTCATAATTTCAGCAAAAATCTGACTTTTGGCAATTCACTCAAAAATGGTGCTAAACGGTTGCAAATGCTCCCGTGAAAGGTTTGGCGGTCGAAACAGAAGGCTTTTTATCACAGGACAAGAAATCAGCCCTCGAAAACTTAAGCGGCGGAAAAATATTTTTTGAAAAAATCCCTAAGCCCCGGGGTCACAATTTCAGCAAAAATCTGACTTTTGGCAATTCACTCAAAAATGATGCCAAACTGTTGCAAATGCTCCCCTGAAAGCTTTTGCGAAGGAAACAGAAGGCTTTTTATCACAGGAGAAGAAATCAGCCCTCGACAACTAAACCGGCAGAGAAATATTTTTTGAAAAAATCCCTAAGCCCCGGGGTCACAATTTCTGAAAAAATCTGACTTTTGGCAATTCACTCAAAAATGGTGCTAAACGTTTGCAAATGCTCCCGTGAAAGGTTTGGCGGTCGAAATAGAAGGCTTTTTATCACAGGAGAAGAAATCAGCCATCGACAACTTAACCGGCGGAAAAAGATTTTTTGAAAAAATCCCTAAGCCCCGGGGTCACAATTTCTGAAAAAATATGACTTTTGGCAATTCAATCAAAAATGGTGCTAAACGATTGCAAATGCTCCCGTGAAAGGTTTGGCGGTCGAAACAGAAGGCTTTTTATCACAGGACAAGAAATCAGCCCTCGAAAACTTAAGCGGCGGAAAAATATTTTTTGAAAAAATCCCTAAGCCCCGGGGTCACAGTTTCAGCAAAAATCTGACTTTTGGCAATTCACTCAAAAATGATGCCAAACTGTTGCAAATGCTCCCCTGAAAGCTTTTGCGAAGGAAACAGAAGGCTTTTTATCACAGGAGAAGAAATCAGCCCTCGACAACTAAACCGGCAGAAAAATATTTTTTGAAAAAATCCCTAAGCCCCGGGGTCACAATTTCAGCAAAAATCTGACTTTTGGAAATTCACTCTAAAATGGTGCTAAACGGTTGCAAATGCTCCCGTGAAAGTTTGGCGGTCGAAACAGAAGGCTTTTTATCACAGGAGAAGAAATCAGCCCTCGACAACTAAACCGGCGGAAAAAGATTTTTTGAAAAAATCCCTAAGCTCCGGGGTCACAATTTCAGCAAAAATCTGACTTTTGGCAATTCACTCAAAAATGGTGCTAAACGGTTGCAAATGCTCCCGTGAAACGTTTGGCGGTCGAAACAGAAGGCTTTTTATCACAGGAGAAGAAATCAGCCCTCGAAAACTTAAGCGGCGGAAAAAGATTTTTTGAAAAAATCCCTAAGCCCCGGGGTCACAATTTCAGCAAAAATCTGACTTTTGGCAATTCACTCAAAAATGATGCCAAACTGTTGCAAATGCTCCCCTGAAAGCTTTTGCGAAGGAAACAGAAGGCTTTTTATCACAGGAGAAGAAATCAGCCCTCGACAACTAAACCGGCAGAAAAATATTTTTTGAAAAAATCCCTAAGCCCCGGGGTCACAATTTCAGCAAAAATCTGACTTTTGGCAATTCACTCAAAAATGATGCCAAACTGTTGCAAATGCTCCCCTGAAAGCTTTTGCGAAGGAAACAGAAGGCTTTTTATCACAGGAGAAGAAATCAGCCCTCGACAACTAAACCGGCGGAAAAAGATTTTTTGTAAAAATCCCTAAGCTCCGGGGTCATAATTTCAGCAAAAATCTGACTTTTGGCAATTCACTCAAAAATGGTGCTAAACGGTTGCAAATGCTCCCGTGAAAGGTTTGGCGGTCGAAACAGAAGGCTTTTTATCACAGGACAAGAAATCAGCCCTCGAAAACTTAAGCGGCGGAAAAATATTTTTTGAAAAAATCCCTAAGCCCCGGGGTCACAATTTCAGCAAAAATCTGACTTTTGGCAATTCACTCAAAAATGATGCCAAACTGTTGCAAATGCTCCCCTGAAAGCTTTTGCGAAGGAAACAGAAGGCTTTTTATCACAGGAGAAGAAATCAGCCCTCGACAACTAAACCGGCGGAAAAAGATTTTTTGAAAAAATCCCTAAGCCCCGGGGTCATAATTTCAGCAAAAATCTGACTTTTGGCAATTCACTCAAAAATGGTGCTAAACGGTTGCAAATGCTCCCGTGAAAGGTTTGGCGGTCGAAACAGAAGGCTTTTTATCAGAGGACAAGAAATCAGCCCTCGAAAACTTAAGCGGCGGAAAAATATTTTTTGAAAAAATCCCTAAGCCCCGGGGTCACAATTTCAGCAAAAATCTGACTTTTGGCAATTCACTCAAAAATGATGCCAAACTGTTGCAAATGCTCTCCTGAAAGCTTTTGCGAAGGAAACAGAAGGCTTTTTATCACAGGAGAAGAAATCAGCCCTCGACAACTAAACCGGCAGAAAAATATTTTTTGAAAAAATCCCTAAGCCCCGGGGTCACAATTTCTGAAAAAATCTGACTTTTGGCAATTCACTCAAAAATGGTGCTAAACGTTTGCAAATGCTCCCGTGAAAGGTTTGGCGGTCGAAATAGAAGGCTTTTTATCACAGGAGAAGAAATCAGCCATCGACAACTTAACCGGCGGAAAAAGATTTTTTGAAAAAATCCCTAAGCCCCGGGGTCACAATTTCTGAAAAAATATGACTTTTGGCAATTCAATCAAAAATGGTGCTAAACGATTGCAAATGCTCCCGTGAAAGGTTTGGCGGTCGAAACAGAAGGCTTTTTATCACAGGACAAGAAATCAGCCCTCGAAAACTTAAGCGGCGGAAAAATATTTTTTGAAAAAATCCCTAAGCCCCGGGGTCACAGTTTCAGCAAAAATCTGACTTTTGGCAATTCACTCAAAAATGATGCCAAACTGTTGCAAATGCTCCCCTGAAAGCTTTTGCGAAGGAAACAGAAGGCTTTTTATCACAGGAGAAGAAATCAGCCCTCGACAACTAAACCGGCAGAAAAATATTTTTTGAAAAAATCCCTAAGCCCCGGGGTCACAATTTCAGCAAAAATCTGACTTTTGGAAATTCACTCTAAAATGGTGCTAAACGGTTGCAAATGCTCCCGTGAAAGTTTGGCGGTCGAAACAGAAGGCTTTTTATCACAGGAGAAGAAATCAGCCCTCGACAACTAAACCGGCGGAAAAAGATTTTTTGAAAAAATCCCTAAGCTCCGGGGTCACAATTTCAGCAAAAATCTGACTTTTGGCAATTCACTCAAAAATGGTGCTAAACGGTTGCAAATGCTCCCGTGAAAGGTTTGGCGGTCGAAACAGAAGGCTTTTTATCACAGGAGAAGAAATCAGCCCTCGAAAACTTAGGCGGCGGAAAAATATTTTTTGAAAAAATCCCTAAGCCCCGGGGTCACAATATCAGCAAAAGTCTGACTTTTGGCAATTCACTCAAAAATGATGCCAAACTGTTGCAAATGCTCCCCTGAAAGCTTTTGCGAAGGAAACAGAAGGCTTTTTATCACAGGAGAAGAAATCAGCCCTCGACAACTAAACCGGCAGAAAAATATTTTTTGAAAAAATCCCTAAGCCCCGGGGTCACAATTTCTGAAAAAATCTGACCTTTGGCAATTCACTCTGAAATGGTGCTAAACGGTTGCAAATGCTCCCGTGAAAGGTTTGGCGGTCGAAACCGAAGGCTTTTTATCACAGGAGAAGAAATCAGCCCTCGACAACTAAACCGGCGGAAAAAGATTTTTTGAAAAAATCCCTAAGCTCCGGGGTCACAATTTCTGAAAAAATCTGACTTTTGGCAATTCACTCAAAAATGGTGCTAAACGATTGCAAATGCTCCCGTGAAAGGTTTGGCGGTCGAAACAGAAGGCTTTTTATCACAGGAGAAGAAATCAGCCCTCAAAAACTTAAGCGGCGGAAAAATATTTTTTGAAAAAATCCCTAAGCCCCGGGGTCACAGTTTCAGCAGAAATCTGACCTTTGGCAATTCACTCAAAAATGATGCCAAACTGTTGCAAATGCTCCCCTGAAAGCTTTTGCGAAGGAAACAGAAGGCTTTTTATCACAGGAGAAGAAATCAGCCCTCGACAACTAAACCGGCAGAAAAATATTTTTTGAAAAAATCCCTAAGCCCCGGGGTCACAATTTCAGCAAAAATCTGACTTTTGGCAATTCACTCAAAAATGGTGCTAAACGTTTGCAAATGCTCCCGTGAAAGGTTTGGCGGTCGAAATAGAAGGCTTTTTATCACAGGAGAAGAAATCAGCCATCGACAACTTAACCGGCGGAAAAAGATTTTTTGAAAAAATCCCTAAGCCCCGGGGTCACAATTTCTGAAAAAATATGACTTTTGGCAATTCAATCAAAAATGGTGCTAAACGATTGCAAATGCTCCCGTGAAAGGTTTGGCGGTCGAAACAGAAGGCTTTTTATCACAGGACAAGAAATCAGCCCTCGAAAACTTAAGCGGCGGAAAAATATTTTTTGAAAAAATCCCTAAGCCCCGGGGTCACAGTTTCAGCAAAAATCTGACTTTTGGCAATTCACTCAAAAATGATGCCAAACTGTTGCAAATGCTCCCCTGAAAGCTTTTGCGAAGGAAACAGAAGGCTTTTTATCACAGGAGAAGAAATCAGCCCTCGACAACTAAACCGGCAGAAAAATATTTTTTGAAAAAATCCCTAAGCCCCGGGGTCACAATTTCAGCCAAAATCTGACCTTTGGAAATTCACTCTAAAATGGTGCTAAACGGTTGCAAATGCTCCCGTGAAAGTTTGGCGGTCGAAACAGAAGGCTTTTTATCACAGGAGAAGAAATCAGCCCTCGACAACTAAACCGGCGGAAAAAGATTTTTTGAAAAAATCCCTAAGCTCCGGGGTCACAATTTCAGCAAAAATCTGACTTTTGGCAATTCACTCAAAAATGGTGCTAAACGGTTGCAAATGCTCCAGTGAAAGGTTTGGCGGTCGAAACAGAAGGCTTTTTATCACAGGAGAAGAAATCAGCCCTCGAAAACTTAAGCGGCGGAAAAATATTTTTTGAAAAAATCCCTAAGCCCCGGGGTCACAATATCAGCAAAAGTCTGACTTTTGGCAATTCACTCAAAAATGATGCCAAACTGTTGCAAATGCTCCCCTGAAAGCTTTTGCGAAGGAAACAGAAGGCTTTTTATCACAGGAGAAGAAATCAGCCCTCGACAACTAAACCGGCAGAAAAATATTTTTTGAAAAAATCCCTAAGCCCCGGGGTCACAATTTCAGCAAAAATCTGACTTTTGGCAATTCACTCAAAAATGATGCCAAACTGTTGCAAATGCTCCCCTGAAAGCTTTTGCGAAGGAAACAGAAGGCTTTTTATCACAGGAGAAGAAATCAGCCCTCGACAACTAAACCGGCAGAAAAATATTTTTTGAAAAAATCCCTAAGCTCCGGGGTCACAATTTCTGAAAAAATCTGACTTTTGGCAATTCACTCAAAAATGGTGCTAAACGATTGCAAATGTTCCCGTGAAAGGTTTGGCGGTCGAAACAGAAGGCTTTTTATCACAGGAGAAGAAATCAGCCCTCAAAAACTTAAGCGGCGGAAAAAGATTTTTTGAAAAAATCCCTAAGCCCCGGGGTCACAATTTCAGCAAAAATCTGACTTTTGGCAATTCACTCAAAAATGGTGCTAAACGGTTGCAAATGCTCCCGTGAAAGGTTTGGCGGTCGAAACAGAAGGCTTTTTATCACAGGAGAAGAAATCAGCCCTCGACAACTAAACCGGCGGAAAAAGATTTTTTGAAAAAATCCCTAAGCCCCGGGGTCACAATTTCTGAAAAAATCTGACCTTTGGCAATTCACTCAAAAATGGTGCTAAACGGTTGCAAATGCTCCCGTTAAAGTTTGGCGGTCGAAACAGAAGGCTTTTTATCACAGGAGAAGAAATCAGCCCTCGACAAGTAAACCGGCGGAAAAAGATTTTTTGAAAAAATCCCTAAGCTCCGGGGTCATAATTTCAGCTAAAATCTGACTTTTGGCAATTCACTCAAAAATGGTGCTAAACGGTTGCAAATGCTCCCGTGAAAGGTTTGGCGGTCGAAACAGAAGGCTTTTTATCAGAGGACAAGAAATCAGCTCTCGAAAACTTAAGCGGCGGAAAAATATTTTTTTAAAAAATCCCTAAGCCCCGGGGTCACAATTTCAGCAAAAATCTGACTTTTGGCAATTCACTCAAAAATGATGCCAAACTGTTGCAAATGCTCCCCTGAAAGCTTTTGCGAAGGAAACAGAAGGCTTTTTATCACAGGAGAAGAAATCAGCCCTCGACAACTAAACCGGCAGAAAAATATTTTTTGAAAAAATCCCTAAGCCCCGGGGTCACAATTTCAGCAAAAATCTGACTTTTGGCAATTCACTCAAAAATGGTGCTAAACGTTTGCAAATGCTCCCCTGAAAGCTTTTGCGAAGGAAACAGAAGGCTTTTTATCACAGGAGAAGAAATCAGCCCTCGACAACTTAACCGGCGGAAAAATATTTTTTGAAAAAATCCCTAAGCTCCGGGGTCACAATTTCTGAAAAAATATGACTTTTGGCAATTCAATCAAAAATGGTGCTAAACGATTGCAAATGCTCCCGTGAAAGGTTTGGCGGTCGAAACAGAAGGCTTTTTATCACAGGAGAAGAAATCAGCCCTCGAAAACTTAAGCGGCGGAAAAATATTTTTTGAAAAAATCCCTAAGCCCCGGGGTCACAGTTTCAGCAAAAATCTGACTTTTGGCAATTCACTCAAAAATGATGCCAAACTGTTGCAAATGCTCCCCTGAAAGCTTTTGCGAAGGAAACAGAAGGCTTTTTATCACAGGAGAAGAAATCAGCCCTCGACAAGTAAACCGGCGGAAAAATATTTTTTGAAAAAATCCCTAAGCCCCGGGGTCACAATTTCAGCAAAAATCTGACTTTTGGAAATTCACTCAAAAATGGTGCTAAACGGTTGCAAATGCTCCCGTGAAAGGTTTGGCGGTCGAAACCGAAGGCTTTTTATCACAGGAGAAGAAATCAGCCCTCGAAAACTTAAGCGGCGGAAAAATATTTTTTGAAAAAATCCCTAAGCCCCGGGGTAACAATTTCAGCAAAAATCTGACTTTTGGCAATTGACTCAAAAATGGTGCTAAACGGTTGCAAATGCTCCCGTGAAAGGTTTGGCGGTCGAAACAGAAGGCTTTTTATCACAGGAGAAGAAATCAGCCCTCAACAACTTGACCGACGGAAAAATATTTTTTGAAAAAATCCCTAAGCCCCGGGGTCACAATTTCAGCAAAAATATGACTTTTGGCAATTCACTCAAAAATGATGCCAAACTGTTGCAAATGCTCCCCTGAAAGCTTTTGCGAAGGAAACAGAAGGCTTTTTATAACAAGATAAGAAATCAGCCCTCGACAACTTAACCGGCGGAAAAAGATTTTTTGAAAAAATCCCTAAGCCCCGGGGTCACAATTTCAGCAAAAATCTGACTTTTGGCAATTGACTCAAAAATGGTGCTAAACGATTGCAAATGCTCCCGTGAAAGGTTTGGCGGTCGAAACAGAAGGCTTTTTATCACAGGAGAAGAAATCAGCCCTCGAAAACTTAAGCGGCGGAAAAATATTTTTTGAAAAAATCCCTAAGCCCCGGGGTCACAGTTTCAGCAAAAATCTGACTTTTGGCAATTCACTCAAAAATGATGCCAAACTGTTGCAAATGCTCCCCTGAAAGCTTTTGCGAAGGAAACAGAAGGCTTTTTATCACAGGAGAAGAAATCAGCCCTCGACAACTAAACCGGCAGAAAAAGATTTTTTGAAAAAATCCCTAAGCCCCGGGGTCACAATTTCAGCAAAAATCTGACTTTTGGAAATTCACTCTAAAATGGTGCTAAACGGTTGCAAATGCTCCCGTGAAAGTTTGGCGGTCGAAACAGAAGGCTTTTTATCACAGGAGAAGAAATCAGCCCTCGACAACTAAACCGGCGGAAAAAGATTTTTTGAAAAAATCCCTAAGCTCCGGGGTCACAATTTCAGCAAAAATCTGACTTTTGGCAATTCACTCAAAAATGGTGCTAAACGGTTGCAAATGCTCCCGTGAAAGGTTTGGCGGTCGAAACAGAAGGCTTTTTATCACAGGAGAAGAAATCAGCCCTCGAAAACTTAAGCGGCGGAAAAATATTTTTTGAAAAAATCCCTAAGCCCCGGGGTCACAATATCAGCAAAAGTCTGACTTTTGGCAATTCACTCAAAAATGATGCCAAACTGTTGCAAATGCTCCCCTGAAAGCTTTTGCGAAGGAAACAGAAGGCTTTTTATCACAGGAGAAGAAATCAGCCCTCGACAACTAAACCGGCAGAAAAATATTTTTTGAAAAAATCCCTAAGCCCCGGGGTCACAATTTCTGAAAAAATCTGACCTTTGGCAATTCACTCTGAAATGGTGCTAAACGGTTGCAAATGCTCCCGTGAAAGTTTGGCGGTCGAAACAGAAGGCTTTTTATCACAGGAGAAGAAATCAGCCCTCGACAACTAAACCGGCGGAAAAAGATTTTTTGAAAAAATCCCTAAGCTCCGGGGTCACAATTTCTGAAAAAATCTGACTTTTGGCAATTCACTCAAAAATGGTGCTAAACGATTGCAAATGTTCCCGTGAAAGGTTTGGCGGTCGAAACAGAAGGCTTTTTATCACAGGAGAAGAAATCAGCCCTCAAAAACTTAAGCGGCGGAAAAATATTTTTTGAAAAAATCCCTAAGCCCCGGGGTCACAGTTTCAGCAAAAATCTGACTTTTGGCAATTCACTCAAAAATGATGCCAAACTGTTGCAAATGCTCCCCTGAAAGCTTTTGCGAAGGAAACAGAAGGCTTTTTATCACAGGAGAAGAAATCAGCCCTCGACAACTAAACCGGCAGAAAAATATTTTTTGAAAAAATCCCTAAGCCCCGGGGTCACAATTTCAGCAAAAATCTGACTTTTGGAAATTCACTCAAAAATGGTGCTAAACGGTTGCAAATGCTCCCGTGAAAGGTTTGGCGGTCGAAACCGAAGGCTTTTTATCACAGGAGAAGAAATCAGCCCTCGACAACTTAACCGGCGGAAAAAGATTTTTTGAAAAAATCCCTAAGCCCCGGGTTCACAATTTCAGCAAAAATCTGACTTTTGGCAATTCACTCAAAAATGGTGCTAAACGGTTGCAAATGCTCCCGTGAAAGGTTTGGCGGTCGAAACAGAAGGCTTTTTATCACAGGACAAGAAATCAGCCCTCGACAACTTGACCGGCGGAAAAAGATTTTTTGTAAAAATCCCTAAGCCCCGGGGTCACAATTTCAGCAAAAATCTGACTTTTGGCAATTCACTCAAAAATGGTGCTAAACGGTTGCAAATGCTCCCGTGAAAGGTTTGGCGGTCGAAACAGAAGGCTTTTTATCACAGGAGAAGAAATCAGCCCTCGACAACTAAACCGGCGGAAAAAGATTTTTTGAAAAAATCCCTAAGCCCCGGGGTCACAATTTCTGAAAAAATCTGACCTTTGGCAATTCACTCAAAAATGGTGCTAAACGGTTGCAAATGCTCCCGTTAAAGTTTGGCGGTCGAAACAGAAGGCTTTTTATCACAGGAGAAGAAATCACCCCTCGACAAGTAAACCGGCGGAAAAAGATTTTTTGAAAAAATCCCTAAGCTCCGGGGTCATAATTTCAGCTAAAATCTGACTTTTGGCAATTCAATCAAAAATGGTGCTAAACGATTGCAAATGCTCCCGTGAAAGGTTTGGCGGTCGAAACAGAAGGCTTTTTATCACAGGAGAAGAAATCAGCCCTCGAAAACTTAAGCGGCGGAAAAATATTTTTTGAAAAAATCCCTAAGCCCCGGGGTCACAGTTTCAGCAAAAATCTGACTTTTGGCAATTCACTCAAAAATGATGCCAAACTGTTGCAAATGCTCCCCTGAAAGCTTTTGCGAAGGAAACAGAAGGCTTTTTATCACAGGAGAAGAAATCAGCCCTCGACAACTAAACCGGCAGAAAAATATTTTTTGAAAAAATCCCTAAGCCCCGGGGTCACAATTTCAGCAAAAATCTGACTTTTGGAAATTCACTCAAAAATTGTGCTAAACGGTTGCAAATGCTCCCGTGAAAGGTTTGGCGGTCGAAACCGAAGGCTTTTTATCACAGGAGAAGAAATCAGCCCTCGAAAACTTAAGCGGCGGAAAAAGATTTTTTGAAAAAATCCCTAAGCCCCGGGGTCACAATTTCTGAAAAAATCTGACCTTTGGCAATTCACTCAAAAATGGTGCTAAACGGTTGCAAATGCTCCCGTGAAAGGTTTGGCGGTCGAAACAGAAGGCTTTTTATCACAGGAGAAGAAATCAGCCCTCAAAAACTTAAGCGGCGGAAAAATATTTTTTGAAAAAATCCCTAAGCCCCGGGGTCACAATTTCAGCAAAAATCTGACTTTTGGCAATTCACTCAAAAATGATGCCAAACTGTTGCAAATGCTCCCCTGAAAGCTTTTGCGAAGGAAACAGAAGGCTTTTTATCACAGGAGAAGAAATCAGCCCTCGACAACTAAACCGGCAGAAAAATATTTTTTGAAAAAATCCCTAAGCCCCGGGGTCACAATTTCAGCAAAAATCTGACTTTTGGCAATTCACTCAAAAATGGTGCTAAACGGTTGCAAATGCTCCCGTGAAAGGTTTGGCGGTCGAAACCGAAGGCTTTTTATCACAGGAGAAGAAATCAGCCCTCGACAACTTAACCGGCGGAAAAAGATTTTTTGAAAAAATCCCTAAGCCCCGGGGTCACAATTTCAGCAAAAATCTGACTTTTGGCAATTCACTCAAAAATGGTGCTAAACGGTTGCAAATGCTCCCGTGAAAGGTTTGGCGGTCGAAACAGAAGGCTTTTTATCACAGGACAAGAAATCAGCCCTCGACAACTTGACCGGCGGAAAAAGATTTTTTGTAAAAATCCCTAAGCCCCGGGGTCACAATTTCAGCAAAAATCTGACTTTTGGCAATTCACTGAAAAATGGTGCTAAACGGTTGCAAATGCTCCCGTGAAAGGTTTGGCGGTCGAAACAGAAGGCTTTTTATCACAGGAGAAGAAATCAGCCCTCGACAACTAAACCGGCGGAAAAAGATTTTTTGAAAAAATCCCTAAGCCCCGGGGTCACAATTTCTGAAAAAATCTGACCTTTGGCAATTCACTCAAAAATGGTGCTAAACGGTTGCAAATGCTCCCGTTAAAGTTTGGCGGTCGAAACAGAAGGCTTTTTATCACAGGAGAAGAAATCACCCCTCGACAAGTAAACCGGCGGAAAAATATTTTTTGAAAAAATCCCTAAGCTCCGGGGTCATAATTTCAGCTAAAATCTGACTTTTGGCAATTCACTCAAAAATGGTGCTAAACGGTTGCAAATGCTCCCGTGAAAGGTTTGGCGGTCGAAACAGAAGGCTTTTTATCAGAGGACAAGAAATCAGCCCTCGAAAACTTAAGCGGCGGAAAAATATTTTTTTAAAAAATCCCTAAGCCCCGGGGTCACAATTTCAGCAAAAATCTGACTTTTGGCAATTCACTCAAAAATGATGCCAAACTGTTGCAAATGCTCCCCTGAAAGCTTTTGCGAAGGAAACAGAAGGCTTTTTATCACAGGAGAAGAAATCAGCCCTCGACAACTTAACCGGCGGAAAAATATTTTTTGAAAAAATCCCTAAGCTCCGGGGTCACAATTTCTGAAAAAATATGACTTTTGGCAATTCAATCAAAAATGGTGCTAAACGATTGCAAATGCTCCCGTGAAAGGTTTGGCGGTCGAAACAGAAGGCTTTTTATCACAGGAGAAGAAATCAGCACTCGAAAACTTAAGCGGCGGAAAAATATTTTTTGAAAAAATCCCTAAGCCCCGGGGTCACAGTTTCAGCAAAAATCTGACTTTTGGCAATTCACTCAAAAATGATGCCAAACTGTTGCAAATGCTCCCCTGAAAGCTTTTGCGAAGGAAACAGAAGGCTTTTTATCACAGGAGAAGAAATCAGCCCTCGACAACTAAACCGGCAGAAAAATATTTTTTGAAAAAATCCCTAAGCCCCGGGGTCACAATTTCAGCAAAAATCTGACTTTTGGCAATTCACTCAAAAATGGTGCTAAACGGTTGCAAATGCTCCCGTGAAAGGTTTGGCGGTCGAAACCGAAGGCTTTTTATCACAGGAGAAGAAATCAGCCCTCGACAACTTAACCGGCGGAAAAAGATTTTTTGAAAAAATCCCTAAGCCCCGGGGTCACAATTTCTGAAAAAATCTGACCTTTGGCAATTCACTCAAAAATGGTGCTAAACGGTTGCAAATGCTCCCGTGAAAGGTTTGGCGGTTGAAACAGAAGGCTTTTTATCACAGGAGAAGAAATCAGCCCTCAACAACTTAACCGGCGGAAAAAGATTTTTTGAAAAAATCCCTAAGCCCCGGGGTCACAATTTCAGCAAAAATCTGACTTTTGGCAATTCACTCAAAAATGGTGCTAAACGGTTGCAAATGCTCCCGTGAAACGTTTGGCGGTCGAAACAGAAGGCTTTTTATCACAGGAGAAGAAATCAGCCCTCAAAAACTTAAGCGGCGGAAAAATATTTTTTGAAAAAATCCCTAAGCCCCGGGGTCACAATTTCAGCAAAAATCTGACTTTTGGCAATTCACTCAAAAATGATGCCAAACTGTTGCAAATGCTCCCCTGAAAGCTTTTGCGAAGGAAACAGAAGGCTTTTTATCACAGGAGAAGAAATCAGCCCTCGACAACTAAACCGGCAGAAAAATATTTTTTGAAAAAATCCCTAAGCCCCGGGGTCACAATTTCTGAAAAAATCTGACCTTTGGCAATTCACTCTGAAATGGTGCTAAACGTTTGCAAATGCTCCCGTGAAAGTTTGGCGGTCGAAACAGAAGGCTTTTTATCACAGGAGAAGAAATCAGCCCTCGACAACTAAACCGGCGGAAAAAGATTTTTTGAAAAAATCCCTAAGCTCCGGGGTCACAATTTCTGAAAAAATCTGACTTTTGGCAATTCACTCAAAAATGGTGCTAAACGATTGCAAATGCTCCCGTGAAAGGTTTGGCGGTCGAAACAGAAGGCTTTTTATCACAGGAGAAGAAATCAGCCCTCAAAAACTTAAGCGGCGGAAAAAGATTTTTTGAAAAAATCCCTAAGCCCCGGGGTCACAGTTTCAGCAAAAATCTGACTTTTGGCAATTCACTCAAAAATGATGCCAAACTGTTGCAAATGCTCCCCTGAAAGCTTTTGCGAAGGAAACAGAAGGCTTTTTATCACAGGAGAAGAAATCAGCCCTCGACAACTAAACCGGCAGAAAAATATTTTTTGAAAAAATCCCTAAGCCCCGGGGTCACAATTTCAGCAAAAATCTGACTTTTGGAAATTCACTCAAAAATGGTGCTAAACGGTTGCAAATGCTCCCGTGAAAGGTTTGGCGGTCGAAACCGAAGGCTTTTTATCACAGGAGAAGAAATCAGCCCTCGACAACTTAACCGGCGGAAAAAGATTTTTTGAAAAAATCCCTAAGCCCCGGGGTCACAATTTCAGCAAAAATCTGACTTTTGGCAATTCACTCAAAAATGGTGCTAAACGGTTGCAAATGCTCCCGTGAAAGGTTTGGCGGTCGAAACAGAAGGCTTTTTATCACAGGACAAGAAATCAGCCCTCGACAACTTGACCGGCGGAAAAAGATTTTTTGTAAAAATCCCTAAGCCCCGGGGTCACAATTTCAGCAAAAATCTGACTTTTGGCAATTCACTCAAAAATGGTGCTAAACGGTTGCAAATGCTCCCGTGAAAGGTTTGGCGGTCGAAACAGAAGGCTTTTTATCACAGGAGAAGAAATCAGCCCTCGACAACTAAACCGGCGGAAAAAGATTTTTTGAAAAAATCCCTAAGCCCCGGGGTCACAATTTCTGAAAAAATCTGACCTTTGGCAATTCACTCAAAAATGGTGCTAAACGGTTGCAAATGCTCCCGTTAAAGTTTGGCGGTCGAAACAGAAGGCTTTTTATCACAGGAGAAGAAATCACCCCTCGACAAGTAAACCGGCGGAAAAAGATTTTTTGAAAAAATCCCTAAGCTCCGGGGTCATAATTTCAGCTAAAATCTGACTTTTGGCAATTCACTCAAAAATGGTGCTAAACGGTTGCAAATGCTCCCGTTAAAGTTTGGCGGTCGAAACAGAAGGCTTTTTATCACAGGAGAAGAAATCAGCCCTCGACAAGTAAACCGGCGGAAAAAGATTTTTTGAAAAAATCCCTAAGCTCCGGGGTCATAATTTCAGCTAAAATCTGACTTTTGGCAATTCACTCAAAAATGGTGCTAAACGGTTGCAAATGCTCCCGTGAAAGGTTTGGCGGTCGAAACAGAAGGCTTTTTATCACAGGACAAGAAATCAGCCCTCGACAACTTGACCGGCGGAAAAAGATTTTTTGTAAAAATCCCTAAGCCCCGGGGTCACAATTTCAGCAAAAATCTGACTTTTGGCAATTCACTCAAAAATGGTGCTAAACGGTTGCAAATGCTCCCGTGAAAGGTTTGGCGGTCGAAACAGAAGGCTTTTTATCACAGGAGAAGAAATCAGCCCTCGACAACTAAACCGGCGGAAAAAGATTTTTTGAAAAAATCCCTAAGCCCCGGGGTCACAATTTCTGAAAAAATCTGACTTTTGGCAATTCACTCAAAAATGGTGCTAAACGTTTGCAAATGCTCCCGTGAAAGGTTTGGCGGTCGAAACAGAAGGCTTTTTATCACAGGAGAAGAAATCAGCCCTCAAAAACTTAAGCGGCGGAAAAAGATTTTTTGAAAAAATCCCTAAGCTCCGGGGTCATAATTTCAGCTAAAATCTGACTTTTGGCAATTCACTCAAAAATGGTGCTAAACGGTTGCAAATGCTCCCGTGAAAGGTTTGGCGGTCGAAACAGAAGGCTTTTTATCACAGGACAAGAAATCAGCCCTCGACAACTTGACCGGCGGAAAAAGATTTTTTGTAAAAATCCCTAAGCCCCGGGGTCACAATTTCAGCAAAAATCTGACTTTTGGCAATTCACTCAAAAATGGTGCTAAACGGTTGCAAATGCTCCCGTGAAAGTTTGGCGGTCGAAACAGAAGGCTTTTTATCACAGGAGAAGAAATCAGCCCTCGACAACTAAACCGGCGGAAAAAGATTTTTTGAAAAAATCCCTAAGCTCCGGGGTCACAATTTCTGAAAAAATCTGACTTTTGGCAATTCACTCAAAAATGGTGCTAAACGATTGCAAATGCTCCCGTGAAAGGTTTGGCGGTCGAAACAGAAGGCTTTTTATCACAGGAGAAGAAATCAGCCCTCAAAAACTTAAGCGGCGGAAAAAGATTTTTTGAAAAAATCCCTAAGCCCCGGGGTCACAGTTTCAGCAAAAATCTGACTTTTGGCAATTCACTCAAAAATGATGCCAAACTGTTGCAAATGCTCCCCTGAAAGCTTTTGCGAAGGAAACAGAAGGCTTTTTATCACAGGAGAAGAAATCAGCCCTCGACAAGTAAACCGGCAGAAAAATATTTTTTGAAAAAATCCCTAAGCCCCGGGGTCACAATTTCAGCAAAAATCTGACTTTTGGAAATTCACTCAAAAATGGTGCTAAACGGTTGCAAATGCTCCCGTGAAAGGTTTGGCGGTCGAAACCGAAGGCTTTTTATCACAGGAGAAGAAATCAGCCCTCGACAACTTAACCGGCGGAAAAATATTTTTTGAAAAAATCCCTAAGCCCCGGGGTCACAATTTCAGCAAAAATCTGACTTTTGGCAATTCACTCAAAAATGGTGCTAAACGGTTGCAAATGCTCCCGTGAAAGGTTTGGCGGTCGAAACAGAAGGCTTTTTATCACAGGACAAGAAATCAGCCCTCGACAACTTGACCGGCGGAAAAAGATTTTTTGTAAAAATCCCTAAGCCCCGGGGTCACAATTTCAGCAAAAATCTGACTTTTGGCAATTCACTCAAAAATGGTGCTAAACGGTTGCAAATGCTCCCGTGAAAGGTTTGGCGGTCGAAACAGAAGGCTTTTTATCACAGGAGAAGAAATCAGCCCTCGACAACTAAACCGGCGGAAAAAGATTTTTTGAAAAAATCCCTAAGCCCCGGGGTCACAATTTCTGAAAAAATCTGACCTTTGGCAATTCACTCAAAAATGGTGCTAAACGGTTGCAAATGCTCCCGTTAAAGTTTGGCGGTCGAAACAGAAGGCTTTTTATCACAGGAGAAGAAATCACCCCTCGACAAGTAAACCGGCGGAAAAAGATTTTTTGAAAAAATCCCTAAGCTCCGGGGTCATAATTTCAGCTAAAATCTGACTTTTGGCAATTCACTCAAAAATGGTGCTAAACGGTTGCAAATGCTCCCGTTAAAGTTTGGCGGTCGAAACAGAAGGCTTTTTATCACAGGAGAAGAAATCAGCCCTCGACAAGTAAACCGGCGGAAAAAGATTTTTTGAAAAAATCCCTAAGCTCCGGGGTCATAATTTCAGCTAAAATCTGACTTTTGGCAATTCACTCAAAAATGGTGCTAAACGGTTGCAAATGCTCCCGTGAAAGGTTTGGCGGTCGAAACAGAAGGCTTTTTATCACAGGACAAGAAATCAGCCCTCGACAACTTGACCGGCGGAAAAAGATTTTTTGTAAAAATCCCTAAGCCCCGGGGTCACAATTTCAGCAAAAATCTGACTTTTGGCAATTCACTCAAAAATGGTGCTAAACGGTTGCAAATGCTCCCGTGAAAGGTTTGGCGGTCGAAACAGAAGGCTTTTTATCACAGGAGAAGAAATCAGCCCTCGACAACTAAACCGGCGGAAAAAGATTTTTTGAAAAAATCCCTAAGCCCCGGGGTCACAATTTCTGAAAAAATCTGACCTTTGGCAATTCACTCAAAAATGGTGCTAAACGGTTGCAAATGCTCCCGTTAAAGTTTGGCGGTCGAAACAGAAGGCTTTTTATCACAGGAGAAGAAATCACCCCTCGACAAGTAAACCGGCGGAAAAAGATTTTTTGAAAAAATCCCTAAGCTCCGGGGTCATAATTTCAGCTAAAATCTGACTTTTGGCAATTCACTCAAAAATGGTGCTAAACGGTTGCAAATGCTCCCGTGAAAGGTTTGGCGGTCGAAACAGAAGGCTTTTTATCAGAGGACAAGAAATCAGCCCTCGAAAACTTAAGCGGCGGAAAAATATTTTTTTAAAAAATCCCTAAGCCCCGGGGTCACAATTTCAGCAAAAATCTGACTTTTGGCAATTCACTCAAAAATGATGCCAAACTGTTGCAAATGCTCCCCTGAAAGCTTTTGCGAAGGAAACAGAAGGCTTTTTATCACAGGAGAAGAAATCAGCCCTCGACAACTAAACCGGCAGAAAAATATTTTTTGAAAAAATCCCTAAGCCCCGGGGTCACAATTTCAGCAAAAATCTGACTTTTGGCAATTCACTCAAAAATGGTGCTAAACGTTTGCAAATGCTCCCCTGAAAGCTTTTGCGAAGGAAACAGAAGGCTTTTTATCACAGGAGAAGAAATCAGCCCTCGACAACTTAACCGGCGGAAAAATATTTTTTGAAAAAATCCCTAAGCTCCGGGGTCACAATTTCTGAAAAAATATGACTTTTGGCAATTCAATCAAAAATGGTGCTAAACGATTGCAAATGCTCCCGTGAAAGGTTTGGCGGTCGAAACAGAAGGCTTTTTATCACAGGAGAAGAAATCAGCCCTCGAAAACTTAAGCGGCGGAAAAATATTTTTTGAAAAAATCCCTAAGCCCCGGGGTCACAGTTTCAGCAAAAATCTGACTTTTGGCAATTCACTCAAAAATGATGCCAAACTGTTGCAAATGCTCCCCTGAAAGCTTTTGCGAAGGAAACAGAAGGCTTTTTATCACAGGAGAAGAAATCAGCCCTCAACAACTAAACCGGCAGAAAAATATTTTTTGAAAAAATCCCTAAGCCCCGGGGTCACAATTTCTGAAAAAATCTGACTTTTGGCAATTCACTCAAAAATGATGCCGAACTGTTGCAAATACTCCCCTGAAAGCTTTTGCGAAGAAAACAGAAGGCTTTTTATCACAGGAGAAGAAATCAGCCCTCGACAACTTAACGGGCGGAAAAAGATTTTTTGAAAAAATCCCTAAGCCCCGGGGTCACAATTTCTGAAAAAATCTGACCTTTGGCAATTCACTCAAAAATGGTGCTAAACGGTTGCAAATGCTCCCGTGAAAGGTTTGGCGGTTGAAACAGAAGGCTTTTTATCACAGGAGAAGAAATCAGCCCTCAACAACTTAACCGGCGGAAAAAGATTTTTTGAAAAAATCCCTAAGCCCCGGGGTCACAATTTCAGCAAAAATCTGACTTTTGGCAATTCACTCAAAAATGGTGCTAAACGGTTGCAAATGCTCCCGTGAAACGTTTGGCGGTCGAAACAGAAGGCTTTTTATCACAGGAGAAGAAATCAGCCCTCAAAAACTTAAGCGGCGGAAAAATATTTTTTGAAAAAATCCCTAAGCCCCGGGGTCACAATTTCAGCAAAAATCTGACTTTTGGCAATTCACTCAAAAATGATGCCAAACTGTTGCAAATGCTCCCCTGAAAGCTTTTGCGAAGGAAACAGAAGGCTTTTTATCACAGGAGAAGAAATCAGCCCTCGACAACTAAACCGGCAGAAAAATATTTTTTGAAAAAATCCCTAAGCCCCGGGGTCACAATTTCTGAAAAAATCTGACCTTTGGCAATTCACTCTGAAATGGTGCTAAACGGTTGCAAATGCTCCCGTGAAAGTTTGGCGGTCGAAACAGAAGGCTTTTTATCACAGGAGAAGAAATCAGCCCTCGACAACTAAACCGGCGGAAAAAGATTTTTTGAAAAAATCCCTAAGCTCCGGGGTCACAATTTCTGAAAAAATCTGACTTTTGGCAATTCACTCAAAAATGGTGCTAAACGATTGCAAATGCTCCCGTGAAAGGTTTGGCGGTCGAAACAGAAGGCTTTTTATCACAGGAGAAGAAATCAGCCCTCAAAAACTTAAGCGGCGGAAAAAGATTTTTTGAAAAAATCCCTAAGCCCCGGGGTCACAGTTTCAGCAAAAATCTGACTTTTGGCAATTCACTCAAAAATGATGCCACACTGTTGCAAATGCTCCCCTGAAAGCTTTTGCGAATGAAACAGAAGGCTTTTTATCACAGGAGAAGAAATCAGCCCTCGACAACTAAACCGGCAGAAAAATATTTTTTGAAAAAATCCCTAAGCCCCGGGGTCACAATTTCAGCAAAAATCTGACTTTTGGAAATTCACTCAAAAATGGTGCTAAACGGTTGCAAATGCTCCCGTGAAAGGTTTGGCGGTCGAAACCGAAGGCTTTTTATCACAGGAGAAGAAATCAGCCCTCGACAACTTAACCGGCGGAAAAATATTTTTTGAAAAAATCCCTAAGCCCCGGGGTCACAATTTCAGCAAAAATCTGACTTTTGGCAATTCACTCAAAAATGGTGCTAAACGGTTGCAAATGCTCCCGTGAAAGGTTTGGCGGTCGAAACAGAAGGCTTTTTATCACAGGACAAGAAATCAGCCCTCGACAACTTGACCGGCGGAAAAAGATTTTTTGTAAAAATCCCTAAGCCCCGGGGTCACAATTTCAGCAAAAATCTGACTTTTGGCAATTCACTCAAAAATGGTGCTAAACGGTTGCAAATGCTCCCGTGAAAGGTTTGGCGGTCGAAACAGAAGGCTTTTTATCACAGGAGAAGAAATCAGCCCTCGACAACTAAACCGGCGGAAAAAGATTTTTTGAAAAAATCCCTAAGCCTCGGGGTCACAATTTCTGAAAAAATCTGACCTTTGGCAATTCACTCAAAAATGGTGCTAAACGGTTGCAAATGCTCCCGTTAAAGTTTGGCGGTCGAAACAGAAGGCTTTTTATCACAGGAGAAGAAATCAGCCCTCGACAAGTAAACCGGCGGAAAAAGATTTTTTGAAAAAATCCCTAAGCTCCGGGGTCATAATTTCAGCTAAAATCTGACTTTTGGCAATTCACTCAAAAATGGTGCTAAACGGTTGCAAATGCTCCCGTGAAAGGTTTGGCGGTCGAAACAGAAGGCTTTTTATCAGAGGACAAGAAATCAGCCCTCGAAAACTTAAGCGGCGGAAAAATATTTTTTTAAAAAATCCCTAAGCCCCGGGGTCACAATTTCAGCAAAAATCTGACTTTTGGCAATTCACTCAAAAATGATGCCAAACTGTTGCAAATGCTCCCCTGAAAGCTTTTGCGAAGGAAACAGAAGGCTTTTTATCACAGGAGAAGAAATCAGCCCTCGACAACTAAACCGGCAGAAAAATATTTTTTGAAAAAATCCCTAAGCCCCGGGGTCACAATTTCAGCAAAAATCTGACTTTTGGCAATTCACTCAAAAATGGTGCTAAACGTTTGCAAATGCTCCCCTGAAAGCTTTTGCGAAGGAAACAGAAGGCTTTTTATCACAGGAGAAGATTCAGCCCTCGACAACTTAACCGGCGGAAAAATATTTTTTGAAAAAATCCCTAAGCTCCGGGGTCACAATTTCTGAAAAAATATGACTTTTGGCAATTCAATCAAAAATGGTGCTAAACGATTCCAAATGCTCCCGTGAAAGGTTTGGCGGTCGAAACAGAAGGCTTTTTATCACAGGAGAAGAAATCAGCCCTCGAAAACTTAAGCGGCGGAAAAATATTTTTTGAAAAAATCCCTAAGCCCCGGGGTCACAGTTTCAGCAAAAATCTGACTTTTGGCAATTCACTCAAAAATGATGCCAAACTGTTGCAAATGCTCCCCTGAAAGCTTTTGCGAAGGAAACAGAAGGCTTTTTATCACAGGAGAAGAAATCAGCCCTCGACAAGTAAACCGGCGGAAAAATATTTTTTGAAAAAATCCCTAAGCCCCAGGGTCACAATTTCAGCAAAAATCTGACTTTTGGAAATTCACTCAAAAATGGTGCTAAACGGTTGCAAATGCTCCCGTGAAAGGTTTGGCGGTCGAAACCGAAGGCTTTTTATCACAGGAGAAGAAATCAGCCCTCGAAAACTTAAGCGGCGGAAAAATATTTTTTGAAAAAATCCCTAAGCCCCGGGGTCACAATTTCAGCAAAAATCTGACTTTTGGCAATTCACTCAAAAATGATGCCAAACTGTTGCAAATGCTCTCCTGAAAGCTTTTGCGAAGGAAACAGAAGGCTTTTTATCACAGGAGAAGAAATCAGCCCTCGACAACTAAACCGGCAGAAAAATATTTTTTGAAAAAATCCCTAAGCCCCGGGGTCACAATTTCTGAAAAAATCTGACTTTTGGCAATTCACTCAAAAATGGTGCTAAACGTTTGCAAATGCTCCCGTGAAAGGTTTGGCGGTCGAAATAGAAGGCTTTTTATCACAGGAGAAGAAATCAGCCATCGACAACTTAACCGGCGGAAAAAGATTTTTTGAAAAAATCCCTAAGCCCCGGGGTCACAATTTCTGAAAAAATATGACTTTTGGCAATTCAATCAAAAATGGTGCTAAACGATTGCAAATGCTCCCGTGAAAGGTTTGGCGGTCGAAACAGAAGGCTTTTTATCACAGGACAAGAAATCAGCCCTCGAAAACTTAAGCGGCGGAAAAATATTTTTTGAAAAAATCCCTAAGCCCCGGGGTCACAATATCAGCAAAAGTCTGACTTTTGGCAATTCACTCAAAAATGATGCCAAACTGTTGCAAATGCTCCCCTGAAAGCTTTTGCGAAGGAAACAGAAGGCTTTTTATCACAGGAGAAGAAATCAGCCCTCGACAACTAAACCGGCAGAAAAATATTTTTTGAAAAAATCCCTAAGCCCCGGGGTCACAATTTCTGAAAAAATCTGACCTTTGGCAATTCACTCTGAAATGGTGCTAAACGGTTGCAAATGCTCCCGTGAAAGTTTGGCGGTCGCAACAGAAGGCTTTTTATCACAGGAGAAGAAATCAGCCCTCGACAACTAAACCGGCGGAAAAAGATTTTTTGAAAAAATCCCTAAGCTCCGGGGTCACAATTTCTGAAAAAATCTTACTTTTGGCAATTCACTCAAAAATGGTGCTAAACGATTGCAAATGTTCCCGTGAAAGGTTTGGCGGTCGAAACAGAAGGCTTTTTATCACAGGAGAAGAAATCAGCCCTCAAAAACTTAAGCGGCGGAAAAAGATTTTTTGAAAAAATCCCTAAGCCCCGGGGTCACAGTTTCAGCAAAAATCTGACTTTTGGCAATTCACTCAAAAATGATGCCAAACTGTTGCAAATGCTCCCCTGAAAGCTTTTGCGAAGGAAACAGAAGGCTTTTTATCACAGGAGAAGAAATCAGCCCTCGACAACTAAACCGGCAGAAAAATATTTTTTGAAAAAATCCCTAAGCCCCGGGGTCACAATTTCAGCAAAAATCTGACTTTTGGAAATTCACTCAAAAATGGTGCTAAACGGTTGCAAATGCTCCCGTGAAAGGTTTGGCGGTCGAAACCGAAGGCTTTTTATCACAGGAGAAGAAATCAGCCCTCGACAACTTAACCGGCGGAAAAATATTTTTTGAAAAAATCCCTAAGCCCCGGGGTCACAATTTCAGCAAAAATCTGACTTTTGGCAATTCACTCAAAAATGGTGCTAAACGGTTGCAAATGCTCCCGTGAAAGGTTTGGCGGTCGAAACAGAAGGCTTTTTATCACAGGACAAGAAATCAGCCCTCGACAACTTGACCGGCGGAAAAAGATTTTTTGTAAAAATCCCTAAGCCCCGGGGTCACAATTTCAGCAAAAATCTGACTTTTGGCAATTCACTCAAAAATGGTGCTAAACGGTTGCAAATGCTCCCGTGAAAGGTTTGGCGGTCGAAACAGAAGGCTTTTTATCACAGGAGAAGAAATCAGCCCTCGACAACTAAACCGGCGGAAAAAGATTTTTTGAAAAAATCCCTAAGCCCCGGGGTCACAATTTCTGAAAAAATCTGACCTTTGGCAATTCACTCAAAAATGGTGCTAAACGGTTGCAAATGCTCCCGTTAAAGTTTGGCGGTGGAAACAGAAGGCTTTTTATCACAGGAGAAGAAATCACCCCTCGACAAGTAAACCGGCGGAAAAAGATTTTTTGAAAAAATCCCTAAGCTCCGGGGTCATAATTTCAGCTAAAATCTGACTTTTGGCAATTCACTCAAAAATGGTGCTAAACGGTTGCAAATGCTCCCGTGAAAGGTTTGGCGGTCGAAACAGAAGGCTTTTTATCAGAGGACAAGAAATCAGCCCTCGAAAACTTAAGCGGCGGAAAAATATTTTTTTAAAAAATCCCTAAGCCCCGGGGTCACAATTTCAGCAAAAATCTGACTTTTGGCAATTCACTCAAAAATGATGCCAAACTGTTGCAAATGCTCCCCTGAAAGCTTTTGCGAAGGAAACAGAAGGCTTTTTATCACAGGAGAAGAAATCAGCCCTCGACAACTAAACCGGCAGAAAAATATTTTTTGAAAAAATCCCTAAGCTCCGGGGTCACAATTTCAGCAAAAATCTGACTTTTGGCAATTCACTCAAAAATGGTGCTAAACGTTTGCAAATGCTCCCCTGAAAGCTTTTGCGAAGGAAACAGAAGGCTTTTTATCACAGGAGAAGAAATCAGCCCTCGACAACTTAACCGGCGGAAAAATATTTTTTGAAAAAATCCCTAAGCTCCGGGGTCACAATTTCTGAAAAAATATGACTTTTGGCAATTCAATCAAAAATGGTGCTAAACGATTGCAAATGCTCCCGTGAAAGGTTTGGCGGTCGAAACAGAAGGCTTTTTATCACAGGAGAAGAAATCAGCCCTCGAAAACTTAAGCGGCGGAAAAATATTTTTTGAAAAAATCCCTAAGCCCCGGGGTCACAGTTTCAGCAAAAATCTGACTTTTGGCAATTCACTCAAAAATGATGCCAAACTGTTGCAAATGCTCCCCTGAAAGCTTTTGCGAAGGAAACAGAAGGCTTTTTATCACAGGAGAAGAAATCAGCCCTCGACAACTAAACCGGCGGAAAAATATTTTTTGAAAAAATCCCTAAGCCCCGGGGTCACAATTTCAGCAAAAATCTGACTTTTGGCAATTCACTCAAAAATGGTGCTAAACGGTTGCAAATGCTCCCGTGAAAGGTTTGGCGGTCGAAATAGAAGGCTTTTTATCACAGGAGAAGAAATCAGCCATCGACAACTTAACCGGCGGAAAAAGATTTTTTGAAAAAATCCCTAAGCCCCGGGGTCACAATTTCTGAAAAAATATGACTTTTGGCAATTCAATCAAAAATGGTGCTAAACGATTGCAAATGCTCCCGTGAAAGGTTTGGCGGTCGAAACAGAAGGCTTTTTATCACAGGACAAGAAATCAGCCCTCGAAAACTTAAGCGGCGGAAAAATATTTTTTGAAAAAATCCCTAAGCCCCGGGGTCACAGTTTCAGCAAAAATCTGACTTTTGGCAATTCACTCAAAAATGATGCCAAACTGTTGCAAATGCTCCCCTGAAAGCTTTTGCGAAGGAAACAGAAGGCTTTTTATCACAGGAGAAGAAATCAGCCCTCGACAACTAAACCGGCAGAAAAATATTTTTTGAAAAAATCCCTAAGCCCCGGGGTCACAATTTCAGCAAAAATCTGACTTTTGGAAATTCACTCTAAAATGGTGCTAAACGGTTGCAAATGCTCCCGTGAAAGTTTGGCGGTCGAAACAGAAGGCTTTTTATCACAGGAGAAGAAATCAGCCCTCGACAACTAAACCGGCGGAAAAAGATTTTTTGAAAAAATCCCTAAGCTCCGGGGTCACAATTTCAGCAAAAATCTGACTTTTGGCAATTCACTCAAAAATGGTGCTAAACGGTTGCAAATGCTCCCGTGAAAGGTTTGGCGGTCGAAACAGAAGGCTTTTTATCACAGGAGAAGAAATCAGCCCTCGAAAACTTAAGCGGCGGAAAAATATTTTTTGAAAAAATCCCTAAGCCCCGGGGTCACAATATCAGCAAAAGTCTGACTTTTGGCAATTCACTCAAAAATGATGCCAAACTGTTGCAAATGCTCCCCTGAAAGCTTTTGCGAAGGAAACAGAAGGCTTTTTATCACAGGAGAAGAAATCAGCCCTCGACAACTAAACCGGCAGAAAAATATTTTTTGAAAAAATCCCTAAGCCCCGGGGTCACAATTTCTGAAAAAATCTGACCTTTGGCAATTCACTCTGAAATGGTGCTAAACGGTTGCAAATGCTCCCGTGAAAGTTTGGCGGTCGAAACAGAAGGCTTTTTATCACAGGAGAAGAAATCAGCCCTCGACAACTAAACCGGCGGAAAAAGATTTTTTGAAAAAATCCCTAAGCTCCGGGGTCACAATTTCTGAAAAAATCTGACTTTTGGCAATTCACTCAAAAATGGTGCTAAACGATTGCAAATGTTCCCGTGAAAGGTTTGGCGGTCGAAACAGAAGGCTTTTTATCACAGGAGAAGAAATCAGCCCTCAAAAACTTAAGCGGCGGAAAAAGATTTTTTGAAAAAATCCCTAAGCCCCGGGGTCACAGTTTCAGCAAAAATCTGACTTTTGGCAATTCACTCAAAAATGATGCCAAACTGTTGCAAATGCTCCCCTGAAAGCTTTTGCGAAGGAAACAGAAGGCTTTTTATCACAGGAGAAGAAATCAGCCCTCGACAACTAAACCGGCAGAAAAATATTTTTTGAAAAAATCCCTAAGCCCCGGGGTCACAATTTCAGCAAAAATCTGACTTTTGGAAATTCACTCAAAAATGGTGCTAAACGGTTGCAAATGCTCCCGTGAAAGGTTTGGCGGTCGAAACCGAAGGCTTTTTATCACAGGAGAAGAAATTAGCCCTCGACAACTTAACCGGCGGAAAAATATTTTTTGAAAAAATCCCTAAGCCCCGGGGTCACAATTTCAGCAAAAATCTGACTTTTGGCAATTCACTCAAAAATGGTGCTAAACGGTTGCAAATGCTCCCGTGAAAGGTTTGGCGGTCGAAACAGAAGGCTTTTTATCACAGGACAAGAAATCAGCCCTCGACAACTTGACCGGCGGAAAAAGATTTTTTGTAAAAATCCCTAAGCCCCGGGGTCACAATTTCAGCAAAAATCTGACTTTTGGCAATTCACTCAAAAATGGTGCTAAACGGTTGCAAATGCTCCCGTGAAAGGTTTGGCGGTCGAAACAGAAGGCTTTTTATCACAGGAGAAGAAATCAGCCCTCGACAACTAAACCGGCGGAAAAAGATTTTTTGAAAAAATCCCTAAGCCCCGGGGTCACAATTTCTGAAAAAATCTGACCTTTGGCAATTCACTCAAAAATGGTGCTAAACGGTTGCAAATGCTCCCGTTAAAGTTTGGCGGTCGAAACAGAAGGCTTTTTATCACAGGAGAAGAAATCACCCCTCGACAAGTAAACCGGCGGAAAAAGATTTTTTGAAAAAATCCCTAAGCTCCGGGGTCATAATTTCAGCTAAAATCTGACTTTTGGCAATTCACTCAAAAATGGTGCTAAACGGTTGCAAATGCTCCCGTGAAAGGTTTGGCGGTCGAAACAGAAGGCTTTTTATCAGAGGACAAGAAATCAGCCCTCGAAAACTTAAGCGGCGGAAAAATATTTTTTTAAAAAATCCCTAAGCCCCGGGGTCACAATTTCAGCAAAAATCTGACTTTTGGCAATTCACTCAAAAATGATGCCAAACTGTTGCAAATGCTCCCCTGAAAGCTTTTGCGAAGGAAACAGAAGGCTTTTTATCACAGGAGAAGAAATCAGCCCTCGACAACTAAACCGGCAGAAAAATATTTTTTGAAAAAATCCCTAAGCCCCGGGGTCACAATTTCAGCAAAAATCTGACTTTTGGCAATTCACTCAAAAATGGTGCTAAACGTTTGCAAATGCTCCCCTGAAAGCTTTTGCGAAGGAAACAGAAGGCTTTTTATCACAGGAGAAGAAATCAGCCCTCGACAACCTAACCGGCGGAAAAATATTTTTTGAAAAAATCCCTAAGCTCCGGGGTCACAATTTCTGAAAAAATATGACTTTTGGCAATTCAATCAAAAATGGTGCTAAACGATTGCAAATGCTCCCGTGAAAGGTTTGGCGGTCGAAACAGAAGGCTTTTTATCACAGGAGAAGAAATCAGCCCTCGAAAACTTAAGCGGCGGAAAAATATTTTTTGAAAAAATCCCTAAGCCCCGGGGTCACAGTTTCAGCAAAAATCTGACTTTTGGCAATTCACTCAAAAATGATGCCAAACTGTTGCAAATGCTCCCCTGAAAGCTTTTGCGAAGGAAACAGAAGGCTTTTTATCACAGGAGAAGAAATCAGCCCTCGACAACTAAACCGGCAGAAAAATATTTTTTGAAAAAATCCCTAAGCCCCGGGGTCACAATTTCAGCAAAAATCTGACTTTTGGAAATTCACTCAAAAATTGTGCTAAACGGTTGCAAATGCTCCCGTGAAAGGTTTGGCGGTCGAAACCGAAGGCTTTTTATCACAGGAGAAGAAATCAGCCCTCGACAACTTAACCGGCGGAAAAAGATTTTTTGAAAAAATCCCTAAGCCCCGGGGTCACAATTTCTGAAAAAATCTGACCTTTGGCAATTCACTCAAAAATGGTGCTAAACGGTTGCAAATGCTCCCGTGAAAGGTTTGGCGGTTGAAACAGAAGGCTTTTTATCACAGGAGAAGAAATCAGCCCTCAACAACTTAACCGGCGGAAAAAGATTTTTTGAAAAAATCCCTAAGCCCCGGGGTCACAATTTCAGCAAAAATCTGACTTTTGGCAATTCACTCAAAAATGGTGCTAAACGGTTGCAAATGCTCCCGTGAAACGTTTGGCGGTCGAAACAGAAGGCTTTTTATCACAGGAGAAGAAATCAGCCCTCAACAACTTAACCGGCAGAAAAATATTTTTTGAAAAAATCCCTAAGCCCCGGGGTCACAATTTCAGCAAAAATCTGACTTTTGGCAATTCACTCAAAAATGATGCCAAACTGTTGCAAATGCTCCCCTGAAAGCTTTTGCGAAGGAAACAGAAGGCTTTTTATCACAGGAGAAGAAATCAGCCCTCGACAACTAAACCGGCGGAAAAAGATTTTTTGAAAAAATCCCTAAGCTCCGGGGTCACAATTTCAGCAAAAATCTGACTTTTGGCAATTCACTCAAAAATGGTGCTAAACGGTTGCAAATGCTCCCGTTAAAGTTTGGCGGTCGAAACAGAAGGCTTTTTATCACAGGAGAAGAAATCAGCCCTCGACAAGTAAACCGGCGGAAAAATATTTTTTGAAAAAATCCCTAAGCTCCGGGGTCACAGTTTCAGCAAAAATCTGACTTTTGGCAATTCACTCAAAAATGATGCCAAACTGTTGCAAATGCTCCCCTGAAAGCTTTTGCGAAGGAAACAGAAGGCTTTTTATCACAGGAGAAGAAATCAGCCCTCGACAAGTAAACCGGCGGAAAAATATTTTTTGAAAAAATCCCTAAGCCCCGGGGTCACAATTTCAGCAAAAATCTGACTTTTGGCAATTCACTCAAAAATGGTGCTAAACGGTTGCAAATGCTCCCGTGAAAGGTTTGGCGGTCGAAACCGAAGGCTTTTTATCACAGGAGAAGAAATCAGCCCTCGAAAACTTAAGCGGCGGAAAAATATTTTTTGAAAAAATCCCTAAGCCCCGGGGTCACAATTTCAGCAAAAATCTGACTTTTGGCAATTCACTCAAAAATGATGCCAAACTGTTGCAAATGCTCCCCTGAAAGCTTTTGCGAAGGAAACAGAAGGCTTTTTATCACAGGAGAAGAAATCAGCCATCGACAACTTAACCGGCGGAAAAAGATTTTTTGAAAAAATCCCTAAGCCCCGGGGTCACAATTTCTGAAAAAATATGACTTTTGGCAATTCAATCAAAAATGGTGCTAAACGATTGCAAATGCTCCCGTGAAAGGTTTGGCGGTCGAAACAGAAGGCTTTTTATCACAGGACAAGAAATCAGCCCTCGAAAACTTAAGCGGCGGAAAAATATTTTTTTAAAAAATCCCTAAGCCCCGGGGTCACAATTTCAGCAAAAATCTGACTTTTGGCAATTCACTCAAAAATGATGCCAAACTGTTGCAAATGCTCCCCTGAAAGCTTTTGCGAAGGAAACAGAAGGCTTTTTATCACAGGAGAAGAAATCAGCCCTCGACAACTAAACCGGCAGAAAAATATTTTTTGAAAAAATCCCTAAGCCCCGGGGTCACAATTTCAGCAAAAATCTGACTTTTGGCAATTCACTCAAAAATGGTGCTAAACGTTTGCAAATGCTCCCCTGAAAGCTTTTGCGAAGGAAACAGAAGGCTTTTTATCACAGGAGAAGAAATTAGCCCTCGACAACTTAACCGGCGGAAAAATATTTTTTGAAAAAATCCCTAAGCTCCGGGGTCACAATTTCTGAAAAAATATGACTTTTGGCAATTCAATCAAAAATGGTGCTAAACGATTGCAAATGCTCCCGTGAAAGGTTTGGCGGTCGAAACAGAAGGCTTTTTATCACAGGAGAAGAAATCAGCCCTCGAAAACTTAAGCGGCGGAAAAATATTTTTTGAAAAAATCCCTAAGCCCCGGGGTCACAGTTTCAGCAAAAATCTGACTTTTGGCAATTCACTCAAAAATGATGCCAAACTGTTGCAAATGCTCCCCTGAAAGCTTTTGCGAAGGAAACAGAAGGCTTTTTATCACAGGAGAAGAAATCAGCCCTCGACAACTAAACCGGCAGAAAAATATTTTTTGAAAAAATCCCTAAGCCCCGGGGTCACAATTTCAGCAAAAATCTGACTTTTGGAAATTCACTCAAAAATTGTGCTAAACGGTTGCAAATGCTCCCGTGAAAGGTTTGGCGGTCGAAACCGAAGGCTTTCTATCACAGGAGAAGAAATCAGCCCTCGACAACTTAACCGGCGGAAAAAGATTTTTTGAAAAAATCCCTAAGCCCCGGGGTCACAATTTCTGAAAAAATCTGACCTTTGGCAATTCACTCAAAAATGGTGCTAAACGGTTGCAAATGCTCCCGTGAAAGGTTTGGCGGTTGAAACAGAAGGCTTTTTATCACAGGAGAAGAAATCAGCCCTCGACAACTAAACCGGCGGAAAAAGATTTTTTGAAAAAATCCCTAAGCCCCGGGGTCACAATTTCAGCAAAAATCTGACTTTTGGCAATTCACTCAAAAATGGTGCTAAACGGTTGCAAATGCTCCCGTGAAACGTTTGGCGGTCGAAACAGAAGGCTTTTTATCACAGGAGAAGAAATCAGCCCTCAAAAACTTAAGCGGCGGAAAAATATTTTTTGAAAAAATCCCTAAGCCCCGGGGTCACAATTTCAGCAAAAATCTGACTTTTGGCAATTCACTCAAAAATGATGCCAAACTGTTGCAAATGCTCCCCTGAAAGCTTTTGCGAAGGAAACAGAAGGCTTTTTATCACAGGAGAAGAAATCAGCCCTCGACAACTAAACCGGCAGAAAAATATTTTTTGAAAAAATCCCTAAGCCCCGGGGTCACAATTTCAGCAAAAATCTGACTTTTGGCAATTCACTCAAAAATGATGCCAAACTGTTGCAAATGCTCCCCTGAAAGCTTTTGCGAAGGAAACAGAAGGCTTTTTATCACAGGAGAAGAAATCAGCCCTCGACAACTAAACCGGCGGAAAAAGATTTTTTGAAAAAATCCCTAAGCTCCGGGGTCATAATTTCAGCAAAAATCTGACTTTTGGCAATTCACTCAAAAATGGTGCTAAACGGTTGCAAATGCTCCCGTGAAAGGTTTGGCGGTCGAAACAGAAGGCTTTTTATCACAGGACAAGAAATCAGCCCTCGAAAACTTAAGCGGCGGAAAAATATTTTTTGAAAAAATCCCTAAGCCCCGGGGTCACAATTTCAGCAAAAATCTGACTTTTGGCAATTCACTCAAAAATGATGCCAAACTGTTGCAAATGCTCCCCTGAAAGCTTTTGCGAAGGAAACAGAAGGCTTTTTATCACAGGAGAAGAAATCAGCCCTCGACAACTAAACTGGCAGAAAAATATTTTTTGAAAAAATCCCTAAGCCCCGGGGTCACAATTTCAGCAAAAATCTGACTTTTGGCAATTCACTCAAAAATGGTGCTAAACGGTTTCAAATGCTCCCGTGAAAGGTTTGGCGGTCGAAACAGAAGGCTTTTTATCACAGGAGAAGAAATCAGCCCTCAAAAATTTAAGCGGCGGGAAAATATTTTTTGAAAAAATCCCTAAGCCCCAGGGTCACAGTTTCAGCAAAAATCTGACTTTTGGCAATTCACTCAAAAATGATGCCGAACTGTTGCAAATACTCCCCTGAAAGCTTTTGCGAAGGAAACAGAAGGCTTTTTATCACAGGAGAAGAAATGAGCCCTCGACAACTAAACCGGCAGAAAAATATTTTTTGAAAAAATCCCTAAGCTCCGGGGTCACAATTTCAGCAAAAATCTGACTTTTGGCAATTCACTCAAAAATGGTGCTAAACGGTTGCAAATGCTCCCGTGAAAGGTTTGGCGGTCGAAACAGAAGGCTTTTTATCACAGGACAAGAAATCAGCCCTCAACAACTTGACCGGCGGAAAAAGTTTTTTTGAAAAAATCCCTAAGCCCCGGGGTCACAATTTCAGCAAAAATCTGACTTTTGGCAATTCACTCAAAAATGATGCCAAACTGTTGCAAATGCTCCCCTGAAAGCTTTTGCGAAGGAAACAGAAGGCTTTTTATCACAGGAGAAGAAATCAGCCCTCAACAACTAAACCGGCAGAAAAATATTTTTTGAAAAAATCCCTAAGCCCCGGGGTCACAATTTCTGAAAAAATCTGACTTTTGGCAATTCACTCAAAAATGATGCCGAACTGTTGCAAATACTCCCCTGAAAGCTTTTGCGAAGAAAACAGAAGGCTTTTTATCACAGGAGAAGAAATCAGCCCTCGACAACTTAACGGGCGGAAAAAGATTTTTTGAAAAAATCCCTAAGCTCCGGGGTCACAATTTCAGCAAAAATCTGACTTTTGGCAATTCACTCAAAAATGGTGCTAAACGGTTGCAAATGCTCCCGTGAAAGGTTTGGCGGTCGAAACAGAAGGCTTTTTATCACAGGAGAAGAAATCAGCCCTCAACAACTTGACCGGCGGAAAAAGTTTTTTTGAAAAAATCCCTAAGCCCCGGGGTCACAATTTCAGCAAAAATCTGACTTTTGGCAATTCAATCAAAAATGGTGCTAAACGATTGGAAATGCTCCCGTGAAAGGTTTGGCGGTCGAAACAGAAGGCTTTTTATCACAGGAGAAGAAATCAGCCCTCAAAAACTTAAGCGGCGGAAAAATATTTTTTGAAAAAATCCCTAAGCTCCGGGGTCACAATTTCTGAAAAAATCTGACTTTTGGCAATTCACTCAAAAATGGTGCTAAACGGTTGCAAATGCTCCCGTGAAAGGTTTGGCGAACGAAACAGAAGGCTTTTTATCACAGGACAAGAAATCAGCCCTCGAAAACTTAAGCGGAGGAAAAATATTTTTTGAAAAAATCCCTAAGCCCCGGGGTCACAATTTCAGCAAAAATCTGACTTTTGGCAATTCACTCAAAAATGATGCCAAACTGTTGCAAATGCTCCCCTGAAAGCTTTTGCGAAGGAAACAGAAGGCTTTTTATCACAGGAGAAGAAATCAGCCCTCGACAACTAAACCGGCGGAAAAAGATTTTTTGAAAAAATCCCTAAGCTCCGGGGTCACAATTTCAGCAAAAATCTGACTTTTGGCAATTCACTCAAAAATGGTGCTAAACGGTTGCAAATGCTCCCGTGAAAGGTTTGGCGGTCGAAACAGAAGGCTTTTTATCACAGGACAAGAAATCAGCCCTCGAAAACTTAAGCGGCGGAAAAATATTTTTTGAAAAAATCCCTAAGCCCCGGGGTCACAATATCAGCAAAAGTCTGACTTTTGGCAATTCACTCAAAAATGATGCCAAACTGTTGCAAATGCTCCCCTGAAAGCTTTTGCGAAGGAAACAGAAGGCTTTTTATCACAGGAGAAGAAATCAGCCCTCGACAAGTAAACCGGCAGAAAAATATTTTTTGAAAAAATCCCTAAGCCCCGGGGTCACAATTTCTGAAAAAATCTGACCTTTGGCAATTCACTCTGAAATGGTGCTAAACGGTTGCAAATGCTCCCGTGAAAGTTTGGCGGTCGAAACAGAAGGCTTTTTATCACAGGAGAAGAAATCAGCCCTCGACAACTTAACCGGCGGAAAAAGATTTTTTGAAAAAATCCCTAAGCTCCGGGGTCACAATTTCTGAAAAAATCTGACTTTTGGCAATTCACTCAAAAATGGTGCTAAACGATTGCAAATGCTCCCGTGAAAGGTTTGGCGGTCGAAACAGAAGGCTTTTTATCACAGGAGGAGAAATCAGCCCTCAAAAACTTAAGCGGCGGAAAAATATTTTTTGAAAAAATCCCTAAGCCCCGGGGTCACAGTTTCAGCAAAAATCTGACTTTTGGCAATTCACTCAAAAATGATGCCAAACTGTTGCAAATGCTCCCATGAAAGCTTTTGCGAAGGAAACAGAAGGCTTTTTATCACAGGAGAAGAAATCAGCCCTCGACAACTAAATCAGCAGAAAAATATTTTTTGAAAAAATCCCTAAGCCCCGGGGTCACAATGTCAGCAAAAATCTGACTTTTGGAAATTCACTCAAAAATGGTGCTAAACGGTTGCAAATGCTCCCGTGAAAGGTTTGGCGGTCGAAACCGAAGGCTTTTTATCACAGGAGAAGAAATCAGCCCTCGACAACTTAACCGGCGGAAAAAGATTTTTTGAAAAAATCCCTAAGCCCCGGGGTCACAATTTCAGCAAAAATCTGTCTTTTGGCAATTCACTCAAAAATGATGCCAAACTGTTGCAAATGCTCCCCTGAAAGCTTTTGCGAAGGAAACAGAAGGCTTTTTATCACAGGAGGAGAAATCAGCAATCGACAACTAAACCGGCGGAAAAAGATTTTTTGAAAAAATCCCTAAGCCCCGGGGTCACAATTTCTGAAAAAATCTGACCTTTGGCAATTCACTCAAAAATGGTGCTAAACGGTTACAAATGCTCCCGTGAAAGGTTTGGCGGTTGAAACAGAAGGCTTTTTATCACAGGAGAAGAAATCAGCCCTCAACAACTTGACCGGCGGAAAAATATTTTTTGAAAAAATCCCTAAGCCCCGGGGTCACAATTTCAGCAAAAATCTGACTTTTGGCAATTCACTCAAAAATGGTGCGAAACGGTTGCAAATGCTCCCGTGAAAGGTTTGGCGGTCGAAACAGAAGGCTTTTTATCACAGGAGAAGAAATCAGCCCTCGAAAACTTAAGCGGCGGAAAAATATTTTTTGAAAAAATCCCTAAGCCCCGGGGTCACAATTTCAGCAAAAATCTGACTTTTGGCAATTCACTCAAAAATGATGCCAAACTGTTGCAAATGCTCCCCTGAAAGCTTTTGCGAAGGAAACAGAAGGCTTTTTATCACAGGAGAAGAAATCAGCCCTCGACAACTAAACCGGCAGAAAAATATTTTTTGAAAAAATCCCTAAGCCCCGGGGTCACAATTTCAGCAAAAATCTGACTTTTGGCAATTCACTCAAAAATGATGCCAAACTGTTGCAAATGCTCCCCTGAAAGCTTTTGCGAAGGAAACAGAAGGCTTTTTATCACAGGAGAAGAAATCAGCCCTCGACAACTAAACCGGCAGAAAAATATTTTTTGAAAAAATCCCTAAGCTCCGGGGTCACAATTTCTGAAAAAATCTGACTTTTGGCAATTCACTCAAAAATGGTGCTAAACGGTTGCAAATGCTCCCGTGAAAGGTTTGGCGGTCGAAACAGAAGGCTTTTTATCACAGGACAAGAAATCAGCCCTCAACAACTTGACCGGCGGAAAAAGTTTTTTTGAAAAAATCCCTAAGCCCCGGGGTCACAATTTCAGCAAAAATCTGACTTTTGGCAATTCAATCAAAAATGGTGCTAAACGATTGTAAATGCTCCCGTGAAAGGTTTGGCGGTCGAAACAGAAGGCTTTTTATCACAGGAGAAGAAATCAGCCCTCAAAAACTTAAGCGGCGGAAAAATATTTTTTGAAAAAATCCCTAAGCCCCGGGGTCACAATTTCTGAAAATTCTGACTTTTGGCAATTCACTCAAAAATGGTGCTAAACGGTTGCAAATGCTCCCGTGAAAGGTTTGGCGAACGAAACAGAAGGCTTTTTATCACAGGACAAGAAATCAGCCCTCGAAAACTTAAGCGGAGGAAAAATATTTTTTGAAAAAATCCCTAAGCCCCGGGGTCACAATTTCAGCAAAAATCTGACTTTTGGCAATTCACTCAAAAATGATGCCAAACTGTTGCAAATGCTCCCCTGAAAGCTTTTGCGAAGGAAACAGAAGGCTTTTTATCACAGGAGAAGAAATCAGCCCTCGACAACTAAACCGGCGGAAAAAGATTTTTTGAAAAAATCCCTAAGCTCCGGGGTCACAATTTCAGCAAAAATCTGACTTTTGGCAATTCACTCAAAAATGGTGCTAAACGGTTGCAAATGCTCCCGTGAAAGGTTTGGCGGTCGAAACAGAAGGCTTTTTATCACAGGACAAGAAATCAGCCCTCGAAAACTTAAGCGGCGGAAAAATATTTTTTGAAAAAATCCCTAAGCCCCGGGGTCACAATATCAGCAAAAGTCTGACTTTTGGCAATTCACTCAAAAATGATGCCAAACTGTTGCAAATGCTCCCCTGAAAGCTTTTGCGAAGGAAACAGAAGGCTTTTTATCACAGGAGAAGAAATCAGCCCTCGACAAGTAAACCGGCAGAAAAATATTTTTTGAAAAAATCCCTAAGCCCCGGGGTCACAATTTCTGAAAAAATCTGACCTTTGGCAATTCACTCAAAAATGGTGCTAAACGGTTGCAAATGCTCCCGTGAAAGTTTGGCGGTCGAAACAGAAGGCTTTTTATCACAGGAGAAGAAATCAGCCCTCGACAACTAAACCGGCGGAAAAAGATTTTTTGAAAAAATCCCTAAGCTCCGGGGTCACAATTTCTGAAAAAATCTGACTTTTGGCAATTCACTCAAAAATGGTGCTAAACGATTGCAAATGCTCCCGTGAAAGGTTTGGCGGTCGAAACAGAAGGCTTTTTATCACAGGAGGAGAAATCAGCCCTCAAAAACTTAAGCGGCGGAAAAATATTTTTTGAAAAAATCCCTAAGCCCCGGGGTCACAGTTTCAGCAAAAATCTGACTTTTGGCAATTCACTCAAAAATGATGCCAAACTGTTGCAAATGCTCCCCTGAAAGCTTTTGCGAAGGAAACAGAAGGCTTTTTATCACAGGAGAAGAAATCAGCCCTCGACAACTAAATCAGCAGAAAAATATTTTTTGAAAAAATCCCTAAGCCCCGGGGTCACAATGTCAGCAAAAATCTGACTTTTGGAAATTCACTCAAAAATGGTGCTAAACGGTTGCAAATGCTCCCGTGAAAGGTTTGGCGGTCGAAACCGAAGGCTTTTTATCACAGGAGAAGAAATCAGCCCTCGACAACTTAACCGGCGGAAAAAGATTTTTTGAAAAAATCCCTAAGCCCCGGGGTCACAATTTCAGCAAAAATCTGACTTTTGGCAATTCACTCAAAAATGGTGCTAAACGGTTGCAAATGCTCCCGTGAAAGGTTTGGCGGTCGAAACAGAAAGCTTTTTATCACAGGACAAGAAATCAGCCCTCGAAAACTTAAGCGGAGGAAAAATAGTTTTTGAAAAAATCCCTAAGCCCCGGGGTCACAATTTCAGCAAAAATCTGACTTTTGGCAATTCACTCAAAAATGATGCCAAACTGTTGCAAATGCTCCCCTGAAAGCTTTTGCGAAGGAAACAGAAGGCTTTTTATCACAGGAGAAGAAATCAGCCCTCGACAACTAAACCGGCGGAAAAAGATTTTTGGAAAAAATCCCTAAGCCCCGGGGTCACAATTTCTGAAAAAATCTGACCTTTGGCAATTCACTCAAAAATGGTGCGAAACGGTTGCAAATGCTCCCGTGAAAGGTTTGGCGGTTGAAACAGAAGGCTTTTTATCACAGGAGAAGAAATCAGCCCTCAACAACTTGACCGGCGGAAAAAGATTTTTTGAAAAAATCCCTAAGCCCCGGGGTCACAATTTCAGCAAAAATCTGACTTTTGGCAATTCAATCAAAAATGGTGCTAAACGATTGCAAATGCTCCCGTGAAAGGTTTGGCGGTCGAAACAGAAGGCTTTTTATCACAGGACAAGAAATCAGCCCTCAAAAACTTAAGCGGCGGAAAAATATTTTTTGAAAAAATCCCTAAGCCCCGGGGTCACAGTTTCAGCAAAAATCTGACTTTTGGCAATTCACTCAAAAATGATGCCAAACTGTTGCAAATGCTCCCCTGAAAGCTTTTGCGAAGGAAACAGAAGGCTTTTTATCACAGGAGAAGAAATCAGCCCTCGACAACTAAACCGGCAGAAAAATCTTTTTTGAAAAAATCCCTAAGCCCCGGGGTCACAAGTTCAGCAAAAATCTGACTTTTGGCAATTCACTCAAAAATGATGCCAAACTGTTGCAAATGCTCCCCTGAAAGCTTTTGCGAAGGAAACAGAAGGCTTTTTATCACAGGAGAAGAAATCAGCCCTCGACAACTAAACCGGCAGAAAAATATTTTTTGAAAAAATCCCTAAGCCCCGGGGTCACAATTTCAGCAAAAATCTGACTTTTGGCAATTCACTCAAAAATGGTGCTAAACGGTTGCAAATGCTCCCGTGAAAGGTTTTGGCGGTCGAAATAGAAGGCTTTTTATCACAGGAGAAGAAATCAGCCCTCGAAAACTTAAGCGGAGGAAGAATATTTTTTGAAAAAATCCCTAAGCCCCGGGGTCACAATTTCAGCAAAAATCTGTCTTTTGGCAATTCACTCAAAAATGATGCCAAACTGTTGCAAATGCTCCCCTGAAAGCTTTTGCGAAGGAAACAGAAGGCTTTTTATCACAGGAGGAGAAATCAGCAATCGACAACTAAACCGGCGGAAAAAGATTTTTTGAAAAAATCCCTAAGCCCCGGGGTCACAATTTCTGAAAAAATCTGACCTTTGGCAATTCACTCAAAAATGGTGTTAAACGGTTGCAAATGCTCCCGTGAAAGGTTTGGCGGTTGAAACAGAAGGCTTTTTATCACAGGAGAAGAAATCAGCCCTCAACAACTTGACCGGCGGAAAAAGATTTTTTGAAAAAATCCCTAAGCCCCGGGGTCACAATTTCAGCAAAAATCTGACTTTTGGCAATTCACTCAAAAATGGTGCTAAACGGTTGCAAATGCTCCCGTGAAAGGTTTGGCGGTCGAAACAGAAGGCTTTTTATCACAGGAGAAGAAATCAGCCCTCGAAAACTTAAGCGGCGGAAAAATATTTTTTGAAAAAATCCCTAAGCCCCGGGGTCACAATTTCAGCAAAAATCTGACTTTTGGCCATTCACTCAAAAATGATGCCAAACTGAAAGCTTTTGCGAAGGAAACAGAAGGCTTTTTATCACAGGAGAAGAAATCAGCCCTCGACAACTAAACCGGCAGAAAAATATTTTTTGAAAAAATCCCTAAGCCCCGGGGTCACAATTTCAGCAAAAATCTGACTTTTGGCAATTCACTCAAAAATGATGCCAAACTGTTGCAAATGCTCCCCTGAAAGCTTTTGCGAAGGAAACAGAAGGCTTTTTATCACAGGAGAAGAAATCAGCCCTCGACAACTAAACCGGCAGAAAAATATTTTTTGAAAAAATCCCTAAGCTCCGGGGTCACAATTTCTGAAAAAATCTGACTTTTGGCAATTCACTCAAAAATGGTGCTAAACGGTTGCAAATGCTCCCGTGAAAGGTTTGGCGGTCGAAACAGAAGGCTTTTTATCACAGGACAAGAAATCAGCCCTCAACAACTTGACCGGCGGAAAAAGTTTTTTTGAAAAAATCCCTAAGCCCCGGGGTCACAATTTCAGCAAAAATCTGACTTTTGGCAATTCAATCAAAAATGGTGCTAAACGATTGCAAATGCTCCCGTGAAAGGTTTGGCGGTCGAAACAGAAGGCTTTTTATCACAGGAGAAGAAATCAGCCCTCAAAAACTTAAGCGGCGGCAAAATATTTTTTGAAAAAATCCCTAAGCCCCGGGGTCACAGTTTCAGCAAAAATCTGACTTTTGGCAATTCACTCAAAAATGATGCCAAACTGTTGCAAATGCTCCCCTGAAAGCTTTTGCGAAGGAAACAGAAGGCTTTTTATCACAGGAGAAGAAATCAGCCCTCGACAACTAAACCGGCAGAAAAATATTTTTTGAAAAAATCCCTAAGCCCAGGGGTCACAATTTCAGCAAAAATCTGACTTTTGGAAATTCACTCAAAAATGATGCTAAACGGTTGCAAATGCTCCCGTGAAAGGTTTGGCGGTTGAAACCGAAGGCTTTTTATCACAGGAGAAGAAATCAGCCCTCGACAACTTAACCGGCGGAAAAAGATTTTTTGAAAAAATCCCTAAGCCCCGGGGTCACAATTTCAGCAAAAATCTGACTTTTGGCAATTCACTCAAAAATGTTGCTAAACGGTTGCAAATGCTCCCGTGAAAGGTTTGGCGAACGAAACAGAAGGCTTTTTATCACAGGACAAGAAATCAGCCCTCGAAAACTTAAGCGGAGGAAAAATATTTTTTGAAAAAATCCCTAAGCCCCGGGGTCACAATTTCAGCAAAAATCTGACTTTTGGCAATTCACTCAAAAATGATGCCAAACTGTTGCAAATGCTCCCCTGAAAGCTTTTGCGAAGGAAACAGAAGGCTTTTTATCACAGGAGAAGAAATCAGCCCTCGACAACTAAACCGGCGGAAAAAGATTTTTTGAAAAAATCCTTAAGCCCCGGGGTCACAATTTCTGAAAAAATCTGACCTTTGGCAATTCACTCTAAAATGGTGCTAAACGGTTGCAAATGCTCCCGTGAAAGTTTGGCGGTCGAAACAGAAGGCTTTTTATCACAGGAGAAGAAATCAGCCCTCGACAACTAAACCGGCGGAAAAAGATTTTTTGAAAAAATCCCTAAGCTCCGGGGTCATAATTTCAGCAAAAATCTGACTTTTGGCAATTCACTCAAAAATGGTGCTAAACGGTTGCAAATGCTCCCGTGAAAGGTTTGGCGGTCGAAACAGAAGGCTTTTTATCAGAGGACAAGAAATCAGCCCTCGAAAACTCAAGCGGCGGAAAAATATTTTTTGAAAAAATCCCTAAGCCCCGGGGTCACAATTTCAGCAAAAATCTGACTTTTGGCAATTCACTCAAAAATGATGCCAAACTGTTGCAAATGCTCCCCTGAAAGCTTTTGCGAAGGAAACAGAAGGCTTTTTATCACAGGAGAAGAAATCAGCCCTCGACAACTAAACCGGCAGAAAAATATTTTTTGAAAAAATCCCTAAGCCCCGGGGTCACAATTTCTGAAAAAATCTGACTTTTGGCAATTCACTCAAAAATGGTGCTAAACGTTTGCAAATGCTCCCGTGAAACGTTTAGCGGTCGAAACCGAAGGCTTTTTATCACAGGAGAAGAAATCAGCCATCGACAACTTAACCGGCGGAAAAAGATTTTTTGAAAAAATCCCTAAGCCCGGGGTCACAATTTCAGCAAAAATCTGACTTTTGGAAATTCACTCAAAAATGGTGCTAAACGGTTGCAAATGCTCCCGTGAAAGGTTTGGCGGTTGAAACCGAAGGCTTTTTATCACAGGAGAAGAAATCAGCCCTCGACAACTTAACCGGCGGAAAAATATTTTTTGAAAAAATCCCTAAGCCCCGGGGTCACAATTTCAGCAAAAATCTGACTTTTGGCAATTCACTCAAAAATGGTGCTAAACGGTTGCAAATGCTCCCGTGAAAGGTTTGGCGAACGAAACAGAAGGCTTTTTATCACAGGACAAGAAATCAGCCCTCGAAAACTTAAGCGGAGGAAAAATATTTTTTGAAAAAATCCCTAAGCCCCGGGGTCACAATTTCAGCAAAAATCTGACTTTTGGCAATTCACTCAAAAATGATGCCAAACTGTTGCAAATGCTCCCCTGAAAGCTTTTGCGAAGGAAACAGAAGGCTTTTTATCACAGGAGAAGAAATCAGCCCTCGACAACTAAACCGGCGGAAAAAGATTTTTTGAAAAAATCCCTAAGCCCCGGGGTCACAATTTCTGAAAAAATCTGACCTTTGGCAATTCACTCTAAAATGGTGCTAAACGGTTGCAAATGCTCCCGTGAAAGTTTGGCGGTCGAAACAGAAGGCTTTTTATCACAGGAGAAGAAATCAGCCCTCGACAACTAAACCGGCGGAAAAAGATTTTTTGAAAAAATCCCTAAGCTCCGGGGTCATAATTTCAGCAAAAATCTGACTTTTGGCAATTCACTCAAAAATGGTGCTAAACGGTTGCAAATGCTCCCGTGAAAGGTTTGGCGGTCGAAACAGAAGGCTTTTTATCAGAGGACAAGAAATCAGCCCTCGAAAACTCAAGCGGCGGAAAAAGATTTTTTGAAAAAATCCCTAAGCTCCGGGGTCATAATTTCAGCAAAAATCTGACTTTTGGCAATTCACTCAAAAATGGTGCTAAACGGTTGCAAATGCTCCCGTGAAAGGTTTGGCGGTCGAAACAGAAGGCTTTTTATCAGAGGACAAGAAATCAGCCCTCGACAACTAAACCGGCAGAAAAATATTTTTTGAAAAAATCCCTAAGCCCCGGGGTCACAATTTCTGAAAAAATCTGACTTTTGGCAATTCACTCAAAAATGGTGCTAAACGTTTGCAAATGCTCCCGTGAAACGTTTAGCGGTCGAAACAGAAGGCTTTTTATCACAGGAGAAGAAATCAGCCATCGACAACTTAACCGGCGGAAAAAGATTTTTTGAAAAAATCCCTAAGCCCCGGGGTCACAATTTTTGAAAAAATATGACTTTTGGCAATTCAATCAAAAATGGTGCTAAACGATTGCAAATGCTCCCGTGAAAGGTTTGGCGGTCGAAACAGAAGGCTTTTTATCACAGGAGAAGAAATCAGCCCTCAAAAACTTAAGCGGCGGAAAAATATTTTTTGAAAAAATCCCTAAGCCCCGGGGTCACAGTTTCAGCAAAAATCTGACTTTTGGCAATTCACTCAAAAATGATGCCAAACTGTTGCAAATGCTCCCCTGAAAGCTTTTGCGAAGGAAACAGAAGGCTTTTTATCACAGGAGAAGAAATCGGCCCTCGACAACTAAACCGGCAGAAAAATATTTTTTGAAAAAATCCCTAAGTCCCGGGGTCACAATTTCAGCAAAAATCTGACTTTTGGAAATTCACTCAAAAATGGTGCTAAACGGTTGCAAATGCTCCCGTGAAAGGTTTGGCGGTCGAAACCGAAGGCTTTTTATCACAGGAGAAGAAATCAGCCCTCGACAACTTAACCGGCGGAAAAAGATTTTTTGAAAAAATCCCTAAGCCCCGGGGTCACAATTTCTGAAAAAATCTGACTTTTGGCAATTCACTCAAAAATGGTGCTAAACGGTTGCAAATGCTCCCGTGAAAGGTTTGGCGGTCGAAACAGAAGGCTTTTTATCACAGGACAAGAAATCAGCCCTCGAAAACTTAAGCGGAGGAAGAATATTTTTTGAAAAAATCCCTAAGCCCCGGGGTCACAATTTCAGCAGAAATCTGACTTTTGGCAATTCACTCAAAAATGATGCCAAACTGTTGCAAATGCTCTCCTGAAAGCTTTTGCGAAGGAAACAGAAGGCTTTTTATCACAGGAGAAGAAATCAGCAATCGACAACTAAACCGGCGGAAAAATATTTTTTGAAAAAATCCGTAAGCCCCGGGGTCACAATTTCTGAAAAAATCTGACCTTTGGCAATTCACTCAAAAATGGTGCTAAACGGTTGCAAATGCTCCCGTGAAAGGTTTGGCGGTCGAAACAGAAGGCTTTTTATCACAGGACAAGAAATCAGCCCTCAACAACTTGACCGGCGGAAAAAGTTTTTTTGAAAAAATCCCTAAGCCCCGGGGTCACAATTTCAGCAAAAATCTGACTTTTGGCAATTCAATCAAAAATGGTGCTAAACGATTGCAAATGCTCCCGTGAAAGGTTTGGCGGTCGAAACAGAAGGCTTTTTATCACAGGAGAAGAAATCAGCCCTCAAAAACTTAAGCGGCGGAAAAATATTTTTTGAAAAAATCCCTAAGCCCCGGGGTCACAGTTTCAGCAAAAATCTGACTTTTGGCAATTCACTCAAAAATGGTGCTAAACGGTTGCAAATGCTCCCGTGAAAGGTTTGGCGGTCGAAACAGAAGGCTTTTTATCACAGGACAAGAAATCAGCCCTCAACAACTTGACCGGCGGAAAAAGTTTTTTTGAAAAAATCCCTAAGCCCCGGGGTCACAATTTCAGCAAAAATCTGACTTTTGGCAATTCACTCAAAAATGATGCCAAACTGTTGCAAATGCTCCCCTGAAAGCTTTTGCGAAGGAAACAGAAGGCTTTTTATCACAGGAGAAGAAATCAGCCCTCGACAACTTAACCGGCGGAAAAAGATTTTTTGAAAAAATCCCTAAGCCCCGGGGTCACAATTTCAGCAAAAATCTGACTTTTGGCAATTCACTCAAAAATGATGCCAAACTGTTGCAAATGCTCCCCTGAAAGCTTTTGCGAAGGAAACAGAAGGCTTTTTATCACAGGAGAAGAAATCAGCAATCGACATCTAAACCGGCGGAAAAAGATTTTTTGAAAAAATCCCTAAGCCCCGGGGTCACAATTTCAGCAAAAATCTGACTTTTGGCAATTCAATCAAAAATGGTGCTAAACGATTGCAAATGCTCCCGTGAAAGGTTTGGCGGTCGAAACCGAAGGCTTTTTATCACAGGAGAAGAAATCAGCCCTCAAAAACTTAAGCGGCGGAAAAAGATTTTTTGAAAAAATCCCTAAGCCCCGGGGTCACAGTTTCAGCAAAAATCTGACTTTTGGCAATTCACTCAAAAATGATGCCAAACTGTTGCAAATGCTCCCCTGAAAGCTTTTGCGAAGGAAACTGAAGGCTTTTTATCACAGGAGAAGAAATCAGCCCTCGACAACTTAACCGGCGGAAAAAGATTTTTTGAAAAAATCCCTAAGCCCCGGGGTCACAATTTCAGCAAAAATCTGACTTTTGGCAATTCACTCAAAAATGGTGCTAAACGGTTGCAAATGCTCCCGTGAAAGGTTTGGGGGTCGAAACAGAAGGCTTTTTATCACAGGACAAGAAATCAGCCCTCGACAAATTAACCGGCGGAAAAAGATTTTTTGAAAAAATCCCTAAGCCCCGGGGTCACAATTTCAGCAAAAATCTGACTTTTGGCAATTCACTCAAAAATGATGCCAAACTGTTGCAAATGCTCCCCTGAAAGCTTTTGCGAAGGAAACAGAAGGCTTTTTATCACAGGAGAAGAAATCAGCCCTTGACAACTAAACCGGCAGAAAAATATTTTTTGAAAAAATCCCTAAGCCCCGGGGTCACAATTTCAGCAAAAATCTGACTTTTGCCAATTCACTCAAAAATGGTGCTAAACGGTTGCAAATGCTCCCGTGAAAGGTTTGGCGGTCGAAACAGAAGGCTTTTTATCACAGGACAAGAAATCAGCCCTCAACAACTTGACCGACGGAAAAATATTTTTTGAAAAAATCCCTAAGCCCCGGGGTCACAATTTCTGAAAAAATCTGACTTTTGGCAATTCACTCAAAAATGGTGCTAAACGTTTGCAAATGCTCCCGTGAAAGGTTTGGCGGTCGAAATAGAAGGCTTTTTATCACAGGAGAAGAAATCAGCCATCGACAACTTAACCGGCGGAAAAAGATTTTTTGAAAAAATCCCTAAGCCCCGGGGTCACAATTTCTGAAAAAATGTGACTTTTGGCAATTCAATCAAAAATGGTGCTAAACGATTGCAAATGCTCCCGTGAAAGGTTTGGCGGTCGAAACAGAAGGCTTTTTATCACAGGAGAAGAAATCAGCCCTCAAAAACTTAAGCGGCGGAAAAATATTTTTTGAAAAAATCCCTAAGCCCCGGGGTCACAGTTTCAGCAAAAATCTGACTTTTGGCAATTCACTCAAAAATGATGCCAAACTGTTGCAAATGCTCCCCTGAAAGCTTTTGCGAAGGAAACAGAAGGCTTTTTATCACAGGAGAAGAAATCAGCCCTCGACAACTAAACCGGCAGAAAAATATTTTTTGAAAAAATCCCTAAGCCCCGGGGTCACAATTTCAGCAAAAATCTGACTTTTGGAAATTCACTCAAAAATGGTGCTAAACGGTTGCAAATGCTCCCCTGAAAGCTTTTGCGAAGGAAACAGAAGGCTTTTTATCACAGGAGAAGAAATCAGCCCTCGACAACTTAACCGGCGGAAAAATATTTTTTGAAAAAATCCCTAAGCCCCGGGGTCACAAATTCAGCAAAAATCTGACTTTTGGCAATTCACTCAAAAATGATGCCAAACTGTTGCAAATGCTCTCCTGAAAGCTTTTGCGAAGGAAACAGAAGGCTTTTTATCACAGGAGAAGAAATCAGCAATCGACAACTAAACCGGCGGAAAAAGATTTTTTGAAAAAATCCCTAAGCACCGGGGTCACAATTTCTGAAAAAATCTGACCTTTGGCAATTCACTCAAAAATGGTGCTAAACGGTTGCAAATGCTCCCGTGAAAGGTTTGGCGGTTGAAACAGAAGGCTTTTTATCACAGGAGAAGAAATCAGCCCTCAACAACTTGACCGGCGGAAAAAGATTTTTTGAAAAAATCCCTAAGCCCCGGGGTCACAATTTCAGCAAAAATCTGACTTTTGGCAATTGACTCAAAAATGGTGCTAAACGGTTGCAAATGTTCCCGTGAAAGGTTTGGCGAAGGAAACAGAAGGCTTTTTATCACAGGAGAAGAAATCAGCCCTCGAAAACTTAAGCGGCGGAAAAATATTTTTTGAAAAAAATCCCTAAGCCCCGGGGTCACAGTTTCAGCAAAAATCTGACTTTTGGCAATTCACTCAAAAATGATGCCAAACTGTTGCAAATGCTCCCCTGAAAGCTTTTGCGAAGGAAACAGAAGGCTTTTTATCACAGGAGAAGAAATCAGCCCTCGACAACTAAACCGGCGGAAAAAGACTTTTTGAAAAAATCCCTAAGCCCCGGGGTCACAATTTCAGCAAAAATCTGACTTTTGGAAATTCACTCAAAAATGGTGCTAAACGGTTGCAAATGCTCCCGTGAAAGGTTTGGCGGTCGAAACCGAAGGCTTTTTATCACAGGAGAAGAAATCAGCCCTCGACAACTTAACCGGCGGAAAAAGATTTTTTGAAAAAATCCCTAAGCCCCGGGGTCACAATTTCAGCAAAAATCTGACTTTTGGCAATTCACTCAAAAATGGTGCTAAACGGTTGCAAATGCTCCCGTGAAAGGTTTGGTGGTCGAAACAGAAGGCTTTTTATCACAGGACAAGAAATCAGCCCTCGAAAACTTAAGCGGAGGAAAAATATTTTTTGAAAAAATCCCTAAGCCCCGGGGTCACAATTTCAGCAAAAATCTGACTTTTGGCAATTCACTCAAAAATGATGCCAAACTGTTGCAAATGCTCCCCTGAAAGCTTTTGCGAAGGAAACAGAAGGCTTTTTATCACAGGAGAAGAAATCAGCCCTCGACAACTAAACCGGCGGAAAAAGACTTTTTGAAAAAATCCCTAAACCCCGGGGTCACAATTTCATCCAAAATCTGACCTTTGGCAATTCACTCTAAAATGGTGCTAAACGGTTGCAAATGCTCCCGTGAAAGTTTGGCGGTCGAAACAGAAGGCTTTTTATCACAGGAGAAGAAATCAGCCCTCGACAACTAAACCGGCGGAAAAAGATTTTTTGAAAAAATCCCTAAGCCCCGGGGTCACAATTTCAGCAAAAATCTGACTTTTGGCAATTCACTCAAAAATGATGCCAAACTGTTGCAAATGCTCCCCTGAAAGCTTTTGCGAAGGAAACAGAAGGCTTTTTATCACAGGAGAAGAAATCAGCCCTCGACAACTAAACCGGCAGAAAAATATTTTTTGAAAAAATCCCTAAGCCCCGGGGTCACAATTTCAGCAAAAATCTGACTTTTGGCAATTCACTCAAAAATGGTGCTAAACGGTTGCAAATGCTCCCGTGAAAGTTTGGCGGTCGAAACAGAAGGCTTTTTATCACAGGAGAAGAAATCAGCCCTCGACAACTAAACCGGCGGAAAAAGATTTTTTGAAAAAATCCCTAAGCTCCGGGGTCACAATTTCTGAAAAAATCTGACTTTTGGCAATTCACTCAAAAATGGTGCTAAACGATTGCAAATGCTCCCGTGAAAGGTTTGGCGGTCGAAACAGAAGGCTTTTTATCACAGGAGAAGAAATCAGCCCTCAAAAACTTAAGCGGCGGAAAAATATTTTTTGAAAAAATCCCTAAGCCCCGGGGTCACAGTTTCAGCAAAAATCTGACTTTTGGCAATTCACTCAAAAATGATGCCAAACTGTTGCAAATGCTCCCCTGAAAGCTTTTGCGAAGGAAACAGAAGGCTTTTTATCACAGGAGAAGAAATCAGCCCTCGACAACTAAACCGCCGGAAAAAGATTTTTTGAAAAAATCCCTAAGCTCCGGGGTCACAATTTCTGAAAAAATCTGACTTTTGGCAATTCACTCAAAAATGGTGCTAAACGATTGCAAATGTTCCCGTGAAAGGTTTGGCGGTCGAAACAGAAGGCTTTTTATCACAGGAGAAGAAATCAGCCCTCAAAAACTTAAGCGGCGGAAAAATATTTTTTGAAAAAATCCCTAAGCCCCGGGGTCACAGTTTCAGCAAAAATCTGACTTTTGGCAATTCACTCAAAAATGATGCCAAACTGTTGCAAATGCTCCCCTGAAAGCTTTTGCGAAGGAAACAGAAGGCTTTTTATCACAGGAGAAGAAATCAGCCCTCGACAACTAAACCGGCAGAAAAATATTTTTTGAAAAAATCCCTAAGCCCCGGGGTCACAATTTCAGCAAAAATCTGACTTTTGGAAATTCACTCAAAAATGGTGCTAAACGGTTGCAAATGCTCCCCTGAAAGCTTTTGCGAAGGAAACAGAAGGCTTTTTATCACAGGAGAAGAAATCAGCCCTCGACAACTTAACCGGCGGAAAAATATTTTTTGAAAAAATCCCTAAGCCCCGGGGTCACAAATTCAGCAAAAATCTGACTTTTGGCAATTCACTCAAAAATGATGCCAAACTGTTGCAAATGCTCTCCTGAAAGCTTTTGCGAAGGAAACAGAAGGCTTTTTATCACAGGAGAAGAAATCAGCAATCGACAACTAAACCGGCGGAAAAAGATTTTTTGAAAAAATCCCTAAGCCCCGGGGTCACAATTTCTGAAAAACTCTGACCTTTGGCAATTCACTCAAAAATGGTGCTAAACGGTTGCAAATGCTCCCGTGAAAGGTTTGGCGGTTGAAACAGAAGGCTTTTTATCACAGGAGAAGAAATCAGCCCTCAACAACTTGACCGGCGGAAAAAGATTTTTTGAAAAAATCCCTAAGCCCCGGGGTCACAATTTCAGCAAAAATCTGACTTTTGGCAATTGACTCAAAAATGGTGCTAAACGGTTGCAAATGTTCCCGTGAAAGGTTTGGCGAAGGAAACAGAAGGCTTTTTATCACAGGAGAAGAAATCAGCCCTCGACAACTAAACCGGCGGAAAAAGACTTTTTGAAAAAATCCCTAAACCCCGGGGTCACAATTTCATCCAAAATCTGACCTTTGGCAATTCACTCAAAAATGGTGCTAAACGGTTGCAAATGCTCCCGTGAAAGTTTGGCGGTCGAAACAGAAGGCTTTTTATCACAGGAGAAGAAATCAGCCCTCGACAACTAAACCGGCGGAAAAAGATTTTTTGAAAAAATCCCTAAGCCCCGGGGTCACAATTTCAGCAAAAATCTGACTTTTGGCAATTCACTCAAAAATGATGCCAAACTGTTGCAAATGCTCCCCTGAAAGCTTTTGCGAAGGAAACAGAAGGCTTTTTATCACAGGAGAAGAAATCAGCCCTCGACAACTAAACCGGCAGAAAAATATTTTTTGAAAAAATCCCTAAGCCCCGGGGTCACAATTTCAGCAAAAATCTGACTTTTGGCAATTCACTCAAAAATGGTGCTAAACGGTTGCAAATGCTCCCGTGAAAGTTTGGCGGTCGAAACAGAAGGCTTTTTATCACAGGAGAAGAAATCAGCCCTCGACAACTAAACCGGCGGAAAAAGATTTTTTGAAAAAATCCCTAAGCTCCGGGGTCACAATTTCTGAAAAAATCTGACTTTTGGCAATTCACTCAAAAATGGTGCTAAACGATTGCAAATGCTCCCGTGAAAGGTTTGGCGGTCGAAACAGAAGGCTTTTTATCACAGGAGAAGAAATCAGCCCTCAAAAACTTAAGCGGCGGAAAAATATTTTTTGAAAAAATCCCTAAGCCCCGGGGTCACAGTTTCAGCAAAAATCTGACTTTTGGCAATTCACTCAAAAATGATGCCAAACTGTTGCAAATGCTCCCCTGAAAGCTTTTGCGAAGGAAACAGAAGGCTTTTTATCACAGGAGAAGAAATCAGCCCTCGACAACTAAACCGCCGGAAAAAGATTTTTTGAAAAAATCCCTAAGCCCCGGGGTCACAATTTCAGCAAAAATCTGACTTTTGGCAATTGACTCAAAAATGGTGCTAAACGGTTGCAAATGCTCCCCTGAAAGGTTTGGCAGTTGAAACAGAAGGCTTTTTATCACAGGACAAGAAATCAGCCCTCGAGAACATAACTGGCGGAAAAAGATTTTTTGAAAAAATCCCTAAGCTCCGGGGTCTCAATTTCTGAAAAAATCTGACTTTTGATAATTCACTCAAAAATGGTGCTAAACGGTTGCAAATGCTCCCGTGAAACGTTTGGCGGTCGAAACAGAAGGCTTTTTATCACAGGAGAAGAAATCAGCCCTCGAGAACTTAACCGGCGGAAAAAGATTTTTTGAAAAAATCCCTAAGCTCCGGGGTCTCAATTTCTGAAAAAATCTGACTTTTGGAATTTCACTCAAAAATGGTGCTAAACGGTTGCAAATGCTCCCCTGAAAGCTTTTGCGAAGGAAACAGAAGGCTTTTTATCACAGGACAAGAAATCAGCCCTCGACAACTAAACCGGCGGAAAAATATTTTTTGAAAAAATCCCTAAGCTCCGGGGTCACAATTTCAGCAAAAATCTGATTTTTGGCAATTCACTCAAAAATGATGCCAAACTGTTGCAAATGCTCCCCTGAAAGCTTTTGCGAAGGAAACAGAAGGCTTTTTATCACAGGAGAAGAAATCAGCCCTCAAAAACTTAAGCGGCGGAAAAATATTTTTTGAAAAAATCCCTAAGCCCCGGGGTCACAATGTCAGCAAAAATCTGACTTTTGGCAATTCACTGAAAAATGATGCCAAACTGTTGAAAATGGTCCCATGAAAGCTTTTGCGAAGGAAACAGAAGGCTTTTTATCACAGGAGAAGAAATCAGCCCTTGACAACTAAACCGGCGGAAAAATATTTTTTGAAAAAATCCCTAAGCCCCGGGGTCACAATGTCAGCAAAAATCTGACTTTTGGCAATTCACTCAAAAATGGTGCTAAACGGTTGCAAATACTCCCGTGAAAGGTTTGGGGGTCGAAACAGAAGGCTTTTTATCACAGGACAAGAAATCAGCCCTCGACAACTTAAGCGGCGGAAAAATATTTTTTGAAAAAAATCCCTAAGCCCCGGGGTCACAATTTCAGCAAAAATCTGACTTTTGGCAATTCACTCAAAAATGATGCCAAACTGTTGCAAATGCTGCCCTGAAAGCTTTTGCGAAGGAAACAGAAGGCTTTTTATCACAGGAGAAGAAATCAGCCCTTGACAACTAAACCGGCGGAAAAAGATTTTTTGAAAAAATCCCTAAGCCCCGGGGTCACAATTTCAGCAAAAATCTGACTTTTGGCAATTCGCTCAAAAATGGTGCTAAACGGTTGCAAATGCTCCCCTGAAAGCTTTTGCGAAGGAAACAGAAGGCTTTTTATCACAGGAGAAGAAATCAGCCCTCGACAACTAAACCGGCGGAAAAAGACTTTTTGAAAAAATCCCTAAACCCCGGGGTCACAATTTCATCCAAAATCTGACCTTTGGCAATTCACTCTAAAATGGTGCTAAACGGTTGCAAATGCTCCCGTGAAAGTTTGGCGGTCGAAACAGAAGGCTTTTTATCACAGGAGAAGAAATCAGCCCTCGACAACTAAACCGGCGGAAAAAGATTTTTTGAAAAAATCCCTAAGCCCCGGGGTCACAATTTCAGCAAAAATCTGACTTTTGGCAATTCACTCAAAAATGATGCCAAACTGTTGCAAATGCTCCCCTGAAAGCTTTTGCGAAGGAAACAGAAGGCTTTTTATCACAGGAGAAGAAATCAGCCCTCGACAACTAAACCGGCAGAAAAATATTTTTTGAAAAAATCCCTAAGCCCCGGGGTCACAATTTCAGCAAAAATCTGACTTTTGGCAATTCACTCAAAAATGGTGCTAAACGGTTGCAAATGCTCCCGTGAAAGTTTGGCGGTCGAAACAGAAGGCTTTTTATCACAGGAGAAGAAATCAGCCCTCGACAACTAAACCGGCGGAAAAAGATTTTTTGAAAAAATCCCTAAGCTCCGGGGTCACAATTTCTGAAAAAATCTGACTTTTGGCAATTCACTCAAAAATGGTGCTAAACGATTGCAAATGCTCCCGTGAAAGGTTTGGCGGTCGAAACAGAAGGCTTTTTATCACAGGAGAAGAAATCAGCCCTCAAAAACTTAAGCGGCGGAAAAATATTTTTTGAAAAAATCCCTAAGCCCCGGGGTCACAGTTTCAGCAAAAATCTGACTTTTGGCAATTCACTCAAAAATGATGCCAAACTGTTGCAAATGCTCCCCTGAAAGCTTTTGCGAAGGAAACAGAAGGCTTTTTATCACAGGAGAAGAAATCAGCCCTCGACAACTAAACCGCCGGAAAAAGATTTTTTGAAAAAATCCCTAAGCCCCGGGGTCACAATTTCAGCAAAAATCTGACTTTTGGCAATTGACTCAAAAATGGTGCTAAACGGTTGCAAATGCTCCCCTGAAAGGTTTGGCAGTTGAAACAGAAGGCTTTTTATCACAGGACAAGAAATCAGCCCTCGAGAACATAACTGGCGGAAAAAGATTTTTTGAAAAAATCCCTAAGCTCCGGGGTCTCAATTTCTGAAAAAATCTGACTTTTGATAATTCACTCAAAAATGGTGCTAAACGGTTGCAAATGCTCCCGTGAAACGTTTGGCGGTCGAAACAGAAGGCTTTTTATCACAGGAGAAGAAATCAGCCCTCGAGAACTTAACCGGCGGAAAAAGATTTTTTGAAAAAATCCCTAAGCTCCGGGGTCTCAATTTCTGAAAAAATCTGACTTTTGGAATTTCACTCAAAAATGGTGCTAAACGGTTGCAAATGCTCCCCTGAAAGCTTTTGCGAAGGAAACAGAAGGCTTTTTATCACAGGACAAGAAATCAGCCCTCGACAACTAAACCGGCGGAAAAATATTTTTTGAAAAAATCCCTAAGCTCCGGGGTCACAATTTCAGCAAAAATCTGATTTTTGGCAATTCACTCAAAAATGATGCCAAACTGTTGCAAATGCTCCCCTGAAAGCTTTTGCGAAGGAAACAGAAGGCTTTTTATCACAGGAGAAGAAATCAGCCCTCAAAAACTTAAGCGGCGGAAAAATATTTTTTGAAAAAATCCCTAAGCCCCGGGGTCACAATGTCAGCAAAAATCTGACTTTTGGCAATTCACTGAAAAATGATGCCAAACTGTTGAAAATGGTCCCATGAAAGCTTTTGCGAAGGAAACAGAAGGCTTTTTATCACAGGAGAAGAAATCAGCCCTTGACAACTAAACCGGCGGAAAAATATTTTTTGAAAAAATCCCTAAGCCCCGGGGTCACAATGTCAGCAAAAATCTGACTTTTGGCAATTCACTCAAAAATGGTGCTAAACGGTTGCAAATACTCCCGTGAAAGGTTTGGGGGTCGAAACAGAAGGCTTTTTATCACAGGACAAGAAATCAGCCCTCGACAACTTAAGCGGCGGAAAAATATTTTTTGAAAAAAATCCCTAAGCCCCGGGGTCACAATTTCAGCAAAAATCTGACTTTTGGCAATTCACTCAAAAATGATGCCAAACTGTTGCAAATGCTGCCCTGAAAGCTTTTGCGAAGGAAACAGAAGGCTTTTTATCACAGGAGAAGAAATCAGCCCTTGACAACTAAACCGGCGGAAAAAGATTTTTTGAAAAAATCCCTAAGCCCCGGGGTCACAATTTCAGCAAAAATCTGACTTTTGGCAATTCGCTCAAAAATGGTGCTAAACGGTTGCAAATGCTCCCCTGAAAGCTTTTGCGAAGGAAACAGAAGGCTTTTTATCACAGGAGAAGAAATCAGCCCTCGACAACTTAACGGGCGGAAAAAGATTTTTTGAAAAAATCCCTAATCCCCGGGGTCACAATTTCAGCAAAAATTTGACTTTTGGCAATTCACTCAAAAATGGTGCTAAACGGTTGCAAATGCTCCCGTGAAACGTTTGGCGGTCGAAACAGAAGGCTTTTTATCACAGGAGAAGAAATCAGCCCTCGAAAACTTAACTGACGAAAAAAGATTTTTTGAAAAAATCCCTAAGCTCCGGGGTCTCAATTTCTGAAAAAATCTGACTTTTGGCAATTCACTCAAAAATGGTGCTAAACGGTTGCAAATGCTCCCGTGAAAGGTTTGGCGGTCGAAACAGAAGGCTTTTTATCACAGGAGAAGCAATCAGCCCTCAACAACTTGACCGGCGGAAAAAGATTTTTTGTAAAAATCCCTAAGCCCCGGGGTCACAATTTCAGCAAAAATCTGACTTTTGGCAATTCACTCAAAAATGGTGCTAAACGGTTGCAAATGCTCCCGTGAAAGGTTTGGCGGTCGAAACAGAAGGCTTTTTATCACAGGAGAAGAAATCAGCCATTGACAACTTGACCGGCGGAAAAAGATTTTTTGAAAAAATCCCTAAGCCCCGGGGTCACAATTTCAGCAAAAATCTGACTTTTGGCAATTGACTCAAAAATGGTGCTAAACGGTTGCAAATGCTCCCGTGAAAGGTTTGGCGGTCGAAACAGAAGGCTTTTTATCACAGGAGAAGAAATCAGCCCTCAACAACTTGACCGACGGAAAAATATTTTTTGAAAAAATCCCTAAGCCCCGGGGTCACAATTTCAGCAAAAATCTGACTTTTGGCAATTCACTCAAAAATGATGCCAAACTGTTGCAAATGCTCCCCTGAAAGCTTTTGCGAAGGAAACAGAAGGCTTTTTATCACAGGAGAAGAAATCAGCCCTCGACAACTTAACCGGCAGAAAAATATTTTTTGAAAAAATCCCTAAGCCCCGGGGTCACAATTTCTGAAAAAATCTGACCTTTGGCAATTCACTCTAAAATGGTGCTAAACGGTTGCAAATGCTCCCGTGAAAGGTTTGGTGGTCGAAACAGAAGGCTTTTTATCACAGGACAAGAAATCAGCCCTCGAAAACTTAAGCGGAGGAAAAATATTTTTTGAAAAAATCCCTAAGCCCCGGGGTCACAATTTCAGCAAAAATCTGACTTTTGGCAATTCACTCAAAAATGATGCCAAACTGTTGCAAATGCTCCCCTGAAAGCTTTTGCGAAGGAAACAGAAGGCTTTTTATCACAGGAGAAGAAATCAGCCCTCGACAACTAAACCGGCGGAAAAAGACTTTTTGAAAAAATCCCTAAACCCCGGGGTCACAATTTCATCCAAAATCTGACCTTTGGCAATTCACTCTAAAATGGTGCTAAACGGTTGCAAATGCTCCCGTGAAAGTTTGGCGGTCGAAACAGAAGGCTTTTTATCACAGGAGAAGAAATCAGCCCTCGACAACTAAACCGGCGGAAAAAGATTTTTTGAAAAAATCCCTAAGCCCCGGGGTCACAATTTCAGCAAAAATCTGACTTTTGGCAATTCACTCAAAAATGATGCCAAACTGTTGCAAATGCTCCCCTGAAAGCTTTTGCGAAGGAAACAGAAGGCTTTTTATCACAGGAGAAGAAATCAGCCCTCGACAACTAAACCGGCAGAAAAATATTTTTTGAAAAAATCCCTAAGCCCCGGGGTCACAATTTCAGCAAAAATCTGACTTTTGGCAATTCACTCAAAAATGGTGCTAAACGGTTGCAAATGCTCCCGTGAAAGTTTGGCGGTCGAAACAGAAGGCTTTTTATCACAGGAGAAGAAATCAGCCCTCGACAACTAAACCGGCGGAAAAAGATTTTTTAAAAAAATCCCTAAGCTCCGGGGTCACAATTTCTGAAAAAATCTGACTTTTGGCAATTCACTCAAAAATGGTGCTAAACGATTGCAAATGCTCCCGTGAAAGGTTTGGCGGTCGAAACAGAAGGCTTTTTATCACAGGAGAAGAAATCAGCCCTCAAAAACTTAAGCGGCGGAAAAATATTTTTTGAAAAAATCCCTAAGCCCCGGGGTCACAGTTTCAGCAAAAATCTGACTTTTGGCAATTCACTCAAAAATGATGCCAAACTGTTGCAAATGCTCCCCTGAAAGCTTTTGCGAAGGAAACAGAAGGCTTTTTATCACAGGAGAAGAAATCAGCCCTCGACAACTAAACCGCCGGAAAAAGATTTTTTGAAAAAATCCCTAAGCTCCGGGGTCACAATTTCTGAAAAAATCTGACTTTTGGCAATTCACTCAAAAATGGTGCTAAACGATTGCAAATGTTCCCGTGAAAGGTTTGGCGGTCGAAACAGAAGGCTTTTTATCACAGGAGAAGAAATCAGCCCTCAAAAACTTAAGCGGCGGAAAAATATTTTTTGAAAAAATCCCTAAGCCCCGGGGTCACAGTTTCAGCAAAAATCTGACTTTTGGCAATTCACTCAAAAATGATGCCAAACTGTTGCAAATGCTCCCCTGAAAGCTTTTGCGAAGGAAACAGAAGGCTTTTTATCACAGGAGAAGAAATCAGCCCTCGACAACTAAACCGGCAGAAAAATATTTTTTGAAAAAATCCCTAAGCCCCGGGGTCACAATTTCAGCAAAAATCTGACTTTTGGAAATTCACTCAAAAATGGTGCTAAACGGTTGCAAATGCTCCCCTGAAAGCTTTTGCGAAGGAAACAGAAGGCTTTTTATCACAGGAGAAGAAATCAGCCCTCGACAACTTAACCGGCGGAAAAATATTTTTTGAAAAAATCCCTAAGCCCCGGGGTCACAAATTCAGCAAAAATCTGACTTTTGGCAATTCACTCAAAAATGATGCCAAACTGTTGCAAATGCTCTCCTGAAAGCTTTTGCGAAGGAAACAGAAGGCTTTTTATCACAGGAGAAGAAATCAGCAATCGACAACTAAACCGGCGGAAAAAGATTTTTTGAAAAAATCCCTAAGCCCCGGGGTCACAATTTCTGAAAAAATCTGACCTTTGGCAATTCACTCAAAAATGGTGCTAAACGGTTGCAAATGCTCCCGTGAAAGGTTTGGCGGTTGAAACAGAAGGCTTTTTATCACAGGAGAAGAAATCAGCCCTCAACAACTTGACCGGCGGAAAAAGATTTTTTGAAAAAATCCCTAAGCCCCGGGGTCACAATTTCAGCAAAAATCTGACTTTTGGCAATTGACTCAAAAATGGTGCTAAACGGTTGCAAATGCTCCCCTGAAAGCTTTTGCGAAGGAAACAGAAGGCTTTTTATCACAGGAGAAGAAATCAGCCCTCGACAACTAAACCGGCAGAAAAATATTTTTTGAAAAAATCCCTAAGCCCCGGGGTCACAGTTTCAGCAAAAATCTGACTTTTGGCAATTCACTCAAAAATGATGCCAAACTGTTGCAAATGCTCCCCTGAAAGCTTTTGCGAAGGAAACAGAAGGCTTTTTATCACAGGAGAAGAAATCAGCCCTCGACAACTAAACCGCCGGAAAAAGATTTTTTGAAAAAATCCCTAAGCTCCGGGGTCACAATTTCTGAAAAAATCTGACTTTTGGCAATTCACTCAAAAATGGTGCTAAACGATTGCAAATGTTCCCGTGAAAGGTTTGGCGGTCGAAACAGAAGGCTTTTTATCACAGGAGAAGAAATCAGCCCTCAAAAACTTAAGCGGCGGAAAAATATTTTTTGAAAAAATCCCTAAGCCCCGGGGTCACAGTTTCAGCAAAAATCTGACTTTTGGCAATTCACTCAAAAATGATGCCAAACTGTTGCAAATGCTCCCCTGAAAGCTTTTGCGAAGGAAACAGAAGGCTTTTTATCACAGGAGAAGAAATCAGCCCTCGACAACTAAACCGGCAGAAAAATATTTTTTGAAAAAATCCCTAAGCCCCGGGGTCACAATTTCAGCAAAAATCTGACTTTTGGAAATTCACTCAAAAATGGTGCTAAACGGTTGCAAATGCTCCCCTGAAAGCTTTTGCGAAGGAAACAGAAGGCTTTTTATCACAGGAGAAGAAATCAGCCCTCGACAACTTAACCGGCGGAAAAATATTTTTTGAAAAAATCCCTAAGCCCCGGGGTCACAAATTCAGCAAAAATCTGACTTTTGGCAATTCACTCAAAAATGATGCCAAACTGTTGCAAATGCTCTCCTGAAAGCTTTTGCGAAGGAAACAGAAGGCTTTTTATCACAGGAGAAGAAATCAGCAATCGACAACTAAACCGGCGGAAAAAGATTTTTTGAAAAAATCCCTAAGCCCCGGGGTCACAATTTCTGAAAAACTCTGACCTTTGGCAATTCACTCAAAAATGGTGCTAAACGGTTGCAAATGCTCCCGTGAAAGGTTTGGCGGTTGAAACAGAAGGCTTTTTATCACAGGAGAAGAAATCAGCCCTCAACAACTTGACCGGCGGAAAAAGATTTTTTGAAAAAATCCCTAAGCCCCGGGGTCACAATTTCAGCAAAAATCTGACTTTTGGCAATTGACTCAAAAATGGTGCTAAACGGTTGCAAATGTTCCCGTGAAAGGTTTGGCGAAGGAAACAGAAGGCTTTTTATCACAGGAGAAGAAATCAGCCCTCGAAAACTTAAGCGGCGGAAAAATATTTTTTGAAAAAAATCCCTAAGCCCCGGGGTCACAGTTTCAGCAAAAATCTGACTTTTGGCAATTCACTCAAAAATGATGCCAAACTGTTGCAAATGCTCCCCTGAAAGCTTTTGCGAAGGAAACAGAAGGCTTTTTATCACAGGAGAAGAAATCAGCCCTCGACAACTAAACCGGCGGAAAAAGACTTTTTGAAAAAATCCCTAAGCCCCGGGGTCACAATTTCAGCAAAAATCTGACTTTTGGAAATTCACTCAAAAATGGTGCTAAACGGTTGCAAATGCTCCCGTGAAAGGTTTGGCGGTCGAAACCGAAGGCTTTTTATCACAGGAGAAGAAATCAGCCCTCGACAACTTAACCGGCGGAAAAAGATTTTTTGAAAAAATCCCTAAGCCCCGGGGTCACAATTTCAGCAAAAATCTGACTTTTGGCAATTCACTCAAAAATGGTGCTAAACGGTTGCAAATGCTCCCGTGAAAGGTTTGGTGGTCGAAACAGAAGGCTTTTTATCACAGGACAAGAAATCAGCCCTCGAAAACTTAAGCGGAGGAAAAATATTTTTTGAAAAAATCCCTAAGCCCCGGGGTCACAATTTCAGCAAAAATCTGAGTTTTGGCAATTCACTCAAAAATGATGCCAAACTGTTGCAAATGCTCCCCTGAAAGCTTTTGCGAAGGAAACAGAAGGCTTTTTATCACAGGAGAAGAAATCAGCCCTCGACAACTAAACCGGCGGAAAAAGACTTTTTGAAAAAATCCCTAAACCCCGGGGTCACAATTTCATCCAAAATCTGACCTTTGGCAATTCACTCTAAAATGGTGCTAAACGGTTGCAAATGCTCCCGTGAAAGTTTGGCGGTCGAAACAGAAGGCTTTTTATCACAGGAGAAGAAATCAGCCCTCGACAACTAAACCGGCGGAAAAAGATTTTTTGAAAAAATCCCTAAGCCCCGGGGTCACAATTTCAGCAAAAATCTGACTTTTGGCAATTCACTCAAAAATGATGCCAAACTGTTGCAAATGCTCCCCTGAAAGCTTTTGCGAAGGAAACAGAAGGCTTTTTATCACAGGAGAAGAAATCAGCCCTCGACAACTAAACCGGCAGAAAAATATTTTTTGAAAAAATCCCTAAGCCCCGGGGTCACAATTTCAGCAAAAATCTGACTTTTGGCAATTCACTCAAAAATGGTGCTAAACGGTTGCAAATGCTCCCGTGAAAGTTTGGCGGTCGAAACAGAAGGCTTTTTATCACAGGAGAAGAAATCAGCCCTCGACAACTAAACCGGCGGAAAAAGATTTTTTGAAAAAATCCCTAAGCTCCGGGGTCACAATTTCTGAAAAAATCTGACTTTTGGCAATTCACTCAAAAATGGTGCTAAACGATTGCAAATGCTCCCGTGAAAGGTTTGGCGGTCGAAACAGAAGGCTTTTTATCACAGGAGAAGAAATCAGCCCTCAAAAACTTAAGCGGCGGAAAAATATTTTTTGAAAAAATCCCTAAGCCCCGGGGTCACAGTTTCAGCAAAAATCTGACTTTTGGCAATTCACTCAAAAATGATGCCAAACTGTTGCAAATGCTCCCCTGAAAGCTTTTGCGAAGGAAACAGAAGGCTTTTTATCACAGGAGAAGAAATCAGCCCTCGACAACTAAACCGCCGGAAAAAGATTTTTTGAAAAAATCCCTAAGCCCCGGGGTCACAATTTCAGCAAAAATCTGACTTTTGGCAATTGACTCAAAAATGGTGCTAAACGGTTGCAAATGCTCCCCTGAAAGGTTTGGCAGTTGAAACAGAAGGCTTTTTATCACAGGACAAGAAATCAGCCCTCGAGAACTTAACTGGCGGAAAAAGATTTTTTGAAAAAATCCCTAAGCTCCGGGGTCTCAATTTCTGAAAAAATCTGACTTTTGATAATTCACTCAAAAATGGTGCTAAACGGTTGCAAATGCTCCCGTGAAACGTTTGGCGGTCGAAACAGAAGGCTTTTTATCACAGGAGAAGAAATCAGCCCTCGAGAACTTAACCGGCGGAAAAAGATTTTTTGAAAAAATCCCTAAGCTCCGGGGTCTCAATTTCTGAAAAAATCTGACTTTTGGAATTTCACTCAAAAATGGTGCTAAACGGTTGCAAATGCTCCCCTGAAAGCTTTTGCGAAGGAAACAGAAGGCTTTTTATCACAGGACAAGAAATCAGCCCTCGACAACTAAACCGGCGGAAAAATATTTTTTGAAAAAATCCCTAAGCTCCGGGGTCACAATTTCAGCAAAAATCTGATTTTTGGCAATTCACTCAAAAATGATGCCAAACTGTTGCAAATGCTCCCCTGAAAGCTTTTGCGAAGGAAACAGAAGGCTTTTTATCACAGGAGAAGAAATCAGCCCTCAAAAACTTAAGCGGCGGAAAAATATTTTTTGAAAAAATCCCTAAGCCCCGGGGTCACAATGTCAGCAAAAATCTGACTTTTGGCAATTCACTGAAAAATGATGCCAAACTGTTGAAAATGGTCCCATGAAAGCTTTTGCGAAGGAAACAGAAGGCTTTTTATCACAGGAGAAGAAATCAGCCCTTGACAACTAAACCGGCGGAAAAATATTTTTTGAAAAAATCCCTAAGCCCCGGGGTCACAATGTCAGCAAAAATCTGACTTTTGGCAATTCACTCAAAAATGGTGCTAAACGGTTGCAAATACTCCCGTGAAAGGTTTGGGGGTCGAAACAGAAGGCTTTTTATCACAGGACAAGAAATCAGCCCTCGACAACTTAAGCGGCGGAAAAATATTTTTTGAAAAAAATCCCTAAGCCCCGGGGTCACAATTTCAGCAAAAATCTGACTTTTGGCAATTCACTCAAAAATGGTGCTAAACGGTTGCAAATGCTCCCGTGAAACGTTTGGCGGTCGAAACAGAAGGCTTTTTATCACAGGAGAAGAAATCAGCCCTCGACAACTAAACCGCCGGAAAAAGATTTTTTGAAAAAATCCCTAAGCCCCGGGGTCACAATTTCAGCAAAAATCTGACTTTTGGCAATTCGCTCAAAAATGGTGCTAAACGGTTGCAAATGCTCCCCTGAAAGCTTTTGCGAAGGAAACAGAAGGCTTTTTATCACAGGAGAAGAAATCAGCCCTCGACAACTTAACCGGTGGAAAATATTTTTTGAAAAAATCCCTAAGCTCCGGGGTCTCAATTTCTGAAAAAATCTGACTTTTGATAATTCACTCAAAAATGGTGCTAAACGGTTGCAAATGCTCCCGTGAAACGTTTGGCGGTCGAAACAGAAGGCTTTTTATCACAGGAGAAGAAATCAGCCCTCGAGAACTTAACCGGCGGAAAAAGATTTTTTGAAAAAATCCCTAAGCTCCGGGGTCTCAATTTCTGAAAAAATCTGACTTTTGGAATTTCACTCAAAAATGGTGCTAAACGGTTGCAAATGCTCCCCTGAAAGCTTTTGCGAAGGAAACAGAAGGCTTTTTATCACAGGACAAGAAATCAGCCCTCGACAACTAAACCGGCGGAAAAATATTTTTTGAAAAAATCCCTAAGCTCCGGGGTCACAATTTCAGCAAAAATCTGATTTTTGGCAATTCACTCAAAAATGATGCCAAACTGTTGCAAATGCTCCCCTGAAAGCTTTTGCGAAGGAAACAGAAGGCTTTTTATCACAGGAGAAGAAATCAGCCCTCAAAAACTTAAGCGGCGGAAAAATATTTTTTGAAAAAATCCCTAAGCCCCGGGGTCACAATGTCAGCAAAAATCTGACTTTTGGCAATTCACTGAAAAATGATGCCAAACTGTTGAAAATGGTCCCATGAAAGCTTTTGCGAAGGAAACAGAAGGCTTTTTATCACAGGAGAAGAAATCAGCCCTTGACAACTAAACCGGCGGAAAAATATTTTTTGAAAAAATCCCTAAGCCCCGGGGTCACAATGTCAGCAAAAATCTGACTTTTGGCAATTCACTCAAAAATGGTGCTAAACGGTTGCAAATACTCCCGTGAAAGGTTTGGGGGTCGAAACAGAAGGCTTTTTATCACAGGACAAGAAATCAGCCCTCGACAACTTAAGCGGCGGAAAAATATTTTTTGAAAAAAATCCCTAAGCCCCGGGGTCACAATTTCAGCAAAAATCTGATTTTTGGCAATTCACTCAAAAATGATGCCAAACTGTTGCAAATGCTCCCCTGAAAGCTTTTGCGAAGGAAACAGAAGGCTTTTTATCACAGGAGAAGAAATCAGCCCTCAAAAACTTAAGCGGCGGAAAAATATTTTTTGAAAAAATCCCTAAGCCCCGGGGTCACAATGTCAGCAAAAATCTGACTTTTGGCAATTCACTGAAAAATGATGCCAAACTGTTGAAAATGGTCCCATGAAAGCTTTTGCGAAGGAAACAGAAGGCTTTTTATCACAGGAGAAGAAATCAGCCCTTGACAACTAAACCGGCGGAAAAATATTTTTTGAAAAAATCCCTAAGCCCCGGGGTCACAATGTCAGCAAAAATCTGACTTTTGGCAATTCACTCAAAAATGGTGCTAAACGGTTGCAAATACTCCCGTGAAAGGTTTGGGGGTCGAAACAGAAGGCTTTTTATCACAGGACAAGAAATCAGCCCTCGACAACTTAAGCGGCGGAAAAAGATTTTTTGAAAAAATCCCTAATCCCCGGGGTCACAATTTCAGCAAAAATTTGACTTTTGGCAATTCACTCAAAAATGGTGCTAAACGGTTGCAAATGCTCCCGTGAAACGTTTGGCGGTCGAAACAGAAGGCTTTTTATCACAGGAGAAGAAATCAGCCCTCGAAAACTTAACTGACGAAAAAAGATTTTTTGAAAAAATCCCTAAGCTCCGGGGTCTCAATTTCTGAAAAAATCTGACTTTTGGCAATTCACTCAAAAATGGTGCTAAACGGTTGCAAATGCTCCCGTGAAAGGTTTGGCGGTCGAAACAGAAGGCTTTTTATCACAGGAGAAGCAATCAGCCCTCAACAACTTGACCGGCGGAAAAAGATTTTTTGTAAAAATCCCTAAGCCCCGGGGTCACAATTTCAGCAAAAATCTGACTTTTGGCAATTCACTCAAAAATGGTGCTAAACGGTTGCAAATGCTCCCGTGAAAGGTTTGGCGGTCGAAACAGAAGGCTTTTTATCACAGGAGAAGAAATCAGCCATTGACAACTTGACCGGCGGAAAAAGATTTTTTGAAAAAATCCCTAAGCCCCGGGGTCACAATTTCAGCAAAAATCTGACTTTTGGCAATTGACTCAAAAATGGTGCTAAACGGTTGCAAATGCTCCCGTGAAAGGTTTGGCGGTCGAAACAGAAGGCTTTTTATCACAGGAGAAGAAATCAGCCCTCAACAACTTGACCGACGGAAAAATATTTTTTGAAAAAATCCCTAAGCCCCGGGGTCACAATTTCAGCAAAAATATGACTTTTGGCAATTCACTCAAAAATGATGCCAAACTGTTGCAAATGCTCCCCTGAAAGCTTTTGCGAAGGAAACAGAAGGCTTTTTATCACAGGAGAAGAAATCAGCCCTCGACAACTTAACCGGCAGAAAAATATTTTTTGAAAAAATCCCTAAGCCCCGGGGTCACAATTTCAGCAAAAATCTGACTTTTGGAAATTCACTCAAAAATGGTGCTAAACGGTTGCAAATGCTCCCGTGAAAGGTTTGGCAGTTGAAACAGAAGGCTTTTTATCACAGGACAAGAAATCAGCCCTCGACAACTTAACCGGCGGAAAAAGATTTTTTGAAAAAATCCCTAAGCTCCGGGGTCTCAATTTCTGAAAAAATCTGACTTTTGGTAATTCACTCAAAAATGGTGCTAAACGGTTGCAAATGCTCCCGTGAAACGTTTGGCGGTCGAAACAGAAGGCTTTTTATCACAGGACAAGAAATCAGCCCTCAACAACTTGACCGGCGGAAAAAGATTTTTTGAAAAAATCCCTAAGCCCCGGTGTCACAATTTCTGAAAAAATCTGACTTTTGGAAATTCACTCAAAAATGGTGCTTGTTGTTGTTTAGTCGTTTAGTCGTGTCCGACTCTTCGTGACCCCATGGACCAGAGCACGCCAGGCACCTCTGTCCTTCACTACCTCCCGCAGTTTGGTCAGACTCATGTTTGTGGCTTCGAGAACACTATCCAGCCATCTCATCCTCTGTCGCCCCCTTCTCCTTGTGCCCTCCATCTTTCCCAGCAGCAGTGTCTTCTCCAGGGAGTCTTCTCTTCTCATGAGGTGGCCAAAGTACTGGAGCCTCAGCTTCACGATCTGTCCTTCCAGTGAGCACTCAGGGCTGATTTCCTTAAGAATGGATGCGTTTGATCTTCTTGCAGTCCATGGGACTCTCAAGAGTCTTCTCCAGCACCATAATTCAAAAGCATCAATTCTTCGGCGATCAGCCTTCTTTATGGTCCAGCTCTCACTTCCATACATCACTACTGGGAAAACCATGGCTTTAACTATACGGACCTTTGTTGGCAAGGTGACGTCTCTACTTCTCAAGATGCTGTCTAGGCCTGTCATTGCACTTCTCCCAAGAAGCAGGCGTCTTTTAATTTCGTGGCTGCTGTCACCATCTGCAGTGATCATGGAGCCCAAGAAAGTAAAATCTCTCACTGCCTCCATTTCTTCCCCTTCTATTTGCCAGGAGGTGATGGGACCAGTGGCCATGATCTTCGTTTTTTTGATGTTGAGCCTCAGACCATATTTTGCGCTCTCCTCTTTCACCCTCATTAAAAGGTTCTTTAATTCCTCCTCACTTTCTGCCATCAAGGTTGTGTCATCTGCATATCTGAGGTTGTTGATATTTCTTCCAGCAATCTTAATTCCAGCTTGGGATTCATCCAGCTCAGCCTTTGCTAAACGGTTGCAAATGGTCCCATGAAAGCTTTTGCGAAGGAAACAGAAGGCTTTTTATCACAGGAGAAGAAATCAGCCCTCGACAACTTAACCGGCGGAAAAATATTTTTTGAAAAAATCCCTAAGCCCCGGGGTCACAGTTTCAGCAAAAATCTGACTTTTGGCAATTCACTCAAAAATGATGCCAAACTGTTGCAAATGCTCCCCTGAAAGCTTTTGCGAAGGAAACAAAAGGCTTTTTATCACAGGAGAAGAAATCAGCCCTCGACAACTAAACCGGCAGAAAAATATTTTTTGAAAAAATCCCTAAGCCCCGGGGTCACAATGTCAGCAAAAATCTGACTTTTGGCAATTCACTCTGAAATGGTGCTAAACGGTTGCAAATACTCCCGTGAAAGGTTTGGGGGTCGAAACAGAAGGCTTTTTATCACAGGACAAGAAATCAGCCCTCGACAACTTAAGCGGCGGAAAAATATTTTTTGAAAAAAATCCCTAAGCCCCGGGGTCACAATTTCAGCAAAAATCTGACTTTTGGCAATTCACTCAAAAATGATGCCAAACTGTTGCAAATGCTGCCCTGAAAGCTTTTGCGAAGGAAACAGAAGGCTTTTTATCACAGGAGAAGAAATCAGCCCTTGACAACTAAACCGGCAGAAAAATATTTTTTGAAAAAATCCCTAAGCCCCGGGGTCACAATTTCAGCAAAAATCTGACTTTTGGCAATTCGCTCAAAAATGGTGCTAAACGGTTGCAAATGCTCCCCTGAAAGCTTTTGCGAAGGAAACAGAAGGCTTTTTATCACAGGAGAAGAAATCAGCCCTCGACAACTTAACGGGCGGAAAAAGATTTTTTGAAAAAATCCCTAAACCCCGGGGTCACAATTTCAGCAAAAATTTGACTTTTGGCAATTCACTCAAAAATGGTGCTAAACGGTTGCAAATGCTCCCGTGAAACGTTTGGCGGTCGAAACAGAAGGCTTTTTATCACAGGAGAAGAAATCAGCCCTCGAAAACTTAACTGACGAAAAAAGATTTTTTGAAAAAATCCCTAAGCTCCGGGGTCTCAATTTCTGAAAAAATCTGACTTTTGGCAATTCACTCAAAAATGGTGCTAAACGGTTGCAAATGCTCCCATGAAAGGTTTGGCGGTCGAAACAGAAGGCTTTTTATCACAGGAGAAGCAATCAGCCCTCAACAACTTGACCGGCGGAAAAAGATTTTTTGAAAAAATCCCTAAGCCCCGGGGTCACAATTTCAGCAAAAATCTGACTTTTGGCAATTGACTCAAAAATGGTGCTAAACGGTTGCAAATGCTCCCGTGAAAGGTTTGGCGGTCGAAACAGAAGGCTTTTTATCACAGGAGAAGAAATCAGCCCTCAACAACTTGACCGACGGAAAAATATTTTTTGAAAAAATCCCTAAGCCCCGGGGTCACAATTTCAGCAAAAATCTGACTTTTGGCAATTCACTCAAAAATGGTGCCAAACTGTTGCAAATGCTCCCCTGAAAGCTTTTGCGAAGGAAACAGAAGGCTTTTTATCACAGGAGAAGAAATCAGCCCTCGACAACTTAACCGGCAGAAAAATATTTTTTGAAAAAATCCCTAAGCCCCGGGGTCACAATTTCAGCAAAAATCTGACTTTTGGAAATTCACTCAAAAATGGTGCTAAACGGTTGCAAATGCTCCCGTGAAAGGTTTGGCAGTTGAAACAGAAGGCTTTTTATCACAGGACAAGAAATCAGCCCTCGACAACTTAACCGGCGGAAAAAGATTTTTTGAAAAAATCCCTAAGCTCCGGGGTCTCAATTTCTGAAAAAATCTGACTTTTGGTAATTCACTCAAAAATGGTGCTAAACGGTTGCAAATGCTCCCGTGAAAGGTTTGGCGGTCGAAACAGAAGGCTTTTTATCACAGGACAAGAAATCAGCCCTCAACAACTTGACCGGCGGAAAAAGATTTTTTGAAAAAATCCCTAAGCCCCGGGGTCACAATTTCTGAAAAAATCTGACTTTTGGAAATTCACTCAAAAATGGTGCTAAACGGTTGCAAATGGTCCCATGAAAGCTTTTGCGAAGGAAACAGAAGGCTTTTTATCACAGGAGAAGAAATCAGCCCTCGACAACTTAACCGGCGGAAAAATATTTTTTGAAAAAATCCCTAAGCCCCGGGGTCACAGTTTCAGCAAAAATCTGACTTTTGGCAATTCACTCAAAAATGATGCCAAACTGTTGCAAATGCTCCCCTGAAAGCTTTTGCGAAGGAAACAGAAGGCTTTTTATCACAGGAGAAGAAATCAGCGCTCGACAACTAAACCAGCAGAAAAATATTTTTTGAAAAAATCCCTAAGCCCCAGGGTCACAATTTCAGCAAAAATCTGACTTTTGGCAATTCACTCAAAAATGGTGCTAAACGGTTGCAAATGCTCCCGTGAAACGTTTGGCGGTCGAAACAGAAGGCTTTTTATCAGAGGACAAGAAATCAGCCCTCGACAACTTAACCGGCGGAAAAAGATTTTTTGAAAAAATCCCTAAGCGCCGGGGTCACAATTTCAGCAAAAATCTGACTTTTGGCAATTCACTCAAAAATGATGCCAAACTGTTGCAAATGCTCCCGTGAAAGGTTTGGCGGTCGAAACAGAAGGCTTTTTATCACAGGAGAAGAAATCAGCCCTCGACGACTAAACCGGCGGAAAAAGATTTTTTGAAAAAATCCCTAAGCTCCGGGGTCACAATTTCTGAAAAAATCTGACTTTTGGAAATTCACTCAAAAATGGTGCTAAACGGTTGCAAATGCTCCCGTGAAAGGTTTGGCGGTCGAAACAGAAGGCTTTTTATCACAGGAGAAGAAATCAGCCCTCAACAACTTGACCGACGGAAAAATATTTTTTGAAAAAATCCCTAAGCCCCGGGGTCACAATTTCAGCAAAAATCTGACTTTTGGCAATTCACTCAAAAATGATGCCAAACTGTTGCAAATGCTCCCCTGAAAGCTTTTGCGAAGGAAACAGAAGGCTTTTTATCACAGGAGAAGAAATCAGCCCTCAACAACTTGACCGGCGGAAAAAGATTTTTTGAAAAAATCCCTAAGCCCCGGGGTCACAATTTCTGAAAAAATCTGACCTTTGGCAATTCACTCAAAAATGGTGCTAAACGGTTGCAAATGCTCCCGTGAAAGGTTTGGCGGTCGAAACAGAAGGCTTTTTATCACAGGACAAGAAATCAGCCCTCAACAACTTGACCGGCGGAAAAAGATTTTTTGAAAAAATCCCTAAGCCCCGGGGTCACAATTTCTGAAAAAATATGACTTTTGGAAATTCACTCAAAAATGGTGCTAAACGGTTGCAAATGCTCCCGTGAAAGGTTTGGCGGTCGAAACCGAAGGCTTTTTATCACAGGAGAAGAAATCAGCCCTCGAAAACTTAACCGCCGGAAAAATATTTTTTGAAAAAATCCCTAAGCCCCGGGGTCACAATTTCAGCAAAAATCTGACTTTTGGCAATTCACTCAAAAATGATGCCAAACTGTCGCAAATGCTCCCCTGAAAGCTTTTGCGAAGGAAACAGAAGGCTTTTTATCACAGGAGAAGAAATCAGCCCTTGACAACTAAACCAGCAGAAAAATATTTTTTGAAAAAATCCCTAAGCCCCGGGGTCACAATTTCAGCAAAAATCTGACTTTTGGCAATTCACTCAAAAATGATGCCAAACTGTTGCAAATGCTCCCCTGAAAGCTTTTGCGAAGGAAACAGAAGGCTTTTTATCACAGGAGAAGAAATCAGCCCTCGACAACTAAACCGGTGGAAAAATATTTTTTGAAAAAATCCCTAAGCCCCGGGGTCACAATTTCTGAAAAAATCTGACCTTTGGCAATTCACTCAAAAATGGTGCTAAACGGTTGCAAATGCTCCCGTGAAAGGTTTGGCGGTCGAAACAGAAGGCTTTTTATCACAGGACAAGAAATCAGCCCTCAACAACTTGACCGGCGGAAAAAGATTTTTTGAAAAAATCCCTAAGCCCCGGGGTCACAATTTCTGAAAAAATATGACTTTTGGCAATTCAATCAAAAATGGTGCTAAACGGTTGCAAATGCTCCCGTGAAAGGTTTGGCGGTCGAAACAGAAGGCTTTTTATCACAGGAGAAGAAATCAGCCCTCAAAAAATTAAGCGGCGGAAAAATATTTTTTGAAAAAATCCCTAAGCCCCGGGGTCACAGTTTCAGCAAAAATCTGACTTTTGGCAATTCACTCAAAAATGATGCCAAACTGTCGCAAATGCTCCCCTGAAAGCTTTTGCGAAGGAAACAGAAGGCTTTTTATCACAGGAGAAGAAATCAGCCCTTGACAACTAAACCAGCAGAAAAATATTTTTTGAAAAAATCCCTAAGCCCCGGGGTCACAATTTCAGCAAAAATCTGACTTTTGGCAATTCACTCAAAAATGGTGCTAAACGGTTGCAATTGCTCCCGTGAAAGGTTTGGCGGTCGAAACAGAAGGCTTTTTATCACAGGAGAAGAAATCAGCCCTCGACGACTAAACCGGCGGAAAAAGATTTTTTGAAAAAATCCCTAAGCTCCGGGGTCACAATTTCTGAAAAAATCTGACTTTTGGAAATTCACTCAAAAATGGTGCTAAACGGTTGCAAATGCTCCCGTGAAAGGTTTGGCGGTCGAAACAGAAGGCTTTTTATCACAGGAGAAGAAATCAGCCCTCAACAACTTGACCGGCGGAAAAAGATTTTTTGTAAAAATCCCTAAGCCCCGGGGTCACAGTTTCAGCAAAAATCTGACTTTTGGCAATTCACTCAAAAATGATGCCAAACTGTTGCAAATGCTCCCCTGAAAGCTTTTGCGAAGGAAACAGAAGGCTTTTTATCACAGGAGAAGAAATCAGCCCTCGACAACTAAACCGGCAGAAAAATATTTTTTGAAAAAATCCCTAAGCTCCGGGGTCACAATTTCTGAAAAAATCTGACCTTTGGCAATTCACTCAAAAATGGTGCTAAACGGTTGCAAATGCTCCCGTGAAAGGTTTGGCGGTCGAAACAGAAGGCTTTTTATCACAGGACAAGAAATCAGCCCTCAACAACTTGACCGGCGGAAAAAGATTTTTTGAAAAAATCCCTAAGCCCCGGGGTCACAATTTCTGAAAAAATATGACTTTTGGCAATTCAATCAAAAATGGTGCTAAACGGTTGCAAATGCTCGCGTGAAAGGTTTGGCGGTCGAAACAGAACGCTTTTTATCACAGGAGAAGAAATCAGCCCTCAACAACTTGACCGGCGGAAAAAGATTTTTTGTAAAAATCCCTAAGCCCCGGGGTCACAGTTTCAGCAAAAATCTGACTTTTGGCAATTCACTCAAAAATGATGCCAAACTGTCGCAAATGCTCCCCTGAAAGCTTTTGTGAAGGAAACAGAAGGCTTTTTATCACAGGAGAAGAAATCAGCCCTCGACAACTAAACCAGCAGAAAAATATTTTTTGAAAAAATCCCTAAGCCCCGGGGTCACAATTTCAGCAAAAATCTGACTTTTGGCAATTCACTCAAAAATGGTGCTAAACGGTTGCAAATGCTCCCGTGAAACGTTTGGCGGTCGAAACAGAAGGCTTTTTATCACAGGAGAAGAAATCAGCCCTCGACAACTTAACCGGCGGAAAAAGATTTTTTGAAAAAATCCCTAAGCCCCGGGGTCACAATTTCAGCAAAAATCTGACTTTTGGCAATTCACTCAAAAATGGTGCTAAACGGTTGCAATTGCTCCCGTGAAAGGTTTGGCGGTCGAAACAGAAGGCTTTTTATCACAGGAGAAGAAATCAGCCCTCGACGACTAAACCGGCGGAAAAAGATTTTTTGAAAAAATCCCTAAGCTCCGGGGTCACAATTTCTGAAAAAATCTGACTCTTATAAATTCACTCAAAAATGGTGCTAAACGGTTGCAAATGCTCCCGTGAAAGGTTTGGCGGTCGAAACAGAAGGCTTTTTATCACAGGAGAAGAAATCAGCCCTCAACAACTTGACCGGCGGAAAAAGATTTTTTGTAAAAATCCCTAAGCCCCGGGGTCACAGTTTCAGCAAAAATCTGACTTTTGGCAATTCACTCAAAAATGATGCCAAACTGTTGCAAATGCTCCCCTGAAAGCTTTTGCGAAGGAAACAGAAGGCTTTTTATCACAGGAGAAGAAATCAGCCCTCGACAACTAAACCGGCAGAAAAATATTTTTTGAAAAAATCCCTAAGCTCCGGGGTCACAATTTCAGCAAAAATCTGACTTTTGGCAATTCACTCAAAAATGGTGCTAAACGGTTGCAAATGCTCCCGTGAAACGTTTGGCGCTCGAAACCGAAGGCTTTTTATCACAGGAGAAGAAATCAGCCCTCGACAACTTAACCGGCGGAAAAAGATTTTTTGAAAAAATCCCTAAGCCCCGGGGTCACAATTTCAGCAAAAATCTGACTTTTGGCAATTCACTCAAAAATGGTGCTAAACGGTTGCAAATGCTCCCGTGAAAGGTTTGGCGGTCGAAACAGAAGGCTTTTTATCACAGGACAAGAAATCAGCCCTCAAAAACTTAAGCGGAGGAAGAATATTTTTTGAAAAAATCCCTAAGCCCCGGGGTCACAATTTCAGCAAAAATCTGACTTTTGGCAATTCACTCAAAAATGGTGCTAAACGGTTGCAAATGCTCCCGTGAAAGGTTTGGCGGTCGAAACAGAAGGCTTTTTATCACAGGACAAGAAATCAGCCCTCAAAAACTTAAGCGGAGGAAGAATATTTTTTGAAAAAATCCCTAAGCCCCGGGGTCACAATTTCAGCAAAAATCTGACTTTTGGCAATTCACTCAAAAATGATGCCAAACTGTTGCAAATGCTCCCCTGAAAGCTTTTGTGAAGGAAACAGAAGGCTTTTTATCACAGGAGAAGAAATCAGCAATCGACAACTAAACCGGTGGAAAAAGATTTTTTGAAAAAATCCCTAAGCCCCGGGGTCACAATTTCTGAAAAAATCTGACCTTTGGCAATTCACTCAAAAATGGTGCTAAACGGTTGCAAATGCTCCCGTGAAAGGTTTGGCGGTTGAAACAGAAGGCTTTTTATCACAGGAGAAGAAATCAGCCCTCAACAACTTGACCGGCCGAAAAGATTTTTTGAAAAAATCCCTAAGCCCCGGGGTCACAATTTCTGAAAAAATATGACTTTTGGCAATTCAATCAAAAATGATGCCAAACTGTTGCAAATGCTCCCCTGAAAGCTTTTGCGAAGGAAACAGAAGGCTTTTTATGACAGGAGAAGAAATCAGCCCTCGACAACTTAAGCGGCGGAAAAAGATTTTTTGAAAAAATCCCTAAGCCCCGGGGTCACAATTTCAGCAAAAATCTGACTTTTGGCAATTCACTCAAAAATGATGCCAAACTGTTGCAAATGCTCCCGTGAAAGGTTTGGCGGTCGAAACAGAAGGCTTTTTATCACAGGACAAGAAATCAGCCCTCGACAACTTAAGCGGCGGAAAATTTTTTTTTGAAAAAATCCCTAAGCCCCGGGGTCACAATTTCAGCAAAAATCTGACTTTTGGCAATTCACTCAAAAATGGTGCTAAACGATTGCAAATGCTCCCGTGAATGGTTTGGCGAAGGAAACAGAAGGCTTTTTATCACAGGACAAGAAATCAGCCCTCGACAACTTAACCGGCGGAAAAATATTTTTTGAAAAAATCCCTAAGCCCCGGGGTCACAATTTCAGCAAAAATCTGACTTTTGGCAATTCACTCAAAAATGATGCCAAACTGTTGCAAATGCTCCCGTGAAAGCTTTTGCGAAGGAAACAGAAGGCTTTTTATGACAGGAGAAGAAATCAGCCCTCGACAACTTAAGCGGCGGAAAAAGATTTTTTGAAAAAATCCCTAAGGCCCGGGGTCACAATTTCTGAAAAAATCTGACTTTTGGCAATTCACTCAAAAATGGTGCTAAACGTTTGCAAATGCTCCCGTGAAAGGTTTGGCGGTCGAAATAGAAGGCTTTTTATCACAGGAGAAGAAATCAGCCATCGACAACTTAACCGGCGGAAAAAGATTTTTTGAAAAAATCCCTAAGCCCCGGGGTCACAATTTCAGCAAAAATCTGACTTTTGGCAATTCACTCAAAAATGGTGCTAAACGGTTGCAAATGCTCCCGTGAAAGGTTTGGCGGTCGAAACAGAAGGCTTTTTATCACAGGACAAGAAATCAGCCCTCAAAAACTTAAGCGGAGGAAGAATATTTTTTGAAAAAATCCCTAAGCCCCGGGGTCACAATTTCAGCAAAAATCTGACTTTTGGCAATTCACTCAAAAATGATGCCAAACGGTTGCAAATGCTCCCGTGAAAGGTTTGGCGAAGGAAACAGAAGGCTTTTTATCACAGGAGAAGAAATCAGCCCTCGACAACTTAACCGGTGGAAAATATTTTTTGAAAAAATCCCTAAACCCCGGGGTCACAATTTCAGCAAAAATCTGACTTTTGGCAATTCACTCAAAAATGATGCCAAACTGTTGCAAATGCTCCCCTGAAAGCTTTTGCGAAGGAAACAGAAGGCTTTTTATCACAGGAGAAGAAATCAGCCCTCGACAACTTAACCGGCAGAAAAATATGTTTTGAAAAAATCCCTAAGCCCCGGGGTCACTATTTCAGCAAAAATCTGACTTTTGGCAATTGACTCAAAAATGGTGCTAAACGGTTGCAAATGCTCCCGTGAAAGGTTTGGCAGTTGAAACAGAAGGCTTTTTATCACAGGACAAGAAATCAGCCCTCGACAACTTAACTGGCGGAAAAAGATTTTTTGAAAAAATCCCTAAGCTCCGGGGTCTCAATTTCTGAAAAAATCTGACTTTTGGTAATTCACTCAAAAATGGTGCTAAACGGTTGCAAATGCTCCCGTGAAACGTTTGGCGGTTGAAACAGAAGGCTTTTTATCACAGGAGAAGAAATCAGCCCTCGAGAACTTAACCGGCGGAAAAAGATTTTTTGAAAAAATCCCTAAGCTCCGGGGTCACAATTTCAGCAAAAATCTGACTTTTGGAATTTCACTCAAAAATGGTGCCAAACGGTTGCAAATGCTCCCCTGAAAGCTTTTGCGAAGGAAACAGAAGGCTTTTTATCACAGGACAAGAAATCAGCCCTCAACAACTTAACCGGCGGAAAAAGATTTTTTGAAAAAATCCCTAAGCTCCGGGGTCTCAATTTCTGAAAAAATCTGACTTTTGGAATTTCACTCAAAAATGGTGCCAAACGGTTGCAAATGCTCCCCTGAAAGCTTTTGCGAAGGAAACAGAAGGCTTTTTATCACAGGACAAGAAATCAGCCCTCGACAACTAAACCGGCGGAAAAATATTTTTTGAAAAAATCCTTAAGCTCCGGGGTCACAATTTCAGCAAAAATCTGATTTTTGGCAATTCACTCAAAAATGATGCCAAACTGTTGCAAATGCTCCCCTGAAAGCTTTTGCGAAGGAAACAGAAGGCTTTTTATCACAGGACAAGAAATCAGCCCTCGACAACTTAAGCGGCGGAAAAAGATTTTTTGAAAAAATCCCTAATCCCCGGGGTCACAATGTCAGCAAAAATCTGACTTTTGGCAATTCACTGAAAAATGATGCCAAACTGTTGAAAATGGTCCCATGAAAGCTTTTGCGAAGGAAACAGAAGGCTTTTTATCACAGGAGAAGAAATCAGCCCTCGACAACTAAACCGGCAGAAAAATATTTTTTGAAAAAATCCCTAAGCCCCGGGGTCACAATGTCAGCAAAAATCTGACTTTTGGCAATTCACTCAAAAATGGTGCTAAAAGGTTGCAAATACTCCCGTGAAAGGTTTGGGGGTCGAAACAGAAGGCTTTTTATCACAGGACAAGAAATCAGCCCTCGACAACTTAAGCGGCAGAAAAATATTTTTTGAAAAAATCCCTAAGCCCCGGGGTCACAATTTCAGCAAAAATCTGACTTTTGGCAATTCGCTCAAAAATGGTGCTAAACGGTTGCAAATGCTCCCCTGAAAGCTTTTGCGAAGGAAACAGAAGGCTTTTTATCACAGGAGAAGAAATCAGCCCTCGACAACTAAACGGGCGGAAAAAGATTTTTTGAAAAAATCCCTAAGCCCCGGGGTCACAATTTCAGCAAAAATTTGACTTTTGGCAATTCACTCAAAAATGGTGCTAAACGGTTGCAAATGCTCCCGTGAAAGGTTTGGCGGTCGAAACAGAAGGCTTTTTATCACAGGAGAAGAAATCAGCCCTCGAAAACTTAACTGACGAAAAAAGATTTTTTGAAAAAATCCCTAAGCTCCGGGGTCTCAATTTCTGAAAAAATCTGACTTTTGGCAATTGACTCAAAAATGGTGCTAAACGGTTGCAAATGCTCCCGTGAAAGGTTTGGCGGTCGAAACCGAAGGCTTTTTATCACAGGAGAAGAAATCAGCCCTCAACAACTTGACCGACGGAAAAATATTTTTTGAAAAAATCCCTAAGCCCCGGGGTCACAATTTCAGCAAAAATATGACTTTTGGCAATTCACTCAAAAATGATGCCAAACTGTTGCAAATGCTCCCCTGAAAGCTTTTGCGAAGGAAACAGAAGGCTTTTTATCACAGGAGAAGAAATCAGCCCTCGACAACTTAACCGGCAGAAAAATATTTTTTGAAAAAATCCCTAAGCCCCGGGGTCACAATTTCAGCAAAAATCTGACTTTTGGAAATTCACTCAAAAATGGTGCTAAACGGTTGCAAATGCTCCCGTGAAAGGTTTGGCAGTTGAAACAGAAGGCTTTTTATCACAGGACAAGAAATCAGCCCTCGACAACTTAACCGGCGGAAAAAGATTTTTTGAAAAAATCCCTAAGCTCCGGGGTCTCAATTTCTGAAAACATCTGACTTTTGGTAATTCACTCAAAAATGGTGCTAAACGGTTGCAAATGCTCCCGTGAAACGTTTGGCGGTCGAAACAGAAGGCTTTTTACCACAGGACAAGAAATCAGCCCTCAACAACTTGACCGGCGGAAAAAGATTTTTTGAAAAAATCCCTAAGCCCCGGTGTCACAATTTCTGAAAAAATCTGACTTTTGGAAATTCACTCAAAAATGGTGCTAAACGGTTTCAAATGGTCCCATGAAAGCTTCTGCGAAGGAAACAGAAGGCTTTTTATCACAGGAGAAGAAATCAGCCCTCGACAACTTAACCGGCGGAAAAATATTTTTTGAAAAAATCCCTAAGCCCCGGGGTCACAGTTTCAGCAAAAATCTGACTTTTGGCAATTCACTCAAAAATGATGCCAAACTGTTGCAAATGCTCCCCTGAAAGCTTTTGCGAAGGAAACAGAAGGCTTTTTATCACAGGAGAAGAAATCAGCCCTCGACAACTAAACCAGCAGAAAAATATTTTTTGAAAAAATCCCTAAGCCCCAGGGTCACAATTTCAGCAAAAATCTGACTTTTGGCAATTCACTCAAAAATGGTGCTAAACGGTTGCAAATGCTCCCGTGAAACGTTTGGCGGTCGAAACAGAAGGCTTTTTATCACAGGAGAAGAAATCAGCCCTCGACAACTTAACCGGCGGAAAAAGATTTTTTCAAAAAATCCCTAAGCGCCGGGGTCACAATTTCAGCAAAAATCTGACTTTTGGCAATTCACTCAAAAATGGTGCTAAACGGTTGCAATTGCTCCCGTGAAAGGTTTGGCGGTCGAAACAGAAGGCTTTTTATCACAGGAGAAGAAATCAGCCCTCGACGACTAAACCGGCGGAAAAAGATTTTATGAAAAAATCCCTAAGCTCCGGGGTCACAATTTCTGAAAAAATCTGACTTTTGGAAATTCACTCAAAAATGGTGCTAAACGGTTGCAAATGCTCCCGTGAAAGGTTTGGCGGTCGAAACAGAAGGCTTTTTATCACAGGAGAAGAAATCAGCCCTCAACAACTTGACCGGCGGAAAAAGATTTTTTGTAAAAATCCCTAAGCCCCGGGGTCACAGTTTCAGCAAAAATCTGACTTTTGGCAATTCACTCAAAAATGATGCCAAACTGTTGCAAATGCTCCCCTGAAAGCTTTTGCGAAGGAAACAGAAGGCTTTTTATAACAAGATAAGAAATCAGCCCTCGACAACTTAACCGGCGGAAAAAGATTTTTTGAAAAAATCCCTAAGCCCCGGGGTCACAATTTCAGCAAAAATCTGACTTTTGGCAATTGACTCAAAAATGGTGCTAAACGGTTGCAAATGCTCCCGTGAAAGGTTTGGCGGTCGAAACAGAAGGCTTTTTATCACAGGAGAAGAAATCAGCCCTCAACAACTTGACCGACGGAAAAATATTTTTTGAAAAAATCCCTAAGCCCCGGGGTCACAATTTCAGCAAAAATCTGACTTTTGGCAATTCACTCAAAAATGATGCCAAACTGTTGCAAATGCTCCCGTGAAAGCTTTTGCGAAGGAAACAGAAGGCTTTTTATGACAGGAGAAGAAATCAGCCCTCGACAACTTAAGCGGCGGAAAAAGATTTTTTGAAAAAATCCCTAAGGCCCGGGGTCACAATTTCTGAAAAAATCTGACTTTTGGCAATTCACTCAAAAATGGTGCTAAACGTTTGCAAATGCTCCCGTGAAAGGTTTGGCGGTCGAAATAGAAGGCTTTTTATCACAGGAGAAGAAATCAGCCATTGACAACTTAACCGGCGGAAAAAGATTTTTTGAAAAAATCCCTAAGCCCCGGGGTCACAATTTCAGCAAAAATCTGACTTTTGGCAATTCACTCAAAAATGGTGCTAAACGGTTGCAAATGCTCCCGTGAAAGGTTTGGCGGTCGAAACAGAAGGCTTTTTATCACAGGAGAAGAAATCAGCACTCGACAACTAAACCGGCAGAAAAAGTTTTTTTGAAAAAATCCCTAAGCTCCGGGGTCACAATTTCTGAAAAAATCTGACTTTTGGCAATTCACTCAAAAATGGTGCTAAACGGTTGCAAATGCTCCCGTGAAAGGTTTGGCGGTCGAAACAGAAGGCTTTTTTTCACAGCAGAAGAAATCAGCCCTTGACAACTTAACCGGCGGAAAAAGATTTTTTGAAAAAATCCCTAAGCCCCGGGGTCACAATTTCAGCAAAAATCTGACTTTTGGCAATTCACTCAAAAATGATGCCAAACGGTTGCAAATGCTCCCGTGAAAGGTTTGGCGAAGGAAACAGAAGGCTTTTTATCACAGGAGAAGAAATCAGCCCTCGACAACTTAACCGGTGGAAAATATTTTTTGAAAAAATCCCTAAACCCCGGGGTCACAATTTCAGCAAAAATCTGACTTTTGGCAATTCACTCAAAAATGATGCCAAACTGTTGCAAATGCTCCCCTGAAAGCTTTTGCGAAGGAAACAGAAGGCTTTTTATCACAGGAGAAGAAATCAGCCCTCGACAACTTAACCGGCAGAAAAATATGTTTTGAAAAAATCCCTAAGCCCCGGGGTCACTATTTCAGCAAAAATCTGACTTTTGGCAATTGACTCAAAAATGGTGCTAAACGGTTGCAAATGCTCCCGTGAAAGGTTTGGCAGTTGAAACAGAAGGCTTTTTATCACAGGACAAGAAATCAGCCCTCGACAACTTAACTGGCGGAAAAAGATTTTTTGAAAAAATCCCTAAGCTCCGGGGTCTCAATTTCTGAAAAAATCTGACTTTTGGTAATTCACTCAAAAATGGTGCTAAACGGTTGCAAATGCTCCCGTGAAACGTTTGGCGGTTGAAACAGAAGGCTTTTTATCACAGGAGAAGAAATCAGCCCTCGAGAACTTAACCGGCGGAAAAAGATTTTTTGAAAAAATCCCTAAGCTCCGGGGTCACAATTTCAGCAAAAATCTGACTTTTGGAATTTCACTCAAAAATGGTGCCAAACGGTTGCAAATGCTCCCCTGAAAGCTTTTGCGAAGGAAACAGAAGGCTTTTTATCACAGGACAAGAAATCAGCCCTCAACATCTTAACCGGCGGAAAAAGATTTTTTGAAAAAATCCCTAAGCTCCGGGGTCACAATTTCAGCAAAAATCTGACTTTTGGCAATTCACTCAAAAATGATGCCAAACTGTTGCAAATGCTCCCGTGAAAGCTTTTGCGAAGGAAACAGAAGGCTTTTTATGACAGGAGAAGAAATCAGCCCTCGACAACTTAAGCGGCGGAAAAAGATTTTTTGAAAAAATCCCTAAGGCCCGGGGTCACAATTTCTGAAAAAATCTGACTTTTGGCAATTCACTCAAAAATGGTGCTAAACGTTTGCAAATGCTCCCGTGAAAGGTTTGGCGGTCGAAATAGAAGGCTTTTTATCACAGGAGAAGAAATCAGCCATCGACAACTTAACCGGCGGAAAAAGATTTTTTGAAAAAATCCCTAAGCCCCGGGGTCACAATTTCAGCAAAAATCTGACTTTTGGAAATTCACTCAAAAATGGTGCTAAATGGTTGCAAATGCTCCCGTGAAAGGTTTGGCAGTTGAAACAGAAGGCTTTTTATCACAGGACAAGAAATCAGCCCTCGACAACTTAACCGGCGGAAAAAGATTTTTTGAAAAAATCCCTATGCTCCGGGGTCTCAATTTCTGAAAACATCTGACTTTTGGTAATTCACTCAAAAATGGTGCTAAACGGTTGCAAATGCTCCCGTGAAACGTTTGGCGGTCGAAACAGAAGGCTTTTTATCACAGGACAAGAAATCAGCCCTCAACAACTTGACCGGCGGAAAAAGATTTTTTGAAAAAATCCCTAAGCCCCGGTGTCACAATTTCTGAAAAAATCTGACTTTTGGAAATTCACTCAAAAATGATGCCAAACTGTTGCAAATGCTCCCGTGAAAGCTTTTGCGAAGGAAACAGAAGGCTTTTTATCACAGGAGAAGAAATCAGCCCTCGACAACTTAACCGGCGGAAAAAGATTTTTTGAAAAAATCCCTAAGCCCCGGGGTCACAATTTCAGCAAAAATCTGACTTTTGGCAATTCGCTCAAAAATGGTGCTAAACGGTTGCAAATGCTCCCCTGAAAGCTTTTGCGAAGGAAACAGAAGGCTTTTTATCACAGGAGAAGAAATCAGCCCTCGACAACTTAACGGGCGGAAAAAGATTTTTTGAAAAAATCCCTAAGCCCCGGGGTCACAATTTCAGCAAAAATTTGACTTTTGGCAATTCACTCAAAAATGGTGCTAAACGGTTGCAAATGCTCCCGTGAAACGTTTGGCGGTCGAAACAGAAGGCTTTTTATCACAGGAGAAGAAATCAGCCCTCGAAAACTTAACTGACGAAAAAAGATTTTTTGAAAAAATCCCTAAGCTCCGGGGTCTCAATTTCTGAAAAAATCTGACTTTTGGCAATTGACTCAAAAATGGTGCTAAACGGTTGCAAATGCTCCCGTGAAAGGTTTGGCGGTCGAAACCGAAGGCTTTTTATCACAGGAGAAGAAATCAGCCCTCAACAACTTGACCGACGGAAAAATATTTTTTGAAAAAATCCCTAAGCCCCGGGGTCACAATTTCAGCAAAAATATGACTTTTGGCAATTCACTCAAAAATGATGCCAAACTGTTGCAAATGCTCCCGTGAAAACTTTTGCGAAGGAAACAGAAGGCTTTTTATCACAGGAGAAGAAATCAGCCCTCGACAACTTAACCGGCAGAAAAATATTTTTTGAAAAAATCCCTAAGCCCCGGGGTCACAATTTCAGCAAAAATCTGACTTTTGGAAATTCACTCAAAAATGGTGCTAAACGGTTGCAAATGCTCCCGTGAAAGGTTTGGCAGTTGAAACAGAAGGCTTTTTATCACAGGACAAGAAATCAGCCCTCGACAACTTAACCGGCGGAAAAAGATTTTTTGAAAAAATCCCTAAGCTCCGGGGTCTCAATTTCTGAAAACATCTGACTTTTGGTAATTCACTCAAAAATGGTGCTAAACGGTTGCAAATGCTCCCGTGAAACGTTTGGCGGTCGAAACAGAAGGCTTTTTATCACAGGACAAGAAATCAGCCCTCAACAACTTGACCGGCGGAAAAAGATTTTTTGAAAAAATCCCTAAGCCCCGGTGTCACAATTTCTGAAAAAATCTGACTTTTGGAAATTCACTCAAAAATGGTGCTAAACGGTTGCAAATGGTCCCATGAAAGCTTTTGCGAAGGAAACAGAAGGCTTTTTATCACAGGAGAAGAAATCAGCCCTCGACAACTTAACCGGCGGAAAAATATTTTTTGAAAAAATCCCTAAGCCCCGGGGTCACAGTTTCAGCAAAAATCTGACTTTTGGCAATTCACTCAAAAATGATGCCAAACTGTTGCAAATGCTCCCCTGAAAGCTTTTGCGAAGGAAACAGAAGGCTTTTTATCACAGGAGAAGAAATCAGCCCTCGACAACTAAACCAGCAGAAAAATATTTTTTGAAAAAATCCCTAAGCCCCAGGGTCACAATTTCAGCAAAAATCTGACTTTTGGCAATTCACTCAAAAATGGTGCTAAACGGTTGCAAATGCTCCCGTGAAACGTTTGGCGGTCGAAACAGAAGGCTTTTTATCACAGGAGAAGAAATCAGCCCTCGACAACTTAACCGGCGGAAAAAGATTTTTTCAAAAAATCCCTAAGCGCCGGGGTCACAATTTCAGCAAAAATCTGACTTTTGGCAATTCACTCAAAAATGGTGCTAAACGGTTGCAATTGCTCCCGTGAAAGGTTTGGCGGTCGAAACAGAAGGCTTTTTATCACAGGAGAAGAAATCAGCCCTCGACGACTAAACCGGCGGAAAAAGATTTTTTGAAAAAATCCCTAAGCTCCGGGGTCACAATTTCTGAAAAAATCTGACTTTTGGAAATTCACTCAAAAATGGTGCTAAACGGTTGCAAATGCTCCCGTGAAAGGTTTGGCGGTCGAAACAGAAGGCTTTTTATCACAGGAGAAGAAATCAGCCCTCAACAACTTGACCGGCGGAAAAAGATTTTTTGTAAAAATCTGACTTTTGGCAATTCACTCAAAAATGATGCCAAACTGTTGCAAATGCTCCCCTGAAAGCTTTTGCGAAGGAAACAGAAGGCTTTTTATAACAAGATAAGAAATCAGCCCTCGACAACTTAACCGGCGGAAAAAGATTTTTTGAAAAAATCCCTAAGCCCCGGGGTCACAATTTCAGCAAAAATCTGACTTTTGGCAATTGACTCAAAAATGGTGCTAAACGGTTGCAAATGCTCCCGTGAAAGGTTTGGCGGTCGAAACAGAAGGCTTTTTATCACAGGAGAAGAAATCAGCCCTCAACAACTTGACCGACGGAAAAATATTTTTTGAAAAAATCCCTAAGCCCCGGGGTCACAATTTCAGCAAAAATCTGACTTTTGGCAATTCACTCAAAAATGATGCCAAACTGTTGCAAATGCTCCCGTGAAAGCTTTTGCGAAGGAAACAGAAGGCTTTTTATGACAGGAGAAGAAATCAGCCCTCGACAACTTAAGCGGCGGAAAAAGATTTTTTGAAAAAATCCCTAAGGCCCGGGGTCACAATTTCTGAAAAAATCTGACTTTTGGCAATTCACTCAAAAATGGTGCTAAACGTTTGCAAATGCTCCCGTGAAAGGTTTGGCGGTCGAAATAGAAGGCTTTTTATCACAGGAGAAGAAATCAGCCATCGACAACTTAACCGGCGGAAAAAGATTTTTTGAAAAAATCCCTAAGCCCCGGGGTCACAATTTCAGCAAAAATCTGACTTTTGGAAATTCACTCAAAAATGGTGCTAAATGGTTGCAAATGCTCCCGTGAAAGGTTTGGCAGTTGAAACAGAAGGCTTTTTATCACAGGACAAGAAATCAGCCCTCGACAACTTAACCGGCGGAAAAAGATTTTTTGAAAAAATCCCTATGCTCCGGGGTCTCAATTTCTGAAAACATCTGACTTTTGGTAATTCACTCAAAAATGGTGCTAAACGGTTGCAAATGCTCCCGTGAAACGTTTGGCGGTCGAAACAGAAGGCTTTTTATCACAGGACAAGAAATCAGCCCTCAACAACTTGACCGGCGGAAAAAGATTTTTTGAAAAAATCCCTAAGCCCCGGTGTCACAATTTCTGAAAAAATCTGACTTTTGGAAATTCACTCAAAAATGGTGCTAAACGGTTGCAAATGGTCCCATGAAAGCTTTTGCGAAGGAAACAGAAGGCTTTTTATCACAGGAGAAGAAATCAGCCCTCGACAACTTAACCGGCGGAAAAATATTTTTTGAAAAAATCCCTAAGCCCCGGGGTCACAGTTTCAGCAAAAATCTGACTTTTGGCAATTCACTCAAAAATGATGCCAAACTGTTGCAAATGCTCCCCTGAAAGCTTTTGCGAAGGAAACAGAAGGCTTTTTATCACAGGAGAAGAAATCAGCCCTCGACAACTAAACCAGCAGAAAAATATTTTTTGAAAAAATCCCTAAGCCCCAGGGTCACAATTTCAGCAAAAATCTGACTTTTGCCAATTCACTCAAAAATGGTGCTAAACGGTTGCAAATGCTCCCGTGAAACGTTTGGCGGTCGAAACAGAAGGCTTTTTATCACAGGAGAAGAAATCAGCCCTCGACGACTAAACCGGCGGAAAAAGATTTTTTGAAAAAATCCCTAAGCTCCGGGGTCACAATTTCTGAAAAAATCTGACTTTTGGAAATTCACTCAAAAATGGTGCTAAACGGTTGCAAATGCTCCCGTGAAAGGTTTGGCGGTCGAAACAGAAGGCTTTTTATCACAGGAGAAGAAATCAGCCCTCGACGACTAAACCGGCGGAAAAAGATTTTTTGAAAAAATCCCTAAGCTCCGGGGTCACAATTTCTGAAAAAATCTGACTTTTGGAAATTCACTCAAAAATGGTGCTAAACGGTTGCAAATGCTCCCGTGAAAGGTTTGGCGGTCGAAACAGAAGGCTTTTTATCACAGGAGAAGAAATCAGCCCTCAACAACTTGACCGGCGGAAAAAGATTTTTTGTAAAAATCCCTAAGCCCCGGGGTCACAGTTTCAGCAAAAATCTGACTTTTGGCAATTCACTCAAAAATGATGCCAAACTGTTGCAAATGCTCCCCTGAAAGCTTTTGCGAAGGAAACAGAAGGCTTTTTATAACAAGATAAGAAATCAGCCCTCGACAACTTAACCGGCGGAAAAAGATTTTTTGAAAAAATCCCTAAGCCCCGGGGTCACAATTTCAGCAAAAATCTGACTTTTGGCAATTGACTCAAAAATGGTGCTAAACGGTTGCAAATGCTCCCGTGAAAGGTTTGGCGGTCGAAACAGAAGGCTTTTTATCACAGGAGAAGAAATCAGCCCTCAACAACTTGACCGACGGAAAAATATTTTTTGAAAAAATCCCTAAGCCCCGGGGTCACAATTTCAGCAAAAATCTGACTTTTGGCAATTCACTCAAAAATGATGCCAAACTGTTGCAAATGCTCCCGTGAAAGCTTTTGCGAAGGAAACAGAAGGCTTTTTATGACAGGAGAAGAAATCAGCCCTCGACAACTTAAGCGGCGGAAAAAGATTTTTTGAAAAAATCCCTAAGGCCCGGGGTCACAATTTCTGAAAAAATCTGACTTTTGGCAATTCACTCAAAAATGGTGCTAAACGTTTGCAAATGCTCCCGTGAAAGGTTTGGCGGTCGAAATAGAAGGCTTTTTATCACAGGAGAAGAAATCAGCCATCGACAACTTAACCGGCGGAAAAAGATTTTTTGAAAAAATCCCTAAGCCCCGGGGTCACAATTTCAGCAAAAATCTGACTTTTGGAAATTCACTCAAAAATGGTGCTAAACGGTTGCAAATGCTCCCGTGAAAGGTTTGGCAGTTGAAACAGAAGGCTTTTTATCACAGGACAAGAAATCAGCCCTCGACAACTTAACCGGCGGAAAAAGATTTTTTGAAAAAATCCCTAAGCTCCGGGGTCTCAATTTCTGAAAACATCTGACTTTTGGTAATTCACTCAAAAATGGTGCTAAACGGTTGCAAATGCTCCCGTGAAACGTTTGGCGGTCGAAACAGAAGGCTTTTTATCACAGGACAAGAAATCAGCCCTCAACAACTTGACCGGCGGAAAAAGATTTTTTGAAAAAATCCCTAAGCCCTGGTGTCACAATTTCTGAAAAAATCTGACTTTTGGAAATTCACTCAAAAATGGTGCTAAACGGTTGCAAATGGTCCCATGAAAGCTTTTGCGAAGGAAACAGAAGGCTTTTTATCACAGGAGAAGAAATCAGCCCTCGACAACTTAACCGGCGGAAAAATATTTTTTGAAAAAATCCCTAAGCCCCGGGGTCACAGTTTCAGCAAAAATCTGACTTTTGGCAATTCACTCAAAAATGATGCCAAACTGTTGCAAATGCTCCCCTGAAAGCTTTTGCGAAGGAAACAGAAGGCTTTTTATCACAGGAGAAGAAATCAGCCCTCGACAACTAAACCAGCAGAAAAATATTTTTTGAAAAAATCCCTAAGCCCCAGGGTCACAATTTCAGCAAAAATCTGACTTTTGGCAATTCACTCAAAAATGGTGCTAAACGGTTGCAAATGCTCCCGTGAAACGTTTGGCGGTCGAAACAGAAGGCTTTTTATCACAGGAGAAGAAATCAGCCCTCGACAACTTAACCGGCGGAAAAAGATTTTTTCAAAAAATCCCTAAGCGCCGGGGTCACAATTTCAGCAAAAATCTGACTTTTGGCAATTCACTCAAAAATGGTGCTAAACGGTTGCAATTGCTCCCGTGAAAGGTTTGGCGGTCGAAACAGAAGGCTTTTTATCACAGGAGAAGAAATCAGCCCTCGACGACTAAACCGGCGGAAAAAGATTTTTTGAAAAAATCCCTAAGCTCCGGGGTCACAATTTCTGAAAAAATCTGACTTTTGGAAATTCACTCAAAAATGGTGCTAAACGGTTGCAAATGCTCCCGTGAAAGGTTTGGCGGTCGAAACAGAAGGCTTTTTATCACAGGAGAAGAAATCAGCCCTCAACAACTTGACCGGCGGAAAAAGATTTTTTGTAAAAATCCCTAAGCCCCGGGGTCACAGTTTCAGCAAAAATCTGACTTTTGGCAATTCACTCAAAAATGATGCCAAACTGTTGCAAATGCTCCCCTGAAAGCTTTTGCGAAGGAAACAGAAGGCTTTTTATAACAAGATAAGAAATCAGCCCTCGACAACTTAACCGGCGGAAAAAGATTTTTTGAAAAAATCCCTAAGCCCCGGGGTCACAATTTCAGCAAAAATCTGACTTTTGGCAATTGACTCAAAAATGGTGCTAAACGGTTGCAAATGCTCCCGTGAAAGGTTTGGCGGTCGAAACAGAAGGCTTTTTATCACAGGAGAAGAAATCAGCCCTCAACAACTTGACCGACGGAAAAATATTTTTTGAAAAAATCCCTAAGCCCCGGGGTCACAATTTCAGCAAAAATATGACTTTTGGCAATTCACGCAAAAATGATGCCAAACTGTTGCAAATGCTCCCCTGAAAGCTTTTGCGAAGGAAACAGAAGGCTTTTTATAACAAGATAAGAAATCAGCCCTCGACAACTTAACCGGCGGAAAAAGATTTTTTGAAAAAATCCCTAAGCCCCGGGGTCACAATTTCAGCAAAAATCTGACTTTTGGCAATTGACTCAAAAATGGTGCTAAACGGTTGCAAATGCTCCCGTGAAAGGTTTGGCGGTCGAAACAGAAGGCTTTTTATCACAGGAGAAGAAATCAGCCCTCAACAACTTGACCGACGGAAAAATATTTTTTGAAAAAATCCCTAAGCCCCGGGGTCACAATTTCAGCAAAAATATGACTTTTGGCAATTCACTCAAAAATGATGCCAAACTGTTGCAAATGCTCCCCTGAAAGCTTTTGCGAAGGAAACAGAAGGCTTTTTATCACAGGAGAAGAAATCAGCCCTCGACAACTTAACCGGCAGAAAAATATTTTTTGAAAAAATCCCTAAGCCCCGGGGTCACAATTTCAGCAAAAATCTGACTTTTGGAAATTCACTCAAAAATGGTGCTAAACGGTTGCAAATGCTCCCGTGAAAGGTTTGGCAGTTGAAACAGAAGGCTTTTTATCACAGGACAAGAAATCAGCCCTCGACAACTTAACCGGAGGAAAAAGATTTTTTGAAAAAATCCCTAAGCTCCGGGGTCTCAATTTCTGAAAAAATCTGACTTTTGGTAATTCACTCAAAAATGGTGCTAAACGGTTGCAAATGCTCCCGTGAAACGTTTGGCGGTCGAAACAGAAGGCTTTTTATCACAGGACAAGAAATCAGCCCTCAACAACTTGACCGGCGGAAAAAGATTTTTTGAAAAAATCCCTAAGCCCCGGTGTCACAATTTCTGAAAAAATCTGACTTTTGGAAATTCACTCAAAAATGGTGCTAAACGGTTGCAAATGGTCCCATGAAAGCTTTTGCGAAGGAAACAGAAGGCTTTTTATCACAGGAGAAGAAATCAGCCCTCGACAACTTAACCGGCGGAAAAATATTTTTTGAAAAAATCCCTAAGCCCCGGGGTCACAATTTCAGCAAAAATCTGACTTTTGGCAATTCACTCAAAAATGATGCCAAACTGTTGCAAATGCTCCCCTGAAAGCTTTTGCGAAGGAAACAGAAGGCTTTTTATCACAGGAGAAGAAATCAGCCCTCGACAACTAAACCGGTGGAAAAATATTTTTTGAAAAAATCCCTAAGCCCCGGGGTCACAATTTCTGAAAAAATCTGACCTTTGGCAATTCACTCAAAAATGGTGCTAAACGGTTGCAAATGCTCCCGTGAAAGGTTTGGCGGTCGAAACAGAAGGCTTTTTATCACAGGACAAGAAATCAGCCCTCAACAACTTGACCGGTGGAAAAATATTTTTTGAAAAAATCCCTAAGCCCCGGGGTCACAATTTCTGAAAAAATCTGACCTTTGGCAATTCACTCAAAAATGGTGCTAAACGTTTGCAAATACTCCCGTGAAAGGTTTGGCGGTCGAAACAGAAGGCTTTTTATCACAGGACAAGAAATCAGCCCTCAACAACTTGACCGGCGGAAAAAGATTTTTTGAAAAAATCCCTAAGCCCCGGGGTCACAATTTCTGAAAAAATATGACTTTTGGAAATTCACTCAAAAATGGTGCTAAACGGTTGCAAATGCTCCCGTGAAAGGTTTGGCGGTCGAAACCGAAGGCTTTTTATCACAGGAGAAGAAATCAGCCCTCGACAACTTAACCGCCGGAAAAATATATTTTGAAAAAATCCCTAAGCCCCGGGGTCACAATTTCAGCAAAAATCTGACTTTTGGCAATTCACTCAAAAATGATGCCAAACTGTCGCAAATGCTCCCCTGAAAGCTTTTGCGAAGGAAACAGAAGGCTTTTTATCACAGGAGAAGAAATCAGCCCTCGACAACTAAACCAGCAGAAAAATATTTTTTGAAAAAATCCCTAAGCCCCGGGGTCACAATTTCTGAAAAAATCTGACCTTTGGCAATTCACTCCAAAATGGTGCTAAACGGTTGCAAATGCTCCCGTGAAAGGTTTGGCGGGCGAAACAGAAGGCTTTTTATCACAGGACAAGAAATCAGCCCTCAACAACTTGACCGGTGGAAAAATATTTTTTGAAAAAATCCCTAAGCCCCGGGGTCACAATTTCTGAAAAAATCTGACTTTTGGAAATTCACTCAAAAATGGTGCTAAACGGTTGCAAATGCTCCCGTGAAAGGTTTGGCGGTCGAAACAGAAGGCTTTTTATCACAGGACAAGAAATCAGCCCTCAACAACTTGACCGGCGGAAAAAGATTTTTTGAAAAAATCCCTAAGCCCCGGGGTCACAATTTCTGAAAAAATATGACTTTTGGAAATTCACTCAAAAATGGTGCTAAACGGTTGCAAATGCTCCCGTGAAAGGTTTGGCGGTCGAAACCGAAGGCTTTTTATCACAGGAGAAGAAATCAGCCCTCGACAACTTAAGCGGCGGAAAAATATTTTTTGAAAAAATCCCTAAGCCCCGGGGTCACAATTTCAGCAAAAATCTGACTTTTGGCAATTCACTCAAAAATGATGCCAAACTGTTGCAAATGCTCCCCTGAAAGCTTTTGCGAAGGAAACAGAAGGCTTTTTATCACAGGAGAAGAAATCAGCCCTCGACAACTAAACCGGTGGAAAAATATTTTTTGAAAAAATCCCTAAGCCCCGGGGTCACAATTTCTGAAAAAATCTGACCTTTGGCAATTCACTCAAAAATGGTGCTAAACGGTTGCAAATGCTCCCGTGAAAGGTTTGGCGGTCGAAACAGAAGGCTTTTTATCACAGGACAAGAAATCAGCCCTCAACAACTTGACCGGCGGAAAAAGATTTTTTGAAAAAATCCCTAAGCCCCGGGGTCACAATTTCTGAAAAAATATGACTTTTGGCAATTCAATCAAAAATGGTGCTAAACGGTTGCAAATGCTCCCGTGAAAGGTTTGGCGGTCGAAACAGAAGGCTTTTTATCACAGGAGAAGAAATCAGCCCTCAAAAACTTAAGCGGCGGAAAAATATTTTTTGAAAAAATCCCTAAGCCCCGGGGTCACAGTTTCAGCAAAAATCTGACTTTTGGCAATTCACTCAAAAATGATGCCAAACTGTCGCAAATGCTCCCCTGAAAGCTTTTGCGAAGGAAACAGAAGGCTTTTTATCACAGGAGAAGAAATCAGCCCTCGACAACTAAACCAGCAGAAAAATATTTTTTGAAAAAATCCCTAAGCCCCAGGGTCACAATTTCAGCAAAAATCTGACTTTTGGCAATTCACTCAAAAATGGTGCTAAACGGTTGCAAATGCTCCCGTGACAGGTTTGGCGGTCGAAACAGAAGGCTTTTTATCACAGGAGAAGAAATCAGCCCTCGACAACTTAACCGGCGGAAAAAGATTTTTTGAAAAAATCCCTAAGCCCCGGGGTCACAATTTCAGCAAAAATCTGACTTTTGGCAATTCACTCATAAATGGTGCTAAACGTTTGCAAATGCTCCCGTGAAAGGTTTGGCGGTCGAAACAGAAGGCTTTTTATCACAGGAGAAGAAATCAGCCCTCGACGACTAAACCGGCGGAAAAAGATTTTTTGAAAAAATCCCTAAGCTCCGGGGTCACAGTTTCAGCAAAAATCTGACTTTTGGCAATTCACTCAAAAATGATGCCAAACTGTTGCAAATGCTCCCCTGAAAGCTTTTGCGAAGGAAACAGAAGGCTTTTTATCACAGGAGAAGAAATCAGCCCTCGACAACTAAACCGGCAGAAAAATATTTTTTGAAAAAATCCCTAAGCTCCGGGGTCACAATTTCAGCAAAAATCTGACTTTTGGCAATTCACTCAAAAATGGTGCTAAACGTTTGCAAATGCTCCCGTGAAACGTTTGGCGCTCGAAACCGAAGGCTTTTTATCACAGGAGAAGAAATCAGCCCTCGACAACTTAACCGGCGGAAAAAGATTTTTTGAAAAAATCCCTAAGCCCCGGGGTCACAATTTCAGCAAAAATCTGACTTTTGGCAATTCACTCAAAAATGGTGCTAAACGGTTGCAAATGCTCCCGTGAAAGGTTTGGCGGTCGAAACAGAAGGCTTTTTATCACAGGACAAGAAATCAGCCCTCAAAAACTTAAGCGGAGGAAGAATATTTTTTGAAAAAATCCCTAAGCCCCGGGGTCACAATTTCAGCAAAAATCTGACTTTTGGCAATTCACTCAAAAATGATGCCAAACTGTTGCAAATGCTCCCCTGAAAGCTTTTGTGAAGGAAACAGAAGGCTTTTTATCACAGGAGAAGAAATCAGCAATCGACAACTAAACCGGTGGAAAAAGATTTTTTGAAAAAATCCCTAAGCCCCGGGGTCACAATTTCTGAAAAAATCTGACCTTTGGCAATTCACTCAAAAATGGTGCTAAACGGTTGCAAATGCTCCCGTGAAAGGTTTGGCGGTTGAAACAGAAGGCTTTTTATCACAGGAGAAGAAATCAGCCCTCAACAACTTGACCGGCCGAAAAGATTTTTTGAAAAAATCCCTAAGCCCCGGGGTCACAATTTCGGCAAAAATCTGACTTTTGGCAATTCAATCAAAAATGGTGCTAAACGATTGCAAATGCTCCCGTGAAAGGTTTGGCGGTCGAAAGAGAAGGCTTTTTATCACAGGAGAAGAAATCAGCCCTCGACAACTTAACCGGCGGAAAAATATTTTTTGAAAAAATCCCTAAGCCCCGGGGTCACAATTTCAGCAAAAATCTGACTTTTGGCAATTCACTCAAAAATGATGCCAAACTGTCGCAAATGCTCCCCTGAAAGCTTTTGCGAAGGAAACAGAAGGCTTTTTATCACAGGAGAAGAAATCAGCCCTCGACAACTAAACCAGCAGAAAAATATTTTTTGAAAAAATCCCTAAGCCCCGGGGTCACAATTTCTGAAAAAATCTGACCTTTGGCAATTCACTCCAAAATGGTGCTAAACGGTTGCAAATGCTCCCGTGAAAGGTTTGGCGGGCGAAACAGAAGGCTTTTTATCACAGGACAAGAAATCAGCCCTCAACAACTTGACCGGTGGAAAAATATTTTTTGAAAAAATCCCTAAGCCCCGGGGTCACAATTTCTGAAAAAATCTGACTTTTGGAAATTCACTCAAAAATGGTGCTAAACGGTTGCAAATGCTCCCGTGAAAGGTTTGGCGGTCGAAACAGAAGGCTTTTTATCACAGGACAAGAAATCAGCCCTCAACAACTTGACCGGCGGAAAAAGATTTTTTGAAAAAATCCCTAAGCCCCGGGGTCACAATTTCTGAAAAAATATGACTTTTGGAAATTCACTCAAAAATGGTGCTAAACGGTTGCAAATGCTCCCGTGAAAGGTTTGGCGGTCGAAACCGAAGGCTTTTTATCACAGGAGAAGAAATCAGCCCTCGACAACTTAAGCGGCGGAAAAATATTTTTTGAAAAAATCCCTAAGCCCCGGGGTCACAATTTCAGCAAAAATCTGACTTTTGGCAATTCACTCAAAAATGATGCCAAACTGTTGCAAATGCTCCCCTGAAAGCTTTTGCGAAGGAAACAGAAGGCTTTTTATCACAGGAGAAGAAATCAGCCCTCGACAACTAAACCGGTGGAAAAATATTTTTTGAAAAAATCCCTAAGCCCCGGGGTCACAATTTCTGAAAAAATCTGACCTTTGGCAATTCACTCAAAAATGGTGCTAAACGGTTGCAAATGCTCCCGTGAAAGGTTTGGCGGTCGAAACAGAAGGCTTTTTATCACAGGACAAGAAATCAGCCCTCAACAACTTGACCGGCGGAAAAAGATTTTTTGAAAAAATCCCTAAGCCCCGGGGTCACAATTTCTGAAAAAATATGACTTTTGGCAATTCAATCAAAAATGGTGCTAAACGGTTGCAAATGCTCCCGTGAAAGGTTTGGCGGTCGAAACAGAAGGCTTTTTATCACAGGAGAAGAAATCAGCCCTCAAAAACTTAAGCGGCGGAAAAATATTTTTTGAAAAAATCCCTAAGCCCCGGGGTCACAGTTTCAGCAAAAATCTGACTTTTGGCAATTCACTCAAAAATGATGCCAAACTGTCGCAAATGCTCCCCTGAAAGCTTTTGCGAAGGAAACAGAAGGCTTTTTATCACAGGAGAAGAAATCAGCCCTCGACAACTAAACCAGCAGAAAAATATTTTTTGAAAAAATCCCTAAGCCCCAGGGTCACAATTTCAGCAAAAATCTGACTTTTGGCAATTCACTCAAAAATGGTGCTAAACGGTTGCAAATGCTCCCGTGACAGGTTTGGCGGTCGAAACAGAAGGCTTTTTATCACAGGAGAAGAAATCAGCCCTCGACAACTTAACCGGCGGAAAAAGATTTTTTGAAAAAATCCCTAAGCCCCGGGGTCACAATTTCAGCAAAAATCTGACTTTTGGCAATTCACTCATAAATGGTGCTAAACGTTTGCAAATGCTCCCGTGAAAGGTTTGGCGGTCGAAACAGAAGGCTTTTTATCACAGGAGAAGAAATCAGCCCTCGACGACTAAACCGGCGGAAAAAGATTTTTTGAAAAAATCCCTAAGCTCCGGGGTCACAGTTTCAGCAAAAATCTGACTTTTGGCAATTCACTCAAAAATGATGCCAAACTGTTGCAAATGCTCCCCTGAAAGCTTTTGCGAAGGAAACAGAAGGCTTTTTATCACAGGAGAAGAAATCAGCCCTCGACAACTAAACCGGCAGAAAAATATTTTTTGAAAAAATCCCTAAGCTCCGGGGTCACAATTTCAGCAAAAATCTGACTTTTGGCAATTCACTCAAAAATGGTGCTAAACGTTTGCAAATGCTCCCGTGAAACGTTTGGCGCTCGAAACCGAAGGCTTTTTATCACAGGAGAAGAAATCAGCCCTCGACAACTTAACCGGCGGAAAAAGATTTTTTGAAAAAATCCCTAAGCCCCGGGGTCACAATTTCAGCAAAAATCTGACTTTTGGCAATTCACTCAAAAATGGTGCTAAACGGTTGCAAATGCTCCCGTGAAAGGTTTGGCGGTCGAAACAGAAGGCTTTTTATCACAGGACAAGAAATCAGCCCTCAAAAACTTAAGCGGAGGAAGAATATTTTTTGAAAAAATCCCTAAGCCCCGGGGTCACAATTTCAGCAAAAATCTGACTTTTGGCAATTCACTCAAAAATGATGCCAAACTGTTGCAAATGCTCCCCTGAAAGCTTTTGTGAAGGAAACAGAAGGCTTTTTATCACAGGAGAAGAAATCAGCAATCGACAACTAAACCGGTGGAAAAAGATTTTTTGAAAAAATCCCTAAGCCCCGGGGTCACAATTTCTGAAAAAATCTGACCTTTGGCAATTCACTCAAAAATGGTGCTAAACGGTTGCAAATGCTCCCGTGAAAGGTTTGGCGGTTGAAACAGAAGGCTTTTTATCACAGGAGAAGAAATCAGCCCTCAACAACTTGACCGGCCGAAAAGATTTTTTGAAAAAATCCCTAAGCCCCGGGGTCACAATTTCGGCAAAAATCTGACTTTTGGCAATTCAATCAAAAATGGTGCTAAACGATTGCAAATGCTCCCGTGAAAGGTTTGGCGGTCGAAAGAGAAGGCTTTTTATCACAGGAGAAGAAATCAGCCCTCGACAACTTAACCGGCGGAAAAATATTTTTTGAAAAAATCCCTAAGCCCCGGGGTCACAATTTCAGCAAAAATCTGACTTTTGGCAATTCACTCAAAAATGATGCCAAACTGTCGCAAATGCTCCCCTGAAAGCTTTTGCGAAGGAAACAGAAGGCTTTTTATCACAGGAGAAGAAATCAGCCCTCGACAACTTAACCGGCGGAAAAATATTTTTTGAAAAAATCCCTAAGCCCCGGGGTCACAATTTCAGCAAAAATCTGACTTTTGGCAATTCACTCAAAAATGATGCCAAACTGTCGCAAATGCTCCCCTGAAAGCTTTTGCGAAGGAAACAGAAGGCTTTTTATCACAGGAGAAGAAATCAGCCCTCGACAACTAAACCAGCAGAAAAATATTTTTTGAAAAAATCCCTAAGCCCCAGGGTCACAATTTCAGCAAAAATCTGACTTTTGGCAATTCACTCAAAAATGGTGCTAAACGGTTGCAAATGCTCCCGTGACAGGTTTGGCGGTCGAAACAGAAGGCTTTTTATCACAGGAGAAGAAATCAGCCCTCGACAACTTAACCGGCGGAAAAAGATTTTTTGAAAAAATCCCTAAGCCCCGGGGTCACAATTTCAGCAAAAATCTGACTTTTGGCAATTCACTCATAAATGGTGCTAAACGTTTGCAAATGCTCCCGTGAAAGGTTTGGCGGTCGAAACAGAAGGCTTTTTATCACAGGAGAAGAAATCAGCCCTCGACGACTAAACCGGCGGAAAAAGATTTTTTGAAAAAATCCCTAAGCTCCGGGGTCACAGTTTCAGCAAAAATCTGACTTTTGGCAATTCACTCAAAAATGATGCCAAACTGTTGCAAATGCTCCCCTGAAAGCTTTTGCGAAGGAAACAGAAGGCTTTTTATCACAGGAGAAGAAATCAGCCCTCGACAACTAAACCGGCAGAAAAATATTTTTTGAAAAAATCCCTAAGCTCCGGGGTCACAATTTCAGCAAAAATCTGACTTTTGGCAATTCACTCAAAAATGGTGCTAAACGTTTGCAAATGCTCCCGTGAAACGTTTGGCGCTCGAAACCGAAGGCTTTTTATCACAGGAGAAGAAATCAGCCCTCGACAACTTAACCGGCGGAAAAAGATTTTTTGAAAAAATCCCTAAGCCCCGGGGTCACAATTTCAGCAAAAATCTGACTTTTGGCAATTCACTCAAAAATGGTGCTAAACGGTTGCAAATGCTCCCGTGAAAGGTTTGGCGGTCGAAACAGAAGGCTTTTTATCACAGGACAAGAAATCAGCCCTCAAAAACTTAAGCGGAGGAAGAATATTTTTTGAAAAAATCCCTAAGCCCCGGGGTCACAATTTCAGCAAAAATCTGACTTTTGGCAATTCACTCAAAAATGATGCCAAACTGTTGCAAATGCTCCCCTGAAAGCTTTTGTGAAGGAAACAGAAGGCTTTTTATCACAGGAGAAGAAATCAGCAATCGACAACTAAACCGGTGGAAAAAGATTTTTTGAAAAAATCCCTAAGCCCCGGGGTCACAATTTCTGAAAAAATCTGACCTTTGGCAATTCACTCAAAAATGGTGCTAAACGGTTGCAAATGCTCCCGTGAAAGGTTTGGCGGTTGAAACAGAAGGCTTTTTATCACAGGAGAAGAAATCAGCCCTCAACAACTTGACCGGCCGAAAAGATTTTTTGAAAAAATCCCTAAGCCCCGGGGTCACAATTTCGGCAAAAATCTGACTTTTGGCAATTCAATCAAAAATGGTGCTAAACGATTGCAAATGCTCCCGTGAAAGGTTTGGCGGTCGAAAGAGAAGGCTTTTTATCACAGGAGAAGAAATCAGCCCTCGACAACTTAACCGGCGGAAAAATATTTTTTGAAAAAATCCCTAAGCCCCGGGGTCACAATTTCAGCAAAAATCTGACTTTTGGCAATTCACTCAAAAATGATGCCAAACTGTCGCAAATGCTCCCCTGAAAGCTTTTGCGAAGGAAACAGAAGGCTTTTTATCACAGGAGAAGAAATCAGCCCTCGACAACTAAACCAGCAGAAAAATATTTTTTGAAAAAATCCCTAAGCCCCAGGGTCACAATTTCAGCAAAAATCTGACTTTTGGCAATTCACTCAAAAATGGTGCTAAACGGTTGCAAATGCTCCCGTGACAGGTTTGGCGGTCGAAACAGAAGGCTTTTTATCACAGGAGAAGAAATCAGCCCTCGACAACTTAACCGGCGGAAAAAGATTTTTTGAAAAAATCCCTAAGCCCCGGGGTCACAATTTCAGCAAAAATCTGACTTTTGGCAATTCACTCATAAATGGTGCTAAACGTTTGCAAATGCTCCCGTGAAAGGTTTGGCGGTCGAAACAGAAGGCTTTTTATCACAGGAGAAGAAATCAGCCCTCGACGACTAAACCGGCGGAAAAAGATTTTTTGAAAAAATCCCTAAGCTCCGGGGTCACAATTTCTGAAAAAATCTGACTTTTGGAAATTCACTCAAAAATGGTGCTAAACGGTTGCAAATGCTCCCGTGAAAGGTTTGGCGGTCGAAACAGAAGGCTTTTTATCACAGGAGAAGAAATCAGCCCTCAACAACTTGACCGGCGGAAAAAGATTTTTTGTAAAAATCCCTAAGCCCCGGGGTCACAGTTTCAGCAAAAATCTGACTTTTGGCAATTCACTCAAAAATGATGCCAAACTGTTGCAAATGCTCCCCTGAAAGCTTTTGCGAAGGAAACAGAAGGCTTTTTATCACAGGAGAAGAAATCAGCCCTTGACAACTAAACCGGCAGAAAAATATTTTTTGAAAAAATCCCTAAGCTCCGGGGTCACAATTTCAGCAAAAATCTGACTTTTGGCAATTCACTCAAAAATGGTGCTAAACGTTTGCAAATGCTCCCGTGAAACGTTTGGCGCTCGAAACCGAAGGCTTTTTATCACAGGAGAAGAAATCAGCCCTCGACAACTTAACCGGCGGAAAAAGATTTTTTGAAAAAATCCCTAAGCCCCGGGGTCACAATTTCAGCAAAAATCTGACTTTTGGCAATTCACTCAAAAATGGTGCTAAACGGTTGCAAATGCTCCCGTGAAAGGTTTGGCGGTCGAAACAGAAGGCTTTTTATCACAGGACAAGAAATCAGCCCTCAAAAACTTAAGCGGAGGAAGAATATTTTTTGAAAAAATCCCTAAGCCCCGGGGTCACAATTTCAGCAAAAATCTGACTTTTGGCAATTCACTCAAAAATGATGCCAAACTGTTGCAAATGCTCCCCTGAAAGCTTTTGTGAAGGAAACAGAAGGCTTTTTATCACAGGAGAAGAAATCAGCAATCGACAACTAAACCGGTGGAAAAAGATTTTTTGAAAAAATCCCTAAGCCCCGGGGTCACAATTTCTGAAAAAATCTGACCTTTGGCAATTCACTCAAAAATGGTGCTAAACGGTTGCAAATGCTCCCGTGAAAGGTTTGGCGGTCGAAACAGAAGGCTTTTTATCACAGGACAAGAAATCAGCCCTCAACAACTTAACCGGCGGAAAAATATTTTTTGAAAAAATCCCTAAGCCCCGGGGTCACAATTTCAGCAAAAATCTGACTTTTGGCAATTCACTCAAAAATGATGCCAAACTGTCGCAAATGCTCCCCTGAAAGCTTTTGCGAAGGAAACAGAAGGCTTTTTATCACAGGAGAAGAAATCAGCCCTCGACAACTAAACCAGCAGAAAAATATTTTTTGAAAAAATCCCTAAGCCCCGGGGTCACAATTTCTGAAAAAATCTGACCTTTGGCAATTCACTCCAAAATGGTGCTAAACGGTTGCAAATGCTCCCGTGAAAGGTTTGGCGGTCGAAACAGAAGGCTTTTTATCACAGGACAAGAAATCAGCCCTCAACAACTTGACCGGTGGAAAAATATTTTTTGAAAAAATCCCTAAGCCCCGGGGTCACAATTTCTGAAAAAATCTGACTTTTGGAAATTCACTCAAAAATGGTGCTAAACGGTTGCAAATGCTCCCGTGAAAGGTTTGGCGGTCGAAACAGAAGGCTTTTTATCACAGGACAAGAAATCAGCCCTCAACAACTTGACCGGCGGAAAAAGATTTTTTGAAAAAATCCCTAAGCCCCGGGGTCACAATTTCAGCAAAAATCTGACTTTTGGCAATTCACTCAAAAATGATGCCAAACTGTTGCAAATGCTCCCCTGAAAGCTTTTGCGAAGGAAACAGAAGGCTTTTTATCACAGGAGAAGAAATCAGCCCTCGACAACTAAACCGGTGGAAAAATATTTTTTGAAAAAATCCCTAAGCCCCGGGGTCACAATTTCTGAAAAAATCTGACCTTTGGCAATTCACTCAAAAATGGTGCTAAACGGTTGCAAATGCTCCCGTGAAAGGTTTGGCGGTCGAAACAGAAGGCTTTTTATCACAGGACAAGAAATCAGCCCTCAACAACTTGACCGGCGGAAAAACATTTTTTGAAAAAATCCCTAAGCCCCGGGGTCACAATTTCTGAAAAAATATGACTTTTGGCAATTCAATCAAAAATGGTGCTAAACGGTTGCAAATGCTCCCGTGAAAGGTTTGGCGGTCGAAACAGAAGGCTTTTTATCACAGGAGAAGAAATCAGCCCTCAAAAACTTAAGCGGCGGAAAAATATTTTTTGAAAAAATCCCTAAGCCCCGGGGTCACAGTTTCAGCAAAAATCTGACTTTTGGCAATTCACTCAAAAATGATGCCAAACTGTTGCAAATGCTCCCCTGAAAGCTTTTGTGAAGGAAACAGAAGGCTTTTTATCACAGGAGAAGAAATCAGCAATCGACAACTAAACCGGTGGAAAAAGATTTTTTGAAAAAATCCCTAAGCCCCGGGGTCACAATTTCTGAAAAAATATGACTTTTGGCAATTCAATCAAAAATGGTGCTAAACGGTTGCAAATGCTCCCGTGAAAGGTTTGGCGGTCGAAACAGAAGGCTTTTTATCACAGGAGAAGAAATCAGCCCTCAAAAACTTAAGCGGCGGAAAAATATTTTTTGAAAAAATCCCTAAGCCCCGGGGTCACAGTTTCAGCAAAAATCTGACTTTTGGCAATTCACTCAAAAATGATGCCAAACTGTTGCAAATGCTCCCCTGAAAGCTTTTGCGAAGGAAACAGAAGGCTTTTTATCACAGGAGAAGAAATCAGCCCTCGACAACTAAACCGGCAGAAAAATATTTTTTGAAAAAATCCCTAAGCTCCGGGGTCACAATTTCAGCAAAAATCTGACTTTTGGCAATTCACTCAAAAATGGTGCTAAACGGTTGCAAATGCTCCCGTGAAACGTTTGGCGCTCGAAACCGAAGGCTTTTTATCACAGGAGAAGAAATCAGCCCTCGACAACTTAACCGGCGGAAAAAGATTTTTTGAAAAAATCCCTAAGCCCCGGGGTCACAATTTCAGCAAAAATCTGACTTTTGGCAACTCACTCAAAAATGGTGCTAAACGGTTGCAAATGCTCCCGTGAAAGGTTTGGCGGTCGAAACAGAAGGCTTTTTATCACAGGACAAGAAATCAGCCCTCAAAAACTTAAGCGGAGGAAGAATATTTTTTGAAAAAATCCCTAAGCCCCGGGGTCACAATTTCAGCAAAAATCTGACTTTTGGCAATTCACTCAAAAATGATGCCAAACTGTTGCAAATGCTCCCCTGAAAGCTTTTGTGAAGGAAACAGAAGGCTTTTTATCACAGGAGAAGAAATCAGCAATCGACAACTAAACCGGTGGAAAAAGATTTTTTGAAAAAATCCCTAAGCCCCGGGGTCACAATTTCTGAAAAAATCTGACCTTTGGCAATTCACTCAAAAATGGTGCTAAACGGTTGCAAATGCTCCCGTGAAAGGTTTGGCGGTTGAAACAGAAGGCTTTTTATCACAGGAGAAGAAATCAGCCCTCAACAACTTGACCGGCCGAAAAGATTTTTTGAAAAAATCCCTAAGCCCCGGGGTCACAATTTCGGCAAAAATCTGACTTTTGGCAATTCAATCAAAAATGGTGCTAAACGATTGCAAATGCTCCCGTGAAAGGTTTGGCGGTCGAAACAGAAGGCTTTTTATCACAGGACAAGAAATCAGCCCTCGACAACTTAACCGGCGGAAAAATATTTTTTGAAAAAATCCCTAAGCCCCGTGGTCACAATTTCAGCAAAAATCTGACTTTTGGCAATTCACTCAAAAATGATGCCAAACTGTTGCAAATGCTCCCGTGAAAGCTTTTGCGAAGGAAACAGAAGGCTTTTTATGACAGGAGAAGAAATCAGCCCTCGACAACTTAAGCGGCGGAAAAAGATTTTTTGAAAAAATCCCTAAGGCCCGGGGTCACAATTTCTGAAAAAATCTGACTTTTGGCAATTCACTCAAAAATGGTGCTAAACGTTTGCAAATGCTCCCGTGAAAGGTTTGGCGGTCGAAATAGAAGGCTTTTTATCACAGGAGAAGAAATCAGCCCTCGACAACTAAACCGGCGGAAAAAGTTTTTTTGAAAAAATCCCTAAGCTCCGGGGTCACAATTTCTGAAAAAATCTGACTTTTGGCAATTCACTCAAAAATGGTGCTAAACGGTTGCAAATGCTCCCGTGAAAGGTTTGGCGGTCGAAACAGAAGGCTTTTTTTCACAGCAGAAGAAATCAGCCCTTGACAACTTAACCGGCGGAAAAAGATTTTTTGAAAAAATCCCTAAGCCCCGGGGTCACAATTTCAGCAAAAATCTGACTTTTGGCAATTCACTCAAAAATGGTGCTAAACGGTTGCAAATGCTCCCGTGAAAGGTTTGGCGGTCGAAACAGAAGGCTTTTTATCACAGGACAAGAAATCAGCCCTCGACAACTTAAGCGGCGGAAAATTTTTTTTTGAAAAAATCCCTAAGCCCCGGGGTCACAATTTCAGCAAAAATCTGACTTTTGGCAATTCACTCAAAAATGATGCCAAACGGTTGCAAATGCTCCCGTGAATGGTTTGGCGAAGGAAACAGAAGGCTTTTTATCACAGGAGAAGAAATCAGCCCTCGACAACTTAACCGGTGGAAAAGATTTTTTGAAAAAAATCCCTAAGCCCCGGGGTCACAATTTCAGCAAAAATCTGACTTTTGGCAATTCACTCAAAAATGATGCCAAACTATTGCAAATGCTCCCCTGAAAGCTTTTGCGAAGGAAACAGAAGGCTTTTTATCACAAGAGAAGAAATCAGCCCTCGACAACTAAACCGGCAGAAAAATATTTTTTGAAAAAATCCCTAAGCCCCGGGGTCACAATTTCTGAAAACATCTGACTTTTGGCAATTCACTCAAAAATGATGCCAAACTGTTGCAAATGCTCCCCTGAAAGCTTTTGCGAAGGAAACAGAAGGCTTTTTATCACAGGAGAAGAAATCAGCCCTCGACAACTTAACCGGCGGAAAAAGATTTTTTGAAAAAATCCCTAAGCCCCGGGGTCACAATTTCAGCAAAAATCTGACTTTTGGCAATTCACTCAAAAATGATGCCAAACTGTTGCAAATGCTCCCCTGAAAGCTTTTGCGAAGGAAACAGAAGGCTTTTTATCACAGGAGAAGAAATCAGCCCTCGACAACTTAACCGGCGGAAAAAGATTTTTTGAAAAAATCCCTAAGCTCCGGGGGTCTCAATTTCTGAAAAAATCTGACTTTTGGTAATTCACTCAAAAATGGTGCTAAACGGTTGCAAATGCTCCCGTGAAACGTTTGGCGATCGAAACAGAAGGCTTTTTATCACAGGAGAAGGAATCAGCCCTCGAGAACTTAACCGACGGAAAAAGATTTTTTGAAAAAATCCCTAAGCTCCGGGGTCATAATTTCTGAAAAAATCTGACTTTTGGCAATTCACTCAAAAATGGTGCTAAACAGTTGCAAATGCTCCCGTGAAAGGTTTGGCGGTCGAAACAGAAGGCTTTTTATCACAGGAGAAGAAATCAGCCCTCAACAACTTGACCGGCGGAAAAAGATTTTTTGAAAAAATCCCTAAGCCCCGGGGTCACAATTTCTGAAAAAATCTGACTTTTGGCAATTCACTCAAAAATGATGCCAAACTGTTGCAAATGCTCCCCTGAAAGCTTTTGCGAAGGAAACAGAAGGCTTTTTATCACAAGAGAAGAAATCAGCCCTCGACAACTAAACTGGCAGAAAAAGATTTTTTGAAAAAATCCCTAAGCCCCGGGGTCACAATTTCAGGAAAAATCTGACTTTTGGCAATTCACTCAAAAATGGTGCTAAACGGTTGCAAATGCTCCCCTGAAAGCTTTTGCGAAGGAAACAGAAGGCTTTTTATCACAGGAGAAGAAATCAGCCCTCAAAAACTTAAGCGGCGGAAAAATATTTTTTGAAAAAATCCCTAAGGCCCGGGGTCACAATTTCAGCAAAAATCTGACTTTTGGCAATTCACTCAAAAATGATGCCAAACTGTTACAAATGCTCCCCTGAAAGCTTTTGCGAAGGAAACAGAAGGCTTTTTATCACAGGAGAAGAAATCAGCCCTCGACAACTTAACCGGCAGAAAAATATTTTTTGAAAAAATCCCTAAGCCCCGGGGTCACAATTTCAGCAAAAATCTGACTTTTGGCAATTCACTCAAAAATGGTGCTAAACGGTTGCAAATGCTCCCGTGAAAGGTTTGGCGGTCGAAACAGAAGGCTTTTTATCACAGGAGAAGAAATCAGCCCTCGACAACTTAAGCGGCGGAAAAATATTTTTTGAAAAAATCCCCAAGGCCCGGGGTCACAATTTCTGAAAAAATCTGACTTTTGGCAATTCACTCAAAAATGGTGCTAAACGTTTGCAAATGCTCCCGTGAAAGGTTTGGCGGTCGAAACAGAAGGCTTTTTATCACAGGAGAAGAAATCAGCCCTCGACAACTAAACCGGCGGAAAAAGTTTTTTTGAAAAAATCACTAAGCCCCGGGGTCACAATTTCTGAAAAAATCTGACTTTTGGCAATTCACTCAAAAATGGTGCTAAACGGTTGCAAATGCTCCCGTGAAAGGTTTGGCGGTCGAAACAGAAGGCTTTTTATCACGAGAAAAGAAATCAGCCCAAAACAACTTAACCGGCAGAAAATGATTTTTTTGAAAAAATCCCTAAGCCCCGGGGTCACAATTTCATCAAAAATCTGACTTTTGGCAATTCACTCAAAAATGATGCCAAACGGTTGCAAATGCTCCCGTGAATGGTTTGGCGAAGGAAACAGAAGGCTTTTTATCACAGGAGAAGAAATCAGCCCTCGACAACTTAAGCGGCGGAAAATTTTTTTTTGAAAAAATCCCTAAGCCCCGGGGTCACAATTTCAGCAAAAATCTGACTTTTGGCAATTCACTCAAAAATGATGCCAAACGGTTGCAAATGCTCCCGTGAATGGTTTGGCGAAGGAAACAGAAGGCTTTTTATCACAGGAGAAGAAATCAGCCCTCGACAACTTAACCGGTGGAAAAGATTTTTTGAAAAAATCCCTAAGCCCCGGGGTCACAATTTCAGCAAAAATCTGACTTTTGGCAATTCACTCAAAAATGATGCCAAGCTATTGCAAATGCTCCCCTGAAAGCTTTTGCGAAGGAAACAGAAGGCTTTTTATCACAAGAGAAGAAATCAGCCCTCGACAACTAAACCGGCAGAAAAATATTTTTTGAAAAAATCCCTAAGCCCCGGGGTCAAAATTTCTGAAAACATCTGACTTTTGGCAATTCACTCAAAAATGATGCCAAACTGTTGCAAATGCTCCCCTGAAAGCTTTTGCGAAGGAAACAGAAGGCTTTTTATCACAGGAGAAGAAATCAGCCCTCGACAACTTAACCGGCGGAAAAAGATTTTTTGAAAAAATCCCTAAGCCCCGGGGTCACAATTTCAGCAAAAATCTGACTTTTGGCAATTCACTCAAAAATGATGCCAAACTGTTGCAAATGCTCCCCTGAAAGCTTTTGCGAAGGAAACAGAAGGCTTTTTATCACAGGAGAAGAAATCAGCCCTCGACAACTTAACCGGCGGAAAAAGATTTTTTGAAAAAATCCCTAAGCTCCGGGGGTCTCAATTTCTGAAAAAATCTGACTTTTGGTAATTCACTCAAAAATGGTGCTAAACGGTTGCAAATGCTCCCGTGAAACGTTTGGCGATCGAAACAGAAGGCTTTTTATCACAGGAGAAGGAATCAGCCCTCGAGAACTTAACCGACGGAAAAAGATTTTTTGAAAAAATCCCTAAGCTCCGGGGTCATAATTTCTGAAAAAATCTGACTTTTGGCAATTCACTCAAAAATGGTGCTAAACGGTTGCAAATGCTCCCATGCAAGGTTTGGCGGTCGAAACAGAAGGCTTTTTATCACAGGAGAAGAAATCAGCCCTCAACAACTTGACCGGTGGAAAAAGATTTTTTGAAAAAATCCCTAAGCCCCGGGGTCACAATTTCAGCAAAAATCTGACTTTTGGCAATTCACTCAAAAATGATGCCAAACTGTTGCAAATGCTCCCCTGAAAGCTTTTGCGAAGGAAACAGAAGGCTTTTTATCACAAGAGAAGAAATCAGCCCTCGACAACTAAACCGGCAGAAAAAGATTTTTTGAAAAAATCCCTAAGCCCCGGGGTCACAATTTCAGGAAAAATCTGACTTTTGGCAATTCACTCAAAAATGGTGCTAAACGGTTGCAAATGCTCCCCTGAAAGCTTTGGCGGTCGAAACAGAAGGCTTTTTATCACAGGACAAGAAATCAGCCCTCAAAAACTTAAGCGGCGGAAAAATATTTTTTGAAAAAATCCCTAAGGCCCGGGGTCACAATTTCAGCAAAAATCTGACTTTTGGCAATTCACTCAAAAATGATGCCAAACTGTTACAAATGCTCCCCTGAAAGCTTTTGCGAAGGAAACAGAAGGCTTTTTATCACAGGAGAAGAAATCAGCCCTCGACAACTTAACCGGCAGAAAAATATTTTTTGAAAAAATCCCTAAGCCCCGGGGTCACAATTTCAGCAAAAATCTGACTTTTGGCAATTCACTCAAAAATGGTGCTAAACGTTTGCAAATGCTCCCGTGAAAGGTTTGGCGGTCGAAATAGAAGGCTTTTTATCAAAGGAGAAGAAATCAGCCATCGACAACTTAACCGGCGGAAAAAGATTTTTTGAAAAAATCCCTAAGCCCCGGGGTCACAATTTCAGCAAAAATCTGACTTTTGGCAATTCACTCAAAAATGGTGCTAAACGGTTGCAAATGCTCCCGTGAAAGGTTTGGCGGTCGAAACAGAAGGCTTTTTATCACAGGAGAAGAAATCAGCCCTCGACAACTTAAGCGGCGGAAAAATATTTTTTGAAAAAATCCCCATTGCCCGGGGTCACAATTTCTGAAAAAATCTGACTTTTGGCAATTCACTCAAAAATGGTGCTAAACGTTTGCAAATGCTCCCGTGAAAGGTTTGGCGGTCGAAACAGAAGGCTTTTTATCACAGGAGAAGAAATCAGCCCTCGACAACTAAACCGGCGGAAAAAGTTTTTTTGAAAAAATCCCTAAGCCCCGGGGTCACAATTTCTGAAAAAATCTGACTTTTGGCAATTCACTCAAAAATGGTGCTAAACGGTTGCAAATGCTCCCGTGAAAGGTTTGGCGGTCGAAACAGAAGGCTTTTTATCACGAGAAAAGAAATCAGCCCAAAACAACTTAACCGGCAGAAAATGATTTTTTTGAAAAAATCCCTAAGCCCCGGGGTCACAATTTCATCAAAAATCTGACTTTCGGCAATTCACTCAAAAATGGTGCCAAACGGTTGCAAATGCTCCCCTGAGAGTTTTGGCCCTCCAAACAGAAGGCTTTTTATCACCAGAAAAGAAATCAGCCCAAAACAACTTAACCGGCAGGAAATGAATTTTTTGAAAAAATCCCTAAGCCCCGGGGTCACAATTTCATCAAAAATCTGACTTTTGGCATTTCACTCAAAAATGGTGCCAAACGGCTGCAAATGCTCCCCTGAGATGTTTGGCCGTCAAAACAGAAGGCTTTATATCATTGAGCAATAAATCAGCCATGGAATCCTTAACCGGCAGAAAAATGGTGCAAAACGGTTGCAAATGCTCCCCTGAGAGGTTTGGTGGTCGAAACAGAAGGCTTTTTATCACGGGAAATAAATCAGCCCTCGACAAGTTAACCGGCAGAAAAAGATTTTTTTCAAAAAATCCCTAAGCCCCGGGGTCACAATTTCATCAAAAATCTGACTTTCGGCATTTCACTCAAAAATGGTGCCAAACGGTTACAAATGCTCCCCTGAAAGGTTTGGGGGTCGAAACAGAAGGCTTTTTATCACAGGAAAAGAAATCAGCCCTCGACAACTTAACGGGCAGAAAAAGATTTTTTTGAAAAAATCCCTAAGCCCCGGGGTCACAATTTCATCAAAAATCTGACTTTCGGCAATTGACTCAAAAATGGTACCAAACGGTTGCAAATGCTCTCCTGAGAGGTTTGGTGGTCGAAACAGAAGGCTTCTTATCTCGGGAAATAAATCAGCCCTCGACAACTTAACCGGCAGAAAAAGATTTTTTTGAAAAAATCCCTAAGCCCCGGGGTCACAATTTCATCAAAAACCTGACTTTCGGCATTTCACTCAAAAATGGTGCCAAACGGTTGCAAATGCTCCCCTGAGAGGTTTGGCGGTCGAAACAGAAGACTTTTTGTCACAGGAAAAGAAATCAGCCCTCCACAACTTAACCGGCAGAAAAATATTTTTTTGAAAAAATCCCTAAGCCCCGGGGTCACAATTTCATCAAAAATCTGAGTTTCCGCAATTCACTCAAAAATGGTGCCAAACGGTTGCAAATGCTCCCCTGAGAGGTTTGGCCGTCGAAAAAGAAGGCTTTATATCATAGATCAAGAAATCAATCATGGATAACTTAACCAGCAGAAAAAGATTTTTTTGAAAAAATCCCTAAGCCCCGGGGTCACAATTTCATCAAAAATCTGACTTTCGGCATTTCACTCAAAAATGGTGCAAAACGGTTGCAAATGCTCCCCTGAAAGGTTTGGTGGTCGAAACAGAAGGCTTTTTATCACAGGAAAAGAAATCAGCCCTCGGCAACTTAACCGGCAGAAAAAGATTTTTTTGAAAAAATCCCTAAGCCCCGGGGTCACAATTTCATCAAAAATCTGACTTTCGGCAATTCACTCAAAAATGGTGCCAAACGGTGGCAAATGCTCCCCTGAGAGGTTTGGCCGTCGAAAAAGAAGGCTTTATATCAAAGAGCAAGAAATCAACCATGGACAAGTTAACTGGCAGAAAAATGGAGGCAAACGGTTGCAAATGCTCCCCTGAGAGGTTTCGTGGTCGAAACAGAAGGCTTTTTATCAGGGGAAAAGAAATCAGCCCTCGACAACTTAACCGGCAGAAAAAGATTTTTTTGAAAAAATCCCTAAGCCCCGGGGTCACAATTTCATCAAAAATCTGACTTTCGGCATTTCACTCAAAAATGGTGCAAAACGGTTGCAAATGCTCCCGTGAGAGGTTTGGTGGTCGAAACAGAAGGCTTTTTATCACAGGAAAAGAAATCAGCCCTCGACAACTTAACCGGCAGAAAAAGATTTTTTTGAAAAAATCCCTAAGCCCCGGGGTCACAATTTCATCAAAAACCTGACTTTCGGCATTTCACTCAAAATTGGTGCAAAACGGTTACAAATGCTCCCCTGAGAGGTTTGGCCGTCGAAACAGAAGGCTTTTAATCACGGGAAAAGAAATCAGCCCAAGAAAACTTAACCGGCAGAAAAAGATATTTTGAAAAAATCCCTAAGCCCCGGGGTCACAATTTCATCAAAAATCTGACTTTCGGCATTTCATTCAAAAATGGTGCAAAACGGTTACAAATGCTCCCCTGAGAGGTTTAGCGGTCAAAACAGAAGGCTTTTAATTACGGGAAAAGAAATCAGCCCTCGACAATTTAACCGGCAGAAAAAGATTTTTTTGAAAAAATCCCTAAGCCCCGGGGTCACAATTTCATCAAAAATCTGAGTTTCCGCAATTCACTCAAAAATGGTGCCAAACGGTTGAAAATGCTCCCCTGAGAAGTTTGGCCGTCGAAAAAGAAGGCTTTATATCACAGATCAAGAAATCAACCATGGATAACTTAACCAGCAGAAAAATGGTGCCAAACGGTGGCAAATGCTCCCCTGAGAGGTTTGGTGGTCGAAAAAGAAGGCTTTTTATCACGGGAAAAGAAATCAGCCCAGGACAACTTAACCGGCAGAAAAATATTTTTTTGAAAAAATCTCTAAGCCCCGGGGTCACAATTTCATCAAAAACCTGACTTTCGGCATTTCACTCAAAAATGGTGCAAAACGGTTGCAAATGCTCTCCTGAGAGGTTTGGTGGTCGAAACAGAAGGCTTTTTATCTCGGGAAATAAATCAACCCTCGACAACTTAACCGGCAGAAAAAGATTTTTTTCAAAAAAATCCCTAAGCCTAATTTCCCTAATTTCATCAAAAATCTAACTTTCGGCAATTGACTCAAAAATGGTGCCAAACGGTTGCAAATGCTCCCCTGAAAGGTTTGGCGTTCGAAACAGAAGGCTTTTTGTCACAGGAAAAGAAATCAGCCCTCGACAACTTAACCGGCAGAAAAAGATTTTTTTGAAAAAATCCCTAAGCCCCGGGGTCACAATTTCATCAAAAATCTGACTTTCGGCATTTCACTCAAAAATGGGGCAAAACGGTTGCAAATGCTCTCCTGAGAGGTTTGGTGGTCGAAATAGAAGGCTTTTTATCACGGGAAATAAATCAGCCCTCGACAACTTAACCGGCAGAAAAAGATTTTTTTGAAAAAATCCCTAAGCCCCGGGGTCACAATTTCATCAAAAATCTGACTTTCGGCAATTGACTCAAAAATGGAGCCAAACGGTTGCAAATGCTCCCCTGAAAGGTTTGGCGGTCAAAACAGAAGACTTTTTGTCACAGGAAAAGAAATCAGCCCTCGACAACTTAACCGGCAGAAAAAAGATTTTTTTGAAAAAATCCCTAAGCTCCGGGGTCACAATTTCATCAAAAACCTGACTTTCGGCATTTCACTCAAAAATGGTGCCAAACGGTTGCAAATGCTCCCCTGAGAGTTTTGGCCCTCCAAACAGACGGCTTTTTATCAGAGGAAAAGAAATCAGCCCAAAACAACTTAACCGGCAGGAAATGAATTTTTTGAAAAAATCCCTAAGCCCCGGGGTCACAATTTCATCAAAAATCTGACTTTCGGCATTTCACTCAAAAATGGTGCCAAACGGTTACAAATGCTCCCCTGAGAGGTTTAGCGGTCAAAACAGAAGGCTTTTTATCACGGGAAAAGAAATCAGGCGAGGACAACTTAACCGGCAGAAAAAGATTTTTTTGAAAAAATCCCTAAGCCCCGGGGTCACAATTTCATCAAAAATCTGACTTTTGGCATTTCACTCAAAAATGGTGCCAAACGGCTGCAAATGCTCCCCTGAGATGTTTGGCCGTCGAAACAGATGGCTTTATATCACAGAGCAATAAATCAGCTATGGAACCCTTAACCAGCAGAAAAATGGTGCAAAACGGTTGCAAATGCTCCCCTGAGAGGTTTGGTGGTCGAAACAGAAGGCTTTTTATCACGGGAAATAAATCAGCCCTCGACAAGTTAACCGGCAGAAAAAGTTTTTTTTCAAAAAATCCCTAAGCCCCGGGGTTACAATTTCATCAAAAACCTGACTTTCGGCATTTCACTCAAAAATGGTGCCAAACGGTTGCAAATGCTCCCCTGAGAGGTTTGGCGGTCGAAAAAGAAGGCTTTTTATCACAGGAAAAGAAATCAGCCCTCGACAACTTAACCGGCAGAAAAAGATTTTTTTGAAAAAATCCCTAAGCCCCGGGGTCACAATTTCATCAAAAATCTGACTTTCGGCAATTCACTCAAAAATGGTGCCAAAGGGTTGCAAATGCTCCCCTGAGCGGTTTGGTGGTCGAAACAAAAGGCTTTTTATCAGGGGAAAAGAAATCAGCCCTCGACAACTTAACTGGCAGAAAAAGATTTTTTTGAAAAAATCCCTAAGCCCCGGGGTCACAATTTCATCAAAAACCTGACTTTCGGCATTTCACTCAAAATTGGTGCAAAACGGTTACAAATGCTCCCCTGAGAGGTTTGGCCGTCGAAACAGAAGGCTTTTTATCACGGGAAAAGAAATCAGCCCAAGAAAACTTAACCGGCAGAAAAAGATATTTTGAAAAAATCCCTAAGCCCCGGGGTCACAATTTCATCAAAAATCTGACTTTCGGCATTTCACTCAAAAATGGTGCAAAACGGTTACAAATGCTCCCCTGAGAGGTTTAGCGGTCAAAACAGAAGGCTTTTAATCACGGGAAAAGAAATCAGCCCTCAACAACTTAACCGGCAGAAAAAGATTTTTTTGAAAAAAATACCTAAGCCCCGGGGTCACAATTTCATCAAAAATCTGAGTTTCCGCAATTCACTCAAAAATGGTGCCAAACGGTTGCAAATGCGCCCCTGAGAGGTTTGGCCGTCGAAAAAGAAGGCTTTATATCACAGATCAAGAAATCAACCATGGATAACTTAACCAGCAGAAAAATGGTGCCAAACGGTTGCAAATGCTCCCCTGAGAGGTTTGGTGGTCGAAACAAAAGGCTTTTTATCAGGGGAAAAGAAATCAGCCCTCGACAACTTAACTGGCAGAAAAAGATTTTTTTGAAAAAATCCCTAAGCCCTGGGGTCACAATTTCATCAAAAACCTGACTTTCGGCATTTCACTCAAAAATGGTGCAAAACGGTTGCAAATGCTCCCCTGAGAGGTTTGGCGGTCGAAAAAGAAGGCTTTTTATCACGGGAAAAGAAATCAGCCCAGGACAACTTAACCGGCAGAAAAATATTTTTTTGAAAAAATCTCTAAGCTCCGGGGTCACAATTTCATCAAAAATCTGACTTTTGGCAATTCACTCAAAAATGGTGCCAAACGGTTGCAAATGCTCCCCTGAGAGTTTTGGCCCTCCAAACAGAAGGCTTTTTATCACGGGAAAAGAAATCGGCCCAAGACAACTTAACCGGTAGAAAAAGATTTTTTTGAAAAAATCCCTAAGCCCCGGGGTCACAATTTCATCAAAAACCTGACTTTCGGCATTTCACTCAAAAATGGTGCAAAACGGTTGCAAATGCTCTCCTGAGAGGTTTGGTGGTCGAAACAGAAGGCTTTTTATCTCGGGAAATAAATCAGCCCTCGACAACTTAACCGGCAGAAAAAGATTTTTTTCAAAAAAATCCCTAAGCCCCGGGGTCACAATTTCATCAAAAATCTAACTTTCGGCAATTGACTCAAAAATGGTGCCAAACGGTTGCAAATGCTCCCCTGAAAGGTTTGGCGTTCGAAACAGAAGGCTTTTTGTCACGGGAAAAGAAATCAGGCGAGGACAACTTAACCGGCAGAAAAATATTTTTTTGAAAAAATCCCTAAGCCCCGGGGTCACAATTTCATCAAAAATCTGACTTTTGGCATTTCACTCAAAAATGGTGCCAAACGGCTGCAAATGCTCCCCTGAGAGTTTTGGCCCTCCAAACAGAAGGCTTTTTATCACGGGAAAAGAAATCGGCCCAAGACAACTTAACCGGTAGAAAAAGATTTTTTTGAAAAAATCCCTAAGCCCCGGGGTCACAATTTCATCAAAAACCTGACTTTCGGCATTTCACTCAAAAATGGTGCAAAACGGTTGCAAATGCTCTCCTGAGAGGTTTGGTGGTCGAAACAGAAGGCTTTTTATCTCGGGAAATAAATCAGCCCTCGACAACTTAACCGGCAGAAAAATATTTTTTTCAAAAAAATCCCTAAGCCCCGGGGTCACAATTTCATCAAAAGTCTGACTTTTGGCATTTCACTCAAAAATGGTGCCAAACGGTTGCAAATGCTCCCCTGAGAGTTTTGGCCGTCCAAACAGAAGGCTTTTTATCACGGGAAAAGAAATCGGCCCAAGACAACTTAACCGGTAGAAAAAGATTTTTTTGAAAAAATCCCTAAGCCCCGGGGTCACAATTTCATCAAAAACCTGACTTTCGGCATTTCACTCAAAAATGGTGCAAAACGGTTGCAAATGCTCTCCTGAGAGGTTTGGTGGTCGAAACAGAAGGCTTTTTATCTCGGGAAATAAATCAGCCCTCGACAACTTAACCGGCAGAAAAAGATTTTTTTCAAAAAAATCCCTAAGCCCCGGGGTCACAATTTCATCAAAAATCTAACTTTCGGCAATTGACTCAAAAATGGTGCCAAACGGTTGCAAATGCTCCCCTGAAAGGTTTGGCGTTCGAAACAGAAGGCTTTTTGTCACGGGAAAAGAAATCAGGCGAGGACAACTTAACCGGCAGAAAAATATTTTTTTGAAAAAATCCCTAAGCCCCGGGGTCACAATTTCATCAAAAATCTGACTTTCGGCAATTCCCTCAAAAATGGTGCGAAACGGTTGCAAATGCTCCCCTGAGAGTTTTGGCCCTCCAAACAGAAGGCTTTTTATCACGGGAAAAGAAATCGGCCCAAGACAACTTAACCGGCAGAAAAAGATTTTTTTGAAAAAATCCCTAAGCTCTGGGGTCACAATTTCATCAAAAATCTGACTTTCGGCAATTGACTCAAAAATGGTACCAAACGGTTGCAAATGCTCTCCTGAGAGGTTTGGTGGTCATAACAGAAGGCTTCTTATCTCGGGAAATAAATCAGCCTTCGACAACTTAACCGGCAGAAAAAGATTTTTTTCAAAAAATCCCTAAGCCTCGGGGTCACAATTTCATCAAAAATCTAACTTTCGGCAATTGACTCAAAAATGGTGCCAAACGGTTGCAAATGCTCCCCTGAAACGTTTGGCGTTCGAAACAGAAGGCTTTTTGTCACAGGAAAAGAAATCAGCCCTCGACAAGTTAACCGGCAGAAAAAGATTTTTTTCAAAAAATCCCTAAGCCCCGGGGTCACAATTTCATCAAAAATCTGACTTTCGGCATTTCACTCAAAAATGGTGCCAAACGGTTACAAATGCTCTCCTGAGAGGTTTGGTGGTCGAAATAGAAGGCTTTTTATCACGGGAAATAAATCAGCCCTCGACAACTTAACCGGCAGAAAAATATTTTTTTGAAAAAATCCCTAAGCCCCGGGGTCACAATTTCATCAAAAATCTGACTTTCGGCAATTGACTCAAAAATGGAGCCAAACGGTTGCAAATGCTCCCCTGAAAGGTTTGGTGGTCGAAACAGAAGGCTTTTTATCACGGGAAAAAAATCAGCCCTCGACAAGTTAAACGGCAGAAAAAGATTTTTTTCAAAAAATCCCTAAGCCCCGGGGTCACAATTTCATCAAAAACCTGACTTTCGGCATTTCACTCAAAAATGGTGCCAAACGGTTGCAAATGCTCCCCTGAGAGTTTTGGCCCTCCAAACAGAAGGCTTTTTATAACGGGAAAAGAAATCAGCCCAAGACAACTTAACCGGCAGAAAAAGATTTTTTTTGAAAAAATCCCTAAGCCCCGGGGTCACAATTTCATCAAAAACCTGACTTTCGGCATTTCACTCAAAAATGGTGCAAAACGGTTACAAATGCTCCCCTGAGAGGTTTAGCGGTCAAAACAGAAGGCTTTTAATCACGGGAAAAGAAATCAGCCCTCGACAACTTAACCGGCAGAAAAAGATTTTTTTGAAAAAATCCCTAAGCCCCGGGGTCACAATTTCATCAAAAATCTGAGTTTCCGCAATTCACTCAAAAATGGTGCCAAACGGTTGCAAATGCTCCCCTGAGAGGTTTGGCCGTCGAAAAAGAAGGCTTTATATCACAGATCAAGAAATCAACCATGGATAACTTAACCAGCAGAAAAATGGTGCCAAACGGTTGCAAATGCTCCCCTGAGAGGTTTGGTGGTCGAAACAAAAGGCTTTTTATCAGGGGAAAAGAAATCAGCCCTCGACAACTTAACTGGCAGAAAAAGATTTTTTTGAAAAAATCCCTAAGCCCCGGGGTCACAATTTCATCAAAAACCTGACTTTCGCCATTTCACTCAAAAATGGTGCAAAACGGTTGCAAATGCTCCCCTGAGAGGTTTGGCGGTCGAAAAAGAAGGCTTTTTATCACGGGAAAAGAAATCAGCCCAGGACAACTTAACCGGCAGAAAAATATTTTTTTGAAAAAATCTCTAAGCTCCGGGGTCACAATTTCATCAAAAATCTGACTTTTGGCAATTCACTCAAAAATGGTGCCAAACGGTTGCAAATGCTCCCCTGAGAGTTTTGGCCCTCCAAACAGAAGGCTTTTTATCACGGGAAAAGAAATCGGCCCAAGACAACTTAACCGGTAGAAAAAGATTTTTTTGAAAAAATCCCTAAGCCCCGGGGTCACAATTTCATCAAAAACCTGACTTTCGGCATTTCACTCAAAAATGGTGCAAAACGGTTGCAAATGCTCTCCTGAGAGGTTTGGTGGTCGAAACAGAAGGCTTTTTATCACGGGAAATAAATCAGCCCTCGACAAGCTAACCGGCAGAAAAAGATTTTTTTCAAAAAATCCCTAAGCCCCGGGGTCACAATTTCATCAAAAATCTGACTTTCGGCAATTCCCTCAAAAATGGTGCGAAACGGTTGCAAATGCTCCCCTGAGAGTTTTGGCCCTCCAAACAGAAGGCTTTTTATCACGGGAAAAGAAATCGGCCCAAGACAACTTAACCGGCAGAAAAAGATTTTTTTGAAAAAATCCCTAAGCTCTGGGGTCACAATTTCATCAAAAATCTGACTTTCGGCAATTGACTCAAAAATGGTACCAAACGGTTGCAAATGCTCTCCTGAGAGGTTTGGTGGTCATAACAGAAGGCTTCTTATCTCGGGAAATAAATCAGCCTTCGACAACTTAACCGGCAGAAAAAGATTTTTTTCAAAAAATCCCTAAGCCTCGGGGTCACAATTTCATCAAAAATCTAACTTTCGGCAATTGACTCAAAAATGGTGCCAAACGGTTGCAAATGCTCCCCTGAAACGTTTGGCGTTCGAAACAGAAGGCTTTTTGTCACAGGAAAAGAAATCAGCCCTCGACAAGTTAACCGGCAGAAAAAGATTTTTTTCAAAAAATCCCTAAGCCCCGGGGTCACAATTTCATCAAAAATCTGACTTTCGGCATTTCACTCAAAAATGGTGCCAAACGGTTACAAATGCTCTCCTGAGAGGTTTGGTGGTCGAAATAGAAGGCTTTTTATCACGGGAAATAAATCAGCCCTCGACAACTTAACCGGCAGAAAAAGATTTTTTTGAAAAAATCCCTAAGCCCCGGGGTCACAATTTCATCAAAAATCTGACTTTCGGCAATTGACTCAAAAATGGAGCCAAACGGTTGCAAATGCTCCCCTGAAAGGTTTGGTGGTCGAAACAGAAGGCTTTTTATCACGGGAAAAAAATCAGCCCTCGACAAGTTAAACGGCAGAAAAAGATTTTTTTCAAAAAATCCCTAAGCCCCGGGGTCACAATTTCATCAAAAACCTGACTTTCGGCATTTCACTCAAAAATGGTGCCAAACGGTTGCAAATGCTCCCCTGAGAGTTTTGGCCCTCCAAACAGAAGGCTTTTTATAACGGGAAAAGAAATCAGCCCAAGACAACTTAACCGGCAGAAAAAGATTTTTTTTGAAAAAATCCCTAAGCCCCGGGGTCACAATTTCATCAAAAACCTGACTTTCGGCATTTCACTCAAAAATGGTGCAAAACGGTTACAAATGCTCCCCTGAGAGGTTTAGCGGTCAAAACAGAAGGCTTTTAATCACGGGAAAAGAAATCAGCCCTCGACAACTTAACCGGCAGAAAAAGATTTTTTTGAAAAAATCCCTAAGCCCCGGGGTCACAATTTCATCAAAAATCTGAGTTTCCGCAATTCACTCAAAAATGGTGCCAAACGGTTGCAAATGCTCCCCTGAGAGGTTTGGCCGTCGAAAAAGAAGGCTTTATATCACAGATCAAGAAATCAACCATGGATAACTTAACCAGCAGAAAAATGGTGCCAAACGGTTGCAAATGCTCCCCTGAGAGGTTTGGTGGTCGAAACAAAAGGCTTTTTATCAGGGGAAAAGAAATCAGCCCTCGACAACTTAACTGGCAGAAAAAGATTTTTTTGAAAAAATCCCTAAGCCCCGGGGTCACAATTTCATCAAAAACCTGACTTTCGCCATTTCACTCAAAAATGGTGCAAAACGGTTGCAAATGCTCCCCTGAGAGGTTTGGCGGTCGAAAAAGAAGGCTTTTTATCACGGGAAAAGAAATCAGCCCAGGACAACTTAACCGGCAGAAAAATATTTTTTTGAAAAAATCTCTAAGCTCCGGGGTCACAATTTCATCAAAAATCTGACTTTTGGCAATTCACTCAAAAATGGTGCCAAACGGTTGGAAATGCTCCCCTGAGAGTTTTGGCCCTCCAAACAGAAGGCTTTTTATCACGGGAAAAGAAATCGGCCCAAGACAACTTAACCGGTAGAAAAAGATTTTTTTGAAAAAATCCCTAAGCCCCGGGGTCACAATTTCATCAAAAACCTGACTTTCGGCATTTCACTCAAAAATGGTGCAAAACGGTTGCAAATGCTCCCCTGAAAGGTTTGGCGGTCGAAACAGAAGACTTTTTGTCACAGGAAAAGAAATCAGCCCTCGACAACTTAACCGGCAGAAAAAAGATTTTTTTGAAAAAATCCCTAAGCCCCGGGGTCACAATTTCATCAAAAACCTGACTTTCGGCATTTCACTCAAAAATGGTGCCAAACGGTTGCAAATGCTCCCCTGAGAGTTTTGGCCCTCCAAACAGAAGGCTTTTTATCAGAGGAAAAGAAATCAGCCCAAAACAACTTAACCGGCAGGAAATGAATTTTTTGAAAAAATCCCTAAGCCCCGGGGTCACAATTTCATCAAAAATCTGACTTTCGGCATTTCACTCAAAAATGGTGCCAAACGGTTACAAATGCTCCCCTGAGAGGTTTAGCGGTCAAAACAGAAGGCTTTTTATCACGGGAAAAGAAATCAGCCCTCGACAACTTAACCGGCAGGAAATGAATTTTTTGAAAAAATCCCTAAGCCCCGGGGTCACAATTTCATCAAAAATCTGACTTTCGGCATTTCACTCAAAAATGGTGCCAAACGGTTGCAAATACTCTCCTGAGAGGTTTGGTGGTCGAAACAGAAGGCTTTTTATCTCGGGAAATAAATCAGCCCTCGACAACTTAACCGGCAGAAAAAGATTTTTTTCAAAAAAATCCCTAAGCCCCGGGGTCACAATTTCATCAAAAATCTAACTTTCGGCAATTGACTCAAAAATGGTGCCAAACAGTTGCAAATGCTCCCCTGAAAGGTTTGGCGTTCGAAACAGAAGGCTTTTTGTCACGGGAAAAGAAATCAGGCGAGGACAACTTAACCGGCAGAAAAATATTTTTTTGAAAAAATCCCTAAGCCCCGGGGTCACAATTTCATCAAAAATCTGACTTTTGGCATTTCACTCAAAAATGGTGCCAAACGGCTGCAAATGCTCCCCTGAGATGTTTGGCCGTCGAAACAGAAGGCTTTATATCACAGAGCAATAAATCAGCCATGGAACCCTTAACCAGCAGAAAAATGGTGCAAAACGGTTGCAAATGCTCCCCTGAGAGGTTTGGTGGTCGAAACAGAAGGCTTTTTATCACGGGAAAAAAATCAGCCCTCGACAAGTTAAACGGCAGAAAAAGATTTTTTTCAAAAAATCCCTAAGCCCCGGGGTCACAATTTCATCAAAAACCTGACTTTCGGCATTTCACTCAAAAATGGTGCCAAACGGTTGCAAATGCTCCCCTGAAAGGTTTGGCGGTCGAAACAGAAGACTTTTTGTCACAGGAAAAGAAATCAGCCCTCGACAACTTAACCGGCAGAAAAAAGATTTTTTTGAAAAAATCCCTAAGCCCCGGGGTCACAATTTCATCAAAAACCTGACTTTCGGCATTTCACTCAAAAATGGTGCCAAACGGTTGCAAATGCTCCCCTGAGAGTTTTGGCCCTCCAAACAGAAGGCTTTTTATCAGAGGAAAAGAAATCAGCCCAAAACAACTTAACCGGCAGGAAATGAATTTTTTGAAAAAATCCCTAAGCCCCGGGGTCACAATTTCATCAAAAATCTGACTTTCGGCATTTCACTCAAAAATGGTGCCAAACGGTTACAAATGCTCCCCTGAGAGGTTTAGCGGTCAAAACAGAAGGCTTTTTATCACGGGAAAAGAAATCAGCCCTCGACAACTTAACCGGCAGGAAATGAATTTTTTGAAAAAATCCCTAAGCCCCGGGGTCACAATTTCATCAAAAATCTGACTTTCGGCATTTCACTCAAAAATGGTGCCAAACGGTTGCAAATGCTCTCCTGAGAGGTTTGGTGGTCGAAACAGAAGGCTTTTTATCTCGGGAAATAAATCAGCCCTCGACAACTTAACCGGCAGAAAAAGATTTTTTTCAAAAAAATCCCTAAGCCCCGGGGTCACAATTTCATCAAAAATCTAACTTTCGGCAATTGACTCAAAAATGGTGCCAAACAGTTGCAAATGCTCCCCTGAAAGGTTTGGCGGTCGAAACAGAAGGCTTTTTGTCACAGGAAAAGAAATCAGCCGAGGACAACTTAACCGGCAGAAAAAGATTTTTTTCAAAAAATCCCTAAGCCCCGGGGTCACAATTTCATCAAAAATCTGACTTTCGGCATTTCACTCAAAAATGGTGCCAAACGGTTACAAATGCTCTCCTGAGAGGTTTGGTGGTCGAAATAGAAGGCTTTTTATCACGGGAAATAAATCAGCCCTCGACAACTTAACCGGCAGAAAAAGATTTTTTTGAAAAAATCCCTAAGCCCCGGGGTCACAATTTCATCAAAAACCTGACTTTTGGCATTTCACTCAAAAATGGTGCCAAACGGTTGCAAATGCTCCCGTGAGAGGTTTGGTGGTCGAAACAGAAGGCTTTTTATCACGGGAAAAGAAATCAGCCCAAGACAACTTAACCGGCAGAAAAAGATTTTTTTGAAAAAATCCCTAAGCCCCGGCGTCACAATTTCATCAAAAATCTGACTTTTGGCATTTCACTCAAAAATGGTGCCAAACGGCTGCAAATGCTCCCCTGAAATGTTTGGCCGTCGAAACAGAAGGCTTTATATCACAGAGCAATAAATCAGCCATGGAACCCTTAACCGGCAGAAAAATGGTGCAAAACGGTTGCAAATGCTCCCCTGAGAGGTTTGGTGGTCGAAACAGAAGGCTTTTTATCACGGGAAATAAATCAGCCATCGACAAGTTAACCGGCAGAAAAAGATTTTTTTCAAAAAATCCCTAAGCCCCGGGGTCACAATTTCATCAAAAATCTGACTTTCGGCAATTGACTCTAAAATGGTGCCAAACGGTTAGAAATGCTCCCCTGAAAGGTTTGGCGGTCGAAACAGAAGGCTTTTTATCACGGGAAAAGAAATCGGCCCAAGACAACTTAACCGGCAGAAAAAGATTTTTTTGAAAAAATCCCTAAGCTCTGGGGTCACAATTTCATCAAAAATCTGACTTTCGGCAATTGACTCAAAAATGGTACCAAACGGTTGCAAATGCTCCCCTGAGAGGTTTGGTGGTCGAAACAGAAGGCTTTTTATCACGGGAAAAAAATCAGCCCTCGACAACTTAACCGGCAGAAAAAGATTTTTTTCAAAAAAATCCCTAAGCCCCGGGGTCACAATTTCATCAAAAATCTAACTTTCGGCAATTGACTCAAAAATGGTGCCAAACGGTTGCAAATGCTCCCCTGAAAGGTTTGGCATTCGAAACAGAAGGCTTTTTGTCACGGGAAAAGAAATCAGGCGAGGACAACTTAACCGGCAGAAAAATATTTTTTTGAAAAAATCCCTAAGCCCCGGGGTCACAATTTCATCAAAAATCTGACTTTTGGCATTTCACTCAAAAATGGTGCCAAACGGCTGCAAATGCTCCCCTGAGATGTTTGGCCGTCGAAACAGAAGGCTTTATATCACAGAGCAATAAATCAGCCATGGAACCCTTAACCAGCAGAAAAATGGTGCAAAACGGTTGCAAATGCTCCCCTGAGAGGTTTGGTGGTCGAAACAGAAGGCTTTTTATCACGGGAAAAAAATCAGCCCTCGACAAGTTAAACGGCAGAAAAATTTTTTTTTCAAAAAATCCCTAAGCCCCGGGGTCACAATTTCATCAAAAACCTGACTTTCGGCATTTCACTCAAAAATGGTGCCAAACGGTTGCAAATGCTCCCCTGAGAGGTTTGGCGGTCGAAAAAGAAGGCTTTTTATCACAGGAAAAGAAATCAGCCCTCGACAACTTAACCGGCAGAAAAAGATTTTTTTGAAAAAATCCCTAAGCCCCGGGGTCACAATTTCATCAAAAATCTGACTTTCGGCAATTCACTCAAAAATGGTGCCAAACAGTTGCACATGCTCCCCTGAGAGTTTTGGCCCTCCAAACAGAAGGCTTTTTATCACGGGAAAAGAAATCAGCCCTCGACAACTTAACCGGCAGAAAAAGATTTTTTTTGAAAAAATCCCTAAGCCCCGGGGTCACAATTTCATCAAAAACCTGACTTTCGGCATTTCACGCAAAATTGGTGCAAAACGGTTACAAATGCTCCCCTGAGAGGTTTGGCCGTCGAAACAGAAGGCTTTTTATCACGGGAAAAGAAATCAGCCCAAGAAAACTTAACCGGCAGAAAAAGATATTTTGAAAAAATCCCTAAGCCCCGGGGTCACAATTTCATCAAAAATCTGACTTTCGGCATTTCACTCAAAAATGGTGCAAAACCGTTACAAATGCTCCCCTGAAAGGTTTAGCGGTCAAAACAGAAGGCTTTTAATCACGGGAAAAGAAATCAGCCCTCGACAACTTAACCGGCAGAAAAAGATTTTTTTGAAAAAATCCCTAAGCCCCGGGGTCACAATTTCATCAAAAATCTGAGTTTCCGCAATTCACTCAAAAATGGTGCCAAACGGTTGCAAATGCTCCCCTGAGAGGTTTGGTGGTCGAAACAAAAGGCTTTTTATCAGGGGAAAAGAAATCAGCCCTCGACAACTTAACTGGCAGAAAAAGATTTTTTTGAAAAAATCCCTAAGCCCCGGGGTCACAATTTCATCAAAAACCTGACTTTCGGCATTTCACTCAAAAATGGTGCAAAACGGTTGCAAATGCTCCCCTGAGAGGTTTGGCGGTCGAAAAAGAAGGCTTTTTATCACGGGAAAAGAAATCAGCCCAGGACAACTTAACCGGCAGAAAAATATTTTTTTGAAAAAATCTCTAAGCTCCGGCGTCACAATTTCATCAAAAATCTGACTTTTGGCAATTCACTCAAAAATGGTGCCAAACGGTTGCAAATGCTCCCCTGAGAGTTTTGGCCCTCCAAACAGAAGGCTTTTTATCACGGGAAAAGAAATCGGCCCAAGATAACTTAACCGGTAGAAAAAGATTTTTTTGAAAAAATCCCTAAGCCCCGGGGTCACAATTTCATCAAAAACCTGACTTTCGGCAATTCCCTCAAAAATGGTGCGAAACGGTTGCAAATGCTCCCCTGAGAGTTTTGGCCCTCCAAACAGAAGGCTTTTTATCACGGGAAAAGAAATCGGCCCAAGACAACTTAACCGGCAGAAAAAGATTTTTTTGAAAAAATCCCTAAGCTCTGGGGTCACAATTTCATCAAAAATCTGACTTTCGGCAATTGACTCAAAAATGGTACCAAACGGTTGCAAATGCTCTCCTGAGAGGTTTGGTGGTCGAAACAGAAGGCTTCTTATCTCGGGAAATAAATCAGCCTTCGACAACTTAACCGGCAGAAAAAGATTTTTTTCAAAAAATCCCTAAGCCTCGGGGTCACAATTTCATCAAAAATCTAACTTTCGGCAATTGACTCAAAAATGGTGCCAAACGGTTGCAAATGCTCCCCTGAAACGTTTGGCGTTCGAAACAGAAGGCTTTTTGTCACAGGAAAAGAAATCAGCCCTCGACAAGTTAACCGGCAGAAAAAGATTTTTTTCAAAAAATCCCTAAGCCCCGGGGTCACAATTTCATCAAAAACCTGACTTTCGGCATTTCACTCAAAAATGGTGCCAAACGGTTACAAATGCTCTCCTGAGAGGTTTGGTGGTCGAAATAGAAGGCTTTTTATCACGGGAAATAAATCAGCCCTCGACAACTTAACCGGCAGAAAAAGATTTTTTTGAAAAAATCCCTAAGCCCCGGGGTCACAATTTCATCAAAAATCTGACTTTCGGCAATTGACTCAAAAATGGAGCCAAACGGTTGCAAATGCTCCCCTGAAAGGTTTGGCGGTCGAAACAGAAGACTTTTTGTCACAGAAAAGAAATCAGCCCTCGACAACTTAACCGGCAGAAAAAGATTTTTTTGAAAAAATCCCTAAGCCCCGGGGTCACAATTTCATCAAAAACCTGACTTTTTTCATTTCACTCAAAAATGGTGCCAAACGGTTGCAAATGCTCCCGTGAGAGGTTTGGTGGTCGAAACTGAAGGCTTTTTATCACGGGAAAAGAAATCAGCCCAGGACAACTTAACCGGCAGAAAAAGATTTTTTTGAAAAAATCCCTAAGCCCCGGGGTCACAATTTCATCAAAAATCTGACTTTTGGCATTTCACTCAAAAATGGTGCCAAACGGCTGCAAATGCTCCCCTGAAATGTTTGGCCGTCGAAACAGAAGGCTTTATATCACAGAGCAATAAATCAGCCATGGAACCCTTAACCGGCAGAAAAATGGTGCAAAACGGTTGCAAATGCTCCCCTGAAAGGTTTGGCGGTCGAAACAGAAGGCTTTTTATCACAGGAAAAGAAATCAGCCCTCGACAACTTAACCGGCAGAAAAAGATTTTTTTGAAAAAATCCCTAAGCCCCGGGGTCACAATTTCATCAAAAATCTGACTTTCGGCAATTAACTCAAAAATGGTACCAAACGGTTGCAAATGCTCTCCTGAGAGGTTTGGTGGTCGAAACAGAAGGCTTCTTATCTCGGGAAATAAATCAGCCTTCGACAAGTTAACCGAAAAAAAAAATTTTTTTCAAAAAATCCCTAAGCCCCGGGGTCACAATTTCATCAAAAATCTAACTTTCGGCAATTGACTCAAAAATGGTGCCAAACGGTTGCAAATGCTCCCCTGAAACGTTTGGCGGTCGAAACAGAAGGCTTTTTGTCACAGGAAAAGAAATCAGCCCTCGACAACTTAACCGGCAGAAAAAGATTTTTTTCAAAAAATCCCTGAGCCCCGGGGTCACAATTTCATCAAAAATCTGACTTTCGGCATTTCACTCAAAAATGGTGCAAAACGGTTGCAAATGCTCTCCTGAGAGGTTTGGCGGTCGAAATAGATGGCTTTTTATCACGGGAAATAAATCATCCCCCGACAACTTAACCGGCAGAAAAAGATTTTTTTGAAAAAATCCCTAAGCCCCGGGGTCACAATTTCATCAAAAATCTGACTTTCGGCAATTGAATCAAAAATGGAGCCAAACGGTTGCAAATGCTCCCCTGAAAGGTTTGGCGGTCGAAACAGAAGACTTTTTGTCACAGGAAAAGAAATCAGCCCTCGACAACTTAACCGGCAGAAAAAAGATTTTTTTGAAAAAATCCCTAAGCCCCGGGGTCACAATTTCATCAAAAACCTGACTTTCGGCATTTCACTCAAAAATGGTGCCAAACGGGTGCAAATGCTCCCCTGAGAGTTTTGGCCCTCCAAACAGAAGGCTTTTTATCAGAGGAAAAGAAATCAGCCCAAAACAAGTTAACCGGCAGGAAATGAATTTTTTGAAAAAATCCCTAAGCCCCGGGGTCACAATTTCATCAAAAATCTGACTTTCGGCATTTCACTCAAAAATGGTGCCAAACGGTTACAAATGCTCCCCTGAGAGGTTTAGCGGTCAAAACAGAAGGCTTTTTATCACGGGAAAAGAAATCAGCCCTCGACAACTTAACCGGCAGGAAATGAATTTTTTGAAAAAATCCCTAAGCCCCGGGGTCACAATTTCATCAAAAATCTGACTTTCGGCATTTCACTCAAAAATGGTGCCAAACGGTTACAAATGCTCCCCTGAGAGGTTTAGCGGTCAAAACAGAAGGCTTTTTATCACGGGAAAAGAAAGCAGCCCTCGACAACTTAACCGGCAGAAAAAAGATTTTTTTGAAAAAATCCCTAAGCCCCGGGGTCACAATTTCATCAAAAACCTGACTTTTGGCATTTCACTCAAAAATGGTGCCAAACGGTTGCAAATGCTCCCCTGAGAGTTTTGGCCCTCCAAACCGAAGGCTTTTTATCACGGGAAAAGAAATCAGCCCTCGACAACTTAACCGGCAGAAAAAGATTTTTTTGAAAAAATCCCTAAGCCCCGGGGTCACAATTTCATCAAAAACCTGACTTTCGGCATTTCACTCAAAATTGGTGCAAAACGGTTACAAATGCTCCCCTGAGAGGTTTAGCGGTCAAAACAGAAGGCTTTTTATCACGGGAAAAGAAATCAGGCGAGGACAACTTAACCGGCAGAAAAATATTTTTTTGAAAAAATCCCTAAGCCCCGGGGTCACAATTTCATCAAAAATCTGACTTTTGGCATTTCACTCAAAAATGGTGCCAAACGGCTGCAAATGCTCCCCTGAGATGTTTGGCCGTCGAAACAGAAGGCTTTATATCACAGAGCAATAAATCAGCCATGGAACCCTTAACCAGCAGAAAAATGGTGCAAAACGGTTGCAAATGCTCCCCTGAGAGGTTTGGTGGTCGAAACAGAAGGCTTTTTATCACGGGAAATAAATCAGCCCTCGACAAGTTAACCGGCAGAAAAAGATTTTTATCAAAAAATCCCTAAGCCCCGGGGTCACAATTTCATCAAAAATCTGACTTTCGGCATTTCACTCAAAAATGGTGCAAAACGGTTGCAAATGCTCTCCTGAGAGGTTTGGTGGTCGAAATAGAAGGCTTTTTATCACGGGAAATAAATCAGCCCTCGACAACTTAACCGGCAGAAAAAGATTTTTTTGAAAAAATCCCTAAGCCCCGGGGTCACAATTTCATCAAAAATCTGACTTTCGGCAATTGACTCAAAAATGGAGCCAAACGGTTGCAAATGCTCCCCTGAGAGGTTTGGCGGTCGAAGCAGAAGACTTTTTGTCACAGAAAAGAAATCAGCCCTCGACAACTTAACCGGCAGAAAAAGATTTTTTTGAAAAAATCCCTAAGCCCCGGGGTCACAATTTCATCAAAAACCTGACTTTTGGCATTTCACTCAAAAATGGTGCCAAACGGTTGCAAATGCTCCCGTGAGAGGTTTGGTGGTCGAAACAGAAGGCTTTTTATCACGGGAAAAGAAATCAGCCCAAGACAACTTAACCGGCAGAAAAATATTTTTTTGAAAAAATCCCTAAGCCCCGGGGTCACAATTTCATCAAAAATCTGACTTTTGGCATTTCACTCAAAAATGGTGCCAAACGGCTGCAAATGCTCCCCTGAAATGTTTGGCCGTCGAAACAGAAGGCTTTATATCACAGAGCAATAAATCAGCCATGGAACCCTTAACCGGCAGAAAAATGGTGCAAAGCGGTTGCAAATGCTCCCCTGAGAGGTTTGGTGGTCGAAACAGAAGGCTTTTTATCACGGGCAATAAATCAGCCATCGACAAGTTAACCGGCAGAAAAAGATTTTTTTCATAAAATCCCTAAGCCCCGGGGTCACAATTTCATCAAAAATCTGACTTTCGGCAATTGACTCTAAAATGGTGCCAAACGGTTAGAAATGCTCCCCTGAAAGGTTTGGCGGTCGAAACAGAAGGCTTTTTATCACAGGAAAAGAAATCAGCCCTCGACAACTTAACCGGCAGAAAAAGATTTTTTTTAAAAAATCCCTAAGCCCCGGGGTCACAATTTCATCAAAAATCTGACTTTCGGCAATTCACTCAAAAATGGTGCCAAACGGTTGCAAATGCTCCCCTGAAAGGTTTGGCGTTCGAAACAGAAGGCTTTTTGTCACGGGAAAAGAAATCAGGCGAGGACAACTTAACCGGCAGAAAAATATTTTTTTGAAAAAATCCCTAAGCCCCGGGGTCACAATTTCATCAAAAATCTGACTTTTGGCATTTCACTCAAAAATGGTGCCAAACGGCTGCAAATGCTCCCCTGAGATGTTTGGCCGTCGAAACAGAAGGCTTTATATCACAGAGCAATAAATCAGCCATGGAACCCTTAACCAGCAGAAAAATGGTGCAGAACGGTTGCAAATGCTCCCCTGAGAGGTTTGGTGGTCGAAACAGAAGGCTTTTTATCACGGGAAAAAAATCAGCCCTCGACAAGTTAAACGGCAGAAAATTTTTTTTTTCAAAAAATCCCTAAGCCCCGGGGTCACAATTTCATCAAAAACCTGACTTTCGGCAATTCACTCAAAAATGGTGCCAAACGGTTGCACATGCTCCCCTGAGAGTTTTGGCCCTCCAAACAGAAGGCTTTTTATCATGGGAAAAGAAATCAGCCCAAGACAACTTAACCGGCAGAAAAAGATTTTTTTTGAAAAAATCCCTAAGCCCCGGGGTCACAATTTCATCAAAAACCTGACTTTCGGCATTTCACTCAAAATTGGTGCAAAACGGTTACAAATGCTCCCCTGAGAGGTTTGGCCGTCGAAACAGAAGGCTTTTTATCACGGGAAAAGAAATCAGCCCAAGAAAACTTAACCGGCAGAAAAAGATATTTTGAAAAAATCCCTAAGCCCCGGGGTCACAATTTCATCAAAAATCTGACTTTCGGCATTTCACTCAAAAATGGTGCAAAACGGTTACAAATGCTCCCCTGAGAGGTTTAGCGGTCAAAACAGAAGGCTTTTAATCACGGGAAAAGAAATCAGCCCTCGACAATTTAACCGGCAGAAAAAGATTTTTTTGAAAAAATCCCTAAGCCCCGGGGTCACAATTTCATCAAAAATCTGAGTTTCCGCAATTCACTCAAAAATGGTGCCAAACGGTTGCAAATGCTCCCCTGAGAGGTTTGGCCGTCGAAAAAGAAGGCTTTATATCACAGATCAAGAAATCAACCATGGATAACTTAACCAGCAGAAAAATGGTGCCAAACGGTTGCAAATGCTCCCCTGAGAGGTTTGGTGGTCGAAACAAAAGACTTTTTATCAGGGGAAATAAATCAGCCCTCGACAACTTAACCGGCAGAAAAAGATTTTTTTGAAAAAATCCCTAAGCCCCGGGGTCACAATTTCATCAAAAACCTGACTTTCGGCATTTCACTCAAAAATGGTGCCAAACGGTTGCAAATGCTCCCCTGAGAGGTTTGGCGGTCGAAAAAGAAGGCTTTTTATCACGGGAAAAGAAATCAGCCCAGGACAACTTAACCGGCAGAAAAATATTTTTTTGAAAAAATCTCTAAGCTCCGGGGTCACAATTTCATCAAAAATCTGACTTTTGGCAATTCACTCAAAAATGGTGCCAAACGGTTGCAAATGCTCCCCTGAGAGTTTTGGCCCTCCAAACAGAAGGCTTTTTATCACGGGAAAAGAAATCGGCCCAAGACAACTTAACCGGTAGAAAAAGATTTTTTTCAAAAAATCCCTAAGCCCCGGGGTCACAATTTCATCAAAAATCTGACTTTCGGCAATTCCCTCAAAAATGGTGCGAAACGGTTGCAAATGCTCCCCTGAGAGTTTTGGCCCTCCAAACAGAAGGCTTTTTATCACGGGAAAAGAAATCGGCCCAAGACAACTTAACCGGCAGAAAAAGATTTTTTTGAAAAAATCCCTAAGCTCTGGGGTCACAATTTCATCAAAAATCTGACTTTCGGCAATTGACTCAAAAATGGTACCAAACGGTTGCAAATGCTCTCCTGAGAGGTTTGGTGGTCGAAACAGAAGGCTTCTTATCTCGGGAAATAAATCAGCCTTCGACAATTTAACCGGCAGAAAAAGATTTTTTTCAAAAAATCCCTACGCCTCGGGGTCACAATTTCATCAAAAATCTAACTTTCTGCAATTGACTCAAAAATGGTGCCAAACGGTTGCAAATGCTCCCCTGAAACGTTTGGCGTTCGAAACAGAAGGCTTTTTGTCACAGGAAAAGAAATCAGCCCTCGACAAGTTAACCGGCAGAAAAAGATTTTTTTCAAAAAATCCCTAAGCCCCGGGGTCACAATTTCATCAAAAATCTGACTTTCGGCATTTCACTCAAAAATGGTGCAAAACGGTTGCAAATGCTCTCCTGAGAGGTTTGGTGGTCGAAACAGAAGGCTTCTTATCTCGGGAAATAAATCAGCCTTCGACAACTTAACCGGCAGAAAAAGATTTTTTTCAAAAAATCCCTAAGCCCCGGGGTCACAATTTCATCAAAAATCTAACTTTCGGCAATTGACTCAAAAATGGTGCCAAACGGTTACAAATGCTCTCCTGAGAGGTTTGGTGGTCGAAATAGAAGGCTTTTTATCACGGGAAATAAATCAGCCCTCGACAACTTAACCGGCAGAAAAAGATTTTTTTGAAAAAATCCCTAAGCCCCGGGGTCACAATTTCATCAAAAATCTGACTTTTGGCATTTCACTCAAAAATGGTGCCAAACGGATGCAAATGCTCCCCTGAAAGGTTTGGCGGTCGAAACAGAAGACTTTTTGTCACAGAAAAGAAATCAGCCCTCGACAACTTAACCGGCAGAAAAAGATTTTTTTGAAAAAATCCCTAAGCCCCGGGGTCACAATTTCATCAAAAACCTGACTTTTGGCATTTCACTCAAAAATGGTGCCAAACGGTTGCAAATGCTCCCGTGAGAGGTTTGGTGGTCGAAACTGAAGGCTTTTTATCACGGGAAAAGAAATCAGCCCAGGACAACTTAACCGGCAGAAAAAGATTTTTTTGAAAAAATCCCTAAGCCCCGGGGTCACAATTTCATCAAAAATCTGACTTTTGGCATTTCACTCAAAAATGGTGCCAAACGGCTGCAAATGCTCCCCTGAAATGTTTGGCCGTCGAAACAGAAGGCTTTATATCACAGAGCAATAACTCAGCCATGGAACCCTTAACCGGCAGAAAAATGGTGCAAAACGGTTGCAAATGCTCCCCTGAAAGGTTTGGCGGTCGAAACAGAAGGCTTTTTATCACAGGAAAAGAAATCAGCCCTCGACAACTTAACCGGCAGAAAAAGATTTTTTTGAAAAAATCCCTAAGCCCCGGGGTCACAATTTCATCAAAAATCTGACTTTCGGCAATTCACTCAAAAATGGTGCGAAACGGTTGCAAATGCTCCCCTGAGAGTTTTGGCCCTCCAAACAGAAGGCTTTTTATCACGGGAAAAGAAATCGGCTCAAGACAACTTAACCGGCAGAAAAAGATTTTTTTGAAAAAATCCCTAAGCTCCGGGGTCACAATTTCATCAAAAATCTGACTTTCGGCAATTGACTCAAAAATGGTACCAAACGGTTGCAAATGCTCTCCTGAGAGGTTTGGTGGTCGAAACAGAAGGCTTCTTATCTCGGGAAATAAATCAGCCTTCGACAAGTTAACCGGCAGAAAAAGATTTTTTTCAAAAAATCCCTAAGCCCCGGGGTCACAATTTCATAAAAATCTAACTTTCGGCAATTGACTCAAAAATGGTGCCAAACGGTTGCAAATGCTCCCCTGAAACGTTTGGCGGTCGAAACAGAAGGCTTTTTGTCACAGGAAAAGAAATCAGCCCTCGACAACTTAACCGGCAGAAAAAGATTTTTTTCAAAAAATCCCTGAGCCCCGGGGTCACAATTTCATCAAAAATCTGACTTTCGGCATTTCACTCAAAAATGGTGCAAAACGGTTGCAAATGCTCTCCTGAGAGGTTTGGTGGTCGAAATAGAAGGCTTTTTATCACGGGAAATAAATCATCCCCCGACAACTTAACCGGCAGAAAAAGATTTTTTTGAAAAAATCCCTAAGCCCCGGGGTCACAATTTCATCAAAAACCTGACTTTCGGCATTTCACTCAAAAATGGTGCCAAACGGTTGCAAATGCTCCCCTGAGAGTTTTGGCCCTCCAAACAGAAGGCTTTTTATCAGAGGAAAAGAAATCAGCCCAAAACAACTTAACCGGCAGGAAATGAATTTTTTGAAAAAATCCCTAAGCCCCGGGGTCACAATTTCATCAAAAATCTGACTTTCGGCATTTCACTCAAAAATGGTGCCAAACGGTTACAAATGCTCCCCTGAGAGGTTTAGCGGTCAAAACAGAAGGCTTTTTATCACGGGAAAAGAAATCAGCCCTCGACAACTTAACCGGCAGAAAAAAGATTTTTTTGAAAAAATCCCTAAGCCCCGGGGTCACAATTTCATCAAAAATCTGACTTTTGGCATTTCACTCAAAAATGGTGCCAAACGGCTGCAAATGCTCCCCTGAAATGTTTGGCCGTCGAAACAGAAGGCTTTTTATCACAGGAAAAGAAATCAGCCCTCGACAACTTAACCGGCAGAAAAAGATTTTTTTGAAAAAATCCCTAAGCCCCGGGGTCACAATTTCATCAAAAATCTGACTTTCGGCAATTCACTCAAAAATGGTGCGAAACGGTTGCAAATGCTCCCCTGAGAGTTTTGGCCCTCCAAACAGAAGGCTTTTTATCACGGGAAAAGAAATCGGCTCAAGACAACTTAACCGGCAGAAAAAGATTTTTTTGAAAAAATCCCTAAGCTCCGGGGTCACAATTTCATCAAAAATCTGACTTTCGGCAATTGACTCAAAAATGGTACCAAACGGTTGCAAATGCTCTCCTGAGAGGTTTGGTGGTCGAAACAGAAGGCTTCTTATCTCGGGAAATAAATCAGCCTTCGACAAGTTAACCGGCAGAAAAAGATTTTTTTCAAAAAATCCCTAAGCCCCGGGGTCACAATTTCATCAAAAATCTAACTTTCGGCAATTGACTCAAAAATGGTGCCAAACGGTTGCAAATGCTCCCCTGAAACGTTTGGCGGTCGAAACAGAAGGCTTTTTGTCACAGGAAAAGAAATCAGCCCTCGACAACTTAACCGGTAGAAAAAGATTTTTTTCAAAAAATCCCTGAGCCCCGGGGTCACAATTTCATCAAAAATCTGACTTTCGGCATTTCACTCAAAAATGGTGCAAAACGGTTGCAAATGCTCCCCTGAGAGGTTTGGTGGTCGAAATAGAAGGCTTTTTATCACGGGAAATAAATCATCCCCCGACAACTTAACCGGCAGAAAAAGATTTTTTTGAAAAAATCCCTAAGCCCCGGGGTCACAATTTCATCAAAAATCTGACTTTCGGCAATTGAATCAAAAATGGAGCCAAACGGTTGCAAATGCTCCCCTGAAAGGTTTGGCGGTCGAAACAGAAGACTTTTTGTCACAGGAAAAGAAATCAGCCCTCGACAACTTAACCGGCAGAAAAAAGATTTTTTTGAAAAAATCCCTAAGCCCCGGGGTCACAATTTCATCAAAAACCTGACTTTCGGCATTTCACTCAAAAATGGTGCCAAACGGTTGCAAATGCTCCCCTGAGAGTTTTGGCCCTCCAAACAGAAGGCTTTTTATCAGAGGAAAAGAAATCAGCCCAAAACAACTTAACCGGCAGGAAATGAATTTTTTGAAAAAATCCCTAAGCCCCGGGGTCACAATTTCATCAAAAATCTGACTTTCGGCATTTCACTCAAAAATGGTGCCAAACGGTTACAAATGCTCCCCTGAGAGGTTTAGCGGTCAAAACAGAAGGCTTTTTATCACGGGAAAAGAAATCAGCCCTCGACAACTTAACCGGCAGAAAAAGATTTTTTTGAAAAAATCCCTAAGCCCCGGGGTCACAATTTCATCAAAAACCTGACTTTCGGCATTTCACTCAAAAATGGTGCCAAACGGTTGCAAATGCTCCCCTGAGAGTTTTGGCCCTCCAAACAGAAGGCTTTTTATCACGGGAAAAGAAATCAGCCCAAAACAACTTAACCGGCAGGAAATGAATTTTTTGAAAAAATCCCTAAACCCCGGGGTCACAATTTCATCAAAAATCTGACTTTCGGCATTTCACTCAAAAATGGTGCCAAACGGTTACAAATGCTCCCCTGAGAGGTTTAGCGGTCAAAACAGAAGGCTTTTTATCACGGGAAAAGAAATCAGCCCTCGACAACTTAACCGGCAGAAAAAAGATTTTTTTGAAAAAATCCCTAAGCCCCGGGGTCACAATTTCATCAAAAACCTGACTTTCGGCATTTCACTCAAAAATGGTGCCAAACGGTTGCAAATGCTCCCCTGAGAGTTTTGGCCCTCCAAACAGAAGGCTTTTTATCAGAGGAAAAGAAATCAGCCCAAAACAACTTAACCGGCAGGAAATGAATTTTTTGAAAAAATCCCTAAGCCCCGGGGTCACAATTTCATCAAAAATCTGACTTTCGGCATTTCACTCAAAAATGGTGCCAAACGGTTACAAATGCTCCCCTGAGAGGTTTAGCGGTCAAAAGAGAAGGCTTTTTATCACGGGAAAAGAAATCAGCCCTCGACAACTTAACCGGCAGAAAAAAGATTTTTTTGAAAAAATCCCTAAGCCCCGGGGTCACAATTTCATCAAAAACCTGACTTTCGGCATTTCACTCAAAAATGGTGCCAAACGGTTGCAAATGCTCCCCTGAGAGTTTTGGCCCTCCAAACAGAAGGCTTTTTATCACAGGAAAAGAAATCAGCCCTCGACAACTTAACCGGCAGAAAAAGATTTTTTTGAAAAAATCCCTAAGCCCCGGGGTCACAATTTCATCAAAAACCTGACTTTCGGCATTTCACTCAAAATTGGTGCAAAACGGTTACAAATGCTCCCCTGAGAGGTTTAGCGGTCAAAAGAGAAGGCTTTTTATCACGGGAAAAGAAATCAGCCCTCGACAACTTAACCGGCAGAAAAAAGATTTTTTTGAAAAAATCCCTAAGCCCCGGGGTCACAATTTCATCAAAAACCTGACTTTCGGCATTTCACTCAAAAATGGTGCCAAACGGTTGCAAATGCTCCCCTGAGAGTTTTGGCCCTCCAAACAGAAGGCTTTTTATCACGGGAAAAGAAATCAGCCCTCGACAACTTAACCGGCAGAAAAAGATTTTTTTGAAAAAATCCCTAAGCCCCGGGGTCACAATTTCATCAAAAATCTGACTTTTGGCATTTCACTCAAAAATGGTGCCAAACGGCTGCAAATGCTCCCCTGAAATGTTTGGCCGTCGAAACAGAAGGCTTTATATCACAGAGCAATAAATCAGCCATGGAACCCTTAACCGGCAGAAAAATGGTGCAAAACGGTTGCAAATGCTCCCCTGAAAGGTTTGGCGGTCGAAACAGAAGGCTTTTTATCACAGGAAAAGAAATCAGCCCTCGACAACTTAACCGGCAGAAAAAGATTTTTTTGAAAAAATCCCTAAGCCCCGGGGTCACAATTTCATCAAAAATCTGACTTTCGGCAATTAACTCAAAAATGGTACCAAACGGTTGCAAATGCTCTCCTGAGAGGTTTGGTGGTCGAAACAGAAGGCTTCTTATCTCGGGAAATAAATCAGCCTTCGACAAGTTAACCGAAAAAAAAAAATTTTTTCAAAAAATCCCTAAGCCCCGGGGTCACAATTTCATCAAAAATCTAACTTTCGGCAATTGACTCAAAAATGGTGCCAAACGGTTGCAAATGCTCCCCTGAAACGTTTGGCGGTCGAAACAGAAGGCTTTTTGTCACAGGAAAAGAAATCAGCCCTCGACAACTTAACCGGCAGAAAAAGATTTTTTTCAAAAAATCCCTGAGCCCCGGGGTCACAATTTCATCAAAAATCTGACTTTCGGCATTTCACTCAAAAATGGTGCAAAACGGTTGCAAATGCTCTCCTGAGAGGTTTGGCGGTCGAAATAGATGGCTTTTTATCACGGGAAATAAATCATCCCCCGACAACTTAACCGGCAGAAAAAGATTTTTTTGAAAAAATCCCTAAGCCCCGGGGTCACAATTTCATCAAAAATCTGACTTTCGGCAATTGAATCAAAAATGGAGCCAAACGGTTGCAAATGCTCCCCTGAAAGGTTTGGCGGTCGAAACAGAAGACTTTTTGTCACAGGAAAAGAAATCAGCCCTCGACAACTTAACCGGCAGAAAAAAGATTTTTTTGAAAAAATCCCTAAGCCCCGGGGTCACAATTTCATCAAAAACCTGACTTTCGGCATTTCACTCAAAAATGGTGCCAAACGGGTGCAAATGCTCCCCTGAGAGTTTTGGCCCTCCAAACAGAAGGCTTTTTATCAGAGGAAAAGAAATCAGCCCAAAACAAGTTAACCGGCAGGAAATGAATTTTTTGAAAAAATCCCTAAGCCCCGGGGTCACAATTTCATCAAAAATCTGACTTTCGGCATTTCACTCAAAAATGGTGCCAAACGGTTACAAATGCTCCCCTGAGAGGTTTAGCGGTCAAAACAGAAGGCTTTTTATCACGGGAAAAGAAATCAGCCCTCGACAACTTAACCGGCAGGAAATGAATTTTTTGAAAAAATCCCTAAGCCCCGGGGTCACAATTTCATCAAAAATCTGACTTTCGGCATTTCACTCAAAAATGGTGCCAAACGGTTACAAATGCTCCCCTGAGAGGTTTAGCGGTCAAAACAGAAGGCTTTTTATCACGGGAAAAGAAAGCAGCCCTCGACAACTTAACCGGCAGAAAAAAGATTTTTTTGAAAAAATCCCTAAGCCCCGGGGTCACAATTTCATCAAAAACCTGACTTTTGGCATTTCACTCAAAAATGGTGCCAAACGGTTGCAAATGCTCCCCTGAGAGTTTTGGCCCTCCAAACCGAAGGCTTTTTATCACGGGAAAAGAAATCAGCCCTCGACAACTTAACCGGCAGAAAAAGATTTTTTTGAAAAAATCCCTAAGCCCCGGGGTCACAATTTCATCAAAAACCTGACTTTCGGCATTTCACTCAAAATTGGTGCAAAACGGTTACAAATGCTCCCCTGAGAGGTTTAGCGGTCAAAACAGAAGGCTTTTTATCACGGGAAAAGAAATCAGGCGAGGACAACTTAACCGGCAGAAAAATATTTTTTTGAAAAAATCCCTAAGCCCCGGGATCACAATTTCATCAAAAATCTGACTTTTGGCATTTCACTCAAAAATGGTGCCAAACGGCTGCAAATGCTCCCCTGAGATGTTTGGCCGTCGAAACAGAAGGCTTTATATCACAGAGCAATAAATCAGCCATGGAACCCTTAACCAGCAGAAAAATGGTGCAAAACGGTTGCAAATGCTCCCCTGAGAGGTTTGGTGGTTGAAACAGAAGGCTTTTTATCACGGGAAATAAATCAGCCCTCGACAAGTTAACCGGCAGAAAAAGATTTTTATCAAAAAATCCCTAAGCCCCGGGGTCACAATTTCATCAAAAATCTGACTTTCGGCATTTCACTCAAAAATGGTGCAAAACGGTTGCAAATGCTCTCCTGAGAGGTTTGGTGGTCGAAATAGAAGGCTTTTTATCACGGGAAATAAATCAGCCCTCGACAACTTAACCGGCAGAAAAAGATTTTTTTGAAAAAATCCCTAAGCCCCGGGGTCACAATTTCATCAAAAATCTGACTTTCGGCAATTGACTCAAAAATGGAGCCAAACGGTTGCAAATGCTCCCCTGAGAGGTTTGGCGGTCGAAGCAGAAGACTTTTTGTCACAGAAAAGAAATCAGCCCTCGACAACTTAACCGGCAGAAAAAGATTTTTTTGAAAAAATCCCTAAGCCCCGGGGTCACAATTTCATCAAAAACCTGACTTTTGGCATTTCACTCAAAAATGGTGCCAAACGGTTGCAAATGCTCCCGTGAGAGGTTTGGTGGTCGAAACAGAAGGCTTTTTATCACGGGAAAAGAAATCAGCCCAAGACAACTTAACCGGCAGAAAAATATTTTTTTGAAAAAATCCCTAAGCCCCGGGGTCACAATTTCATCAAAAATCTGACTTTTGGCATTTCACTCAAAAATGGTGCCAAACGGCTGCAAATGCTCCCCTGAAATGTTTGGCCGTCGAAACAGAAGGCTTTATATCACAGAGCAATAAATCAGCCATGGAACCCTTAACCGGCAGAAAAATGGTGCAAAGCGGTTGCAAATGCTCCCCTGAGAGGTTTGGTGGTCGAAACAGAAGGCTTTTTATCACGGGAAATAAATCAGCCATCGACAAGTTAACCGGCAGAAAAAGATTTTTTTCATAAAATCCCTAAGCCCCGGGGTCACAATTTCATCAAAAATCTGACTTTCGGCAATTGACTCTAAAATGGTGCCAAACGGTTAGAAATGCTCCCCTGAAAGGTTTGGCGGTCGAAACAGAAGGCTTTTTATCACAGGAAAAGAAATCAGCCCTCGACAACTTAACCGGCAGAAAAAGATTTTTTTTAAAAAATCCCTAAGCCCCGGGGTCACAATTTCATCAAAAATCTGACTTTCGGCAATTCACTCAAAAATGGTGCCAAACGGTTGCAAATGCTCCCCTGAAAGGTTTGGCGTTCGAAACAGAAGGCTTTTTGTCACGGGAAAAGAAATCAGGCGAGGACAACTTAACCGGCAGAAAAATATTTTTTTGAAAAAATCCCTAAGCCCCGGGGTCACAATTTCATCAAAAATCTGACTTTTGGCATTTCACTCAAAAATGGTGCCAAACGGCTGCAAATGCTCCCCTGAGATGTTTGGCCGTCGAAACAGAAGGCTTTATATCACAGAGCAATAAATCAGCCATGGAACCCTTAACCAGCAGAAAAATGGTGCAGAACGGTTGCAAATGCTCCCCTGAGAGGTTTGGTGGTCGAAACAGAAGGCTTTTTATCACGGGAAAAAAATCAGCCCTCGACAAGTTAAACGGCAGAAAATTTTTTTTTTTCAAAAAATCCCTAAGCCCCGGGGTCACAATTTCATCAAAAACCTGACTTTCGGCAATTCACTCAAAAATGGTGCCAAACGGTTGCACATGCTCCCCTGAGAGTTTTGGCCCTCCAAACAGAAGGCTTTTTATCATGGGAAAAGAAATCAGCCCAAGACAACTTAACCGGCAGAAAAAGATTTTTTTTGAAAAAATCCCTAAGCCCCGGGGTCACAATTTCATCAAAAACCTGACTTTCGGCATTTCACTCAAAATTGGTGCAAAACGGTTACAAATGCTCCCCTGAGAGGTTTGGCCGTCGAAACAGAAGGCTTTTTATCACGGGAAAAGAAATCAGCCCAAGAAAACTTAACCGGCAGAAAAAGATATTTTGAAAAAATCCCTAAGCCCCGGGGTCACAATTTCATCAAAAATCTGACTTTCGGCATTTCACTCAAAAATGGTGCAAAACGGTTACAAATGCTCCCCTGAGAGGTTTAGCGGTCAAAACAGAAGGCTTTTAATCACGGGAAAAGAAATCAGCCCTCGACAATTTAACCGGCAGAAAAAGATTTTTTTGAAAAAATCCCTAAGCCCCGGGGTCACAATTTCATCAAAAATCTGAGTTTCCGCAATTCACTCAAAAATGGTGCCAAACGGTTGCAAATGCTCCCCTGAGAGGTTTGGCCGTCGAAAAAGAAGGCTTTATATCACAGATCAAGAAATCAACCATGGATAACTTAACCAGCAGAAAAATGGTGCCAAACGGTTGCAAATGCTCCCCTGAGAGGTTTGGTGGTCGAAACAAAAGACTTTTTATCAGGGGAAATAAATCAGCCCTCGACAACTTAACCGGCAGAAAAAGATTTTTTTGAAAAAATCCCTAAGCCCCGGGGTCACAATTTCATCAAAAACCTGACTTTCGGCATTTCACTCAAAAATGGTGCCAAACGGTTGCAAATGCTCCCCTGAGAGGTTTGGCGGTCGAAAAAGAAGGCTTTTTATCACGGGAAAAGAAATCAGCCCAGGACAACTTAACCGGCAGAAAAATATTTTTTTGAAAAAATCTCTAAGCTCCGGGGTCACAATTTCATCAAAAATCTGACTTTTGGCAATTCACTCAAAAATGGTGCCAAACGGTTGCAAATGCTCCCCTGAGAGTTTTGGCCCTCCAAACAGAAGGCTTTTTATCACGGGAAAAGAAATCGGCCCAAGACAACTTAACCGGTAGAAAAAGATTTTTTTCAAAAAATCCCTAAGCCCCGGGGTCACAATTTCATCAAAAATCTGACTTTCGGCAATTCCCTCAAAAATGGTGCGAAACGGTTGCAAATGCTCCCCTGAGAGTTTTGGCCCTCCAAACAGAAGGCTTTTTATCACGGGAAAAGAAATCGGCCCAAGACAACTTAACCGGCAGAAAAAGATTTTTTTGAAAAAATCCCTAAGCTCTGGGGTCACAATTTCATCAAAAATCTGACTTTCGGCAATTGACTCAAAAATGGTACCAAACGGTTGCAAATGCTCTCCTGAGAGGTTTGGTGGTCGAAACAGAAGGCTTCTTATCTCGGGAAATAAATCAGCCTTCGACAATTTAACCGGCAGAAAAAGATTTTTTTCAAAAAATCCCTACGCCTCGGGGTCACAATTTCATCAAAAATCTAACTTTCTGCAATTGACTCAAAAATGGTGCCAAACGGTTGCAAATGCTCCCCTGAAACGTTTGGCGTTCGAAACAGAAGGCTTTTTGTCACAGGAAAAGAAATCAGCCCTCGACAAGTTAACCGGCAGAAAAAGATTTTTTTCAAAAAATCCCTAAGCCCCGGGGTCACAATTTCATCAAAAATCTGACTTTCGGCATTTCACTCAAAAATGGTGCAAAACGGTTGCAAATGCTCTCCTGAGAGGTTTGGTGGTCGAAACAGAAGGCTTCTTATCTCGGGAAATAAATCAGCCTTCGACAACTTAACCGGCAGAAAAAGATTTTTTTCAAAAAATCCCTAAGCCCCGGGGTCACAATTTCATCAAAAATCTAACTTTCGGCAATTGACTCAAAAATGGTGCCAAACGGTTACAAATGCTCTCCTGAGAGGTTTGGTGGTCGAAATAGAAGGCTTTTTATCACGGGAAATAAATCAGCCCTCGACAACTTAACCGGCAGAAAAAGATTTTTTTGAAAAAATCCCTAAGCCCCGGGGTCACAATTTCATCAAAAATCTGACTTTTGGCATTTCACTCAAAAATGGTGCCAAACGGATGCAAATGCTCCCCTGAAAGGTTTGGCGGTCGAAACAGAAGACTTTTTGTCACAGAAAAGAAATCAGCCCTCGACAACTTAACCGGCAGAAAAAGATTTTTTTGAAAAAATCCCTAAGCCCCGGGGTCACAATTTCATCAAAAACCTGACTTTTGGCATTTCACTCAAAAATGGTGCCAAACGGTTGCAAATGCTCCCGTGAGAGGTTTGGTGGTCGAAACTGAAGGCTTTTTATCACGGGAAAAGAAATCAGCCCAGGACAACTTAACCGGCAGAAAAAGATTTTTTTGAAAAAATCCCTAAGCCCCGGGGTCACAATTTCATCAAAAATCTGACTTTTGGCATTTCACTCAAAAATGGTGCCAAACGGCTGCAAATGCTCCCCTGAAATGTTTGGCCGTCGAAACAGAAGGCTTTATATCACAGAGCAATAACTCAGCCATGGAACCCTTAACCGGCAGAAAAATGGTGCAAAACGGTTGCAAATGCTCCCGTGAAAGGTTTGGCGGTCGAAACAGAAGGCTTTTTATCACAGGAAAAGAAATCAGCCCTCGACAACTTAACCGGCAGAAAAAGATTTTTTTGAAAAAATCCCTAAGCCCCGGGGTCACAATTTCATCAAAAATCTGACTTTCGGCAATTCACTCAAAAATGGTGCGAAACGGTTGCAAATGCTCCCCTGAGAGTTTTGGCCCTCCAAACAGAAGGCTTTTTATCACGGGAAAAGAAATCGGCTCAAGACAACTTAACCGGCAGAAAAAGATTTTTTTGAAAAAATCCCTAAGCTCCGGGGTCACAATTTCATCAAAAATCTGACTTTCGGCAATTGACTCAAAAATGGTACCAAACGGTTGCAAATGCTCTCCTGAGAGGTTTGGTGGTCGAAACAGAAGGCTTCTTATCTCGGGAAATAAATCAGCCTTCGACAAGTTAACCGGCAGAAAAAGATTTTTTTCAAAAAATCCCTAAGCCCCGGGGTCACAATTTCATAAAAATCTAACTTTCGGCAATTGACTCAAAAATGGTGCCAAACGGTTGCAAATGCTCCCCTGAAACGTTTGGCGGTCGAAACAGAAGGCTTTTTGTCACAGGAAAAGAAATCAGCCCTCGACAACTTAACCGGCAGAAAAAGATTTTTTTCAAAAAATCCCTGAGCCCCGGGGTCACAATTTCATCAAAAATCTGACTTTCGGCATTTCACTCAAAAATGGTGCAAAACGGTTGCAAATGCTCTCCTGAGAGGTTTGGTGGTCGAAATAGAAGGCTTTTTATCACGGGAAATAAATCATCCCCCGACAACTTAACCGGCAGAAAAAGATTTTTTTGAAAAAATCCCTAAGCCCCGGGGTCACAATTTCATCAAAAACCTGACTTTCGGCATTTCACTCAAAAATGGTGCCAAACGGTTGCAAATGCTCCCCTGAGAGTTTTGGCCCTCCAAACAGAAGGCTTTTTATCAGAGGAAAAGAAATCAGCCCAAAACAACTTAACCGGCAGGAAATGAATTTTTTGAAAAAATCCCTAAGCCCCGGGGTCACAATTTCAGCAAAAATCTGACTTTCGGCATTTCACTCAAAAATGGTGCCAAACGGTTACAAATGCTCCCCTGAGAGGTTTAGCGGTCAAAACAGAAGGCTTTTTATCACGGGAAAAGAAATCAGCCCTCGACAACTTAACCGGCAGAAAAAAGATTTTTTTGAAAAAATCCCTAAGCCCCGGGGTCACAATTTCATCAAAAACCTGACTTTCGGCATTTCACTCAAAATTGGTGCAAAACGGTTGCAAATGCTCCCCTGAGAGGTTTAGCGGTCAAAACAGAAGGCTTTTTATCACGGGAAAAGAAATCAGGCGAGGACAACTTAACCGGCAGAAAAAGATTTTTTTGAAAAAATCCCTAAGCCCCGGGGTCACAATTTCATCAAAAATCTGACTTTTGGCATTTCACTCAAAAATGGTGCCAAACGGCTGCAAATGCTCCCCTGAAATGTTTGGCCGTCGAAACAGAAGGCTTTTTATCACAGGAAAAGAAATCAGCCCTCGACAACTTAACCGGCAGAAAAAGATTTTTTTGAAAAAATCCCTAAGCCCCGGGGTCACAATTTCATCAAAAATCTGACTTTCGGCAATTCACTCAAAAATGGTGCGAAACGGTTGCAAATGCTCCCCTGAGAGTTTTGGCCCTCCAAACAGAAGGCTTTTTATCACGGGAAAAGAAATCGGCTCAAGACAACTTAACCGGCAGAAAAAGATTTTTTTGAAAAAATCCCTAAGCTCCGGGGTCACAATTTCATCAAAAATCTGACTTTCGGCAATTGACTCAAAAATGGTACCAAACGGTTGCAAATGCTCTCCTGAGAGGTTTGGTGGTCGAAACAGAAGGCTTCTTATCTCGGGAAATAAATCAGCCTTCGACAAGTTAACCGGCAGAAAAAGATTTTTTTCAAAAAATCCCTAAGCCCCGGGGTCACAATTTCATCAAAAATCTAACTTTCGGCAATTGACTCAAAAATGGTGCCAAACGGTTGCAAATGCTCCCCTGAAACGTTTGGCGGTCGAAACAGAAGGCTTTTTGTCACAGGAAAAGAAATCAGCCCTCGACAACTTAACCGGTAGAAAAAGATTTTTTTCAAAAAATCCCTGAGCCCCGGGGTCACAATTTCATCAAAAATCTGACTTTCGGCATTTCACTCAAAAATGGTGCAAAACGGTTGCAAATGCTCCCCTGAGAGGTTTGGTGGTCGAAATAGAAGGCTTTTTATCACGGGAAATAAATCATCCCCCGACAACTTAACCGGCAGAAAAAGATTTTTTTGAAAAAATCCCTAAGCCCCGGGGTCACAATTTCATCAAAAATCTGACTTTCGGCAATTGAATCAAAAATGGAGCCAAACGGTTGCAAATGCTCCCCTGAAAGGTTTGGCGGTCGAAACAGAAGACTTTTTGTCACAGGAAAAGAAATCAGCCCTCGACAACTTAACCGGCAGAAAAAAGATTTTTTTGAAAAAATCCCTAAGCCCCGGGGTCACAATTTCATCAAAAACCTGACTTTCGGCATTTCACTCAAAAATGGTGCCAAACGGTTGCAAATGCTCCCCTGAGAGTTTTGGCCCTCCAAACAGAAGGCTTTTTATCAGAGGAAAAGAAATCAGCCCAAAACAACTTAACCGGCAGGAAATGAATTTTTTGAAAAAATCCCTAAGCCCCGGGGTCACAATTTCATCAAAAATCTGACTTTCGGCATTTCACTCAAAAATGGTGCCAAACGGTTACAAATGCTCCCCTGAGAGGTTTAGCGGTCAAAACAGAAGGCTTTTTATCACGGGAAAAGAAATCAGCCCTCGACAACTTAACCGGCAGAAAAAAGATTTTTTTGAAAAAATCCCTAAGCCCCGGGGTCACAATTTCATCAAAAACCTGACTTTCGGCATTTCACTCAAAAATGGTGCCAAACGGTTGCAAATGCTCCCCTGAGAGTTTTGGCCCTCCAAACAGAAGGCTTTTTATCACGGGAAAAGAAATCAGCCCAAAACAACTTAACCGGCAGGAAATGAATTTTTTGAAAAAATCCCTAAACCCCGGGGTCACAATTTCATCAAAAATCTGACTTTCGGCATTTCACTCAAAAATGGTGCCAAACGGTTACAAATGCTCCCCTGAGAGGTTTAGCGGTCAAAACAGAAGGCTTTTTATCACGGGAAAAGAAATCAGCCCTCGACAACTTAACCGGCAGAAAAAAGATTTTTTTGAAAAAATCCCTAAGCCCCGGGGTCACAATTTCATCAAAAACCTGACTTTCGGCATTTCACTCAAAAATGGTGCCAAACGGTTGCAAATGCTCCCCTGAGAGTTTTGGCCCTCCAAACAGAAGGCTTTTTATCAGAGGAAAAGAAATCAGCCCAAAACAACTTAACCGGCAGGAAATGAATTTTTTGAAAAAATCCCTAAGCCCCGGGGTCACAATTTCATCAAAAATCTGACTTTCGGCATTTCACTCAAAAATGGTGCCAAACGGTTACAAATGCTCCCCTGAGAGGTTTAGCGGTCAAAAGAGAAGGCTTTTTATCACGGGAAAAGAAATCAGCCCTCGACAACTTAACCGGCAGAAAAAAGATTTTTTTGAAAAAATCCCTAAGCCCCGGGGTCACAATTTCATCAAAAACCTGACTTTCGGCATTTCACTCAAAAATGGTGCCAAACGGTTGCAAATGCTCCCCTGAGAGTTTTGGCCCTCCAAACAGAAGGCTTTTTATCACGGGAAAAGAAATCAGCCCTCGACAACTTAACCGGCAGAAAAAGATTTTTTTGAAAAAATCCCTAAGCCCCGGGGTCACAATTTCATCAAAAACCTGACTTTCGGCATTTCACTCAAAATTGGTGCAAAACGGTTACAAATGCTCCCCTGAGAGGTTTAGCGGTCAAAACAGAAGGCTTTTTATCACGGGAAAAGAAATCAGGCGAGGACAACTTAACCGGCAGAAAAATATTTTTTTGAAAAAATCCCTAAGCCTCGGGGTCACAATTTCATCAAAAATCTGACTTTTGGCATTTCACTCAAAAATGGTGCCAAACGGCTGCAAATGCTCCCCTGAGAGGTTTGGTGGTCGAAACAGAAGGCTTTTTATCACGGGAAATAAATCAGCCCTCGACAACTTAACCGGCAGAAAAAGATTTTTTTGAAAAAATCCCTAAGCCCCGGGGTCACAATTTCATCAAAAATCTGACTTTCGGCAATTCCCTCAAAAATGGTGCGAAACGGTTGCAAATGCTCCCCTGAGAGTTTTGGCCCTCCAAACAGAAGGCTTTTTATCACGGGAAATAAATCAGCCCTCGACAACTTAACCGGCAGAAAAAGATTTTTATCAAAAAATCCCTAAGCCCCGGGGTCACAATTTCAGCAAAAATCTGACTTTCGGCAATTCACTCAAAAATGGTGCAAAACGGTTGCAAATGCTCTCCTGAGAGGTTTGGTGGTCGAAATAGAAGGCTTTTTATCACGGGAAATAAATCAGCCCTCGACAACTTAACCGGCAGAAAAAGATTTTTATCAAAAAATCCCTAAGCCCCGGGGTCACAATTTCATCAAAAATCTGACTTTCGGCAATTGACTCAAAAATGGTGCCAAACGGTTGCAAATGCTCCCCTGAAAGTTTTGGCGGTCGAAACAGAAGACTTTTTGTCACAGGAAAAGAAATCAGCCCTCGACAACTTAACCGGCAGAAAAAGATTTTATTGAAAAAATCCCTAAGCCCCGGGGTCACAATTTCATCAAAAATCTGACTTTCGGCAATTGACTCAAAAATGGTACCAAACGGTTGCAAATGCTCCCCTGAGAGGTTTGGCCGTCGAAAAAGATGGCTTTATATCACAGAACAAGAAATCAACAATGGATAACTTAACCAGCAGAAAAATGGTGCCAAACGGTTGCAAATGCTTCCCTGAGAGGTTTGTTGGTAGAAACAGAAGGCTTTTTATCAGAGGAAAAGAAATCAGCCCAAAACAACTTAACCGGCAGAAAATGATTTTTTTGAAAAAACCCCTAAGCCCCGGGGTCACAATTTCATCAAAAATCTGACTTTCGGCAATTCCCTCAAAAATGGTGCGAAACGGTTGCAAATGCTCTACTGAGAGTTTTGGCCCTCCAAACAGAAGGCTTTTTATCACGGGAAAAGAAATCAGCCCAAGACAACTTAACCGGCAGAAAAAGATTTTTTTGAAAAAATCCCTAAGCCCCGGGGTCACAATTTCATCAAAAATCTGACTTTCGGCAATTCCCTCAAAAATGGTGCGAAACGGTTGCAAATGCTCCCCTGAGAGTTTTGGCCCTCCAAACAGAAGGCTTTTTATCACGGGAAATAAATCAGCCCTCGACAACTTAACCGGCAGAAAAAGATTTTTATCAAAAAATCCCTAAGCCCCGGGGTCACAATTTCAGCAAAAATCTGACTTTCGGCAATTCACTCAAAAATGGTGCAAAACGGTTGCAAATGCTCCCCTGAGAGGTTTGGTGGTCGAAACAGAAGGCTTTTTATCACGGGAAATAAATCAGCCCTCGACAAGTTAACCGGCAGAAAAAGATTTTTATCAAAAAATCCCTAAGCCCCGGGGTCACAATTTCATCAAAAATCTGACTTTCGGCAATTGACTCAAAAATGGTGCCAAACGGTTGCAAATGCTCCCCTGAAAGTTTTGGCGGTCGAAACAGAAGACTTTTTGTCACAGGAAAAGAAATCAGCCCTCGACAACTTAACCGGCAGAAAAAGATTTTTTTGAAAAAATCCCTAAGCCCCGGGGTCACAATTTCATCAAAAATCTGACTTTCGGCAATTGACTCAAAAATGGTACCAAACGGTTGCAAATGCTCCCCTGAGCGGTTTGGCCGTCGAAAAAGATGGCTTTATATCACAGAACAAGAAATCAACAATGGATAACTTAACCAGCAGAAAAATGGTGCCAAACGGTTGCAAATGCTTCCCTGAGAGGTTTGTTGGTAGAAACAGAAGGCTTTTTATCAGAGGAAAAGAAATCAGCCCAAAACAACTTAACCGGCAGAAAATGATTTTTTTGAAAAAACCCCTAAGCCCCGGGGTCACAATTTCATCAAAAATCTGACTTTCGGCAATTCACTCAAAAATGGTGCCAAACGGTTGCAAATGCTCCCCTGAGAGTTTTGGCCCTCCAAACAGTAGGCTTTTTATCACGGGAAAAGAAATCAGCCCAAAACAACTTAACCGGCAGGAAATGAATTTTTTGAAAAAATCCCTAAGCCCCGGGGTCACAATTTCATCAAAAACCTGACTTTCGGCATTTCACTCAAAAATGGTGCAAAACGGTTGCAAATACTCCCGAGAGGTTTGGCCGTCGAAAAAGAAGGCTTTATATCAAAGAGCAAGAAATCAACCATGGACAACTTAACTGGCAGAAAAATGGAGCCAAACGGTTGCAAATGCTCCCCTGAGAGGTTTCGTGGTCGAAACAGAAGGCTTTTTATCAGGGGAAAAGAAATCAGCCCTCGACAACTTAACTGGCAGAAAAAGATTTTTTTGAAAAAATCCCTAAGCCCCGGGGTCACAATTTCATCAAAAATCTGACTTTCGGCATTTCACTCAAAAATGGTGCAAAACGGTTACAAATGCTCCCCTGAGAGGTTTAGCGGTCAAAACAGAAGGCTTTTAATCACGGGAAAAGAAATCAGCCCTCGACAACTGAACCGGCAGAAAAAGATTTTTTTGAAAAAATCCCTAAGGCCCGGGGTCACAATTTCATCAAAAATCTGACTTTCGGCAATTCACTCAAAAATGGTGCCAAACGGTTGCAAATGCTCCCCTGAGAGGTTTGGCCGTCGAAAATGAAGGCTTTATATCACAGAACAAGAAATCAACCATGGATAACTTAACCAGCAGAAAAATAGTGCCAAACGGTTGCAAATGCTCCCCTGAGAGGTTTCGTGGTCGAAACAGAAGGCTTTTTATCAGCGGAAAAGAAATCAGCCCTCGACAACTTAACTGGCAGAAAAAGATTTTTTTGAAAAAATCCCTAAGCCCCGGGGTCACAATTTCATCAAAAATCTGACTTTCGGCAATTCACTCAAAAATGGTGCCAAACGGTTGCAAATGCTGCCCTGAGAGGTTTGGCGGTCGAAACAGAAGGCTTTTTATCACGGGAAAAGAAATCAAGCCAAGACAACTTAACTGGCAGAAAAAGATTTTTTTGAAAAAATCCCTAAGCCCCGGGGTCACAATTTCATCAAAAATCTGACTTTCGGTATTTCACTCAAAAATGGTGCAAAACGGTTGCAAATGCTCCCGTGAGAGGTTTGGCAGACGAAACAGAAGGCTTTTTATCACGGGAAAAGAAATCAGCCCTCGACAACTTAACCGGCAGAAAAAGATTTTTTTGAAAAAATCCCTAAGCCCCGGGGTCACAATTTCATCAAAAACCTGACTTTCGGCATTTCACTCAAAAATGGTGCAAAACGGTTGCAAATGAGAGCTTTGGCCGTCGAAACAGAAGGCTTTTTATCATAGGAAAAGAAATCAGCCATGGACAACTTAACCGGCAGAAAAATGGTGCCAAACGGTTGCAAATGCTCCCGTGAGACGTTTGGCGGTCGAAACAGAAGGCCTTTTATCACAGGAAAAGAAATCAGCCCTCGACAACTCAACCGGGATAAATTTTTTTTGTTTTTGAAAAATCACTAAGCCCCGGGGTCACAATTAAATAAAAAATCTGACTTTCGGCAATTCACTCAAAAATAGTGCCAAACGGTTCCAAATGCTCACCTGAGAGGTTTGGCGGGGGAAACAGAAGGCTTTTTATCGCAGGACAGGAAATCAGCCCTCGACAACTTCATCCGTAGAAAAAGATTTAATCAAAAATCTGACTTTCGGCAATTCACTCAAAAATGGTGCCAAACGGTTGCAAATGGTCCTCTGAGAGGTTTGGCGGTCGAAACAGAAGGCTTTTTATCACAGGACAGGAAATCAGCCCCCGACAACTTAACCAGGAGAAAAAGATTTTTTTGAAAAAATCGCTAATGCTCCCCTGAGAGGTTGTCCACCGCCTGTACACCGTCCCTCAGACCATTTGGTGTAAGAAAAAAATGAACAAATTCCTATGCACCACAAGTAGCCCAGAGATGCATTTTAAATAAATGCACACATAAAGTAGGAGTAAAGTAGGTGTAAACTAGGAGTAAACTAGGTGTAAACTAGGAGTAAAGTAGGTGTAAACTAGGAGTAAACTAGGTGTAAACTAGGAGTAAAGTAGGTGTAAACTAGGAGTAAAGTAGGAATAAAGTAGGTGTAAACTAGGAGTAAAGTAGGTTTAAACTAGGAGTAAAGTAGGAGTAAAGTAGGTGTAAACTAGGAGTAAACTAGGAGTAAAGTAGGTGTAAACTAGGAATAAACTAGGTGTAAAGTAGGTGTAAACTAGGTGTAAAGTAGGTGTAAACTAGGAGTAAAGTAGGTGTAAAGTAGGAGCAAAGTAAGTGTAAAGTAGGTGTAAACTAGGAGTAAAGTAGGTGCAAACTAGGAGTAAACTAGGTGTAAAGTAGGAGTAGACTAGGTGTAAAGTAGGTGTGAAGTAGGTGCAAACTAGGAGTAAACTAGGTGTAAAGGAGGAGTAGACTAGGTGTAAACTAGGAGTAAGGCAGGAGTAAATTAGCCAATCACATGCAGCCCATTGTGTAAATAATGTATATAAAGCAGATACTTTGAGGGAACATCCATTCCTCCTCACCACTATGAGCTGAATAAAGAGCATGAAATCCACTCTCGACTCTGAGTATATTTCATTCTCAAACTCTCCAACACTTCTCTGATGAAAAAAGGGATGTCCTATTCAATAATAAATAAATAATAATAATAGTTTTATTATTTATACCCCACCCATCTGACTGGGTCGTGCCAGCCACGCTCAGCAGCTTGCAGGATAAAATAATATACAATAAAACATGAAACTTTTTTTAACTATATGCCTACTATATGGAAGTTAACAACTGGACAACAGAAATGGATTGTACACACTCTAATGGTAGCTGAGAGGCTGATATTGATAAACTGGAAGAGTAAAGAGATGATCTCCTTTAATCGATGGATTGATAATATGGTAAAACTTGCAACCTGTGAACAGACTGCTTACAAACATAGACTGCTTGGATAAATACGACAGTATTTCGAATGAATTTGTACAAAATGTAGTTGACTAATATATATTAGGGCGCGGTCACAATTTCATCAACAATCTGACTTTTGGGAATTCACTCAAAAATGGTGCCCAGCTGTTGCAAATGTTCGCCTGAGAGGTTTTTCAGTCAAAACAGAAGGATTTTTATCGCAAGACAGGAAATCAGCCCTCGACAACTTCATCCGTAGAAAAAGATTTCATCAAAAATCTGACTTTCGGCAATTCACTCCAAATGGTGCCAAACGGTTGCAAATGCTCCCCTGAAAGCTTTGGCGGTCGAAACAGAAGGCTTTTTATCACAGGAAAAGAAATCAGCCCAAGACAACTTAATCAGAAGAAAAATATTTTTTTGAAAAAATCCCGAAGCCCCGGGGTCACAATTTCATCAAAATTCTGACTTTCGGCATTTCACTCAAAAATGGTGCGAAACGGTTGCAAATGCTCCCCTGAGAGGTTTGGCGGTCGAAACAGAAGGCTTTATATCACAGAGCAAGAAATCCACCATGGACAACTTAACCGGCAGAAAAACATTTTTTTGAAAAAATCCCTAAACCCCGGGGTCACAATTTCATCAAAAATCTGACTTTTGGCATTTCACTCAAAAATGATGCCGAACGGTTCCAAATGCTCCCGTGAGAGGTTTGGCGGTCGAAACAGAAGCCTTTTTATCACTGGAAAAGAAATCAGCCCTCGACAACTTAACCGGCAGAAATTTTTTTTTTGCAAAAATCCCTAAACCCCGGGGTCACAATTTCATCAAAAATCTGACTTTCGGCATTTCACTCAAAAATGGTGCCAAACGGTTGCAAATGCTCCCGTGAGAGGTTTGGCTGTCGAAACAGAAGGCTTTTTATCACAGGAAAAGAAATCAGCCCTCGACAACTTAACTGACAGAAAAATATTTTTTTGAAAAAATCCCTAAGCCCCGGGGTCACATTTTCATCAAAAATCTGACTTTCGGCATTTCACTCAAAAATGGTGCAAAACGGTTGCAAATGCTCCCCTGAAAGGTTTGGTGGTCGAAACAGAAGGCTTTTTATCACAGGAAAAGAAATCAGCCCTCGACAACTTAACTGACAGAAAAAGATTTTTTTGAAAAAATCCCTAAGCCCCGGGGTCACATTTTCATCAAAAATCTGACTTTCGGCATTTCACTCAAAAATGGTGCCAAACGGTTGCAAATGCTCCCCTGAGAGGTTTGGCCGTCGAAAAAGAAGGCTTTATATCAAAGAGCAAGAAATCAACCATGGACAACTTAGCTGGCAGAAAAATGGAGCCAAACGGTTGCAAATGCTCCCCTGAGAGGTTTGGTGGTCGAAACAGAAGGCTTTTTATCAGGGGAAAAGAAATCAGCCCTCGACAACTTAACTGGCAGAAAAAGATTTTTTTGAAAAAATCCCTAAGCCCCGGGGTCACAATTTCATCAAAAATCTGACTTTCGGCAATTCACTCAAAAATGGTGCAAAACGGTTGCAAATGCTCCCGTGAGAGGTTTGGCCGTCGAAAAAAAAGGCTTTATATCAAAGAGCAAGAAATGAACCATGGACAACTTAACTGGGTGAAAAATGGAGCCAAATGGTTGCAAATGCTCCCCTGAGAGGTTTCGAGGTCGAAACAGAAGGCTTTTTATCAGGGGAAAAGAAATCAGCCCTCGACAACTAGACCGGCACAAAAAGATTTTTTGAAAAAATCCCTAAGCCCCGGCGTCACAATTTCATCAAAAATCTGACTTTCGGCATTTCACTCAAAAATGGTGCAAAATGGTTGCAAATGCTCCCGTGAGAGGTTTGGCAGACGAAACAGAAGGCTTTTTATCACGGGAAAAGAAATCAGCCCTCGACAACTTAACCGGCAGAAAAAGATTTTTTTTAAAAAATCCCTAAACCCGGGGTCACAATTTCATCAAAAATCTGACATTCGGCATTTCACTCAAAAATGGTGCCAAACGGTTGCAAATGCTCCCCTGAGAGGTTTGGCCGTCGAAAAAGAAGGCTTTTAATCACGGGAAAAGAAATCAGCCCTCAACAACTTAACCGGCAGAAAAAGATTTTTTTGAAAAAATCCCTAAGCCCCGGGGTCACAATTTCATCAAAAATCTGACTTTCGGCATTTCACTCAAAAATGGTGCCAGACGGTTGCAAATGCTCCCCTGAGAGGTTTGGCCGTCGAAAAAGAAGGCTTTATATCAAAGAGCAAGAAATCAACCATGGACAACTTAGCTGGCAGAAAAATGGAGCCAAACGGTTGCAAATGCTCCCCTGAGAGGTTTGGTGGTCGAAACAGAAGGCTTTTTATCAGGGGAAAAGAAATCAGCCCTCGACAACTTAACTGGCAGAAAAAGATTTTTTTGAAAAAATCCCTAAGCCCCGGGGTCACAATTTCATCAAAAATCTGACTTTCGGCAATTCACTCAAAAATGGTGCAAAACGGTTGCAAATGCTCCCGTGAGAGGTTTGGCCGTCGAAAAAAAAGGCTTTATATCAAAGAGCAAGAAATGAACCATGGACAACTTAACTGGGTGAAAAATGGAGCCAAATGGTTGCAAATGCTCCCCTGAGAGGTTTCGAGGTCGAAACAGAAGGCTTTTTATCAGGGGAAAAGAAATCAGCCCTCGACAACTTAACTGGCAGAAAAAGATTTTTTTGAAAAAATCCCTCAGCCCCGGCGTCACAATTTCATCAAAAATCTGACTTTCGGCAATTCACTCAAAAATGGTGCCAAACGGTTGCAAATGCTCCCCTGAGAGTTTTGGCCCTCCAAACAGAAGGCTTTTTATCACGGGAAAAGAAATCAGCCCAAGACAACTTAACCGGCAGAAAAAGATTTGTTTGAAAAAATCCCTAAGCCCCGGGGTCACAATTTCATCAAAAAGCTGACTTTCGGCATTTCACTCAAAAATGGTGCAAAACGGTTACAAATGCTCCCCTGAGAGGTTTAGCGGTCAAAACAGAAGGCTTTTAATCACGGGAAAAGAAATCAGCCCTCGACAACTTAACCGGCAGAAAAAGATTTTTTTGAAAAAATCCCTAAGGCCCGGGGTCACAATTTCATCAAAAATCTGACTTTCGGCAATTCACTAAAAAATGGTGCCAAACGGTTGCAAATGCTCCCCTGAGAGGTTTGGCCATCGAAAAAGAAGGCTTTATATCACAGAACAAGAAATCAACCATGGATAACTTAACCAGCAGAAAAATGGTGCCAAACGGTTGCAAATGCTCCCCTGAGAGGTTTGGTGGTCGAAACAGAAGGCTTTTTATCAGGGGAAAAGAAATCAGCCCTCGACAACTTAACCGGCAGAAAAAGATTTTCTTGAAAAAATCCGTAAGCCCCGGGGTCACAATTTCATCAAAAATCTGACTTTCGGCATTTCACTCAAAAATGGTGCCAAACGGTTGCAAATGCTCCCCTGAGAGGTTTGGCAGTCGAAACAGAAGGCTATTAATCACGGGGAAAGAAATCAGCCCTCGACAACTTAACCGGCAGAAAAAGATTTTTTTGAAAAAATCCCTAATTTCATCAAAAATCTGACTTTCGGCAATTCACTCAAAAATGGTGCCAAACGGTTGCAAATGCTCCCCTGAGAGGTTTGGCCGTCGAAAAAAAAAAGGCTTTATATCAAAGAGCAAGAAATCAACCATGGACAACTTAACTGGGTGAAAAATGGAGCCAAATGGTTGCAAATGCTCCCCTGAGAGGTTTCGAGGTCGAAACAGAAGGCTTTTTATCAGGGGAAAAGAAATCAGCCCTCGACAACTTAACTGGCAGAAAAAGATTTTTTTGAAAAAATCCCTAAGCCCCGGGGTCACAATTTCATCAAAAATCTGACTTTCGGCATTTCACTCAAAAATGGTGCAAAACGGTTGCAAATGCTCCCGTGAGAGGTTTGGCAGACGAAACAGAAGGCTTTTTATCACGGGAAAAGAAATCAGCCCTCGACAACTTAACCGGCAGAAAAAGATTTTTTTAAAAAAATCCCTAAGCCCCGGGGTCAAAATTTCATCAAAAATCTGACTTTGGGCATTTCACTCAAAAATGGTGCCAAACGGTTGCAAATGCTCCCCTGAGAGGTTTGGCGGTCGAAACAGAAGGCTTTTAATCACGGGAAAAGAAATCAGCCCTCAACAACTTAACGGGCAGAAAAAGATTTTTTTGAAAAAATCCCTAAGCCCCGGGGTCACAATTTCATCAAAAATCTTACTTTCGGCAATTCACTCAAAAATGGTGCTAAACGGTTGCAATTGCTCCCGTGAAAGGTTTGGCGGTCGAAACAGAAGGCTTTTTATCACAGGAGAAGAAATCAGCCATCGACAACTTAACCGGCGGAAAAATATTTTTTGAAAAAATCCCTAAGCCCCGGGGTCACAATTTCAGCAAAAATCTGACTTTTGGCAATTCACTCAAAAATGGTGCTAAACGATTGCAAATGCTCCCGTGAAAGGTTTGGCGGTCGAAACAGAAGGCTTTTTATCACAGGAGAAGAAATCAGCCCTCGACAACTTAACCGGCAGAAAAATATTTTTTGAAAAAATCCCTAAGCCCCGGGGTCACAGTTTCAGCAACAATCTGACTTTTGGAAATTCACTCAAAAATGGTGCTAAACGGTTGCAAATGCTCCCGTGAAAGGTTTGGCGGTCGAAACCGAAGGCTTTTTATCACAGGAGAAGAAATCAGCCCTCGACAACTTAACCGGCGGAAAAATATTTTTTGAAAAAATCCCTAAGCCCCGGGGTCACAATTTCTGAAAAAATCTGACTTTTGGCAATTCACTCAAAAATGGTGCTAAACGGTTGCAAATGCTCCCGTGAAAGGTTTGGCGAACGAAACAGAAGGCTTTTTATCACAGGACAAGAAATCAGCCCTCGAAAACTTAAGCGGAGGAAAAATATTTTTTGAAAAAATCCATAAGCTCCGGGGTCATAATTTCAGCAAAAATCTGACTTTTGGCAATTCACTCAAAAATGGTGCTAAACGGTTGCAAATGCTCCCGTGAAAGGTTTGGCGGTCGAAACAGAAGGCTTTTTATCACAGGACAAGAAATCAGCCCTCGAAAACTTAAGCGGCGGAAAAATATTTTTTGAAAAAATCCCTAAGCCCCGGGGTCACAATTTCAGCAAAAATCTGACTTTTGGCAATTCACTCAAAAATGATGCCAAACTGTTGCAAATGCTCCCCTGAAAGCTTTTGCGAAGGAAACAGAAGGCTTTTTATCACAGGAGAAGAATTCAGCCCTCGACAACTAAACCGGCAGAAAAATATTTTTTGAAAAAATCCCTAAGCCCCGGGGTCACAATTTCTGAAAAAATCTGACTTTTGGCATTTCACTCAAAAATGGTGCTAAACGTTTGCAAATGCTCCCGTGAAAGGTTTGGCGGTTGAAACAGAAGGCTTTTTATCACAGGAGAAGAAATCAGCCCTCAAAAACTTAAGCGGCGGAAAAATATTATTTGAAAAAATCCCTAAGCCCCGGGGTCACAATTTCTGAAAAAATCTGACTTTTGGCAATTCACTCAAAAATGGTGCTAAACGGTTGCAAATGCTCCCGTGAAAGGTTTGGCGGTCGAAACAGAAGGCTTTTTATCACAGGACAAGAAATCAGCCCTCAACAACTTGACCGGCGGAAAAAGTTTTTTTGAAAAAATCCCTAAGCCCCGGGGTCACAATTTCAGCAAAAATCTGACTTTTGGCAATTCAATCAAAAATGGTGCTAAACGATTGCAAATGCTCCCGTGAAAGGTTTGGCGGTCGAAACAGAAGGCTTTTTATCACAGGAGAAGAAATCAGCCCTCAAAAACTTAAGCGGCAGAAAAATATTTTTTGAAAAAATCCCTAAGCCCCGGGGTCACAGTTTCAGCAAAAATCTGACTTTTGGCAATTCACTCAAAAATGGTGCTAAACGGTTGCAAATGCTCCCGTGAAAGGTTTGGCGGTCGAAACCGAAGGCTTTTTATCACAGGAGAAGAAATCAGCCCTCGACAACTTAACCGGCGGAAAAATATTTTTTGAAAAAATCCCTAAGCCCCGGGGTCACAATTTCAGCAAAAATCTGACTTTTGGCAATTCACTCAAAAATGGTGCTAAACGGTTGCAAATGCTCCCATGAAAGGTTTGGCGAACGAAACAGAAGGCTTTTTATCACAGGACAAGAAATCAGCCCTCGAAAACTTAAGCGGCGGAAAAATATTTTTTGAAAAAATCCCTAAGCCCCGGGGTCACAATTTCAGCAAAAATCTGACTTTTGGCAATTCACTCAAAAATGATGCCAAACTGTTGCAAATGCTCCCCTGAAAGCTTTTGCGAAGGAAACAGAAGGCTTTTTATCACAGGAGAAGAAATCAGCCCTCGACAACTAAACCGGCGGAAAAAGATTTTTTGAAAAAATCCCTAAGCCCCGGGGTCACAATTTCTGAAAAAATCTGACCTTTGGCAATTCACTCAAAAATGGTGCTAAACGGTTGCAAATGCTCCCGTTAAAGTTTGGCGGTCGAAACAGAAGGCATTTTATCACAAGAGAAGAAATCAGCCCTCGACAACTAAACCAGCGGAAAAAGATTTTTTGAAAAAATCCCTAAGCTCCGGGGTCATAATTTCAGCAAAAATCTGACTTTTGGCAATTCACTCAAAAATGGTGCTAAACGGTTGCAAATGCTCCCGTGAAAGGTTTGGCGGTCGAAACAGAAGGCTTTTTATCAGAGGACAAGAAATCAGCCATCGACAACTTAACCGGCGGAAAAAGATTTTTTGAAAAAATCTCTAAGCCCCGGGGTCACAATTTCTGAAAAAATATGACTTTTGGCAATTCAATCAAAAATGGTGCTAAACGATTGCAAATGCTCCCGTGAAAGGTTTGGCGGTCGAAACAGAAGGCTTTTTATCAAAGGAGAAGAAATCAGCCCTCAAAAACTTAAGCGGCGGAAAAATATTTTTTGAAAAAATCCCTAAGCCCCGGGGTCACAATTTCATCAAAAATCTGACTTTCGGCAATTCACTCAAAAATGGTGCAAAACGGTTGCAAATGCTCCCGTGAGAGGTTTGGCCGTCGAAAAAAAAGGCTTTATATCAAAGAGCAAGAAATGAACCATGGACAACTTAACTGGGTGAAAAATGGAGCCAAATGGTTGCAAATGCTCCCCTGAGAGGTTTCGAGGTCGAAACAGAAGGCTTTTTATCAGGGGAAAAGAAATCAGCCCTCGACAACTTAACTGGCAGAAAAAGATTTTTTTGAAAAAATCCCTCAGCCCCGGCGTCACAATTTCATCAAAAATCTGACTTTCGGCAATTCACTCAAAAATGGTGCCAAACGGTTCCAAATGCTCCCGTGAGAGGTTTGGCGGTCGAAACAGAAGCCTTTTTATCACTGGAAAAGAAATCAGCCCTCGACAACTTAACCGGCAGAAATTTTTTTTTTGCAAAAATCCCTAAACCCCGGGGTCACAATTTCATCAAAAATCTGACTTTCGGCAATTCACTTAAAAATGGTGCCAAACGGTTGCAAATGCTCCCCTGAGAGGTTTAGCGGTCAAAACAGAAGGCTTTTAATCACGGGAAAAGAAATCAGCCCTCGACAACTTAACCGGCAGAAAAATATTTTTTTGAAAAAATCCCTAAGGCCCGGGGTCACAATTTCATCAAAAATCTGACTTTCGGCAATTCACTAAAAAATGGTGCCAAACGGTTGCAAATGCTCCCCTGAGAGGTTTGGCCATCGAAAAAGAAGGCTTTATATCACAGAACAAGAAATCAACCATGGATAACTTAACCAGCAGAAAAATGGTGCCAAACGGTTGCAAATGCTCCCCTGAGAGGTTTGGTGGTCGAAACAGAAGGCTTTTTATCAGGGGAAAAGAAATCAGCCCTCGACAACTTAACCGGCAGAAAAAGATTTTCTTGAAAAAATCCGTAAGCCCCGGGGTCACAATTTCATCAAAAATCTGACTTTCGGCATTTCACTCAAAAATGGTGCCAAACGGTTGCAAATGCTCCCCTGAGAGGTTTGGCAGTCGAAACAGAAGGCTATTAATCACGGGGAAAGAAATCAGCCATCGACAACTTAACCGGCAGAAAAAGATTTTTTTGAAAAAATCACTAATTTCATCAAAAATCTGACTTTCGGCAATTCACTCAAAAATGGTGCAAAACGGTTGCAAATGCTCCCGTGAGAGGTTTGGCAGACGAAACAGAAGGCTTTTTATCACGGGAAAAGAAATCAGCCCTCGACAACTTAACCGGCAGAAAAAGATTTTTTTTAAAAAAATCCCTAAGCCCCGGGGTCAAAATTTCATCAAAAAGCTGACTTTCGGCATTTCACTCAAAAATGGTGCCAAACGGTTGCAAATGCTCCCCTGAGAGGTTTGGCGGTCGAAACAGAAGGCTTTTAATCACGGGAAAAGAAATCAGCCCTCAACAACTTAACGGGCAGAAAAAGATTTTTTTGAAAAAATCCCTAAGCCCCGGGGTCACAATTTCATCAAAAATCTTACTTTCGGCAATTCACTCAAAAATGGTGCTAAACGGTTGCAATTGCTCCCGTGAAACGTTTGGCGGTCGAAACAGAAGGCTTTTTATGACAGGAGAAGAAATCAGCCCTCGACAACTAAACCGGCGGAAAAAGATTTTTTGAAAAAATCCCTAAGCTCCGGGGTCACAATTTCTGAAAAAATCTGAGTTTTGGAAATTCACTCAAAAATGGTGCTAAACGGTTGCAAATGCTCCCGTGAAAGGTTTGGCGGTCGAAACAGAAGGCTTTTTATCACAGGAGAAGAAATCAGCCCTCAAGAACTTGACCGGCAGAAAAAGATTTTTTGTAAAAATCCCTAAGCCCCGGGGTCACAATTTCAGCAAATATCTGACTTTTGGCAATTTACTTAAAAATTGTGCTAAACGGTTGCAAATGCTCCCGTGAAAGGTTTGGCGGTCGAAACAGAAGGCTTTTTATCACAGGACAAGAAATCAGCCCTCGAAAACTTAAGCGGCGGAAAAATATTTTTTGAAAAAATCCCTAAGGCCCGGGGTCACAATTTCAGCAAAAATCTGACTTTTGGCAATTCACTCAAAAATGATGCCAAACTGTTGCAAATGCTCCCCTGAAAGCTTTTGCGAAGGAAACAGAAGGCTTTTTATCACAGGAGAAGAAATCAGCCCTCGACAACTAAACCGGCAGAAAAATATTTTTTGAAAAAATCCCTAAGCCCCGGGGTCACAATTTCTGAAAAAATCTGACTTTTGGCAATTCACTCAAAAATGGTGCTAAACGTTTGCAAATGCTCCCGTGAAAGGTTTGGCGGTCGAATTAGAAGGCTTTTTATCACAGGAGAAGAAATCAGCCCTCGACAACTTAACCGGCGGAAAAAGATTTTTTGAAAAAATCCCTAAGCCCCGGGGTCACAATTTCAGCAAAAATCTGACTTTTGGCAATTCACTCAAAAATGATGCCAAACTGTTGCAAATGCTCCCCTGAAAGCTTTTGCGAAGGAAACAGAAGGCTTTTTATCACAGGAGAAGAAATCAGCCCTCGACAACTAAACCGGCAGAAAAAGATTTTTTGAAAAAATCCCTAAGCCCCGGGGTCACAATTTCTGAAAAAATCTGACTTTTGGCATTTCACTCAAAAATGGTGCTAAACGTTTGCAAATGCTCCCGTGAAAGGTTTGGCGGTCGAAATAGAAGGCTTTTTATCACAGGAGAAGAAATCAGCCATCGACAACTTAACCGGCGGAAAAATATTTTTTGAAAAAATCCCTAAGCCCCGGGGTCACAATTTCTGAAAAAATCTGACTTTTGGCAATTCAATCAAAAATGGTGCTAAACGATTGCAAATGATCCCTTGAAAGGTTTGGCGGTCGAAACAGAAGGCTTTTTATCACAGGAGAAGAAATCAGCCCTCGACAACTTAACCGGCGGAAAAATATTTTTTGAAAAAATCCCTAAGCCCCGGGGTCACAGTTTCAGCAAAAATCTGACTTTTGGCAATTCACTCAAAAATGGTGCTAAACGGTTGCAAATGCTCCCGTGAAAGCTTTTGCGAAGGAAACAGAAGGCTTTTTATCACAGGAGAAGAAATCAGCCCTCGACAACTAAACCGGCGGAAAAAGATTTTTTGAAAAAATCCCTAAGCTCCGGGGTCATAATTTCAGCAAAAATCTGACTTTTGGCAATTCACTCAAAAATGGTGCTAAACGGTTGCAAATGCTCCCGTGAAAGGTTTGGCGGTCGAAACAGAAGGCTTTTTATCACAGGACAAGAAATCAGCCCTCGAAAACTTAAGCGGCGGAAAAATATTATTTGAAAAAATCCCTAAGCCCCGGGGTCACAATTTCTGAAAAAATCTGACTTTTGGCAATTCACTCAAAAATGGTGCTAAACGGTTGCAAATGCTCCCGTGAAAGGTTTGGCGGTCGAAACAGAAGGCTTTTTATCACAGGACAAGAAATCAGCCCTCAACAACTTGACCGGCGGAAAAAGTTTTTTTGAAAAAATCCCTAAGGCCCGGGGTCACAATTTCAGCAAAAATCTGACTTTTGGCAATTCACTCAAAAATGATGCTAAACGATTGCAAATGCTCCCGTGAAAGCTTTTGCGAAGGAAACAGAAGGCTTTTTATCACAGGAGAAGAAATCAGCCCTCAAAAACTTAAGCGGCAGAAAAATATTTTTTGAAAAAATCCCTAAGCCCCGGGGTCACAGTTTCAGCAAAAATCTGACTTTTGGCAATTCACTCAAAAATGGTGCTAAACGGTTGCAAATGCTCCCGTTAAAGTTTGGCGGTCGAAACCGAAGGCTTTTTATCACAGGAGAAGAAATCAGCCCTCGACAACTTAACCGGCGGAAAAATATTTTTTGAAAAAATCCCTAAGCCCCGGGGTCACAATTTCAGCAAAAATCTGACTTTTGGCAATTCACTCAAAAATGGTGCTAAACGGTTGCAAATGTTCCCGTGAAAGGTTTGGCAAACGAAACAGAAGGCTTTTTATCACAGGACAAGAAATCAGCCCTCGAAAACTTAAGCGGCGGAAAAATATTTTTTGAAAAAATCCCTAAGGCCCGGGGTCACAATTTCAGCAAAAATCTGACTTTTGGCAATTCACTCAAAAATGATGCCAAACTGTTGCAAATGCTCCCCTGAAAGCTTTTGCGAAGGAAACAGAAGGCTTTTTATCACAGGAGAAGAAATCAGCCCTCGACAACTAAACCGGCAGAAAAATATTTTTTGAAAAAATCCCTAAGCCCCGGGGTCACAATTTCTGAAAAAATCTGACTTTTGGCAATTCACTCAAAAATGGTGCTAAACGTTTGCAAATGCTCCCGTGAAAGGTTTGGCGGTCGAAATAGAAGGCTTTTTATCACAGGAGAAGAAATCAGCCATCGACAACTTAACCGGCGGAAAAAGATTTTTTGAAAAAATCTCTAAGCCCCGGGTTCACAATTTCTGAAAAAATATGACTTTTGGCAATTCAATCAAAAATGGTGCTAAACGAATGCAAATGCTCCCGTGAAAGGTTTGGCGGTCGAAACAGAAGGCTTTTTATCACAGGAGAAGAAATCAGCCCTCAAAAACTTAAGCGGCGGAAAAATATTTTTTGAAAAAATCCCTAAGCCCCGGGGTCACAGTTTCAGCAAAAATCTGACTTTTGGCAATTCACTCAAAAATGATGCCAAACTGTTGCAAATGCTCCCCTGAAAGCTTTTGCGAAGGAAACAGAAGGCTTTTTATCACAGGAGAAGAAATCAGCCCTCGACAACTAAACCGGCAGAAAAATATTTTTTGAAAAAATCCCTAAGCCCCGGGGTCACAATTTCAGCAAAAATCTGACTTTTGGCAATTCACTCAAAAATGGTGCTAAACGTTTGCAAATGCTCCCGTGAAAGGTTTGGCGGTCGAAACAGAAGGCTTTTTATCACAGGAGAAGAAATCAGCCCTCGACAACTAAACCGGCGGAAAAAGATTTTTTGAAAAAATCCCTAAGCCCCAGGGTCACAATTTCTGAAAAAATCTGACCTTTGGCAATTCACTCAAAAATGGTGCTAAACGGTTGCAAATGCTCCCGTGAAAGGTTTGGCGGTCGAAACAGAAGGCTTTTTATCAGAGGACAAGAAATCAGCCCTCGAAAACTTAAGCGGCGGAAAAATATTTTTTGAAAAAATCCCTAAGGCCCGGGGTCACAATTTCAGCAAAAATCTGACTTTTGGCAATTCACTCAAAAATGATGCCAAACTGTTGCAAATGCTCCCCTGAAAGCTTTTGCGAAGGAAACAGAAGGCTTTTTATCACAGGAGAAGAAATCAGCCCTCGACAACTAAACCGGCAGAAAAATATTTTTTGAAAAAATCCCTAAGCCCCGGGGTCACAATTTCTGAAAAAATCTGACTTTCGGCAATTCACTCAAAAATGGTGCAAAACGGATGCAAATGCTCCCGTGAGAGGTTTGGCCGTCGAAAAAAAAGGCTTTATATCAAAGAGCAAGAAATGAACCATGGACAACTTAACTGGGTGAAAAATGGAGCCAAATGGTTGCAAATGCTCCCGTGAAAGGTTTGGCGGTCGAAACAGAAGGCTTTTTATCAGAGGACAAGAAATCAGCCCTCGAAAACTTAAGCGGCGGAAAAATATTTTTTGAAAAAATCCCTAAGGCCCGGGGTCACAATTTCAGCAAAAATCTGACTTTTGGCAATTCACTCAAAAATGATGCCAAACTGTTGCAAATGCTCCCCTGAAAGCTTTTGCGAAGGAAACAGAAGGCTTTTTATCACAGGAGAAGAAATCAGCCCTCGACAACTAAACCGGCAGAAAAATATTTTTTGAAAAAATCCCTAAGCCCCGGGGTCACAATTTCTGAAAAAATCTGACTTTCGGCAATTCACTCAAAAATGGTGCAAAACGGTTGCAAATGCTCCCGTGAGAGGTTTGGCCGTCGAAAAAAAAGGCTTTATATCAAAGAGCAAGAAATGAACCATGGACAACTTAACTGGGTGAAAAATGGAGCCAAATGGTTGCAAATGCTCCCGTGAAAGGTTTGGCGGTCGAAACAGAAGGCTTTTTATCAGAGGACAAGAAATCAGCCCTCGAAAACTTAAGCGGCGGAAAAATATTTTTTGAAAAAATCCCTAAGGCCCGGGGTCACAATTTCAGCAAAAATCTGACTTTTGGCAATTCACTCAAAAATGATGCCAAACTGTTGCAAATGCTCCCCTGAAAGCTTTTGCGAAGGAAACAGAAGGCTTTTTATCACAGGAGAAGAAATCAGCCCTCGACAACTAAACCGGCAGAAAAATATTTTTTGAAAAAATCCCTAAGCCCCGGGGTCACAATTTCTGAAAAAATCTGACTTTCGGCAATTCACTCAAAAATGGTGCAAAACGGTTGCAAATGCTCCCGTGAGAGGTTTGGCCGTCGAAAAAAAAGGCTTTATATCAAAGAGCAAGAAATGAACCATGGACAACTTAACTGGGTGAAAAATGGAGCCAAATGGTTGCAAATGCTCCCCTGAGAGGTTTCGAGGTCGAAACAGAAGGCTTTTTATCAGGGGAAAAGAAATCAGCCCTCGACAACTTAACTGGCAGAAAAAGATTTTTTTGAAAAAATCCCTCAGCCCCGGCGTCACAATTTCATCAAAAATCTGACTTTCGGCAATTCACTCAAAAATGGTGCCAAACGGTTCCAAATGCTCCCGTGAGAGGTTTGGCGGTCGAAACAGAAGCCTTTTTATCACTGGAAAAGAAATCAGCCCTCGACAACTTAACCGGCAGAAATTTTTTTTTTGCAAAAATCCCTAAGCCCCGGGGTCACAATTTCATCAAAAATCTGACTTTCGGCAATTCACTCAAAAATGGTGCCAAACGGTTGCAAATGCTCCCCTGAGAGTTTTGGCCCTCCAAACAGAAGGCTTTTTATCACGGGAAAAGAAATCAGCCCAAGACAACTTAACCGGCAGAAAAAGATTTGTTTGAAAAACTCCCTAAGCCCCGGGGTCACAATTTCATCAAAAAGCTGACTTTCGGCATTTCACTCAAAAATGGTGCAAAACGGTTACAAATGCTCCCCTGAGAGGTTTAGCGGTCAAAACAGAAGGCTTTTAATCACGGGAAAAGAAATCAGCCCTCGACAACTTAACCGGCAGAAAAATATTTTTTTGAAAAAATCCCTAAGGCCCGGGGTCACAATTTCATCAAAAATCTGACTTTCGGCAATTCACTAAAAAATGGTGCCAAACGGTTGCAAATGCTCCCCTGAGAGGTTTGGCCATCGAAAAAGAAGGCTTTATATCACAGAACAAGAAATCAACCATGGATAACTTAACCAGCAGAAAAATGGTGCCAAACGGTTGCAAATGCTCCCCTGAGAGGTTTGGTGGTCGAAACAGAAGGCTTTTTATCAGGGGAAAAGAAATCAGCCCTCGACAACTTAACCGGCAGAAAAAGATTTTCTTGAAAAAATCCGTAAGCCCCGGGGTCACAATTTCATCAAAAATCTGACTTTCGGCATTTCACTCAAAAATGGTGCCAAACGGTTGCAAATGCTCCCCTGAGAGGTTTGGCAGTCGAAACAGAAGGCTATTAATCACGGGGAAAGAAATCAGCCATCGACAACTTAACCGGCAGAAAAAGATTTTTTTGAAAAAATCACTAATTTCATCAAAAATCTGACTTTCGGCAATTCACTCAAAAATGGTGCCAAACGGTTGTAAATGCTCCCCTGAGAGGTTTGGCCATCGAAAAAAAAAAGGCTTTATATCAAAGAGCAAGAAATCAACCATGGACAACTTAACTGGGTGAAAAATGGAGCCAAATGGTTGCAAATGCTCCCCTGAGAGGTTTCGAGGTCGAAACAGAAGGCTTTTTATCAGGGGAAAAGAAATCAGCCCTCGACAACTTAACTGGCAGAAAAAGATTTTTTTGAAAAAATCCCTAAGCCCCGGGGTCACAATTTCATCAAAAATCTGACTTTCGGCATTTCACTCAAAAATGGTGCAAAACGGTTGCAAATGCTCCCGTGAGAGGTTTGGCAGACGAAACAGAAGGCTTTTTATCACGGGAAAAGAAATCAGCCCTCGACAACTTAACCGGCAGAAAAAGATTTTTTTGAAAAAATCACTAATTTCATCAAAAATCTGACTTTCGGCAATTCACTCAAAAATGGTGCCAAACGGTTGCAAATGCTCCCCTGAGAGGTTTGGCCGTCGAAAAAAAAAGGCTTTATATCAAAGAGCAAGAAATCAACCATGGACAACTTAACTGGGTGAAAAATGGAGCCAAATGGTTGCAAATGCTCCCCTGAGAGGTTTCGAGGTCGAAACAGAAGGCTTTTTATCAGGGGAAAAGAAATCAGCCCTCGACAACTTAACTGGCAGAAAAAGATTTTTTTGAAAAAATCCCTAAGCCCCGGGGTCACAATTTCATCAAAAATCTGACTTTCGGCATTTCACTCAAAAATGGTGCAAAACGGTTGCAAATGCTCCCGTGAGAGGTTTGGCAGACGAAACAGAAGGCTTTTTATCACGGGAAAAGAAATCAGCCCTCGACAACTTAACCGGCAGAAAAAGATTTTTTTAAAAAAATCCCTAAGCCCCGGGGTCAAAATTTCATCAAAAAGCTGACTTTCGGCATTTCACTCAAAAATGGTGCCAAACGGTTGCAAATGCTCCCCTGAGAGGTTTGGCGGTCGAAACAGAAGGCTTTTAATCACGGGAAAAGAAATCAGCCCTCAACAACTTAACGGGCAGAAAAAGATTTTTTTGAAAAAATCCCTAAGCCCCGGGGTCACAATTTCATCAAAAATCTTACTTTCGGCAATTCCCTCAAAAATGGTGCTAAACGGTTGCAATTGCTCCCGTGAAACGTTTGGCGGTCGAAACAGAAGGCTTTTTATCACAGGAGAAGAAATCAGCCCTCGACAACTAAACCGGCGGAAAAAGATTTTTTGAAAAAATCCCTAAGCCCCGGGGTCACAATTTCATCAAAAATCTTACTTTCGGCAATTCCCTCAAAAATGGTGCTAAACGGTTGCAATTGCTCCCGTGAAACGTTTGGCGGTCGAAACAGAAGGCTTTTTATCACAGGAGAAGAAATCAGCCCTCGACAACTAAACCGGCGGAAAAATATTTTTTGAAAAAATCCCTAAGCCCCGGGGTCACAATTTCTGAAAAAATCTGACTTTCGGCAATTCACTCAAAAATGGTGCAAAACGGATGCAAATGCTCCCGTGAGAGGTTTGGCCGTCGAAAAAAAAGGCTTTATATCAAAGAGCAAGAAATGAACCATGGACAACTTAACTGGGTGAAAAATGGAGCCAAATGGTTGCAAATGCTCCCGTGAAAGGTTTGGCGGTCGAAACAGAAGGCTTTTTATCAGAGGACAAGAAATCAGCCCTCGAAAACTTAAGCGGCGGAAAAATATTTTTTGAAAAAATCCCTAAGGCCCGGGGTCACAATTTCAGCAAAAATCTGACTTTTGGCAATTCACTCAAAAATGATGCCAAACTGTTGCAAATGCTCCCCTGAAAGCTTTTGCGAAGGAAACAGAAGGCTTTTTATCACAGGAGAAGAAATCAGCCCTCGACAACTAAACCGGCAGAAAAATATTTTTTGAAAAAATCCCTAAGCCCCGGGGTCACAATTTCTGAAAAAATCTGACTTTCGGCAATTCACTCAAAAATGGTGCAAAACGGTTGCAAATGCTCCCGTGAGAGGTTTGGCCGTCGAAAAAAAAGGCTTTATATCAAAGAGCAAGAAATGAACCATGGACAACTTAACTGGGTGAAAAATGGAGCCAAATGGTTGCAAATGCTCCCCTGAGAGGTTTCGAGGTCGAAACAGAAGGCTTTTTATCAGGGGAAAAGAAATCAGCCCTCGACAACTTAACTGGCAGAAAAAGATTTTTTTGAAAAAATCCCTCAGCCCCGGCGTCACAATTTCATCAAAAATCTGACTTTCGGCAATTCACTCAAAAATGGTGCCAAACGGTTCCAAATGCTCCCGTGAGAGGTTTGGCGGTCGAAACAGAAGCCTTTTTATCACTGGAAAAGAAATCAGCCCTCGACAACTTAACCGGCAGAAATTTTTTTTTTGCAAAAATCCCTAAGCCCCGGGGTCACAATTTCATCAAAAATCTGACTTTCGGCAATTCACTCAAAAATGGTGCCAAACGGTTGCAAATGCTCCCCTGAGAGTTTTGGCCCTCCAAACAGAAGGCTTTTTATCACGGGAAAAGAAATCAGCCCAAGACAACTTAACCGGCAGAAAAAGATTTGTTTGAAAAACTCCCTAAGCCCCGGGGTCACAATTTCATCAAAAAGCTGACTTTCGGCATTTCACTCAAAAATGGTGCAAAACGGTTACAAATGCTCCCCTGAGAGGTTTAGCGGTCAAAACAGAAGGCTTTTAATCACGGGAAAAGAAATCAGCCCTCGACAACTTAACCGGCAGAAAAATATTTTTTTGAAAAAATCCCTAAGGCCCGGGGTCACAATTTCATCAAAAATCTGACTTTCGGCAATTCACTAAAAAATGGTGCCAAACGGTTGCAAATGCTCCCCTGAGAGGTTTGGCCATCGAAAAAGAAGGCTTTATATCACAGAACAAGAAATCAACCATGGATAACTTAACCAGCAGAAAAATGGTGCCAAACGGTTGCAAATGCTCCCCTGAGAGGTTTGGTGGTCGAAACAGAAGGCTTTTTATCAGGGGAAAAGAAATCAGCCCTCGACAACTTAACCGGCAGAAAAAGATTTTCTTGAAAAAATCCGTAAGCCCCGGGGTCACAATTTCATCAAAAATCTGACTTTCGGCATTTCACTCAAAAATGGTGCCAAACGGTTGCAAATGCTCCCCTGAGAGGTTTGGCAGTCGAAACAGAAGGCTATTAATCACGGGGAAAGAAATCAGCCATCGACAACTTAACCGGCAGAAAAAGATTTTTTTGAAAAAATCACTAATTTCATCAAAAATCTGACTTTCGGCAATTCACTCAAAAATGGTGCCAAACGGTTGTAAATGCTCCCCTGAGAGGTTTGGCCATCGAAAAAAAAAAGGCTTTATATCAAAGAGCAAGAAATCAACCATGGACAACTTAACTGGGTGAAAAATGGAGCCAAATGGTTGCAAATGCTCCCCTGAGAGGTTTCGAGGTCGAAACAGAAGGCTTTTTATCAGGGGAAAAGAAATCAGCCCTCGACAACTTAACTGGCAGAAAAAGATTTTTTTGAAAAAATCCCTAAGCCCCGGGGTCACAATTTCATCAAAAATCTGACTTTCGGCATTTCACTCAAAAATGGTGCAAAACGGTTGCAAATGCTCCCGTGAGAGGTTTGGCAGACGAAACAGAAGGCTTTTTATCACGGGAAAAGAAATCAGCCCTCGACAACTTAACCGGCAGAAAAAGATTTTTTTGAAAAAATCACTAATTTCATCAAAAATCTGACTTTCGGCAATTCACTCAAAAATGGTGCCAAACGGTTGCAAATGCTCCCCTGAGAGGTTTGGCCGTCGAAAAAAAAAGGCTTTATATCAAAGAGCAAGAAATCAACCATGGACAACTTAACTGGGTGAAAAATGGAGCCAAATGGTTGCAAATGCTCCCCTGAGAGGTTTCGAGGTCGAAACAGAAGGCTTTTTATCAGGGGAAAAGAAATCAGCCCTCGACAACTTAACTGGCAGAAAAAGATTTTTTTGAAAAAATCCCTAAGCCCCGGGGTCACAATTTCATCAAAAATCTGACTTTCGGCATTTCACTCAAAAATGGTGCAAAACGGTTGCAAATGCTCCCGTGAGAGGTTTGGCAGACGAAACAGAAGGCTTTTTATCACGGGAAAAGAAATCAGCCCTCGACAACTTAACCGGCAGAAAAAGATTTTTTTAAAAAAATCCCTAAGCCCCGGGGTCAAAATTTCATCAAAAAGCTGACTTTCGGCATTTCACTCAAAAATGGTGCCAAACGGTTGCAAATGCTCCCCTGAGAGGTTTGGCGGTCGAAACAGAAGGCTTTTAATCACGGGAAAAGAAATCAGCCCTCAACAACTTAACGGGCAGAAAAAGATTTTTTTGAAAAAATCCCTAAGCCCCGGGGTCACAATTTCATCAAAAATCTTACTTTCGGCAATTCCCTCAAAAATGGTGCTAAACGGTTGCAATTGCTCCCGTGAAACGTTTGGCGGTCGAAACAGAAGGCTTTTTATCACAGGAGAAGAAATCAGCCCTCGACAACTAAACCGGCGGAAAAAGATTTTTTGAAAAAATCCCTAAGCTCCGGGGTCACAATTTCTGAAAAAATCTGACTTTTGGAAATTCACTCAAAAATGGTGCTAAACGGTTGCAAATGCTCCCGTGAAAGGTTTGGCGGTCGAAACAGAAGGCTTTTTATCACAGGAGAAGAAATCAGCCCTCAACAACTTGACCGGCGGAAAAAGATTTTTTGTAAAAATCCCTAAGCCCCGGGGTCACAATTTCAGCAAATATCTGACTTTTGGCAATTTACTTAAAAATTGTGCTAAACGGTTGCAAATGCTCCCGTGAAAGGTTTGGCGGTCGAAACAGAAGGCTTTTTATCACAGGACAAGAAATCAGCCCTCGAAAACTTAAGCGGCGGAAAAATATTTTTTGAAAAAATCCCTAAGGCCCGGGGTCACAATTTCAGCAAAAATCTGACTTTTGGCAATTCACTCAAAAATGATGCCAAACTGTTGCAAATGCTCCCCTGAAAGCTTTTGCGAAGGAAACAGAAGGCTTTTTATCACAGGAGAAGAAATCAGCCCTCGACAACTAAACCGGCAGAAAAATATTTTTTGAAAAAATCCCTAAGCCCCGGGGTCACAATTTCTGAAAAAATCTGACTTTTGGCAATTCACTCAAAAATGGTGCTAAACGTTTGCAAATGCTCCCGTGAAAGGTTTGGCGGTCGAAACAGAAGGCTTTTTATCACAGGAGAAGAAATCAGCCCTCGACAACTTAACCGGCGGAAAAAGATTTTTTGAAAAAATCCCTAAGCCCCGGGGTCACAATTTCAGCAAAAATCTGACTTTTGGCAATTCACTCAAAAATGATGCCAAACTGTTGCAAATGCTCCCCTGAAAGCTTTTGCGAAGGAAACAGAAGGCTTTTTATCACAGGAGAAGAAATCAGCCCTCGACAACTAAACCGGCAGAAAAATATTTTTTGAAAAAATCCCTAAGCCCCGGGGTCACAATTTCTGAAAAAATCTGACTTTTGGCAATTCACTCAAAAATGGTGCTAAACGTTTGCAAATGCTCCCGTGAAAGGTTTGGCGGTCGAAACAGAAGGCTTTTTATCACAGGAGAAGAAATCAGCCCTCGACAACTTAACCGGCGGAAAAATATTTTTTGAAAAAATCCCTAAGCCCCGGGGTCACAGTTTCAGCAAAAATCTGACTTTTGGAAATTCACTCAAAAATGGTGCTAAACGGTTGCAAATGCTCCCGTGAAAGGTTTGGCGGTCGAAACAGAAGGCTTTTTATCACAGGAGAAGAAATCAGCCCTCGACAACTTAACCGGCGGAAAAATATTTTTTGAAAAAATCCCTAAGCCCCGGGGTCACAATTTCAGCAAAAATCTGACTTTTGGCAATTCACTCAAAAATGGTGCTAAACGGTTGCAAATGCTCCCGTGAAAGCTTTTGCGAAGGAAACAGAAGGCTTTTTATCACAGGAGAAGAAATCAGCCCTCGACAACTAAACCGGCGGAAAAAGATTTTTTGAAAAAATCCCTAAGCTCCGGGGTCATAATTTCAGCAAAAATCTGACTTTTGGCAATTCACTCAAAAATGGTGCTAAACGGTTGCAAATGCTCCCGTGAAAGGTTTGGCGGTCGAAACAGAAGGCTTTTTATCACAGGACATGAAATCAGCCCTCGAAAACTTAAGCGGCGGAAAAATATTTTTTGAAAAAATCCCTAAGCCCCGGGGTCACAATTTCAGCAAAAATCTGACTTTTGGCAATTCACTCAAAAATGATGCCAAACTGTTGCAAATGCTCCCCTGAAAGCTTTTGCGAAGGAAACCGAAGGCTTTTTATCACAGGAGAAGAAATCAGCCCTCGACAACTAAACCGGCAGAAAAAGATTTTTTGAAAAAATCCCTAAGCCCCGGGGTCACAATTTCAGCAAAAATCTGACTTTTGGCAATTTACTTAAAAATGGTGCTAAACGGTTGCAAATGCTCCCGTGAAAGGTTTGGCGGTCGAAACAGAAGGCTTTTTATCACAGGAGAAGAAATCAGCCGTCAAAAACTTAAGCGGCGGAAAAATATTATTTGAAAAAATCCCTAAGCCCCGGGGTCACAATTTCTGAAAAAATCTGACTTTTGGCAATTCACTCAAAAATGGTGCTAAACGGTTGCAAATGCTCCCGTGAAAGGTTTGGCGGTCGAAACAGAAGGCTTTTTATCACAGGACAAGAAATCAGCCCTCAAAAACTTGACCGGCGGAAAAAGTTTTTTTGAAAAAATCCCTAAGCCCCGGGGTCACAATTTCAGCAAAAATCTGACTTTTGGCAATTCACTCAAAAATGATGCTAAACGATTGCAAATGCTCCCGTGAAAGGTTTGGCGGTCGAAACCGAAGGCTTTTTATCACAGGAGAAGAAATCAGCCCTCAAAAACTTAAGCGGCAGAAAAATATTTTTTGAAAAAATCCCTAAGCCCCGGGGTCACAGTTTCAGCAAAAATCTGACTTTTGGCAATTCACTCAAAAATGGTGCTAAACGGTTGCAAATGTTCCCGTGAAAGGTTTGGCAAACGAAACAGAAGGCTTTTTATCACAGGACAAGAAATCAGCCCTCGAAAACTTAAGCAGAGGAAAAATATTTTTTGAAAAAATCCCTAAGCCCCGGGGTCACAATTTCAGCAAAAATCTGACCTTTGGCAATTCACTCAAAAATGGTGCTAAACGGTTGCAAATGCTCCCCTGAAAGCTTTTGCGAAGGAAACAGAAGGCTTTTTATCACAGGAGAAGCAATCAGCCCTCGACAACTAAACCGGCGGAAAAAGATTTTTTGAAAAAATCCCTAAGCCCCGGGGTCACAATTTCTGAAAAAATCTGACCTTTGGCAATTCACTCAAAAATGGTGCTAAACGGTTGCAAATGCTCCCGTTAAAGTTTGGCGGTCGAAACAGAAGGCTTTTTATCACAAGAGAAGAAATCAGCCCTCGACAACTAAACCGGCGGAAAAAGATTTTTTGAAAAAATCCCTAAGCTCCGGGGTCATAATTTCAGCAAAAATCTGACTTTTGGCAATTCACTCAAAAATGGTGCTAAACGGTTGCAAATGCTCCCGTGAAAGGTTTGGCGGTCGAAACAGAAGGCTTTTTATCAGAGGACAAGAAATCAGCCCTCGAAAACTTAAGCGGCGGAAAAATATTTTTTGAAAAAATCCCTAAGGCCCGGGGTCACAATTTCAGCAAAAATCTGACTTTTGGCAATTCACTCAGAAATGATGCCAAACTGTTGCAAATGCTCCCGTGAAAGGTTTGGCGAAGGAAACAGATTGCTTTTTATTACAGGAGAAGAAATCAGCCCTCGACAACATAACCGGCAGAAAAAGATTTTTTTGAAAAAATCCCTAAGCCCCGGGGTCACAATTACTGAAAAAATCTGACTTTTGGGAATACACTCAAAAATGGTGCTAAACCGTTGCAAATGCTCCCCTGAAAGGTTTGGCGGTCGAAACAGAAGGCTTTTTTTTATCGCAGGACAAGAAATCAGCCCTCGACAACTTAACCGGCTAAAAAAGATTTTTTGAAACAATCCCTAAGCCCCGGGGTCACAATTACTGAAAAAATCTGACTTTTGGCAATTCACTCAAAAATGATGCCAAACTGTTGCAAATGCTCCCCTGAAAGCTTTGGCGGTCAAAACAGAAGGCTTTTTATCACATGAGAAGAAATCAGCCCTCGACAACATAACCGGCAGAAAAAGATTTTATTGAAAAAATCCATATGCCCCGGGGGTCACAATTTCAGCAAAAATCTGACATTTGGCAATTCACTCAGAAATGATGCCAAACTGTTGCAAATGCTCCCGTGAAAGGTTTGGCGAAGGAAACAGATCGCTTTTTATTACAGGAGAAGAAATCAGCCCTCGACAACTTCACCGGCAGAAAAAGATTTTTTTGAAAAAATCCCTAAGCCTCGGGGTCACAATTACGGAAAAAATCTGACTTTTGGGAATACACTCAAAAATGGTGCTAAACCGTTGCAAATGCTCCCCTGAAAGCTTTGGCGAAGGAAACAGAAGGCTTTTTATCACAGGAGAAGAAATCAGCCCTCGACAACTTAACTGGCAGAAAAATGTTTTTTGAAAAAATCCCTAAGCCCCGGGGTCACAATTTCAGGAAAAATCTGACTTTTGGCAATTCACTCAAAAATGGTGCTAAACCTTTGCAAATGCTCCCCTGAAAGCTTTGGCGAAGGAAACAGAAGGCTTTTTATCACAGGACAAGAAATCATCCCTCGACAACATAAACGGCAGAAAAAGATTTTTTTGAAAAATATCCCTAAGCCCCGGGGTCACAATTTCAGAAAAAATCTGACTTTTGGCAATTCACTCAAAAATGGTGTTAAACCGTTGCAAATGCTCTCGTGAAAGGTTTGGCGGTCAAAACATAAGGCTTTTTATCACAGGAGAAGAAATCAGCCCTCGACAACTTAACCGGCGGAAAAAGATTTTTTGAAAAAATCCCTAAGCCCCGGGGTCACAATTTCAGCAAAAATCTGACTTTTGGCAATTCACTCAGAAATGATGCCAAACTGTTGCAAATGCTCCCCTGAAAGCTTTGGCGAAGGAAACAGAAGGCTTTTTATCACAGGAGAAGAAATCAGCCCTCGACAACTTAACCGGCAGAAAAAGATTTTTTTGAAAAAATTCCTAAGCCCCGGGGTCACAATTACTGAAAAAATCTGACTTTTGGCAATTCACTCAAAAATGGTGCTAAACGGTTGCAAATGCTCCCCTGAAAGCTTTGGCGAAGGAAACAGAAGGCTTTTTATCACAAGACAAGAAATCAGCCCTCAAAAACTTAAGCGGCAGAAAAATATTTTTTGAAAAAATCCCTAAGCCCCGGGGTCACAGTTTCAGCAAAAATCTGACTTTTGGCAATTCACTCAAAAATGGTGCTAAACGGTTGCAAATGCTCCCGTGAAAGGTTTGGCGGTCGAAACCGAAGGCTTTTTATCACAGGACAAGAAATCAGCCCTCGAAAACTTAAGCGGAGGAAAAATATTTTTTGAAAAAATCCCTAAGCCCCGGGGTCACAATTTCAGCAAAAATCTGACTTTTGGCAATTCACTCAAAAATGATGCCAAACTGTTGCAAATGCTCCCCTGACAGCTTTTGCGAAGGAAACAGAAGGCTTTTTATCACAGGAGAAGAAATCAGCCCTCGACAACTAAACCGGCGGAAAAAGATTTTTTGAAAAAATCCCTAAGCCCCGGGGTCACAATTTCTGAAAAAATCTGACCTTTGGCAATTCACTCAAAAATGGTGCTAAACGGTTGCAAATGCTCCCGTTAAAGTTTGGCGGTCGAAACAGAAGGCTTTTTATCACAAGAGAAGAAATCAGCCCTCGACAACTAAACCGGCGGAAAAAGATTTTTTGAAAAAATCCCTAAGCTCCGGGGTCATAATTTCAGCAAAAATCTGACTTTTGGCAATTCACTCAAAAATGGTGCTAAACGGTTGCAAATGCTCCCGTGAAAGGTTTGGCGGTCGAAACAGAAGGCTTTTTATCAGGGGAAAAGAAATCAGCCCTCGACAACTTAACTGGCAGAAAAAGGTTTTTTTGAAAAAATCCCTAAGCCCCGGGGTCACAATTTCATCAAAAATCTGACTTTCGGCATTTCACTCAAAAATGGTGCAAAACGGTTGCAAATGCTCCCGTGAGAGGTTTGGCAGACGAAACAGAAGGCTTTTTATCACGGGAAAAGAAATTAGCCCTCGACAACTTAACCGGCAGAAAAAGATTTTTTTAAAAAAATCCCTAAGCCCCGGGGTCAAAATTTCATCAAAAAGCTGACTTTCGGCATTTCACTCAAAAATGGTGCCAAACGGTTGCAAATGCTCCCCTGAGAGGTTTGGCGGTCGAAACAGAAGGCTTTTAATCACGGGAAAAGAAATCAGCCCTCAACAACTTAACGGGCAGAAAAAGATTTCTTTGAAAAAATCCCTAAGCCCCGGGGTCACAATTTCATCAAAAATCTTACTTTCGGCAATTCACTCAAAAATGGTGCTAAACGGTTGCAATTGCTCCCGTGAAACGTTTGGCGGTCGAAACAGAAGGCTTTTTATCACAGGAGAAGAAATCAGCCCTCGACAACTAAACCGGCGGAAAAAGATTTTTTGAAAAAATCCCTAAGCTCCGGGGTCACAATTTCTGAAAAAATCTGACTTTTGGAAATTCACTCAAAAATGGTGCTAAACGGTTGCAAATGCTCCCGTGAAAGGTTTGGCGGTCGAAACAGAAGGCTTTTTATCACAGGAGAAGAAATCAGCCCTCAACAACTTGACCGGCGGAAAAAGATTTTTTGTAAAAATCCCTAAGCCCCGGGGTCACAATTTCAGCAAATATCTGACTTTTGGCAATTTACTTAAAAATTGTGCTAAACGGTTGCAAATGCTCCCGTGAAAGGTTTGGCGGTCGAAACAGAAGGCTTTTTATCACAGGACAAGAAATCAGCCCTCGAAAACTTAAGCGGCGGAAAAATATTTTTTGAAAAAATCCCTAAGGCCCGGGGTCACAATTTCAGCAAAAATCTGACTTTTGGCAATTCACTCAAAAATGATGCCAAACTGTTGCAAATGCTCCCCTGAAAGCTTTTGCGAAGGAAACAGAAGGCTTTTTATCACAGGAGAAGAAATCAGCCCTCGACAACTAAACCGGCAGAAAAATATTTTTTGAAAAAATCCCTAAGCCCCGGGGTCACAATTTCTGAAAAAATCTGACTTTTGGCAATTCACTCAAAAATGATGCCAAACTGTTGCAAATGCTCCCGTGAAAGGTTTGGCGGTCGAATTAGAAGGCTTTTTATCACAGGAGAAGAAATCAGCCCTCGACAACTTAACCGGCGGAAAAAGATTTTTTGAAAAAATCCCTAAGCTCCGGGGTCATAATTTCAGCAAAAATCTGACTTTTGGCAATTCACTCAAAAATGGTGCTAAACGGTTGCAAATGCTCCCGTGAAAGGTTTGGCGGTCGAAACAGAAGGCTTTTTATCAGAGGACAAGAAATCAGCCCTCGAAAACTTAAGCGGCGGAAAAATATTTTTTGAAAAAATCCCTAAGGCCCGGGGTCACAATTTCAGCAAAAATCTGACTTTTGGCAATTCACTCAAAAATGATGCCAAACTGTTGCAAATGCTCCCCTGAAAGCTTTTGCGAAGGAAACAGAAGGCTTTTTATCACAGGAGAAGAAATCAGCCCTCGACAACTAAACCGGCAGAAAAAGATTTTTTGAAAAAATCCCTAAGCCCCGGGGTCACAATTTCAGCAAAAATCTGACTTTTGGCAATTTACTTAAAAATGGTGCTAAACGGTTGCAAATGCTCCCGTGAAAGGTTTGGCGGTCGAAACAGAAGGCTTTTTATCACAGGAGAAGAAATCAGCCCTCAAAAACTTAAGCGGCGGAAAAATATTATTTGAAAAAATCCCTAAGCCCCGGGGTCACAATTTCTGAAAAAATCTGACTTTTGGCAATTCACTCAAAAATGGTGCTAAACGGTTGCAAATGCTCCCGTGAAAGGTTTGGCGGTCGAAACAGAAGGCTTTTTATCACAGGACAAGAAATCAGCCCTCAAAAACTTGACCGGCGGAAAAAGTTTTTTTGAAAAAATCCCTAAGCCCCGGGGTCACAATTTCAGCAAAAATCTGACTTTTGGCAATTCACTCAAAAATGATGCTAAACGATTGCAAATGCTCCCGTGAAAGGTTTGGCGGTCGAAACCGAAGGCTTTTTATCACAGGAGAAGAAATCAGCCCTCAAAAACTTAAGCGGCAGAAAAATATTTTTTGAAAAAATCCCTAAGCCCCGGGGTCACAGTTTCAGCAAAAATCTGACTTTTGGCAATTCACTCAAAAATGGTGCTAAACGGTTGCAAATGTTCCCGTGAAAGGTTTGGCAAACGAAACAGAAGGCTTTTTATCACAGGACAAGAAATCAGCCCTCGAAAACTTAAGCAGAGGAAAAATATTTTTTGAAAAAATCCCTAAGCCCCGGGGTCACAATTTCAGCAAAAATCTGACCTTTGGCAATTCACTCAAAAATGGTGCTAAACGGTTGCAAATGCTCCCCTGAAAGCTTTTGCGAAGGAAACAGAAGGCTTTTTATCACAGGAGAAGCAATCAGCCCTCGACAACTAAACTGGCGGAAAAAGATTTTTTGAAAAAATCCCTAAGCCCCGGGGTCACAATTTCTGAAAAAATCTGACCTTTGGCAATTCACTCAAAAATGGTGCTAAACGGTTGCAAATGCTCCCGTTAAAGTTTGGCGGTCGAAACAGAAGGCTTTTTATCACAAGAGAAGAAATCAGCCCTCGACAACTAAACCGGCGGAAAAAGATTTTTTGAAAAAATCCCTAAGCTCCGGGGTCATAATTTCAGCAAAAATCTGACTTTTGGCAATTCACTCAAAAATGGTGCTAAACGGTTGCAAATGCTCCCGTGAAAGGTTTGGCGGTCGAAACAGAAGGCTTTTTATCAGAGGACAAGAAATCAGCCCTCGAAAACTTAAGCGGCGGAAAAATATTTTTTGAAAAAATCCCTAAGGCCCGGGGTCACAATTTCAGCAAAAATCTGACTTTTGGCAATTCACTCAAAAATCATGCCAAACTGTTGCAAATGCTCCCCTGAAAGCTTTGGCGAAGGAAACAGAAGGCTTTTTATGACAGGAGAAGAAATCAGCCCTCGACAACATAACCGGCAGAAAAAGATTTTATTGAAAAAATCCCTATGCTCCGGGGGTCACAATTTCAGCAAAAATCTGACATTTGGCAATTCACTCAGAAATGATGCCAAACTGTTGCAAATGCTCCCGTGAAAGGTTTGGCGAAGGAAACAGATTGCTTTTTATTACAGGAGAAGAAATCAGCCCTCGACAACATAACCGGCAGAAAAAGATTTTTTTGAAAAAATCCCTAAGCCCCGGGGTCACAATTACTGAAAAAATCTGACTTTTGGGAATACACTCAAAAATGGTGCTAAACCGTTGCAAATGCTCCCCTGAAAGGTTTGGCGGTCGAAACAGAAGGCTTTTTTTTATCGCAGGACAAGAAATCAGCCCTCGACAACTTAACCGGCTAAAAAAGATTTTTTGAAACAATCCCTAAGCCCCGGGGTCACAATTACTGAAAAAATCTGACTTTTGGCAATTCACTCAAAAATGATGCCAAACTGTTGCAAATGCTCCCCTGAAAGCTTTGGCGGTCAAAACAGAAGGCTTTTTATCACATGAGAAGAAATCAGCCCTCGACAACATAACCGGCAGAAAAAGATTTTATTGAAAAAATCCATATGCCCCGGGGGTCACAATTTCAGCAAAAATCTGACATTTGGCAATTCACTCAGAAATGATGCCAAACTGTTGCAAATGCTCCCGTGAAAGGTTTGGCGAAGGAAACAGATCGCTTTTTATTACAGGAGAAGAAATCAGCCCTCGACAACTTCACCGGCAGAAAAAGATTTTTTTGAAAAAATCCCTAAGCCTCGGGGTCACAATTACGGAAAAAATCTGACTTTTGGGAATACACTCAAAAATGGTGCTAAACCGTTGCAAATGCTCCCCTGAAAGCTTTGGCGAAGGAAACAGAAGGCTTTTTATCACAGGAGAAGAAATCAGCCCTCGACAACTTAACTGGCAGAAAAATGTTTTTTGAAAAAATCCCTAAGCCCCGGGGTCACAATTTCAGGAAAAATCTGACTTTTGGCAATTCACTCAAAAATGGTGCTAAACCTTTGCAAATGCTCCCCTGAAAGCTTTGGCGAAGGAAACAGAAGGCTTTTTATCACAGGACAAGAAATCATCCCTCGACAACATAAACGGCAGAAAAAGATTTTTTTGAAAAATATCCCTAAGCCCCGGGGTCACAATTTCAGAAAAAATCTGACTTTTGGCAATTCACTCAAAAATGGTGTTAAACCGTTGCAAATGCTCTCGTGAAAGGTTTGGCGGTCAAAACATAAGGCTTTTTATCACAGGAGAAGAAATCAGCCCTCGACAACTTAACCGGCGGAAAAAGATTTTTTGAAAAAATCCCTAAGCCCCGGGGTCACAATTTCAGCAAAAATCTGACTTTTGGCAATTCACTCAGAAATGATGCCAAACTGTTGCAAATGCTCCCCTGAAAGCTTTGGCGAAGGAAACAGAAGGCTTTTTATCACAGGAGAAGAAATCAGCCCTCGACAACTTAACCGGCAGAAAAAGATTTTTTTGAAAAAATTCCTAAGCCCCGGGGTCACAATTACTGAAAAAATCTGACTTTTGGCAATTCACTCAAAAATGGTGCTAAACGGTTGCAAATGCTCCCCTGAAAGCTTTGGCGAAGGAAACAGAAGGCTTTTTATCACAAGACAAGAAATCAGCCCTCAAAAACTTAAGCGGCAGAAAAATATTTTTTGAAAAAATCCCTAAGCCCCGGGGTCACAGTTTCAGCAAAAATCTGACTTTTGGCAATTCACTCAAAAATGGTGCTAAACGGTTGCAAATGCTCCCGTGAAAGGTTTGGCGGTCGAAACCGAAGGCTTTTTATCACAGGACAAGAAATCAGCCCTCGAAAACTTAAGCGGAGGAAAAATATTTTTTGAAAAAATCCCTAAGCCCCGGGGTCACAATTTCAGCAAAAATCTGACTTTTGGCAATTCACTCAAAAATGATGCCAAACTGTTGCAAATGCTCCCCTGACAGCTTTTGCGAAGGAAACAGAAGGCTTTTTATCACAGGAGAAGAAATCAGCCCTCGACAACTAAACCGGCGGAAAAAGATTTTTTGAAAAAATCCCTAAGCCCCGGGGTCACAATTTCTGAAAAAATCTGACCTTTGGCAATTCACTCAAAAATGGTGCTAAACGGTTGCAAATGCTCCCGTGAAAGGTTTGGCGGTCGAAACAGAAGGCTTTTTATCAGGGGAAAAGAAATCAGCCCTCGACAACTTAACTGGCAGAAAAAGGTTTTTTTGAAAAAATCCCTAAGCCCCGGGGTCACAATTTCATCAAAAATCTGACTTTCGGCATTTCACTCAAAAATGGTGCAAAACGGTTGCAAATGCTCCCGTGAGAGGTTTGGCAGACGAAACAGAAGGCTTTTTATCACGGGAAAAGAAATTAGCCCTCGACAACTTAACCGGCAGAAAAAGATTTTTTTAAAAAAATCCCTAAGCCCCGGGGTCAAAATTTCATCAAAAAGCTGACTTTCGGCATTTCACTCAAAAATGGTGCCAAACGGTTGCAAATGCTCCCCTGAGAGGTTTGGCGGTCGAAACAGAAGGCTTTTAATCACGGGAAAAGAAATCAGCCCTCAACAACTTAACGGGCAGAAAAAGATTTCTTTGAAAAAATCCCTAAGCCCCGGGGTCACAATTTCATCAAAAATCTTACTTTCGGCAATTCACTCAAAAATGGTGCTAAACGGTTGCAATTGCTCCCGTGAAACGTTTGGCGGTCGAAACAGAAGGCTTTTTATCACAGGAGAAGAAATCAGCCCTCGACAACTAAACCGGCGGAAAAAGATTTTTTGAAAAAATCCCTAAGCTCCGGGGTCACAATTTCTGAAAAAATCTGACTTTTGGAAATTCACTCAAAAATGGTGCTAAACGGTTGCAAATGCTCCCGTGAAAGGTTTGGCGGTCGAAACAGAAGGCTTTTTATCACAGGAGAAGAAATCAGCCCTCAACAACTTGACCGGCGGAAAAAGATTTTTTGTAAAAATCCCTAAGCCCCGGGGTCACAATTTCAGCAAATATCTGACTTTTGGCAATTTACTTAAAAATTGTGCTAAACGGTTGCAAATGCTCCCGTGAAAGGTTTGGCGGTCGAAACAGAAGGCTTTTTATCACAGGACAAGAAATCAGCCCTCGAAAACTTAAGCGGCGGAAAAATATTTTTTGAAAAAATCCCTAAGGCCCGGGGTCACAATTTCAGCAAAAATCTGACTTTTGGCAATTCACTCAAAAATGATGCCAAACTGTTGCAAATGCTCCCCTGAAAGCTTTTGCGAAGGAAACAGAAGGCTTTTTATCACAGGAGAAGAAATCAGCCCTCGACAACTAAACCGGCAGAAAAATATTTTTTGAAAAAATCCCTAAGCCCCGGGGTCACAATTTCTGAAAAAATCTGACTTTTGGCAATTCACTCAAAAATGATGCCAAACTGTTGCAAATGCTCCCGTGAAAGGTTTGGCGGTCGAATTAGAAGGCTTTTTATCACAGGAGAAGAAATCAGCCCTCGACAACTTAACCGGCGGAAAAAGATTTTTTGAAAAAATCCCTAAGCTCCGGGGTCATAATTTCAGCAAAAATCTGACTTTTGGCAATTCACTCAAAAATGGTGCTAAACGGTTGCAAATGCTCCCGTGAAAGGTTTGGCGGTCGAAACAGAAGGCTTTTTATCAGAGGACAAGAAATCAGCCCTCGAAAACTTAAGCGGCGGAAAAATATTTTTTGAAAAAATCCCTAAGGCCCGGGGTCACAATTTCAGCAAAAATCTGACTTTTGGCAATTCACTCAAAAATGATGCCAAACTGTTGCAAATGCTCCCCTGAAAGCTTTTGCGAAGGAAACAGAAGGCTTTTTATCACAGGAGAAGAAATCAGCCCTCGACAACTAAACCGGCAGAAAAAGATTTTTTGAAAAAATCCCTAAGCCCCGGGGTCACAATTTCAGCAAAAATCTGACTTTTGGCAATTTACTTAAAAATGGTGCTAAACGGTTGCAAATGCTCCCGTGAAAGGTTTGGCGGTCGAAACAGAAGGCTTTTTATCACAGGAGAAGAAATCAGCCCTCAAAAACTTAAGCGGCGGAAAAATATTATTTGAAAAAATCCCTAAGCCCCGGGGTCACAATTTCTGAAAAAATCTGACTTTTGGCAATTCACTCAAAAATGGTGCTAAACGGTTGCAAATGCTCCCGTGAAAGGTTTGGCGGTCGAAACAGAAGGCTTTTTATCACAGGACAAGAAATCAGCCCTCAAAAACTTGACCGGCGGAAAAAGTTTTTTTGAAAAAATCCCTAAGCCCCGGGGTCACAATTTCAGCAAAAATCTGACTTTTGGCAATTCACTCAAAAATGATGCTAAACGATTGCAAATGCTCCCGTGAAAGGTTTGGCGGTCGAAACCGAAGGCTTTTTATCACAGGAGAAGAAATCAGCCCTCAAAAACTTAAGCGGCAGAAAAATATTTTTTGAAAAAATCCCTAAGCCCCGGGGTCACAATTTCAGCAAAAATCTGACTTTTGGCAATTCACTCAAAAATGATGCTAAACGATTGCAAATGCTCCCGTGAAAGGTTTGGCGGTCGAAACCGAAGGCTTTTTATCACAGGAGAAGAAATCAGCCCTCAAAAACTTAAGCGGCAGAAAAATATTTTTTGAAAAAATCCCTAAGCCCCGGGGTCACAGTTTCAGCAAAAATCTGACTTTTGGCAATTCACTCAAAAATGGTGCTAAACGGTTGCAAATGTTCCCGTGAAAGGTTTGGCAAACGAAACAGAAGGCTTTTTATCACAGGACAAGAAATCAGCCCTCAAAAACTTAAGCGGCAGAAAAATATTTTTTGAAAAAATCCCTAAGCCCCGGGGTCACAATTTCAGCAAAAATCTGACTTTTGGCAATTCACTCAAAAATGGTGCTAAACGGTTGCAAATGCTCCCGTGAAAGGTTTGGCGGTCGAAACAGAAGGCTTTTTATCAGGGGAAAAGAAATCAGCCCTCGACAACTTAACTGGCAGAAAAAGGTTTTTTTGAAAAAATCCCTAAGCCCCGGGGTCACAATTTCATCAAAAATCTGACTTTCGGCATTTCACTCAAAAATGGTGCAAAACGGTTGCAAATGCTCCCGTGAGAGGTTTGGCAGACGAAACAGAAGGCTTTTTATCACGGGAAAAGAAATTAGCCCTCGACAACTTAACCGGCAGAAAAAGATTTTTTTAAAAAAATCCCTAAGCCCCGGGGTCAAAATTTCATCAAAAAGCTGACTTTCGGCATTTCACTCAAAAATGGTGCCAAACGGTTGCAAATGCTCCCCTGAGAGGTTTGGCGGTCGAAACAGAAGGCTTTTAATCACGGGAAAAGAAATCAGCCCTCAACAACTTAACGGGCAGAAAAAGATTTCTTTGAAAAAATCCCTAAGCCCCGGGGTCACAATTTCATCAAAAATCTTACTTTCGGCAATTCACTCAAAAATGGTGCTAAACGGTTGCAATTGCTCCCGTGAAACGTTTGGCGGTCGAAACAGAAGGCTTTTTATCACAGGAGAAGAAATCAGCCCTCGACAACTAAACCGGCGGAAAAAGATTTTTTGAAAAAATCCCTAAGCTCCGGGGTCACAATTTCTGAAAAAATCTGACTTTTGGAAATTCACTCAAAAATGGTGCTAAACGGTTGCAAATGCTCCCGTGAAAGGTTTGGCGGTCGAAACAGAAGGCTTTTTATCACAGGAGAAGAAATCAGCCCTCAACAACTTGACCGGCGGAAAAAGATTTTTTGTAAAAATCCCTAAGCCCCGGGGTCACAATTTCAGCAAATATCTGACTTTTGGCAATTTACTTAAAAATTGTGCTAAACGGTTGCAAATGCTCCCGTGAAAGGTTTGGCGGTCGAAACAGAAGGCTTTTTATCACAGGACAAGAAATCAGCCCTCGAAAACTTAAGCGGCGGAAAAATATTTTTTGAAAAAATCCCTAAGGCCCGGGGTCACAATTTCAGCAAAAATCTGACTTTTGGCAATTCACTCAAAAATGATGCCAAACTGTTGCAAATGCTCCCCTGAAAGCTTTTGCGAAGGAAACAGAAGGCTTTTTATCACAGGAGAAGAAATCAGCCCTCGACAACTAAACCGGCAGAAAAATATTTTTTGAAAAAATCCCTAAGCCCCGGGGTCACAATTTCTGAAAAAATCTGACTTTTGGCAATTCACTCAAAAATGATGCCAAACTGTTGCAAATGCTCCCGTGAAAGGTTTGGCGGTCGAATTAGAAGGCTTTTTATCACAGGAGAAGAAATCAGCCCTCGACAACTTAACCGGCGGAAAAAGATTTTTTGAAAAAATCCCTAAGCTCCGGGGTCATAATTTCAGCAAAAATCTGACTTTTGGCAATTCACTCAAAAATGGTGCTAAACGGTTGCAAATGCTCCCGTGAAAGGTTTGGCGGTCGAAACAGAAGGCTTTTTATCAGAGGACAAGAAATCAGCCCTCGAAAACTTAAGCGGCGGAAAAATATTTTTTGAAAAAATCCCTAAGGCCCGGGGTCACAATTTCAGCAAAAATCTGACTTTTGGCAATTCACTCAAAAATGATGCCAAACTGTTGCAAATGCTCCCCTGAAAGCTTTTGCGAAGGAAACAGAAGGCTTTTTATCACAGGAGAAGAAATCAGCCCTCGACAACTAAACCGGCAGAAAAAGATTTTTTGAAAAAATCCCTAAGCCCCGGGGTCACAATTTCAGCAAAAATCTGACTTTTGGCAATTTACTTAAAAATGGTGCTAAACGGTTGCAAATGCTCCCGTGAAAGGTTTGGCGGTCGAAACAGAAGGCTTTTTATCACAGGAGAAGAAATCAGCCCTCAAAAACTTAAGCGGCGGAAAAATATTATTTGAAAAAATCCCTAAGCCCCGGGGTCACAATTTCTGAAAAAATCTGACTTTTGGCAATTCACTCAAAAATGGTGCTAAACGGTTGCAAATGCTCCCGTGAAAGGTTTGGCGGTCGAAACAGAAGGCTTTTTATCACAGGACAAGAAATCAGCCCTCAAAAACTTGACCGGCGGAAAAAGTTTTTTTGAAAAAATCCCTAAGCCCCGGGGTCACAATTTCAGCAAAAATCTGACTTTTGGCAATTCACTCAAAAATGATGCTAAACGATTGCAAATGCTCCCGTGAAAGGTTTGGCGGTCGAAACCGAAGGCTTTTTATCACAGGAGAAGAAATCAGCCCTCAAAAACTTAAGCGGCAGAAAAATATTTTTTGAAAAAATCCCTAAGCCCCGGGGTCACAGTTTCAGCAAAAATCTGACTTTTGGCAATTCACTCAAAAATGGTGCTAAACGGTTGCAAATGTTCCCGTGAAAGGTTTGGCAAACGAAACAGAAGGCTTTTTATCACAGGACAAGAAATCAGCCCTCGAAAACTTAAGCAGAGGAAAAATATTTTTTGAAAAAATCCCTAAGCCCCGGGGTCACAATTTCAGCAAAAATCTGACCTTTGGCAATTCACTCAAAAATGGTGCTAAACGGTTGCAAATGCTCCCCTGAAAGCTTTTGCGAAGGAAACAGAAGGCTTTTTATCACAGGAGAAGCAATCAGCCCTCGACAACTAAACTGGCGGAAAAAGATTTTTTGAAAAAATCCCTAAGCCCCGGGGTCACAATTTCTGAAAAAATCTGACCTTTGGCAATTCACTCAAAAATGGTGCTAAACGGTTGCAAATGCTCCCGTTAAAGTTTGGCGGTCGAAACAGAAGGCTTTTTATCACAAGAGAAGAAATCAGCCCTCGACAACTAAACCGGCGGAAAAAGATTTTTTGAAAAAATCCCTAAGCTCCGGGGTCATAATTTCAGCAAAAATCTGACTTTTGGCAATTCACTCAAAAATGGTGCTAAACGGTTGCAAATGCTCCCGTGAAAGGTTTGGCGGTCGAAACAGAAGGCTTTTTATCAGAGGACAAGAAATCAGCCCTCGAAAACTTAAGCGGCGGAAAAATATTTTTTGAAAAAATCCCTAAGGCCCGGGGTCACAATTTCAGCAAAAATCTGACTTTTGGCAATTCACTCAAAAATCATGCCAAACTGTTGCAAATGCTCCCCTGAAAGCTTTGGCGAAGGAAACAGAAGGCTTTTTATGACAGGAGAAGAAATCAGCCCTCGACAACATAACCGGCAGAAAAAGATTTTATTGAAAAAATCCCTATGCTCCGGGGGTCACAATTTCAGCAAAAATCTGACATTTGGCAATTCACTCAGAAATGATGCCAAACTGTTGCAAATGCTCCCGTGAAAGGTTTGGCGAAGGAAACAGATTGCTTTTTATTACAGGAGAAGAAATCAGCCCTCGACAACATAACCGGCAGAAAAAGATTTTTTTGAAAAAATCCCTAAGCCCCGGGGTCACAATTACTGAAAAAATCTGACTTTTGGGAATACACTCAAAAATGGTGCTAAACCGTTGCAAATGCTCCCCTGAAAGGTTTGGCGGTCGAAACAGAAGGCTTTTTTTTATCGCAGGACAAGAAATCAGCCCTCGACAACTTAACCGGCTAAAAAAGATTTTTTGAAACAATCCCTAAGCCCCGGGGTCACAATTACTGAAAAAATCTGACTTTTGGCAATTCACTCAAAAATGATGCCAAACTGTTGCAAATGCTCCCCTGAAAGCTTTGGCGGTCAAAACAGAAGGCTTTTTATCACATGAGAAGAAATCAGCCCTCGACAACATAACCGGCAGAAAAAGATTTTATTGAAAAAATCCATATGCCCCGGGGGTCACAATTTCAGCAAAAATCTGACATTTGGCAATTCACTCAGAAATGATGCCAAACTGTTGCAAATGCTCCCGTGAAAGGTTTGGCGAAGGAAACAGATCGCTTTTTATTACAGGAGAAGAAATCAGCCCTCGACAACTTCACCGGCAGAAAAAGATTTTTTTGAAAAAATCCCTAAGCCTCGGGGTCACAATTACGGAAAAAATCTGACTTTTGGGAATACACTCAAAAATGGTGCTAAACCGTTGCAAATGCTCCCCTGAAAGCTTTGGCGAAGGAAACAGAAGGCTTTTTATCACAGGAGAAGAAATCAGCCCTCGACAACTTAACTGGCAGAAAAATGTTTTTTGAAAAAATCCCTAAGCCCCGGGGTCACAATTTCAGGAAAAATCTGACTTTTGGCAATTCACTCAAAAATGGTGCTAAACCTTTGCAAATGCTCCCCTGAAAGCTTTGGCGAAGGAAACAGAAGGCTTTTTATCACAGGACAAGAAATCATCCCTCGACAACATAAACGGCAGAAAAAGATTTTTTTGAAAAATATCCCTAAGCCCCGGGGTCACAATTTCAGAAAAAATCTGACTTTTGGCAATTCACTCAAAAATGGTGTTAAACCGTTGCAAATGCTCTCGTGAAAGGTTTGGCGGTCAAAACATAAGGCTTTTTATCACAGGAGAAGAAATCAGCCCTCGACAACTTAACCGGCGGAAAAAGATTTTTTGAAAAAATCCCTAAGCCCCGGGGTCACAATTTCAGCAAAAATCTGACTTTTGGCAATTCACTCAGAAATGATGCCAAACTGTTGCAAATGCTCCCCTGAAAGCTTTGGCGAAGGAAACAGAAGGCTTTTTATCACAGGAGAAGAAATCAGCCCTCGACAACTTAACCGGCAGAAAAAGATTTTTTTGAAAAAATTCCTAAGCCCCGGGGTCACAATTACTGAAAAAATCTGACTTTTGGCAATTCACTCAAAAATGGTGCTAAACGGTTGCAAATGCTCCCCTGAAAGCTTTGGCGAAGGAAACAGAAGGCTTTTTATCACAAGACAAGAAATCAGCCCTCAAAAACTTAAGCGGCAGAAAAATATTTTTTGAAAAAATCCCTAAGCCCCGGGGTCACAGTTTCAGCAAAAATCTGACTTTTGGCAATTCACTCAAAAATGGTGCTAAACGGTTGCAAATGCTCCCGTGAAAGGTTTGGCGGTCGAAACCGAAGGCTTTTTATCACAGGACAAGAAATCAGCCCTCGAAAACTTAAGCGGAGGAAAAATATTTTTTGAAAAAATCCCTAAGCCCCGGGGTCACAATTTCAGCAAAAATCTGACTTTTGGCAATTCACTCAAAAATGATGCCAAACTGTTGCAAATGCTCCCCTGACAGCTTTTGCGAAGGAAACAGAAGGCTTTTTATCACAGGAGAAGAAATCAGCCCTCGACAACTAAACCGGCGGAAAAAGATTTTTTGAAAAAATCCCTAAGCCCCGGGGTCACAATTTCTGAAAAAATCTGACCTTTGGCAATTCACTCAAAAATGGTGCTAAACGGTTGCAAATGCTCCCGTTAAAGTTTGGCGGTCGAAACAGAAGGCTTTTTATCACAAGAGAAGAAATCAGCCCTCGACAACTAAACCGGCGGAAAAAGATTTTTTGAAAAAATCCCTAAGCTCCGGGGTCATAATTTCAGCAAAAATCTGACTTTTGGCAATTCACTCAAAAATGGTGCTAAACGGTTGCAAATGCTCCCGTGAAAGGTTTGGCGGTCGAAACAGAAGGCTTTTTATCAGGGGAAAAGAAATCAGCCCTCGACAACTTAACTGGCAGAAAAAGGTTTTTTTGAAAAAATCCCTAAGCCCCGGGGTCACAATTTCATCAAAAATCTGACTTTCGGCATTTCACTCAAAAATGGTGCAAAACGGTTGCAAATGCTCCCGTGAGAGGTTTGGCAGACGAAACAGAAGGCTTTTTATCACGGGAAAAGAAATTAGCCCTCGACAACTTAACCGGCAGAAAAAGATTTTTTTAAAAAAATCCCTAAGCCCCGGGGTCAAAATTTCATCAAAAAGCTGACTTTCGGCATTTCACTCAAAAATGGTGCCAAACGGTTGCAAATGCTCCCCTGAGAGGTTTGGCGGTCGAAACAGAAGGCTTTTAATCACGGGAAAAGAAATCAGCCCTCAACAACTTAACGGGCAGAAAAAGATTTCTTTGAAAAAATCCCTAAGCCCCGGGGTCACAATTTCATCAAAAATCTTACTTTCGGCAATTCACTCAAAAATGGTGCTAAACGGTTGCAATTGCTCCCGTGAAACGTTTGGCGGTCGAAACAGAAGGCTTTTTATCACAGGAGAAGAAATCAGCCCTCGACAACTAAACCGGCGGAAAAAGATTTTTTGAAAAAATCCCTAAGCTCCGGGGTCACAATTTCTGAAAAAATCTGACTTTTGGAAATTCACTCAAAAATGGTGCTAAACGGTTGCAAATGCTCCCGTGAAAGGTTTGGCGGTCGAAACAGAAGGCTTTTTATCACAGGAGAAGAAATCAGCCCTCAACAACTTGACCGGCGGAAAAAGATTTTTTGTAAAAATCCCTAAGCCCCGGGGTCACAATTTCAGCAAATATCTGACTTTTGGCAATTTACTTAAAAATTGTGCTAAACGGTTGCAAATGCTCCCGTGAAAGGTTTGGCGGTCGAAACAGAAGGCTTTTTATCACAGGACAAGAAATCAGCCCTCGAAAACTTAAGCGGCGGAAAAATATTTTTTGAAAAAATCCCTAAGGCCCGGGGTCACAATTTCAGCAAAAATCTGACTTTTGGCAATTCACTCAAAAATGATGCCAAACTGTTGCAAATGCTCCCCTGAAAGCTTTTGCGAAGGAAACAGAAGGCTTTTTATCACAGGAGAAGAAATCAGCCCTCGACAACTAAACCGGCAGAAAAATATTTTTTGAAAAAATCCCTAAGCCCCGGGGTCACAATTTCTGAAAAAATCTGACTTTTGGCAATTCACTCAAAAATGATGCCAAACTGTTGCAAATGCTCCCGTGAAAGGTTTGGCGGTCGAATTAGAAGGCTTTTTATCACAGGAGAAGAAATCAGCCCTCGACAACTTAACCGGCGGAAAAAGATTTTTTGAAAAAATCCCTAAGCTCCGGGGTCATAATTTCAGCAAAAATCTGACTTTTGGCAATTCACTCAAAAATGGTGCTAAACGGTTGCAAATGCTCCCGTGAAAGGTTTGGCGGTCGAAACAGAAGGCTTTTTATCAGAGGACAAGAAATCAGCCCTCGAAAACTTAAGCGGCGGAAAAATATTTTTTGAAAAAATCCCTAAGGCCCGGGGTCACAATTTCAGCAAAAATCTGACTTTTGGCAATTCACTCAAAAATGATGCCAAACTGTTGCAAATGCTCCCCTGAAAGCTTTTGCGAAGGAAACAGAAGGCTTTTTATCACAGGAGAAGAAATCAGCCCTCGACAACTAAACCGGCAGAAAAATATTTTTTGAAAAAATCCCTAAGCCCCGGGGTCACAATTTCTGAAAAAATCTGACTTTTGGCAATTCACTCAAAAATGGTGCTAAACGTTTGCAAATGCTCCCGTGAAAGGTTTGGCGGTCGAAATAGAAGGCTTTTTATCACAGGAGAAGAAATCAGCCATCGACAACTTAACCGGCGGAAAAAGATTTTTTGAAAAAATCTCTAAGCCCCGGGGTCACAATTTCTGAAAAAATCTGACTTTTGGCAATTCACTCAAAAATGGTGCTAAACGGTTGCAAATGCTCCCGTTAAAGTTTGGCGGTCGAAACAGAAGGCTTTTTATCACAAGAGAAGAAATCAGCCCTCGACAACTAAACCGGCGGAAAAAGATTTTTTGAAAAAATCCCTAAGCTCCGGGGTTATAATTTCAGCAAAAATCTGACTTTTGGCAATTCACTCAAAAATGGTGCTAAACGGTTGCAAATGCTCCCGTGAAAGGTTTGGCGGTCGAAACAGAAGGCTTTTTATCAGAGGACAAGAAATCAGCCCTCGAAAACTTAAGCGGAGGAAAAATATTTTTTGAAAAAATCCCTAAGGCCCGGGGTCACAATTTCAGCAAAAATCTGACTTTTGGCAATTCACTCAAAAATGATGCCAAACTGTTGCAAATGCTCCCCTGAAAGCTTTTGCGAAGGAAACAGAAGGCTTTTTATCACAGGAGAAGAAATCAGCCCTCGACAACTAAACCGGCAGAAAAATATTTTTTGAAAAAATCCCTAAGCCCCGGGGTCACAATTTCAGCAAAAATCGGACTTTTGGCAATTCACTCAAAAATGGTGCTAAACGTTTGCAAATGCTCCCGTGAAAGGTTTGGCGGTCGAAACAGAAGGCTTTTTATCACAGGAGAAGAAATCAGCCCTCGACAACTTAACCGGCGGAAAAATATTTTTTGAAAAAATCCCTAAGCCCCGGGGTCACAATTTCAGCAAAAATCGGACTTTTGGCAATTCACTCAAAAATGGTGCTAAACGTTTGCAAATGCTCCCGTGAAAGGTTTGGCGGTCGAAACAGAAGGCTTTTTATCACAGGAGAAGAAATCAGCCCTCGACAACTTAACCGGCGGAAAAATATTTTTTGAAAAAATCCCTAAGCCCCGGGGTCACAATTTCAGCAAAAATCTGACTTTTGGCAATTCACTCAAAAATGGTGCTAAACGGTTGCAAATGTTCCCGTGAAAGGTTTGGCAAACGAAACAGAAGGCTTTTTATCACAGGACAAGAAATCAGCCCTCGAAAACTTAAGCGGAGGAAAAATATTTTTTGAAAAAATCCCTAAGCCCCGGGGTCACAATTTCAGCAAAAATCTGACTTTTGGCAATTCACTCAGAAATGATGCCAAACTGTTGCAAATGCTCCCCTGAAAGCTTTTGCGAAGGAAACAGAAGGCTTTTTATCACAGGAGAAGAAATCAGCCCTCGACAACTAAACCGGCGGAAAAAGATTTTTTGAAAAAATCCCTAAGCCCCGGGGTCACAATTTCTGAAAAAATCTGACCTTTGGCAATTCACTCAAAAATGGTGCTAAACGGTTGCAAATGCTCCCGTTAAAGTTTGGCGGTCGAAACAGAAGGCTTTTTATCACAAGAGAAGAAATCAGCCCTCGACAACTAAACCGGCGGAAAAAGATTTTTTGAAAAAATCCCTAAGCTCCGGGGTCATAATTTCAGCAAAAATCTGACTTTTGGCAATTCACTCAAAAATGGTGCTAAACGGTTGCAAATGCTCCCGTGAAAGGTTTGGCGGTCGAAACAGAAGGCTTTTTATCAGGGGAAAAGAAATCAGCCCTCGACAACTTAACTGGCAGAAAAAGGTTTTTTTGAAAAAATCCCTAAGCCCCGGGGTCACAATTTCATCAAAAATCTGACTTTCGGCATTTCACTCAAAAATGGTGCAAAACGGTTGCAAATGCTCCCGTGAGAGGTTTGGCAGACGAAACAGAAGGCTTTTTATCACGGGAAAAGAAATCAGCCCTCGACAACTTAACCGGCAGAAAAAGATTTTTTTAAAAAAATCCCTAAGCCCCGGGGTCAAAATTTCATCAAAAAGCTGACTTTCGGCATTTCACTCAAAAATGGTGCCAAACGGTTGCAAATGCTCCCCTGAGAGGTTTGGCGGTCGAAACAGAAGGCTTTTAATCACGGGAAAAGAAATCAGCCCTTAACAACTTAACGGGCAGAAAAAGATTTTTTTGAAAAAATCCCTAAGCCCCGGGGTCACAATTTCATCAAAAATCTTACTTTCGGCAATTCACTCAAAAATGGTGCTAAACGGTTGCAATTGCTCCCGTGAAACGTTTGGCGGTCGAAACAGAAGGCTTTTTATCACAGGAGAAGAAATCAGCCCTCGACAACTAAACCGGCGGAAAAAGATTTTTTGAAAAAATCCCTAAGCTCCGGGGTCACAATTTCTGAAAAAATCTGACTTTTGGAAATTCACTCAAAAATGGTGCTAAACGGTTGCAAATGCTCCCGTGAAAGGTTTGGCGGTCGAAACAGAAGGCTTTTTATCACAGGAGAAGAAATCAGCCCTCAACAACTTGACCGGCGGAAAAAGATTTTTTGTAAAAATCCCTAAGCCCCGGGGTCACAATTTCAGCAAAAATCTGACTTTTGGCAATTTACTTAAAAATTGTGCTAAACGGTTGCAAATGCTCCCGTGAAAGGTTTGGCGGTCGAAACAGAAGGCTTTTTATCACAGGACAAGAAATCAGCCCTCGAAAACTTAAGCGGCGGAAAAATATTTTTTGAAAAAATCCCTAAGGCCCGGGGTCACAATTTCAGCAAAAATCTGACTTTTGGCAATTCACTCAAAAATGATGCCAAACTGTTGCAAATGCTCCCCTGAAAGCTTTTGCGAAGGAAACAGAAGGCTTTTTATCACAGGAGAAGAAATCAGCCCTCGACAACTAAACCGGCAGAAAAATATTTTTTGAAAAAATCCCTAAGCCCCGGGGTCACAATTTCTGAAAAAATCTGACTTTTGGCAATTCACTCAAAAATGATGCCAAACTGTTGCAAATGCTCCCGTGAAAGGTTTGGCGGTCGAATTAGAAGGCTTTTTATCACAGGAGAAGAAATCAGCCCTCGACAACTTAACCGGCGGAAAAAGATTTTTTGAAAAAATCCCTAAGCCCCGGGGTCACAATTTCAGCAAAAATCTGACTTTTGGCAATTCAATCAAAAATGATGCCAAACTGTTGCAAATGCTCCCGTGAAAGGTTTTGGTGGTCGAAACAGAAGGCTTTTTATCACAGGACAAGAAATCAGCCCTCGAAAACTTAAGCGGAGGAAGAATATTTTTTGAAAAAATCCCTAAGCCCCGGGGTCACAATTTCTGAAAAAATCTGACCTTTGGCAATTCACTCAAAAATGGTGCTAAACGGTTGCAAATGCTCCCGTTAAAGTTTGGCGGTCGAAACAGAAGGCTTTTTATCACAAGAGAAGAAATCAGCCCTCGACAACTAAACCGGCGGAAAAAGATTTTTTGAAAAAATCCCTAAGCTCCGGGGTGATAATTTCAGCAAAAATCTGACTTTTGGCAATTCACTCAAAAATGGTGCTAAACGGTTGCAAATGCTCCCGTGAAAGGTTTGGCGGTCGAAACAGAAGGCTTTTTATCAGAGGACAAGAAATCAGCCCTCGAAAAATTAAGCGGCGGAAAAATATTTTTTGAAAAAATCCCTAAGGCCCGGGGTCACAATTTCAGCAAAAATCTGACTTTTGGCAATTCACTCAAAAATGATGCCAAACTGTTGCAAATGCTCCCCTGAAAGCTTTTGCGAAGGAAACAGAAGGCTTTTTATCACAGGAGAAGAAATCAGCCCTCGACAACTAAACCGGCAGAAAAATATTTTTTGAAAAAATCCCTAAGCCCCGGGGTCACAATTTCTGAAAAAATCTGACTTTTGGCAATTCACTCAAAAATGGTGCTAAACGTTTGCAAATGCTCCCGTGAAAGGTTTGGCGGTCGAAATAGAAGGCTTTTTATCACAGGAGAAGAAATCAGCCATCGACAACTTAACCGGCGGAAAAAGATTTTTTGAAAAAATCCCTAAGCCCCGGGGTCACAATTTCTGAAAAAATCTGACTTTTGGCAATTCACTCAAAAATGGTGCTAAACGGTTGCAAATGCTCCCGTTAAAGTTTGGCGGTCGAAACAGAAGGCTTTTTATCACAAGAGAAGAAATCAGCCCTCGACAACTAAACCGGCGGAAAAAGATTTTTTGAAAAAATCCCTAAGCTCCGGGGTCATAATTTCAGCAAAAATCTGACTTTTGGCAATTCACTCAAAAATGGTGCTAAACGGTTGCAAATGCTCCCGTGAAAGGTTTGGCGGTCAAAACAGAAGGCTTTTTATCAGAGGACAAGAAATCAGCCCTCGAAAACTTAAGCGGCGGAAAAATATTTTTTGAAAAAATCCCTAAGGCCTGGGGTCACAATTTCAGCAAAAATCTGACTTTTGGCAATTCACTCAAAAATGATGCCAAACTGTTGCAAATGCTCCCCTGAAAGCTTTTGCGAAGGAAACAGAAGGCTTTTTATCACAGGAGAAGAAATCAGCCCTCGACAACTAAACCGGCAGAAAAATATTTTTTGAAAAAATCCCTAAGCCCCGGGGTCACAATTTCAGCAAAAATCTGACTTTTGGCAATTCACTCAAAAATGGTGCTAAACGGTTGCAAATGCTCCCGTGAAAGGTTTGGCGGTCGAAACAGAAGGCTTTTTATCAGAGGACAAGAAATCAGCCCTCGAAAACTTAAGCGGCGGAAAAATATTTTTTGAAAAAATCCCTAAGGCCCGGGGTCACAATTTCAGCAAAAATCTGACTTTTGGCAATTCACTCAAAAATGATGCCAAACTGTTGCAAATGCTCCCCTGAAAGCTTTTGCGAAGGAAACAGAAGGCTTTTTATCACAGGAGAAGAAATCAGCCCTCGACAACTAAACCGGCAGAAAAATATTTTTTGAAAAAATCCCTAAGCCCCGGGGTCACAATTTCTGAAAAAATCTGACTTTTGGCAATTCACTCAAAAACGGTGATAAACGGTTGCAAATGCTCCCGTGAAAGGTTTGGCGGTCGAAATAGAAGGCTTTTTATCACAGGAGAAGAAATCAGCCATCGACAACTTAACCGGCGGAAAAAGATTTTTTGAAAAAATCTCTAAGCCCCGGGGTCACAATTTCTGAAAAAATATGACTTTTGGCAATTCACTCAAAAATGGTGCTAAACGGTTGCAAATGCTCCCGTTAAAGTTTGGCGGTCGAAACAGAAGGCTTTTTATCACAAGAGAAGAAATCAGCCCTCGACAACTAAACCGGCGGAAAAAGATTTTTTGAAAAAATCCCTAAGCTCCGGGGTCATAATTTCAGCAAAAATCTGACTTTTGGCAATTCACTCAAAAATGGTGCTAAACGGTTGCAAATGCTCCCGTGAAAGGTTTGGCGGTCGAAACAGAAGGCTTTTTATCAGAGGACAAGAAATCAGCCCTCGAAAACTTAAGCGGCGGAAAAATATTTTTTGAAAAAATCCCTAAGGCCCGGGGTCACAATTTCAGCAAAAATCTGACTTTTGGCAATTCACTCAAAAATGATGCCAAACTGTTGCAAATGCTCCCCTGAAAGCTTTTGCGAAGGAAACAGAAGGCTTTTTATCACAGGAGAAGAAATCAGCCCTCGACAACTAAACCGGCAGAAAAATATTTTTTGAAAAAATCCCTAAGCCCCGGGGTCACAATTTCTGAAAAAATCTGACTTTTGGCAATTCACTCAAAAATGGTGCTAAACGTTTGCAAATGCTCCCGTGAAAGGTTTGGCGGTCGAAATAGAAGGCTTTTTATCACAGGAGAAGAAATCAGCCATCGACAACTTAACCGGCGGAAAAAGATTTGTTGAAAAAATCTCTAAGCCCCGGGGTCACAATTTCTGAAAAAATATGACTTTTGGCAATTCAATCAAAAATGGTGCTAAACGATTGCAAATGCTCCCGTGAAAGGTTTGGCGGTCGAAACAGAAGGCTTTTTATCAGAGGACAAGAAATCAGCCCTCGAAAAATTAAGCGGCGGAAAAATATTTTTTGAAAAAATCCCTAAGGCCCGGGGTCACAATTTCAGCAAAAATCTGACTTTTGGCAATTCACTCAAAAATGATGCCAAACTGTTGCAAATGCTCCCCTGAAAGCTTTTGCGAAGGAAACAGAAGGCTTTTTATCACAGGAGAAGAAATCAGCCCTCGACAACTAAACCGGCAGAAAAATATTTTTTGAAAAAATCCCTAAGCCCCGGGGTCACAATTTCTGAAAAAATCTGACTTTTGGCAATTCACTCAAAAATGGTGCTAAACGTTTGCAAATGCTCCCGTGAAAGGTTTGGCGGTCGAAATAGAAGGCTTTTTATCACAGGAGAAGAAATCAGCCATCGACAACTTAACCGGCGGAAAAAGATTTTTTGAAAAAATCCCTAAGCCCCGGGGTCACAATTTCTGAAAAAATCTGACTTTTGGCAATTCACTCAAAAATGGTGCTAAACGGTTGCAAATGCTCCCGTTAAAGTTTGGCGGTCGAAACAGAAGGCTTTTTATCACAAGAGAAGAAATCAGCCCTCGACAACTAAACCGGCGGAAAAAGATTTTTTGAAAAAATCCCTAAGCTCCGGGGTCATAATTTCAGCAAAAATCTGACTTTTGGCAATTCACTCAAAAATGGTGCTAAACGGTTGCAAATGCTCCCGTGAAAGGTTTGGCGGTCAAAACAGAAGGCTTTTTATCAGAGGACAAGAAATCAGCCCTCGAAAACTTAAGCGGCGGAAAAATATTTTTTGAAAAAATCCCTAAGGCCTGGGGTCACAATTTCAGCAAAAATCTGACTTTTGGCAATTCACTCAAAAATGATGCCAAACTGTTGCAAATGCTCCCCTGAAAGCTTTTGCGAAGGAAACAGAAGGCTTTTTATCACAGGAGAAGAAATCAGCCCTCGACAACTAAACCGGCAGAAAAATATTTTTTGAAAAAATCCCTAAGCCCCGGGGTCACAATTTCAGCAAAAATCTGACTTTTGGCAATTCACTCAAAAATGGTGCTAAACGGTTGCAAATGCTCCCGTGAAAGGTTTGGCGGTCGAAACAGAAGGCTTTTTATCAGAGGACAAGAAATCAGCCCTCGAAAACTTAAGCGGCGGAAAAATATTTTTTGAAAAAATCCCTAAGGCCCGGGGTCACAATTTCAGCAAAAATCTGACTTTTGGCAATTCACTCAAAAATGATGCCAAACTGTTGCAAATGCTCCCCTGAAAGCTTTTGCGAAGGAAACAGAAGGCTTTTTATCACAGGAGAAGAAATCAGCCCTCGACAACTAAACCGGCAGAAAAATATTTTTTGAAAAAATCCCTAAGCCCCGGGGTCACAATTTCTGAAAAAATCTGACTTTTGGCAATTCACTCAAAAATGGTGATAAACGGTTGCAAATGCTCCCGTGAAAGGTTTGGCGGTCGAAATAGAAGGCTTTTTATCACAGGAGAAGAAATCAGCCATCGACAACTTAACCGGCGGAAAAAGATTTTTTGAAAAAATCTCTAAGCCCCGGGGTCACAATTTCTGAAAAAATATGACTTTTGGCAATTCACTCAAAAATGGTGCTAAACGGTTGCAAATGCTCCCGTTAAAGTTTGGCGGTCGAAACAGAAGGCTTTTTATCACAAGAGAAGAAATCAGCCCTCGACAACTAAACCGGCGGAAAAAGATTTTTTGAAAAAATCCCTAAGCTCCGGGGTCATAATTTCAGCAAAAATCTGACTTTTGGCAATTCACTCAAAAATGGTGCTAAACGGTTGCAAATGCTCCCGTGAAAGGTTTGGCGGTCGAAACAGAAGGCTTTTTATCAGAGGACAAGAAATCAGCCCTCGAAAACTTAAGCGGCGGAAAAATATTTTTTGAAAAAATCCCTAAGGCCCGGGGTCACAATTTCAGCAAAAATCTGACTTTTGGCAATTCACTCAAAAATGATGCCAAACTGTTGCAAATGCTCCCCTGAAAGCTTTTGCGAAGGAAACAGAAGGCTTTTTATCACAGGAGAAGAAATCAGCCCTCGACAACTAAACCGGCAGAAAAATATTTTTTGAAAAAATCCCTAAGCCCCGGGGTCACAATTTCTGAAAAAATCTGACTTTTGGCAATTCACTCAAAAATGGTGCTAAACGTTTGCAAATGCTCCCGTGAAAGGTTTGGCGGTCGAAATAGAAGGCTTTTTATCACAGGAGAAGAAATCAGCCCTCGACAACTAAACCGGCAGAAAAATATTTTTTGAAAAAATCCCTAAGCCCCGGGGTCACAATTTCTGAAAAAATCTGACTTTTGGCAATTCACTCAAAAATGGTGCTAAACGTTTGCAAATGCTCCCGTGAAAGGTTTGGCGGTCGAAATAGAAGGCTTTTTATCACAGGAGAAGAAATCAGCCATCGACAACTTAACCGGCGGAAAAAGATTTTTTGAAAAAATCCCTAAGCCCCGGGGTCACAATTTCTGAAAAAATCTGACTTTTGGCAATTCACTCAAAAATGGTGCTAAACGGTTGCAAATGCTCCCGTTAAAGTTTGGCGGTCGAAACAGAAGGCTTTTTATCACAAGAGAAGAAATCAGCCCTCGACAACTAAACCGGCGGAAAAAGATTTTTTGAAAAAATCCCTAAGCTCCGGGGTCATAATTTCAGCAAAAATCTGACTTTTGGCAATTCACTCAAAAATGGTGCTAAACGGTTGCAAATGCTCCCGTGAAAGGTTTGGCGGTCAAAACAGAAGGCTTTTTATCAGAGGACAAGAAATCAGCCCTCGAAAACTTAAGCGGCGGAAAAATATTTTTTGAAAAAATCCCTAAGGCCTGGGGTCACAATTTCAGCAAAAATCTGACTTTTGGCAATTCACTCAAAAATGATGCCAAACTGTTGCAAATGCTCCCCTGAAAGCTTTTGCGAAGGAAACAGAAGGCTTTTTATCACAGGAGAAGAAATCAGCCCTCGACAACTAAACCGGCAGAAAAATATTTTTTGAAAAAATCCCTAAGCCCCGGGGTCACAATTTCAGCAAAAATCTGACTTTTGGCAATTCACTCAAAAATGGTGCTAAACGGTTGCAAATGCTCCCGTGAAAGGTTTGGCGGTCGAAACAGAAGGCTTTTTATCAGAGGACAAGAAATCAGCCCTCGAAAACTTAAGCGGCGGAAAAATATTTTTTGAAAAAATCCCTAAGGCCCGGGGTCACAATTTCAGCAAAAATCTGACTTTTGGCAATTCACTCAAAAATGATGCCAAACTGTTGCAAATGCTCCCCTGAAAGCTTTTGCGAAGGAAACAGAAGGCTTTTTATCACAGGAGAAGAAATCAGCCCTCGACAACTAAACCGGCAGAAAAATATTTTTTGAAAAAATCCCTAAGCCCCGGGGTCACAATTTCTGAAAAAATCTGACTTTTGGCAATTCACTCAAAAATGGTGATAAACGGTTGCAAATGCTCCCGTGAAAGGTTTGGCGGTCGAAATAGAAGGCTTTTTATCACAGGAGAAGAAATCAGCCATCGACAACTTAACCGGCGGAAAAAGATTTTTTGAAAAAATCTCTAAGCCCCGGGGTCACAATTTCTGAAAAAATATGACTTTTGGCAATTCACTCAAAAATGGTGCTAAACGGTTGCAAATGCTCCCGTTAAAGTTTGGCGGTCGAAACAGAAGGCTTTTTATCACAAGAGAAGAAATCAGCCCTCGACAACTAAACCGGCGGAAAAAGATTTTTTGAAAAAATCCCTAAGCTCCGGGGTCATAATTTCAGCAAAAATCTGACTTTTGGCAATTCACTCAAAAATGGTGCTAAACGGTTGCAAATGCTCCCGTGAAAGGTTTGGCGGTCGAAACAGAAGGCTTTTTATCAGAGGACAAGAAATCAGCCCTCGAAAACTTAAGCGGCGGAAAAATATTTTTTGAAAAAATCCCTAAGGCCCGGGGTCACAATTTCAGCAAAAATCTGACTTTTGGCAATTCACTCAAAAATGATGCCAAACTGTTGCAAATGCTCCCCTGAAAGCTTTTGCGAAGGAAACAGAAGGCTTTTTATCACAGGAGAAGAAATCAGCCCTCGACAACTAAACCGGCAGAAAAATATTTTTTGAAAAAATCCCTAAGCCCCGGGGTCACAATTTCTGAAAAAATCTGACTTTTGGCAATTCACTCAAAAATGGTGCTAAACGTTTGCAAATGCTCCCGTGAAAGGTTTGGCGGTCGAAATAGAAGGCTTTTTATCACAGGAGAAGAAATCAGCCATCGACAACTTAACCGGCGGAAAAAGATTTGTTGAAAAAATCTCTAAGCCCCGGGGTCACAATTTCTGAAAAAATATGACTTTTGGCAATTCAATCAAAAATGGTGCTAAACGATTGCAAATGCTCCCGTGAAAGGTTTGGCGGTCGAAACAGAAGGCTTTTTATCACAGGAGAAGAAATCAGCCCTCGACAACTAAACCGGCAGAAAAATATTTTTTGAAAAAATCCCTAAGCCCCGGGGTCACAATTTCTGAAAAAATCTGACTTTTGGCAATTCACTCAAAAATGATGCCAAACTGTTGCAAATGCTCCCCTGAAAGCTTTTGCGAAGGAAACAGAAGGCTTTTTATCACAGGAGAAGAAATCAGCCCTCGACAACTAAACCGGCAGAAAAATATTTTTTGAAAAAATCCCTAAGCCCCGGGGTCACAATTTCAGCAAAAATCTGACTTTTGGCAATTCACTCAAAAATGGTGCTAAACGTTTGCAAATGCTCCCGTGAAAGGTTTGGCGGTCGAAACAGAAGGCTTTTTATCACAGGAGAAGAAATCAGCCCTCGACAACTAAACCGGCGGAAAAAGATTTTTTGAAAAAATCCCTAAGCCCCGGGGTCACAATTTCTGAAAAAATCTGACCTTTGGCAATTCACTCAAAAATGGTGCTAAACGGTTGCAAATGCTCCCGTTAAAGTTTGGCGGTCGAAACAGAAGGCTTTTTATCACAAGAGAAGAAATCAGCCCTCGACAACTAAACCGGCGGAAAAAGATTTTTTGAAAAAATCCCTAAGCTCCGGGGTCATAATTTCAGCAAAAATCTGACTTTTGGCAATTCACTCAAAAATGGTGCTAAACGGTTGCAAATGCTCCCGTGAAAGGTTTGGCGGTCAAAACAGAAGGCTTTTTATCAGAGGACAAGAAATCAGCCCTCGAAAACTTAAGCGGCGGAAAAATATTTTTTGAAAAAATCCCTAAGGCCCGGGGTCACAATTTCAGCAAAAATCTGACTTTTGGCAATTCACTCAAAAATGATGCCAAACTGTTGCAAATGCTCCCCTGAAAGCTTTTGCGAAGGAAACAGAAGGCTTTTTATCACAGGAGAAGAAATCAGCCCTCGACAACTAAACCGGCAGAAAAATATTTTTTGAAAAAATCCCTAAGCCCCGGGGTCACAATTTCTGAAAAAATCTGACTTTTGGCAATTCACTCAAAAATGGTGCTAAACGTTTGCAAATGCTCCCGTGAAAGGTTTGGCGGTCGAAATAGAAGGCTTTTTATCACAGGAGAAGAAATCAGCCATCGACAACTTAACCGGCGGAAAAAGATTTTTTGAAAAAATCTCTAAGCCCCGGGGTCACAATTTCTGAAAAAATATGACTTTTGGCAATTCAATCAAAAATGGTGCTAAACGATTGCAAATGCTCCCGTGAAAGGTTTGGCGGTCGAAACAGAAGGCTTTTTATCACAGGAGAAGAAATCAGCCCTCAAAAACTTAAGCGGCGGAAAAATATTTTTTGAAAAAATCCCTAAGCCCCGGGGTCACAGTTTCAGCAAAAATCTGACTTTTGGCAATTCACTCAAAAATGATGCCAAACTGTTGCAAATGCTCCCCTGAAAGCTTTTGCGAAGGAAACAGAAGGCTTTTTATCACAGGAGAAGAAATCAGCCCTCGACAACTAAACCGGCAGAAAAATATTTTTTGAAAAAATCCCTAAGCCCCGGGGTCACAATTTCAGCAAAAATCTGACTTTTGGCAATTCACTCAAAAATGGTGCTAAACGTTTGCAAATGCTCCCGTGAAAGGTTTGGCGGTCGAAACAGAAGGCTTTTTATCACAGGAGAAGAAATCAGCCCTCAAAAACTTAAGCGGCGGAAAAATATTATTTGAAAAAATCCCTAAGCCCCGGGGTCACAATTTCTGAAAAAATCTGACTTTTGGCAATTCACTCAAAAATGGTGCTAAACGGTTGCAAATGCTCCCGTGAAAGGTTTGGCGGTCGAAACAGAAGGCTTTTTATCACAGGACAAGAAATCAGCCCTCAACAACTTGACCGGCGGAAAAAGTTTTTTTGAAAAAATCCCTAAGCCCCGGGGTCACAATTTCAGCAAAAATCTGACTTTCGGCAATTCAATCAAAAATGGTGCTAAACGATTGCAAATGCTCCCGTGAAAGGTTTGGCGGTCGAAACAGAAGGCTTTTTATCACAGGAGAAGAAATCAGCCCTCAAAAACTTAAGCGGCAGAAAAATATTTTTTGAAAAAATCCCTAAGCCCCGGGGTCACAGTTTCAGCAAAAATCTGACTTTTGGCAATTCACTCAAAAATGGTGCTAAACGGTTGCAAATGCTCCCGTGAAAGGTTTGGCGGTCGAAACCGAAGGCTTTTTATCACAGGAGAAGAAATCAGCCCTCGACAACTTAACCGGCGGAAAAATATTTTTTGAAAAAATCCCTAAGCCCCGGGGGTCACAATTTCAGCAAAAATCTGACTTTTGGCAATTCACTCAAAAATGGTGCTAAACGGTTGCAAATGCTCCCGTGAAAGGTTTGGCGGTCGAAACCGAAGGCTTTTTATCACAGGACAAGAAATCAGCCCTCGAAAACTTAAGCGGAGGAAAAATATTTTTTGAAAAAATCCCTAAGCCCCGGGGTCACAATTTCAGCAAAAATCTGACTTTTGGCAATTCACTCAAAAATGATGCCAAACTGTTGCAAATGCTCCCCTGACAGCTTTTGCGAAGGAAACAGAAGGCTTTTTATCACAGGAGAAGAAATCAGCCCTCGACAACTAAACCGGCGGAAAAAGATTTTTTGAAAAAATCCCTAAGCCCCGGGGTCACAATTTCTGAAAAAATCTGACCTTTGGCAATTCACTCAAAAATGGTGTTAAACCGTTGCAAATGCTCTCGTGAAAGGTTTGGCGGTCAAAACATAAGGCTTTTTATCACAGGAGAAGAAATCAGCCCTCGACAACTTAACCGGCGGAAAAAGATTTTTTGAAAAAATCCCTAAGCCCCGGGGTCACAATTTCAGCAAAAATCTGACTTTTGGCAATTCACTCAGAAATGATGCCAAACTGTTGCAAATGCTCCCCTGAAAGCTTTGGCGAAGGAAACAGAAGGCTTTTTATCACAGGAGAAGAAATCAGCCCTCGACAACTTAACCGGCAGAAAAAGATTTTTTTGAAAAAATTCCTAAGCCCCGGGGTCACAATTACTGAAAAAATCTGACTTTTGGCAATTCACTCAAAAATGGTGCTAAACGGTTGCAAATGCTCCCCTGAAAGCTTTGGCGAAGGAAACAGAAGGCTTTTTATCACAAGACAAGAAATCAGCCCTCAAAAACTTAAGCGGCAGAAAAATATTTTTTGAAAAAATCCCTAAGCCCCGGGGTCACAGTTTCAGCAAAAATCTGACTTTTGGCAATTCACTCAAAAATGGTGCTAAACGGTTGCAAATGCTCCCGTGAAAGGTTTGGCGGTCGAAACCGAAGGCTTTTTATCACGGGACAAGAAATCAGCCCTCGAAAACTTAAGCGGAGGAAAAATATTTTTTGAAAAAATCCCTAAGCCCCGGGGTCACAATTTCAGCAAAAATCTGACTTTTGGCAATTCACTCAAAAATGATGCCAAACTGTTGCAAATGCTCCCCTGACAGCTTTTGCGAAGGAAACAGAAGGCTTTTTATCACAGGAGAAGAAATCAGCCCTCGACAACTAAACCGGCGGAAAAAGATTTTTTGAAAAAATCCCTAAGCCCCGGGGTCACAATTTCTGAAAAAATCTGACCTTTGGCAATTCACTCAAAAATGGTGCTAAACGGTTGCAAATGCTCCCGTTAAAGTTTGGCGGTCGAAACAGAAGGCTTTTTATCACAAGAGAAGAAATCAGCCCTCGACAACTAAACCGGCGGAAAAAGATTTTTTGAAAAAATCCCTAAGCTCCGGGGTCATAATTTCAGCAAAAATCTGACTTTTGGCAATTCACTCAAAAATGGTGCTAAACGGTTGCAAATGCTCCCGTGAAAGGTTTGGCGGTCGAAACAGAAGGCTTTTTATCAGGGGAAAAGAAATCAGCCCTCGACAACTTAACTGGCAGAAAAAGGTTTTTTTGAAAAAATCCCTAAGCCCCGGGGTCACAATTTCATCAAAAATCTGACTTTCGGCATTTCACTCAAAAATGGTGCAAAACGGTTGCAAATGCTCCCGTGAGAGGTTTGGCAGACGAAACAGAAGGCTTTTTATCACGGGAAAAGAAATTAGCCCTCGACAACTTAACCGGCAGAAAAAGATTTTTTTAAAAAAATCCCTAAGCCCCGGGGTCAAAATTTCATCAAAAAGCTGACTTTCGGCATTTCACTCAAAAATGGTGCCAAACGGTTGCAAATGCTCCCCTGAGAGGTTTGGCGGTCGAAACAGAAGGCTTTTAATCACGGGAAAAGAAATCAGCCCTCAACAACTTAACGGGCAGAAAAAGATTTCTTTGAAAAAATCCCTAAGCCCCGGGGTCACAATTTCATCAAAAATCTTACTTTCGGCAATTCACTCAAAAATGGTGCTAAACGGTTGCAATTGCTCCCGTGAAACGTTTGGCGGTCGAAACAGAAGGCTTTTTATCACAGGAGAAGAAATCAGCCCTCGACAACTAAACCGGCGGAAAAAGATTTTTTGAAAAAATCCCTAAGGCCCGGGGTCACAATTTCAGCAAAAATCTGACTTTTGGCAATTCACTCAAAAATGATGCCAAACTGTTGCAAATGCTCCCCTGAAAGCTTTTGCGAAGGAAACAGAAGGCTTTTTATCACAGGAGAAGAAATCAGCCCTCGACAACTAAACCGGCAGAAAAATATTTTTTGAAAAAATCCCTAAGCCCCGGGGTCACAATTTCTGAAAAAATCTGACTTTTGGCAATTCACTCAAAAATGATGCCAAACTGTTGCAAATGCTCCCGTGAAAGGTTTGGCGGTCGAATTAGAAGGCTTTTTATCACAGGAGAAGAAATCAGCCCTCGACAACTTAACCGGCGGAAAAAGATTTTTTGAAAAAATCCCTAAGCTCCGGGGTCATAATTTCAGCAAAAATCTGACTTTTGGCAATTCACTCAAAAATGGTGCTAAACGGTTGCAAATGCTCCCGTGAAAGGTTTGGCGGTCGAAACAGAAGGCTTTTTATCAGAGGACAAGAAATCAGCCCTCGAAAACTTAAGCGGCGGAAAAATATTTTTTGAAAAAATCCCTAAGGCCCGGGGTCACAATTTCAGCAAAAATCTGACTTTTGGCAATTCACTCAAAAATGATGCCAAACTGTTGCAAATGCTCCCCTGAAAGCTTTTGCGAAGGAAACAGAAGGCTTTTTATCACAGGAGAAGAAATCAGCCCTCGACAACTAAACCGGCAGAAAAATATTTTTTGAAAAAATCCCTAAGCCCCGGGGTCACAATTTCTGAAAAAATCTGACTTTTGGCAATTCACTCAAAAATGGTGCTAAACGTTTGCAAATGCTCCCGTGAAAGGTTTGGCGGTCGAAATAGAAGGCTTTTTATCACAGGAGAAGAAATCAGCCATCGACAACTTAACCGGCGGAAAAAGATTTTTTGAAAAAATCTCTAAGCCCCGGGGTCACAATTTCTGAAAAAATCTGACTTTTGGCAATTCACTCAAAAATGGTGCTAAACGGTTGCAAATGCTCCCGTTAAAGTTTGGCGGTCGAAACAGAAGGCTTTTTATCACAAGAGAAGAAATCAGCCCTCGACAACTAAACCGGCGGAAAAAGATTTTTTGAAAAAATCCCTAAGCTCCGGGGTTATAATTTCAGCAAAAATCTGACTTTTGGCAATTCACTCAAAAATGGTGCTAAACGGTTGCAAATGCTCCCGTGAAAGGTTTGGCGGTCGAAACAGAAGGCTTTTTATCAGAGGACAAGAAATCAGCCCTCGAAAACTTAAGCGGCGGAAAAATATTTTTTGAAAAAATCCCTAAGGCCCGGGGTCACAATTTCAGCAAAAATCTGACTTTTGGCAATTCACTCAAAAATGATGCCAAACTGTTGCAAATGCTCCCCTGAAAGCTTTTGCGAAGGAAACAGAAGGCTTTTTATCACAGGAGAAGAAATCAGCCCTCGACAACTAAACCGGCAGAAAAATATTTTTTGAAAAAATCCCTAAGCCCCGGGGTCACAATTTCAGCAAAAATCGGACTTTTGGCAATTCACTCAAAAATGGTGCTAAACGTTTGCAAATGCTCCCGTGAAAGGTTTGGCGGTCGAAACAGAAGGCTTTTTATCACAGGAGAAGAAATCAGCCCTCGACAACTTAACCGGCGGAAAAATATTTTTTGAAAAAATCCCTAAGCCCCGGGGTCACAATTTCAGCAAAAATCTGACTTTTGGCAATTCACTCAAAAATGGTGCTAAACGGTTGCAAATGTTCCCGTGAAAGGTTTGGCAAACGAAACAGAAGGCTTTTTATCACAGGACAAGAAATCAGCCCTCGAAAACTTAAGCGGAGGAAAAATATTTTTTGAAAAAATCCCTAAGCCCCGGGGTCACAATTTCAGCAAAAATCTGACTTTTGGCAATTCACTCAAAAATGATGCCAAACTGTTGCAAATGCTCCCCTGAAAGCTTTTGCGAAGGAAACAGAAGGCTTTTTATCACAGGAGAAGCAATCAGCCCTCGACAACTAAACCGGCGGAAAAAGATTTTTTGAAAAAATCCCTAAGCCCCGGGGTCATAATTTCAGCAAAAATCTGACTTTTGGCAATTCACTCAAAAATGGTGCTAAACGGTTGCAAATGCTCCCGTGAAAGGTTTGGCGGTCGAAACAGAAGGCTTTTTATCAGGGGAAAAGAAATCAGCCCTCGACAACTTAACTGGCAGAAAAAGGTTTTTTTGAAAAAATCCCTAAGCTCCGGGGTCATAATTTCAGCAAAAATCTGACTTTTGGCAATTCACTCAAAAATGGTGCTAAACGGTTGCAAATGCTCCCGTGAAAGGTTTGGCGGTCGAAACAGAAGGCTTTTTATCAGGGGAAAAGAAATCAGCCCTCGACAACTTAACTGGCAGAAAAAGGTTTTTTTGAAAAAATCCCTAAGCCCCGGGGTCACAATTTCATCAAAAATCTGACTTTCGGCATTTCACTCAAAAATGGTGCAAAACGGTTGCAAATGCTCCCGTGAGAGGTTTGGCAGACGAAACAGAAGGCTTTTTATCACGGGAAAAGAAATCAGCCCTCGACAACTTAACCGGCAGAAAAAGATTTTTTTAAAAAAATCCCTAAGCCCCGGGGTCAAAATTTCATCAAAAAGCTGACTTTCGGCATTTCACTCAAAAATGGTGCCAAACGGTTGCAAATGCTCCCCTGAGAGGTTTGGCGGTCGAAACAGAAGGCTTTTAATCACGGGAAAAGAAATCAGCCCTTAACAACTTAACGGGCAGAAAAAGATTTTTTTGAAAAAATCCCTAAGCCCCGGGGTCACAATTTCTGAAAAAATATGACTTTCGGCAATTCACTCAAAAATGGTGCTAAACGGTTGCAATTGCTCCCGTGAAACGTTTGGCGGTCGAAACAGAAGGCTTTTTATCACAGGAGAAGAAATCAGCCCTCGACAACTAAACCGGCGGAAAAAGATTTTTTGAAAAAATCCCTAAGCTCCGGGGTCACAATTTCTGAAAAAATCTGACTTTTGGAAATTCACTCAAAAATGGTGCTAAACGGTTGCAAATGCTCCCGTGAAAGGTTTGGCGGTCGAAACAGAAGGCTTTTTATCACAGGAGAAGAAATCAGCCCTCAACAACTTGACCGGCGGAAAAAGATTTTTTGTAAAAATCCCTAAGCCCCGGGGTCACAATTTCAGCAAATATCTGACTTTTGGCAATTTACTTAAAAATTGTGCTAAACGGTTGCAAATGCTCCCGTGAAAGGTTTGGCGGTCGAAACAGAAGGCTTTTTATCACAGGACAAGAAATCAGCCCTCGAAAACTTAAGCGGCGGAAAAATATTTTTTGAAAAAATCCCTAAGGCCCGGGGTCACAATTTCAGCAAAAATCTGACTTTTGGCAATTCACTCAAAAATGATGCCAAACTGTTGCAAATGCTCCCCTGAAAGCTTTTGCGAAGGAAACAGAAGGCTTTTTATCACAGGAGAAGAAATCAGCCCTCGACAACTAAACCGGCAGAAAAATATTTTTTGAAAAAATCCCTAAGCCCCGGGGTCACAATTTCTGAAAAAATCTGACTTTTGGCAATTCACTCAAAAATGATGCCAAACTGTTGCAAATGCTCCCGTGAAAGGTTTGGCGGTCGAATTAGAAGGCTTTTTATCACAGGAGAAGAAATCAGCCCTCGACAACTTAACCGGCGGAAAAAGATTTTTTGAAAAAATCCCTAAGCCCCGGGGTCACAATTTCAGCAAAAATCTGACTTTTGGCAATTCACTCAAAAATGATGCCAAACTGTTGCAAATGCTCCCCTGAAAGCTTTTGCGAAGGAAACAGAAGGCTTTTTATCACAGGAGAAGAAATCAGCCCTCGACAACTAAACCGGCGGAAAAAGATTTTTTGAAAAAATCCCTAAGCCCCGGGGTCACAATTTCTGAAAAAATCTGACCTTTGGCAATTCACTCAAAAATGGTGCTAAACGGTTGCAAATGCTCCCGTTAAAGTTTGGCGGTCGAAACAGAAGGCTTTTTATCACAAGAGAAGAAATCAGCCCTCGACAACTAAACCGGCGGAAAAAGATTTTTTGAAAAAATCCCTAAGCTCCGGGGTGATAATTTCAGCAAAAATCTGACTTTTGGCAATTCACTCAAAAATGGTGCTAAACGGTTGCAAATGCTCCCGTGAAAGGTTTGGCGGTCGAAACAGAAGGCTTTTTATCAGAGGACAAGAAATCAGCCCTCGAAAAATTAAGCGGCGGAAAAATATTTTTTGAAAAAATCCCTAAGGCCCGGGGTCACAATTTCAGCAAAAATCTGACTTTTGGCAATTCACTCAAAAATGATGCCAAACTGTTGCAAATGCTCCCCTGAAAGCTTTTGCGAAGGAAACAGAAGGCTTTTTATCACAGGAGAAGAAATCAGCCCTCGACAACTAAACCGGCAGAAAAATATTTTTTGAAAAAATCCCTAAGCCCCGGGGTCACAATTTCTGAAAAAATCTGACTTTTGGCAATTCACTCAAAAATGGTGCTAAACGTTTGCAAATGCTCCCGTGAAAGGTTTGGCGGTCGAAATAGAAGGCTTTTTATCACAGGAGAAGAAATCAGCCATCGACAACTTAACCGGCGGAAAAAGATTTTTTGAAAAAATCCCTAAGCCCCGGGGTCACAATTTCTGAAAAAATCTGACTTTTGGCAATTCACTCAAAAATGGTGCTAAACGGTTGCAAATGCTCCCGTTAAAGTTTGGCGGTCGAAACAGAAGGCTTTTTATCACAAGAGAAGAAATCAGCCCTCGACAACTAAACCGGCGGAAAAAGATTTTTTGAAAAAATCCCTAAGCTCCGGGGTCATAATTTCAGCAAAAATCTGACTTTTGGCAATTCACTCAAAAATGGTGCTAAACGGTTGCAAATGCTCCCGTGAAAGGTTTGGCGGTCGAAACAGAAGGCTTTTTATCAGAGGACAAGAAATCAGCCCTCGAAAACTTAAGCGGCGGAAAAATATTTTTTGAAAAAATCCCTAAGCCGCGGGGTCACAATTTCATCAAAAATCTGACTTTCGGCATTTCACTCAAAAATGGTGCAAAACGGTTGCAAATGCTCCCGTGAGAGATTTGGCAGACGAAACAGAAGGCTTTTTATCACGGGAAAAGAAATCAGCCCTCGACAACTTAACCGGCAGAAAAAGATTTTTTTAAAAAAATCCCTAAGCCCCGGGGTCAAAATTTCATCAAAAAGCTGACTTTCGGCATTTCACTCAAAAATGGTGCCAAACGGTTGCAAATGCTCCCCTGAGAGGTTTGGCGGTCGAAACAGAAGGCTTTTAATCACGGGAAAAGAAATCAGCCCTCAACAACTTAACGGGCAGAAAAAGATTTTTTTGAAAAAATCCCTAAGCCCCGGGGTCACAATTTCATCAAAAATCTTACTTTCGGCAATTCACTCAAAAATGGTGCTAAACGGTTGCAAATGCTCCCGTTAAAGTTTGGCGGTCGAAACAGAAGGCTTTTTATCAGAGGACAAGAAATCAGCCCTCGAAAACTTAGGCGGCGGAAAAATATTTTTTGAAAAAATCCCTAAGGCCCGGGGTCACAATTTCAGCAAAAATCTGACTTTTGGCAATTCACTCAAAAATCATGCCAAACTGTTGCAAATGCTCCCCTGAAAGCTTTGGCGAAGGAAACAGAAGGCTTTTTATGACAGGAGAAGAAATCAGCCCTCGACAACATAACCGGCAGAAAAAGATTTTATTGAAAAAATCCCTATGCTCCGGGGGTCACAATTTCAGCAAAAATCTGACATTTGGCAATTCACTCAGAAATGATGCCAAACTGTTGCAAATGCTCCCCTGAAAGCTTTGGCGAAGGAAACAGAAGGCTTTTTATGACAGGAGAAGAAATCAGCCCTCGACAACATAACCGGCAGAAAAAGATTTTATTGAAAAAATCCCTATGCTCCGGGGGTCACAATTTCAGCAAAAATCTGACATTTGGCAATACACTCAAAAATGGTGCTAAACCGTTGCAAATGCTCCCCTGAAAGGTTTGGCGGTCGAAACAGAAGGCTTTTTATCAGGGGAAAAGAAATCAGCCCTCGACAACTTAACTGGCAGAAAAAGGTTTTTTTGAAACAATCCCTAAGCCCCGGGGTCACAATTACTGAAAAAATCTGACTTTTGGCAATTCACTCAAAAATGATGCCAAACTGTTGCAAATGCTCCCCTGAAAGCTTTGGCGGTCAAAACAGAAGGCTTTTTATCACATGAGAAGAAATCAGCCCTCGACAACATAACCGGCAGAAAAAGATTTTATTGAAAAAATCCATATGCCCCGGGGGTCACAATTTCAGCAAAAATCTGACATTTGGCAATTCACTCAGAAATGATGCCAAACTGTTGCAAATGCTCCCGTGAAAGGTTTGGCGAAGGAAACAGATCGCTTTTTATTACAGGAGAAGAAATCAGCCCTCGACAACTTCACCGGCAGAAAAAGATTTTTTTGAAAAAATCCCTAAGCCTCGGGGTCACAATTACGGAAAAAATCTGACTTTTGGGAATACACTCAAAAATGGTGCTAAACCGTTGCAAATGCTCCCCTGAAAGCTTTGGCGAAGGAAACAGAAGGCTTTTTATCACAGGAGAAGAAATCAGCCCTCGACAACTTAACTGGCAGAAAAATGTTTTTTGAAAAAATCCCTAAGCCCCGGGGTCACAATTTCAGGAAAAATCTGACTTTTGGCAATTCACTCAAAAATGGTGCTAAACCTTTGCAAATGCTCCCCTGAAAGCTTTGGCGAAGGAAACAGAAGGCTTTTTATCACAGGACAAGAAATCATCCCTCGACAACATAAACGGCAGAAAAAGATTTTTTTGAAAAATATCCCTAAGCCCCGGGGTCACAATTTCAGAAAAAATCTGACTTTTGGCAATTCACTCAAAAATGGTGTTAAACCGTTGCAAATGCTCTCGTGAAAGGTTTGGCGGTCAAAACATAAGGCTTTTTATCACAGGAGAAGAAATCAGCCCTCGACAACTTAACCGGCGGAAAAAGATTTTTTGAAAAAATCCCTAAGCCCCGGGGTCACAATTTCAGCAAAAATCTGACTTTTGGCAATTCACTCAGAAATGATGCCAAACTGTTGCAAATGCTCCCCTGAAAGCTTTGGCGAAGGAAACAGAAGGCTTTTTATCACAGGAGAAGAAATCAGCCCTCGACAACTTAACCGGCAGAAAAAGATTTTTTTGAAAAAATTCCTAAGCCCCGGGGTCACAATTACTGAAAAAATCTGACTTTTGGCAATTCACTCAAAAATGGTGCTAAACGGTTGCAAATGCTCCCGTTAAAGTTTGGCGGTCGAAACAGAAGGCTTTTTATCACAAGAGAAGAAATCAGCCCTCGACAACTAAACCGGCGGAAAAAGATTTTTTGAAAAAATCCCTAAGCTCCGGGGTCATAATTTCAGCAAAAATCTGACTTTTGGCAATTCACTCAAAAATGGTGCTAAACGGTTGCAAATGCTCCCGTGAAAGGTTTGGCGGTCGAAACAGAAGGCTTTTTATCAGGGGAAAAGAAATCAGCCCTCGACAACTTAACTGGCAGAAAAAGGTTTTTTTGAAAAAATCCCTAAGCCCCGGGGTCACAATTTCATCAAAAATCTGACTTTCGGCATTTCACTCAAAAATGGTGCCAAACGGTTGCAAATGCTCCCCTGAGAGGTTTGGCGGTCGAAACAGAAGGCTTTTAATCACGGGAAAAGAAATCAGCCCTCAACAACTTAACGGGCAGAAAAAGATTTCTTTGAAAAAATCCCTAAGCCCCGGGGTCACAATTTCATCAAAAATCTGACTTTCGGCAATTCACTCAAAAATGGTGCTAAACGGTTGCAATTGCTCCCGTGAAACGTTTGGCGGTCGAAACAGAAGGCTTTTTATCACAGGAGAAGAAATCAGCCCTCGACAACTAAACCGGCGGAAAAAGATTTTTTGAAAAAATCCCTAAGCTCCGGGGTCACAATTTCTGAAAAAATCTGACTTTTGGAAATTCACTCAAAAATGGTGCTAAACGGTTGCAAATGCTCCCGTGAAAGGTTTGGCGGTCGAAACAGAAGGCTTTTTATCACAGGAGAAGAAATCAGCCCTCAACAACTTGACCGGCGGAAAAAGATTTTTTGTAAAAATCCCTAAGCCCCGGGGTCACAATTTCAGCAAATATCTGACTTTTGGCAATTTACTTAAAAATTGTGCTAAACGGTTGCAAATGCTCCCGTGAAAGGTTTGGCGGTCGAAACAGAAGGCTTTTTATCACAGGACAAGAAATCAGCCCTCGAAAACTTAAGCGGCGGAAAAATATTTTTTGAAAAAATCCCTAAGGCCCGGGGTCACAATTTCAGCAAAAATCTGACTTTTGGCAATTCACTCAAAAATGATGCCAAACTGTTGCAAATGCTCCCCTGAAAGCTTTTGCGAAGGAAACAGAAGGCTTTTTATCACAGGAGAAGAAATCAGCCCTCGACAACTAAACCGGCAGAAAAATATTTTTTGAAAAAATCCCTAAGCCCCGGGGTCACAATTTCTGAAAAAATCTGACTTTTGGCAATTCACTCAAAAATGATGCCAAACTGTTGCAAATGCTCCCGTGAAAGGTTTGGCGGTCGAATTAGAAGGCTTTTTATCACAGGAGAAGAAATCAGCCCTCGACAACTTAACCGGCGGAAAAAGATTTTTTGAAAAAATCCCTAAGCTCCGGGGTCATAATTTCAGCAAAAATCTGACTTTTGGCAATTCACTCAAAAATGGTGCTAAACGGTTGCAAATGCTCCCGTGAAAGGTTTGGCGGTCGAAACAGAAGGCTTTTTATCAGAGGACAAGAAATCAGCCCTCGAAAACTTAAGCGGCGGAAAAATATTTTTTGAAAAAATCCCTAAGGCCCGGGGTCACAATTTCAGCAAAAATCTGACTTTTGGCAATTCACTCAAAAATGATGCCAAACTGTTGCAAATGCTCCCCTGAAAGCTTTTGCGAAGGAAACAGAAGGCTTTTTATCACAGGAGAAGAAATCAGCCCTCGACAACTAAACCGGCAGAAAAATATTTTTTGAAAAAATCCCTAAGCCCCGGGGTCACAATTTCTGAAAAAATCTGACTTTTGGCAATTCACTCAAAAATGGTGCTAAACGTTTGCAAATGCTCCCGTGAAAGGTTTGGCGGTCGAAATAGAAGGCTTTTTATCACAGGAGAAGAAATCAGCCATCGACAACTTAACCGGCGGAAAAAGATTTTTTGAAAAAATCTCTAAGCCCCGGGGTCACAATTTCTGAAAAAATCTGACTTTTGGCAATTCACTCAAAAATGGTGCTAAACGGTTGCAAATGCTCCCGTTAAAGTTTGGCGGTCGAAACAGAAGGCTTTTTATCACAAGAGAAGAAATCAGCCCTCGACAACTAAACCGGCGGAAAAAGATTTTTTGAAAAAATCCCTAAGCTCCGGGGTTATAATTTCAGCAAAAATCTGACTTTTGGCAATTCACTCAAAAATGGTGCTAAACGGTTGCAAATGCTCCCGTGAAAGGTTTGGCGGTCGAAACAGAAGGCTTTTTATCAGAGGACAAGAAATCAGCCCTCGAAAACTTAAGCGGCGGAAAAATATTTTTTGAAAAAATCCCTAAGGCCCGGGGTCACAATTTCAGCAAAAATCTGACTTTTGGCAATTCACTCAAAAATGATGCCAAACTGTTGCAAATGCTCCCCTGAAAGCTTTTGCGAAGGAAACAGAAGGCTTTTTATCACAGGAGAAGAAATCAGCCCTCGACAACTAAACCGGCAGAAAAATATTTTTTGAAAAAATCCCTAAGCCCCGGGGTCACAATTTCAGCAAAAATCGGACTTTTGGCAATTCACTCAAAAATGGTGCTAAACGTTTGCAAATGCTCCCGTGAAAGGTTTGGCGGTCGAAACAGAAGGCTTTTTATCACAGGAGAAGAAATCAGCCCTCGACAACTTAACCAGCGGAAAAATATTTTTTGAAAAAATCCCTAAGCCCCGGGGTCACAATTTCAGCAAAAATCTGACTTTTGGCAATTCACTCAAAAATGGTGCTAAACGGTTGCAAATGTTCCCGTGAAAGGTTTGGCAAACGAAACAGAAGGCTTTTTATCACAGGACAAGAAATCAGCCCTCGAAAACTTAAGCGGAGGAAAAATATTTTTTGAAAAAATCCCTAAGCCCCGGGGTCACAATTTCAGCAAAAATCTGACTTTTGGCAATTCACTCAAAAATGATGCCAAACTGTTGCAAATGCTCCCCTGAAAGCTTTTGCGAAGGAAACAGAAGGCTTTTTATCACAGGAGAAGAAATCAGCCCTCGACAACTAAACCGGCGGAAAAAGATTTTTTGAAAAAATCCCTAAGCCCCGGGGTCACAATTTCTGAAAAAATCTGACCTTTGGCAATTCACTCAAAAATGGTGCTAAACGGTTGCAAATGCTCCCGTTAAAGTTTGGCGGTCGAAACAGAAGGCTTTTTATCACAAGAGAAGAAATCAGCCCTCGACAACTAAACCGGCGGAAAAAGATTTTTTGAAAAAATCCCTAAGCCCCGGGGTCACAATTTCAGCAAAAATCTGACTTTTGGCAATTCACTCAAAAATGATGCCAAACTGTTGCAAATGCTCCCCTGAAAGCTTTTGCGAAGGAAACAGAAGGCTTTTTATCACAGGAGAAGAAATCAGCCCTCGACAACTAAACCGGCGGAAAAAGATTTTTTGAAAAAATCCCTAAGCCCCGGGGTCACAATTTCTGAAAAAATCTGACCTTTGGCAATTCACTCAAAAATGGTGCTAAACGGTTGCAAATGCTCCCGTTAAAGTTTGGCGGTCGAAACAGAAGGCTTTTTATCACAAGAGAAGAAATCAGCCCTCGACAACTAAACCGGCGGAAAAAGATTTTTTGAAAAAATCCCTAAGCTCCGGGGTGATAATTTCAGCAAAAATCTGACTTTTGGCAATTCACTCAAAAATGGTGCTAAACGGTTGCAAATGCTCCCGTGAAAGGTTTGGCGGTCGAAACAGAAGGCTTTTTATCAGAGGACAAGAAATCAGCCCTCGAAAAATTAAGCGGCGGAAAAATATTTTTTGAAAAAATCCCTAAGGCCCGGGGTCACAATTTCAGCAAAAATCTGACTTTTGGCAATTCACTCAAAAATGATGCCAAACTGTTGCAAATGCTCCCCTGAAAGCTTTTCCGAAGGAAACAGAAGGCTTTTTATCACAGGAGAAGAAATCAGCCCTCGACAACTAAACCGGCAGAAAAATATTTTTTGAAAAAATCCCTAAGCCCCGGGGTCACAATTTCTGAAAAAATCTGACTTTTGGCAATTCACTCAAAAATGGTGCTAAACGTTTGCAAATGCTCCCGTGAAAGGTTTGGCGGTCGAAATAGAAGGCTTTTTATCACAGGAGAAGAAATCAGCCATCGACAACTTAACCGGCGGAAAAAGATTTTTTGAAAAAATCCCTAAGCCCCGGGGTCACAATTTCTGAAAAAATCTGACTTTTGGCAATTCACTCAAAAATGGTGCTAAACGGTTGCAAATGCTCCCGTTAAAGTTTGGCGGTCGAAACAGAAGGCTTTTTATCACAAGAGAAGAAATCAGCCCTCGACAACTAAACCGGCGGAAAAAGATTTTTTGAAAAAATCCCTAAGCTCCGGGGTCATAATTTCAGCAAAAATCTGACTTTTGGCAATTCACTCAAAAATGGTGCTAAACGGTTGCAAATGCTCCCGTGAAAGGTTTGGCGGTCGAAACAGAAGGCTTTTTATCAGAAGACAAGAAATCAGCCCTCGAAAACTTAAGCGGCGGAAAAATATTTTTTGAAAAAATCCCTAAGGCCTGGGGTCACAATTTCATCAAAAATCTGACTTTTGGCAATTCACTCAAAAATGATGCCAAACTGTTGCAAATGCTCCCCTGAAAGCTTTTGCGAAGGAAACAGAAGGCTTTTTATCACAGGAGAAGAAATCAGCCCTCGACAACTAAACCGGCAGAAAAATATTTTTTGAAAAAATCCCTAAGCCCCGGGGTCACAATTTCTGAAAAAATCTGACTTTTGGCAATTCACTCAAAAATGGTGCTAAACGTTTGCAAATGCTCCCGTGAAAGGTTTGGCGGTCGAAATAGAAGGCTTTTTATCACAGGAGAAGAAATCAGCCATCGACAACTTAACCGGCGGAAAAAGATTTTTTGAAAAAATCTCTAAGCCCCGGGGTCACAATTTCTGAAAAAATATGACTTTTGGCAATTCAATCAAAAATGGTGCTAAACGATTGCAAATGCTCCCGTGAAAGGTTTGGCGGTCGAAACAGAAGGCTTTTTATCACAGGAGAAGAAATCAGCCCTCGACAACTAAACCGGCAGAAAAATATTTTTTGAAAAAATCCCTAAGCCCCGGGGTCACAATTTCTGAAAAAATCTGACTTTTGGCAATTCACTCAAAAATGATGCCAAACTGTTGCAAATGCTCCCCTGAAAGCTTTTGCGAAGGAAACAGAAGGCTTTTTATCACAGGAGAAGAAATCAGCCCTCGACAACTAAACCGGCAGAAAAATATTTTTTGAAAAAATCCCTAAGCCCCGGGGTCACAATTTCAGCAAAAATCTGACTTTTGGCAGTTCACTCAAAAATGGTGCTAAACGTTTGCAAATGCTCCCGTGAAAGGTTTGGCGGTCGAAACAGAAGGCTTTTTATCACAGGAGAAGAAATCAGCCCTCGACAACTAAACCGGCGGAAAAAGATTTTTTGAAAAAATCTCTAAGCCCCGGGGTCACAATTTCTGAAAAAATATGACTTTTGGCAATTCACTCAAAAATGGTGCTAAACGGTTGCAAATGCTCCCGTTAAAGTTTGGCGGTCGAAACAGAAGGCTTTTTATCACAAGAGAAGAAATCAGCCCTCGACAACTAAACCGGCGGAAAAAGATTTTTTGAAAAAATCCCTAAGCTCCGGGGTCATAATTTCAGCAAAAATCTGACTTTTGGCAATTCACTCAAAAATGGTGCTAAACGGTTGCAAATGCTCCCGTGAAAGGTTTGGCGGTCGAAACAGAAGGCTTTTTATCAGAGGACAAGAAATCAGCCCTCGAAAACTTAAGCGGCGGAAAAATATTTTTTGAAAAAATCCCTAAGGCCCGGGGTCACAATTTCAGCAAAAATCTGACTTTTGGCAATTCACTCAAAAATGATGCCAAACTGTTGCAAATGCTCCCCTGAAAGCTTTTGCGAAGGAAACAGAAGGCTTTTTATCACAGGAGAAGAAATCAGCCCTCGACAACTAAACCGGCAGAAAAATATTTTTTGAAAAAATCCCTAAGCCCCGGGGTCACAATTTCTGAAAAAATCTGACTTTTGGCAATTCACTCAAAAATGGTGCTAAACGTTTGCAAATGCTCCCGTGAAAGGTTTGGCGGTCGAAATAGAAGGCTTTTTATCACAGGAGAAGAAATCAGCCATCGACAACTTAACCGGCGGAAAAAGATTTGTTGAAAAAATCTCTAAGCCCCGGGGTCACAATTTCTGAAAAAATATGACTTTTGGCAATTCAATCAAAAATGGTGCTAAACGATTGCAAATGCTCCCGTGAAAGGTTTGGCGGTCGAAACAGAAGGCTTTTTATCACAGGAGAAGAAATCAGCCCTCGACAACTAAACCGGCAGAAAAATATTTTTTGAAAAAATCCCTAAGCCCCGGGGTCACAATTTCTGAAAAAATCTGACTTTTGGCAATTCACTCAAAAATGATGCCAAACTGTTGCAAATGCTCCCCTGAAAGCTTTTGCGAAGGAAACAGAAGGCTTTTTATCACAGGAGAAGAAATCAGCCCTCGACAACTAAACCGGCAGAAAAATATTTTTTGAAAAAATCCCTAAGCCCCGGGGTCACAATTTCAGCAAAAATCTGACTTTTGGCAATTCACTCAAAAATGGTGCTAAACGTTTGCAAATGCTCCCGTGAAAGGTTTGGCGGTCGAAACAGAAGGCTTTTTATCACAGGAGAAGAAATCAGCCCTCGACAACTAAACCGGCGGAAAAAGATTTTTTGAAAAAATCCCTAAGCCCCGGGGTCACAATTTCTGAAAAAATCTGACCTTTGGCAATTCACTCAAAAATGGTGCTAAACGGTTGCAAATGCTCCCGTTAAAGTTTGGCGGTCGAAACAGAAGGCTTTTTATCACAAGAGAAGAAATCAGCCCTCGACAACTAAACCGGCGGAAAAAGATTTTTTGAAAAAATCCCTAAGCTCCGGGGTCATAATTTCAGCAAAAATCTGACTTTTGGCAATTCACTCAAAAATGGTGCTAAACGGTTGCAAATGCTCCCGTGAAAGGTTTGGCGGTCGAAACAGAAGGCTTTTTATCAGAGGACAAGAAATCAGCCCTCGAAAACTTAAGCGGCGGAAAAATATTTTTTGAAAAAATCCCTAAGGCCCGGGGTCACAATTTCAGCAAAAATCTGACTTTTGGCAATTCACTCAAAAATGATGCCAAACTGTTGCAAATGCTCCCCTGAAAGCTTTTGCGAAGGAAACAGAAGGCTTTTTATCACAGGAGAAGAAATCAGCCCTCGACAACTAAACCGGCAGAAAAATATTTTTTGAAAAAATCCCTAAGCCCCGGGGTCACAATTTCTGAAAAAATCTGACTTTTGGCAATTCACTCAAAAATGGTGCTAAACGTTTGCAAATGCTCCCGTGAAAGGTTTGGCGGTCGAAATAGAAGGCTTTTTATCACAGGAGAAGAAATCAGCCATCGACAACTTAACCGGCGGAAAAAGATTTGTTGAAAAAATCTCTAAGCCCCGGGGTCACAATTTCTGAAAAAATATGACTTTTGGCAATTCAATCAAAAATGGTGCTAAACGATTGCAAATGCTCCCGTGAAAGGTTTGGCGGTCGAAACAGAAGGCTTTTTATCACAGGAGAAGAAATCAGCCCTCAAAAACTTAAGCGGCGGAAAAATATTTTTTGAAAAAATCCCTAAGCCCCGGGGTCACAGTTTCAGCAAAAATCTGACTTTTGGCAATTCACTCAAAAATGATGCCAAACTGTTGCAAATGCTCCCCTGAAAGCTTTTGCGAAGGAAACAGAAGGCTTTTTATCACAGGAGAAGAAATCAGCCCTCGACAACTAAACCGGCAGAAAAATATTTTTTGAAAAAATCCCTAAGCCCCGGGGTCACAATTTCAGCAAAAATCTGACTTTTGGCAATTCACTCAAAAATGGTGCTAAACGTTTGCAAATGCTCCCGTGAAAGGTTTGGCGGTCGAAACAGAAGGCTTTTTATCACAGGAGAAGAAATCAGCCCTCAAAAACTTAAGCGGCGGAAAAATATTATTTGAAAAAATCCCTAAGCCCCGGGGTCACAATTTCTGAAAAAATCTGACTTTTGGCAATTCACTCAAAAATGGTGCTAAACGGTTGCAAATGCTCCCGTGAAAGGTTTGGCGGTCGAAACAGAAGGCTTTTTATCACAGGACAAGAAATCAGCCCTCAACAACTTGACCGGCGGAAAAAGTTTTTTTGAAAAAATCCCTAAGCCCCGGGGTCACAATTTCAGCAAAAATCTGACTTTCGGCAATTCAATCAAAAATGGTGCTAAACGATTGCAAATGCTCCCGTGAAAGGTTTGGCGGTCGAAACAGAAGGCTTTTTATCACAGGAGAAGAAATCAGCCCTCAAAAACTTAAGCGGCAGAAAAATATTTTTTGAAAAAATCCCTAAGCCCCGGGGTCACAGTTTCAGCAAAAATCTGACTTTTGGCAATTCACTCAAAAATGGTGCTAAACGGTTGCAAATGCTCCCGTGAAAGGTTTGGCGGTCGAAACCGAAGGCTTTTTATCACAGGAGAAGAAATCAGCCCTCGACAACTTAACCGGCGGAAAAATATTTTTTGAAAAAATCCCTAAGCCCCGGGGGTCACAATTTCAGCAAAAATCTGACTTTTGGCAATTCACTCAAAAATGGTGCTAAACGGTTGCAAATGTTCCCGTGAAAGGTTTGGCGAACGAAACAGAAGGCTTTTTATCACAGGACAAGAAATCAGCCCTCGAAAACTTAAGCGGAGGAAAAATATTTTTTGAAAAAATCCCTAAGCCCCGGGGTCACAATTTCAGCAAAAATCTGACTTTTGGCAATTCACTCAAAAATGATGCCAAACTGTTGCAAATGCTCCCCTGAAAGCTTTTGCGAAGGAAACAGAAGGCTTTTTATCACAGGAGAAGAAATCAGCCCTCGACAACTAAACCGGCGGAAAAAGATTTTTTGAAAAAATCCCTAAGCCCCGGGGTCACAATTTCTGAAAAAATCTGACCTTTGGCAATTCACTCAAAAATGGTGCTAAACGTTTGCAAATGCTCCCGTGAAAGGTTTGGCGGTCGAAATAGAAGGCTTTTTATCACAGGAGAAGAAATCAGCCATCGACAACTTAACCGGCGGAAAAAGATTTTTTGAAAAAATCTCTAAGCCCCGGGGTCACAATTTCTGAAAAAATATGACTTTTGGCAATTCAATCAAAAATGGTGCTAAACGATTGCAAATGCTCCCCTGAAAGGTTTCGCGGTCGAAACAGAAGGCTTTTTATCACAGGAGAAGAAATCAGCCCTCAAAAACTTAAGCGGCGGAAAAATATTTTTTGAAAAAATCCCTAAGCCCCGGGGTCACAATTTCATCAAAAATCTGACTTTCGGCATTTCACTCAAAAATGGTGCAAAACGGTTGCAAATGCTCCCGTGAGAGATTTGGCAGACGAAACAGAAGGCTTTTTATCACGGGAAAAGAAATCAGCCCTCGACAACTTAACCGGCAGAAAAAGATTTTTTTAAAAAAATCCCTAAGCCCCGGGGTCAAAATTTCATCAAAAAGCTGACTTTCGGCATTTCACTCAAAAATGGTGCCAAACGGTTGCAAATGCTCCCCTGAGAGGTTTGGCGGTCGAAACAGAAGGCTTTTAATCACGGGAAAAGAAATCAGCCCTCAACAACTTAACGGGCAGAAAAAGATTTTTTTGAAAAAATCCCTAAGCCCCGGGGTCACAATTTCATCAAAAATCTTACTTTCGGCAATTCACTCAAAAATGGTGCTAAACGGTTGCAATTGCTCCCGTGAAACGTTTGGCGGTCGAAACAGAAGGCTTTTTATCACAGGAGAAGAAATCAGCCCTCGACAACTAAACCGGCGGAAAAAGATTTTTTGAAAAAATCCCTAAGCTCCGGGGTCACAATTTCTGAAAAAATCTGACTTTTGGAAATTCACTCAAAAATGGTGCTAAACGGTTGCAAATGCTCCCGTGAAAGGTTTGGCGGTCGAAACAGAAGGCTTTTTATCACAGGAGAAGAAATCAGCCCTCAACAACTTGACCGGCGGAAAAAGATTTTTTGTAAAAATCCCTAAGCCCCGGGGTCACAATTTCAGCAAATATCTGACTTTTGGCAATTTACTTAAAAATTGTGCTAAACGGTTGCAAATGCTCCCGTGAAAGGTTTGGCGGTCGAAACAGAAGGCTTTTTATCACAGGACAAGAAATCAGCCCTCGAAAACTTAAGCGGCGGAAAAATATTTTTTGAAAAAATCCCTAAGCCCCGGGGTCACAATTTCAGCAAAAATCTGACTTTTGGCAATTCACTCAAAAATGATGCCAAACTGTTGCAAATGCTCCCCTGAAAGCTTTTGCGAAGGAAACAGAAGGCTTTTTATCACAGGAGAAGAAATCAGCCCTCGACAACTAAACCGGCAGAAAAATATTTTTTGAAAAAATCCCTAAGCCCCGGGGTCACAATTTCTGAAAAAATCTGACTTTTGGCAATTCACTCAAAAATGGTGCTAAACGTTTGCAAATGCTCCCGTGAAAGGTTTGGCGGTCGAATTAGAAAGCTTTTTATCACAGGAGAAGAAATCAGCCCTCGACAACTAAACCGGCGGAAAAAGATTTTTTGAAAAAATCCCTAAGCCCCGGGGTCACAATTTCAGCAAAAATCTGACTTTTGGCAATTCACTCAAAAATGATGCCAAACTGTTGCAAATGCTCCCCTGAAAGCTTTTGCGAAGGAAACAGAAGGCTTTTTATCACAGGAGAAGAAATCAGCCCTCGACAACTAAACCGGCAGAAAAATATTTTTTGAAAAAATCCCTAAGCCCCGGGGTCACAATTTCTGAAAAAATCTGACTTTTGGCAATTCACTCAAAAATGGTGCTAAACGTTTGCAAATGCTCCCGTGAAAGGTTTGGCGGTCGAAATAGAAGGCTTTTTATCACAGGAGAAGAAATCAGCCATCGACAACTTAACCGGCGGAAAAAGATTTTTTGAAAAAATCCCTAAGCCCCGGGGTCACAATTTCTGAAAAAATCTGACTTTTGGCAATTCAATCAAAAATGGTGCTAAACGATTGCAAATGATCCCGTGAAAGGTTTGGCGGTCGAAACAGAAGGCTTTTTATCACAGGAGAAGAAATCAGCCCTCGACAACTTAACCGGCGGAAAAATATTTTTTGAAAAAATCCCTAAGCCCCGGGGTCACAGTTTCAGCAAAAATCTGACTTTTGGCAATTCACTCAAAAATGGTGCTAAACGGTTGCAAATGCTCCCGTGAAAGGTTTGGCGGTCGAAACCGAAGGCTTTTTATCACAGGAGAAGAAATCAGCCCTCGACAACTTAACCGGCGGAAAAATATTTTTTGAAAAAATCCCTAAGCCCCGGGGTCACAATTTCAGCAAAAATCTGACTTTTGGCAATTCACTCAAAAATGGTGCTAAACGGTTGCATATGCTCCCGTGAAAGCTTTTGCGAAGGAAACAGAAGGCTTTTTATCACAGGAGAAGAAATCAGCCCTCGACAACTAAACCGGCGGAAAAAGATTTTTTGAAAAAATCCCTAAGCTCCGGGGTCATAATTTCAGCAAAAATCTGACTTTTGGCAATTCACTCAAAAATGATGCCAAACTGTTGCAAATGCTCCCCTGAAAGCTTTTGCGAAGGAAACCGAAGGCTTTTTATCACAGGAAAAGAAATCAGCCCTCGACAACTAAACCGGCAGAAAAATATTTTTTGAAAAAATCCCTAAGCCCCGGGGTCACAATTTCAGCAAAAATCTGACTTTTGGCAATTTACTTAAAAATGGTGCTAAACGGTTGCAAATGCTCCCGTGAAAGGTTTGGCGGTCGAAACAGAAGGCTTTTTATCACAGGAGAAGAAATCAGCCCTCAAAAACTTAAGCGGCGGAAAAATATTATTTGAAAAAATCCCTAAGCCCCGGGGTCACAATTTCTGAAAAAATCTGACTTTTGGCAATTCACTCAAAAATGGTGCTAAACGTTTGCAAATGCTCCCGTGAAAGGTTTGGCGGTCGAAATAGAAGGCTTTTTATCACAGGAGAAGAAATCAGCCATCGACAACTTAACCGGCGGAAAAATATTTTTTGAAAAAATCCCTAAGCCCCGGGGTCACAATTTCTGAAAAAAATTGACTTTTGGCAATTCAATCAAAAATGGTGCTAAACGATTGCAAATGATCCCGTGAAAGGTTTGGCGGTCGAAACAGAAGGCTTTTTATCACAGGAGAAGAAATCAGCCCTCGACAACTTAACCGGCGGAAAAATATTTTTTGAAAAAATCCCTAAGCCCCGGGGTCACAGTTTCAGCAAAAATCTGACTTTTGGAAATTCACTCAAAAATGGTGCTAAACGGTTGCAAATGCTCCCGTGAAAGGTTTGGCGGTCGAAACCGAAGGCTTTTTATCACAGGAGAAGAAATCAGCCCTCGACAACTTAACCGGCGGAAAAATATTTTTTGAAAAAATCCCTAAGCCCCGGGGTCACAATTTCAGCAAAAATCTGACTTTTGGCAATTCACTCAAAAATGATGCCAAACTGTTGCAAATGCTCCCCTGAAAGCTTTTGCGAAGGAAACCGAAGGCTTTTTATCACAGGAGAAGAAATCAGCCCTCGACAACTAAACCGGCAGAAAAATATTTTTTGAAAAAATCCCTAAGCCCCGGGGTCACAATTTCAGCAAAAATCTGACTTTTGGCAATTCACTCAAAAATGGTGCTAAACGTTTGCAAATGCTCCCGTGAAAGGTTTGGCGGTCGAAACAGAAGGCTTTTTATCACAGGAGAAGAAATCAGCCCTCAAAAACTTAAGCGGCGGAAAAATATTATTTGAAAAAATCCCTAAGCCCCGGGGTCACAATTTCTGAAAAAATCTGACTTTTGGCAATTCACTCAAAAATGGTGCTAAACGGTTGCAAATGCTCCCGTGAAAGGTTTGGCGGTCGAAACAGAAGGCTTTTTATCACAGGACAAGAAATCAGCCCTCAACAACTTGACCGGCGGAAAAAGTTTTTTTGAAAAAATCCCTAAGCCCCGGGGTCACAATTTCAGCAAAAATCTGACTTTTGGCAATTCACTCAAAAATGATGCCAAACTGTTGCAAATGCTCCCCTGAAAGCTTTTGCGAAGGAAACCGAAGGCTTTTTATCACAGGAGAAGAAATCAGCCCTCAAAAACTTAAGCGGCAGAAAAATATTTTTTGAAAAAATCCCTAAGCCCCGGGGTCACAGTTTCAGCAAAAATCTGACTTTTGGCAATTCACTCAAAAATGGTGCTAAACGGTTTCAAATGCTCCCGTGAAAGGTTTGGCGGTCGAAACCGAAGGCTTTTTATCACAGGAGAAGAAATCAGCCCTCGACAACTTAACCGGCGGAAAAATATTTTTTGAAAAAATCCCTAAGCCCCGGGGGTCACAATTTCAGCAAAAATCTGACTTTTGGCAATTCACTCAAAAATGGTGCTAAACGGTTGCAAATGTTCCCGTGAAAGGTTTGGCGAACGAAACAGAAGGCTTTTTATCACAGGACAAGAAATCAGCCCTCGAAAACTTAAGCGGAGGAAAAATATTTTTTGAAAAAATCCCTAAGCCCCGGGGTCACAATTTCAGCAAAAATCTGACTTTTGGCAATTCACTCAAAAATGATGCCAAACTGTTGCAAATGCTCCCCTGAAAGCTTTTGCGAAGGAAACAGAAGGCTTTTTATCACAGGAGAAGAAATCAGCCCTCGACAACTAAACCGGCGGAAAAAGATTTTTTGAAAAAATCCCTAAGCCCCGGGGTCACAATTTCTGAAAAAATCTGACCTTTGGCAATTCACTCAAAAATGGTGCTAAACGTTTGCAAATGCTCCCGTGAAAGGTTTGGCGGTCGAAATAGAAGGCTTTTTATCACAGGAGAAGAAATCAGCCATCGACAACTTAACCGGCGGAAAAAGATTTTTTGAAAAAATCTCTAAGCCCCGGGGTCACAATTTCTGAAAAAATATGACTTTTGGCAATTCAATCAAAAATGGTGCTAAACGATTGCAAATGCTCCCCTGAAAGGTTTCGCGGTCGAAACAGAAGGCTTTTTATCACAGGAGAAGAAATCAGCCCTCAAAAACTTAAGCGGCGGAAAAATATTTTTTGAAAAAATCCCTAAGCCCCGGGGTCACAATTTCATCAAAAATCTGACTTTCGGCATTTCACTCAAAAATGGTGCAAAACGGTTGCAAATGCTCCCGTGAGAGATTTGGCAGACGAAACAGAAGGCTTTTTATCACGGGAAAAGAAATCAGCCCTCGACAACTTAACCGGCAGAAAAAGATTTTTTTAAAAAAATCCCTAAGCCCCGGGGTCAAAATTTCATCAAAAAGCTGACTTTCGGCATTTCACTCAAAAATGGTGCCAAACGGTTGCAAATGCTCCCCTGAGAGGTTTGGCGGTCGAAACAGAAGGCTTTTAATCACGGGAAAAGAAATCAGCCCTCAACAACTTAACGGGCAGAAAAAGATTTTTTTGAAAAAATCCCTAAGCCCCGGGGTCACAATTTCATCAAAAATCTTACTTTCGGCAATTCACTCAAAAATGGTGCTAAACGGTTGCAATTGCTCCCGTGAAACGTTTGGCGGTCGAAACAGAAGGCTTTTTATCACAGGAGAAGAAATCAGCCCTCGACAACTAAACCGGCGGAAAAAGATTTTTTGAAAAAATCCCTAAGCTCCGGGGTCACAATTTCTGAAAAAATCTGACTTTTGGAAATTCACTCAAAAATGGTGCTAAACGGTTGCAAATGCTCCCGTGAAAGGTTTGGCGGTCGAAACAGAAGGCTTTTTATCACAGGAGAAGAAATCAGCCCTCAACAACTTGACCGGCGGAAAAAGATTTTTTGTAAAAATCCCTAAGCCCCGGGGTCACAATTTCAGCAAATATCTGACTTTTGGCAATTTACTTAAAAATTGTGCTAAACGGTTGCAAATGCTCCCGTGAAAGGTTTGGCGGTCGAAACAGAAGGCTTTTTATCACAGGACAAGAAATCAGCCCTCGAAAACTTAAGCGGCGGAAAAATATTTTTTGAAAAAATCCCTAAGCCCCGGGGTCACAATTTCAGCAAAAATCTGACTTTTGGCAATTCACTCAAAAATGATGCCAAACTGTTGCAAATGCTCCCCTGAAAGCTTTTGCGAAGGAAACAGAAGGCTTTTTATCACAGGAGAAGAAATCAGCCCTCGACAACTAAACCGGCAGAAAAATATTTTTTGAAAAAATCCCTAAGCCCCGGGGTCACAATTTCTGAAAAAATCTGACTTTTGGCAATTCACTCAAAAATGGTGCTAAACGTTTGCAAATGCTCCCGTGAAAGGTTTGGCGGTCGAATTAGAAAGCTTTTTATCACAGGAGAAGAAATCAGCCCTCGACAACTAAACCGGCGGAAAAAGATTTTTTGAAAAAATCCCTAAGCCCCGGGGTCACAATTTCAGCAAAAATCTGACTTTTGGCAATTCACTCAAAAATGATGCCAAACTGTTGCAAATGCTCCCCTGAAAGCTTTTGCGAAGGAAACAGAAGGCTTTTTATCACAGGAGAAGAAATCAGCCCTCGACAACTAAACCGGCAGAAAAATATTTTTTGAAAAAATCCCTAAGCCCCGGGGTCACAATTTCTGAAAAAATCTGACTTTTGGCAATTCACTCAAAAATGGTGCTAAACGTTTGCAAATGCTCCCGTGAAAGGTTTGGCGGTCGAAATAGAAGGCTTTTTATCACAGGAGAAGAAATCAGCCATCGACAACTTAACCGGCGGAAAAATATTTTTTGAAAAAATCCCTAAGCCCCGGGGTCACAATTTCTGAAAAAATCTGACTTTTGGCAATTCAATCAAAAATGGTGCTAAACGATTGCAAATGATCCCGTGAAAGGTTTGGCGGTCGAAACAGAAGGCTTTTTATCACAGGAGAAGAAATCAGCCCTCGACAACTTAACCGGCGGAAAAATATTTTTTGAAAAAATCCCTAAGCCCCGGGGTCACAGTTTCAGCAAAAATCTGACTTTTGGCAATTCACTCAAAAATGATGCTAAACGGTTGCAAATGCTCCCGTGAAAGGTTTGGCGGTCGAAACCGAAGGCTTTTTATCACAGGAGAAGAAATCAGCCCTCGACAACTTAACCGGCGGAAAAATATTTTTTGAAAAAATCCCTAAGCCCCGGGGTCACAATTTCAGCAAAAATCTGACTTTTGGCAATTCACTCAAAAATGGTGCTAAACGGTTGCATATGCTCCCGTGAAAGCTTTTGCGAAGGAAACAGAAGGCTTTTTATCACAGGACAAGAAATCAGCCCTCGACAACTAAACCGGCGGAAAAAGATTTTTTGAAAAAATCCCTAAGCTCCGGGGTCATAATTTCAGCAAAAATCTGACTTTTGGCAATTCACTCAAAAATGATGCCAAACTGTTGCAAATGCTCCCCTGAAAGCTTTTGCGAAGGAAACCGAAGGCTTTTTATCACAGGAAAAGAAATCAGCCCTCGACAACTAAACCGGCAGAAAAATATTTTTTGAAAAAATCCCTAAGCCCCGGGGTCACAATTTCAGCAAAAATCTGACTTTTGGCAATTTACTTAAAAATGGTGCTAAACGGTTGCAAATGCTCCCGTGAAAGGTTTGGCGGTCGAAACAGAAGGCTTTTTATCACAGGAGAAGAAATCAGCCCTCAAAAACTTAAGCGGCGGAAAAATATTATTTGAAAAAATCCCTAAGCCCCGGGGTCACAATTTCTGAAAAAATCTGACTTTTGGCAATTCACTCAAAAATGGTGCTAAACGTTTGCAAATGCTCCCGTGAAAGGTTTGGCGGTCGAAATAGAAGGCTTTTTATCACAGGAGAAGAAATCAGCCATCGACAACTTAACCGGCGGAAAAATATTTTTTGAAAAAATCCCTAAGCCCCGGGGTCACAATTTCTGAAAAAAATTGACTTTTGGCAATTCAATCAAAAATGGTGCTAAACGATTGCAAATGATCCCGTGAAAGGTTTGGCGGTCGAAACAGAAGGCTTTTTATCACAGGAGAAGAAATCAGCCCTCGACAACTTAACCGGCGGAAAAATATTTTTTGAAAAAATCCCTAAGCCCCGGGGTCACAGTTTCAGCAAAAATCTGACTTTTGGAAATTCACTCAAAAATGGTGCTAAACGGTTGCAAATGCTCCCGTGAAAGGTTTGGCGGTCGAAACCGAAGGCTTTTTATCACAGGAGAAGAAATCAGCCCTCGACAACTTAACCGGCGGAAAAATATTTTTTGAAAAAATCCCTAAGCCCCGGGGTCACAATTTCAGCAAAAATCTGACTTTTGGCAATTCACTCAAAAATGATGCCAAACTGTTGCAAATGCTCCCCTGAAAGCTTTTGCGAAGGAAACCGAAGGCTTTTTATCACAGGAGAAGAAATCAGCCCTCGACAACTAAACCGGCAGAAAAATATTTTTTGAAAAAATCCCTAAGCCCCGGGGTCACAATTTCAGCAAAAATCTGACTTTTGGCAATTCACTCAAAAATGGTGCTAAACGTTTGCAAATGCTCCCGTGAAAGGTTTGGCGGTCGAAACAGAAGGCTTTTTATCACAGGAGAAGAAATCAGCCCTCAAAAACTTAAGCGGCGGAAAAATATTATTTGAAAAAATCCCTAAGCCCCGGGGTCACAATTTCTGAAAAAATCTGACTTTTGGCAATTCACTCAAAAATGGTGCTAAACGGTTGCAAATGCTCCCGTGAAAGGTTTGGCGGTCGAAACAGAAGGCTTTTTATCACAGGACAAGAAATCAGCCCTCAACAACTTGACCGGCGGAAAAAGTTTTTTTGAAAAAATCCCTAAGCCCCGGGGTCACAATTTCAGCAAAAATCTGACTTTTGGCAATTCACTCAAAAATGATGCCAAACTGTTGCAAATGCTCCCCTGAAAGCTTTTGCGAAGGAAACCGAAGGCTTTTTATCACAGGAGAAGAAATCAGCCCTCAAAAACTTAAGCGGCAGAAAAATATTTTTTGAAAAAATCCCTAAGCCCCGGGGTCACAGTTTCAGCAAAAATCTGACTTTTGGCAATTCACTCAAAAATGGTGCTAAACGGTTTCAAATGCTCCCGTGAAAGGTTTGGCGGTCGAAACCGAAGGCTTTTTATCACAGGAGAAGAAATCAGCCCTCGACAACTTAACCGGCGGAAAAATATTTTTTGAAAAAATCCCTAAGCCCCGGGGTCACAATTTCAGCAAAAATCTGACTTTCGGCAATTCACTCAAAAATGGTGCTAAACGGTTGCAAATGTTCCCGTGAAAGGTTTGGCAAACGAAACAGAAGGCTTTTTATCACAGGACAAGAAATCAGCCCTCGAAAACTTAAGCGGAGGAAAAATATTTTTTGAAAAAATCCCTAAGCCCCGGGGTCACAATTTCAGCAAAAATCTGACTTTTGGCAATTCACTCAAAAATGATGCCAAACTGTTGCAAATGCTCCCCTGAAAGCTTTTGCGAAGGAAACAGAAGGCTTTTTATCACAGGAGAAGAAATCAGCCCTCGACAACTAAACCGGCGGAAAAAGATTTTTTGAAAAAATCTCTAAGCCCCGGGGTCACAATTTCTGAAAAAATATGACTTTTGGGAATTCAATCAAAAATGGTGCTAAACGATTGCAAATGATCCCGTGAAAGGTTTGGCGGTCGAAACAGAAGGCTTTTTATCACAGGAGAAGAAATCAGCCCTCGACAACTTAACCGGCGGAAAAATATTTTTTGAAAAAATCCCTAAGCCCCGGGGTCACAGTTTCAGCAAAAATCTGACTTTTGGAAATTCACTCAAAAATGGTGCTAAACGGTTGCAAATGCTCCCGTGAAAGGTTTGGCGGTCGAAACCGAAGGCTTTTTATCACAGGACAAGAAATCAGCCCTCGACAACTTAACCGGCGGAAAAATATTTTTTGAAAAAATCCCTAAGCCCCGGGGTCACAATTTCAGCAAAAATCTGACTTTTGGCAATTCACTCAAAAATGATGCCAAACTGTTGCAAATGCTCCCCTGAAAGCTTTTGCGAAGGAAACCGAAGGCTTTTTATCACAGGAGAAGAAATCAGCCCTCGACAACTAAACCGGCAGAAAAATATTTTTTGAAAAAATCCCTAAGCCCCGGGGTCACAATTTCTGAAAAAATCTGACTTTTGGCAATTCACTCAAAAATGGTGCTAAACGGTTGCAAATGCTCCCGTGAAAGGTTTGGCGGTCGAAACAGAAGGCTTTTTATCACAGGACAAGAAATCAGCCCTCAACAACTTGACCGGCGGAAAAAGTTTTTTTGAAAAAATCCCTAAGCCCCGGGGTCACAATTTCAGCAAAAATCTGACTTTTGGCAATTCACTCAAAAATGATGCTAAACGATTGCAAATGCTCCCGTGAAAGGTTTGGCGGTCGAAACAGAAGGCTTTTTATCACAGGAGAAGAAATCAGCCCTCAAAAACTTAAGCGGCAGAAAAATATTTTTTGAAAAAATCCCTAAGCCCCGGGGTCACAGTTTCAGCAAAAATCTGACTTTTGGCAATTCACTCAAAAATGGTGCTAAACGGTTGCAAATGCTCCCGTGAAAGGTTTGGCGGTCGAAACCGAAGGCTTTTTATCACAGGAGAAGAAATCAGCCCTCGACAACTTAACCGGCGGAAAAATATTTTTTGAAAAAATCCCTAAGCCCCGGGGTCACAATTTCAGCAAAAATCTGACTTTTGGCAATTCACTCAAAAATGGCGCTAAACGGTTGCAAATGTTCCCGTGAAAGGTTTGGCAAACGAAACAGAAGGCTTTTTATCACAGGACAAGAAATCAGCCCTCGAAAACTTAAGCGGAGGAAAAATATTTTTTGAAAAAATCCCTAAGCCCCGGGGTCACAATTTCATCAAAAATCTGACTTTTGGCAATTCACTCAAAAATGATGGCAAACTGTTGCAAATGCTCCCCTGAAAGCTTTTGCGAAGGAAACAGAAGGCTTTTTATCACAGGAGAAGAAATCAGCCCTCGACAACTAAACCGGCGGAAAAAGATTTTTTGAAAAAATCCCTAAGCCCCGGGGTCACAATTTCTGAAAAAATCTGACCTTTGGCAATTCACTCAAAAATGGTGCTAAACGGTTGCAAATGCTCCCGTTAAAGTTTGGCGGTCGAAACAGAAGGCTTTTTATCACAAGAGAAGAAATCAGCCCTCGACAACTAAACCGGCGGAAAAAGATTTTTTGAAAAAATCCCTAAGCTCCGGGGTCATAATTTCAGCAAAAATCTGACTTTTGGCAATTCACTCAAAAATGGTGCTAAACGGTTGCAAATGCTCCCGTGAAAGGTTTGGCGGTCGAAACAGAAGGCTTTTTATCAGAGGACAAGAAATCAGCCCTCGAAAACTTAAGCGGCGGAAAAATATTTTTTGAAAAAATCCCTAAGGCCCGGGGTCACAATTTCAGCAAAAATCTGACTTTTGGCAATTCACTCAAAAATGATGCCAAACTGTTGCAAATGCTCCCCTGAAAGCTTTTGCGAAGGAAACAGAAGGCTTTTTATCACAGGAGAAGAAATCAGCCCTCGACAACTAAACCGGCAGAAAAATATTTTTTGAAAAAATCCCTAAGCCCCGGGGTCACAATTTCTGAAAAAATCTGACTTTTGGCAATTCACTCAAAAATGGTGCTAAACGTTTGCAAATGCTCCCGTGAAAGGTTTGGCGGTCGAAATAGAAGGCTTTTTATCACAGGAGAAGAAATCAGCCATCGACAACTTAACCGGCGGAAAAATATTTTTTGAAAAAATCCCTAAGCCCCGGGGTCACAGTTTCAGCAAAAATCTGACTTTTGGCAATTCACTCAAAAATGATGCCAAACTGTTGCAAATGCTCCCCTGAAAGCTTTTGCGAAGGAAACAGAAGGCTTTTTATCACAGGAGAAGAAATCAGCCCTCGACAACTAAACCGGCAGAAAAATATTTTTTGAAAAAATCCCTAAGCCCCGGGGTCACAATTTCAGCAAAAATCTGACTTTTGGCAATTCACTCAAAAATGGTGCTAAACGTTTGCAAATGCTCCCGTGAAAGGTTTGGCGGTCGAAACAGAAGGCTTTTTATCACAGGAGAAGAAATCAGCCCTCAAAAACTTAAGCGGCGGAAAAATATTATTTGAAAAAATCCCTAAGCCCCGGGGTCACAATTTCAGCAAAAATCTGACTTTTGGCAATTCACTCAAAAATGGCGCTAAACGGTTGCAAATGTTCCCGTGAAAGGTTTGGCGAAGGAAACAGAAGGCTTTTTATCACAGGACAAGAAATCAGCCCTCGAAAACTTAAGCGGAGGAAAAATATTTTTTGAAAAAATCCCTAAGCCCCGGGGTCACAATTTCAGCAAAAATCTGACTTTTGGCAATTCACTCAAAAATGATGCCAAACTGTTGCAAATGCTCCCCTGAAAGCTTTTGCGAAGGAAACAGAAGGCTTTTTATCACAGGAGAAGAAATCAGCCCTCGACAACTAAACCGGCGGAAAAAGATTTTTTGAAAAAATCCCTAAGCCCCGGGGTCACAATTTCTGAAAAAATCTGACCTTTGGCAATTCACTCAAAAATGGTGCTAAACGTTTGCAAATGCTCCCGTGAAAGGTATGGCGGTCGAAATAGAAGGCTTTTTATCACAGGAGAAGAAATCAGCCATCGACAACTTAACCGGCGGAAAAAGATTTTTTGAAAAAATCTCTAAGCCCTGGGGTCACAATTTCTGAAAAAATATGACTTTTGGCAATTCAATCAAAAATGGTGCTAAACGATTGCAAATGCTCCCGTGAAAGGTTTCGCGGTCGAAACAGAAGGCTTTTTATCACAGGAGAAGAAATCAGCCCTCAAAAACTTAAGCGGCGGAAAAATATTTTTTGAAAAAATCCCTAAGCCCCGGGGTCACAATTTCTGAAAAAATCTGACTTTTGGCAATTCACTCAAAAATGGTGCTAAACGTTTGCAAATGCTCCCGTGAAAGGTTTGGCGGTCGAAATAGAAGGCTTTTTATCACAGGAGAAGAAATCAGCCCTCGACAACTAAACCGGCGGAAAAAGATTTTTTGAAAAAATCTCTAAGCCCCGGGGTCACAATTTCTGAAAAAATATGACTTTTGGCAATTCAATCAAAAATGGTGCTAAACGATTGCAAATGCTCCCGTGAAAGGTTTGGCGGTCGAAACAGAAGGCTTTTTATCACAGGAGAAGAAATCAGCCCTCAAAAACTTAAGCGGCGGAAAAATATTTTTTGAAAAAATCCCTAAGCCCCGGGGTCACAGTTTCAGCAAAAATCTGACTTTTGGCAATTCACTCAAAAATGATGCCAAACTGTTGCAAATGCTCCCCTGAAAGCTTTTGCGAAGGAAACAGAAGGCTTTTTATCACAGGAGAAGAAATCAGCCCTCGACAACTAAACCGGCAGAAAAATATTTTTTGAAAAAATCCCTAAGCCCCGGGGTCACAATTTCAGCAAAAATCTGACTTTTGGCAATTCACTCAAAAATGGTGCTAAACGTTTGCAAATGCTCCCGTGAAAGGTTTGGCGGTCGAAACAGAAGGCTTTTTATCACAGGAGAAGAAATCAGCCCTCAAAAACTTAAGCGGCGGAAAAATATTATTTGAAAAAATCCCTAAGCCCCGGGGTCACAATTTCAGCAAAAATCTGACTTTTGGCAATTCACTCAAAAATGGCGCTAAACGGTTGCAAATGTTCCCGTGAAAGGTTTGGCAAACGAAACAGAAGGCTTTTTATCACAGGACAAGAAATCAGCCCTCGAAAACTTAAGCGGAGGAAAAATATTTTTTGAAAAAATCCCTAAGCCCCGGGGTCACAATTTCATCAAAAATCTGACTTTTGGCAATTCACTCAAAAATGATGGCAAACTGTTGCAAATGCTCCCCTGAAAGCTTTTGCGAAGGAAACAGAAGGCTTTTTATCACAGGAGAAGAAATCAGCCCTCGACAACTAAACCGGCGGAAAAAGATTTTTTGAAAAAATCCCTAAGCCCCGGGGTCACAATTTCTGAAAAAATCTGACCTTTGGCAATTCACTCAAAAATGGTGCTAAACGGTTGCAAATGCTCCCGTTAAAGTTTGGCGGTCGAAACAGAAGGCTTTTTATCACAAGAGAAGAAATCAGCCCTCGACAACTAAACCGGCGGAAAAAGATTTTTTGAAAAAATCCCTAAGCTCCGGGGTCATAATTTCAGCAAAAATCTGACTTTTGGCAATTCACTCAAAAATGGTGCTAAACGGTTGCAAATGCTCCCGTGAAAGGTTTGGCGGTCGAAACAGAAGGCTTTTTATCAGAGGACAAGAAATCAGCCCTCGAAAACTTAAGCGGCGGAAAAATATTTTTTGAAAAAATCCCTAAGGCCCGGGGTCACAATTTCAGCAAAAATCTGACTTTTGGCAATTCACTCAAAAATGATGCCAAACTGTTGCAAATGCTCCCCTGAAAGCTTTTGCGAAGGAAACAGAAGGCTTTTTATCACAGGAGAAGAAATCAGCCCTCGACAACTAAACCGGCAGAAAAATATTTTTTGAAAAAATCCCTAAGCCCCGGGGTCACAATTTCTGAAAAAATCTGACTTTTGGCAATTCACTCAAAAATGGTGCTAAACGTTTGCAAATGCTCCCGTGAAAGGTTTGGCGGTCGAAATAGAAGGCTTTTTATCACAGGAGAAGAAATCAGCCATCGACAACTTAACCGGCGGAAAAATATTTTTTGAAAAAATCCCTAAGCCCCGGGGTCACAGTTTCAGCAAAAATCTGACTTTTGGCAATTCACTCAAAAATGATGCCAAACTGTTGCAAATGCTCCCCTGAAAGCTTTTGCGAAGGAAACAGAAGGCTTTTTATCACAGGAGAAGAAATCAGCCCTCGACAACTAAACCGGCAGAAAAATATTTTTTGAAAAAATCCCTAAGCCCCGGGGTCACAATTTCAGCAAAAATCTGACTTTTGGCAATTCACTCAAAAATGGTGCTAAACGTTTGCAAATGCTCCCGTGAAAGGTTTGGCGGTCGAAACAGAAGGCTTTTTATCACAGGAGAAGAAATCAGCCCTCAAAAACTTAAGCGGCGGAAAAATATTATTTGAAAAAATCCCTAAGCCCCGGGGTCACAATTTCAGCAAAAATCTGACTTTTGGCAATTCACTCAAAAATGGCGCTAAACGGTTGCAAATGTTCCCGTGAAAGGTTTGGCGAAGGAAACAGAAGGCTTTTTATCACAGGACAAGAAATCAGCCCTCGAAAACTTAAGCGGAGGAAAAATATTTTTTGAAAAAATCCCTAAGCCCCGGGGTCACAATTTCAGCAAAAATCTGACTTTTGGCAATTCACTCAAAAATGATGCCAAACTGTTGCAAATGCTCCCCTGAAAGCTTTTGCGAAGGAAACAGAAGGCTTTTTATCACAGGAGAAGAAATCAGCCCTCGACAACTAAACCGGCGGAAAAAGATTTTTTGAAAAAATCCCTAAGCCCCGGGGTCACAATTTCTGAAAAAATCTGACCTTTGGCAATTCACTCAAAAATGGTGCTAAACGTTTGCAAATGCTCCCGTGAAAGGTATGGCGGTCGAAATAGAAGGCTTTTTATCACAGGAGAAGAAATCAGCCATCGACAACTTAACCGGCGGAAAAAGATTTTTTGAAAAAATCTCTAAGCCCTGGGGTCACAATTTCTGAAAAAATATGACTTTTGGCAATTCAATCAAAAATGGTGCTAAACGATTGCAAATGCTCCCGTGAAAGGTTTCGCGGTCGAAACAGAAGGCTTTTTATCACAGGAGAAGAAATCAGCCCTCAAAAACTTAAGCGGCGGCAAAATATTTTTTGAAAAAATCCCTAAGCCCCGGGGTCACAATTTCTGAAAAAATCTGACTTTTGGCAATTCACTCAAAAATGGTGCTAAACGTTTGCAAATGCTCCCGTGAAAGGTTTGGCGGTCGAAATAGAAGGCTTTTTATCACAGGAGAAGAAATCAGCCCTCGACAACTAAACCGGCGGAAAAAGATTTTTTGAAAAAATCTCTAAGCCCCGGGGTCACAATTTCTGAAAAAATATGACTTTTGGCAATTCAATCAAAAATGGTGCTAAACGATTGCAAATGCTCCCGTGAAAGGTTTGGCGGTCGAAACAGAAGGCTTTTTATCACAGGAGAAGAAATCAGCCCTCAAAAACTTAAGCGGCAGAAAAATATTATTTGAAAAAATCCCTAAGCCCCGGGGTCACAATTTCTGAAAAAATCTGACTTTTGGCAATTCACTCAAAAATGGTGCTAAACGGTTGCAAATGCTCCCGTGAAAGGTTTGGCGGTCGAAACAGAAGGCTTTTTATCACAGGACAAGAAATCAGCCCTCAACAACTTGACCGGCGGAAAAAGTTTTTTTGAAAAAATCCCTAAGCCCCGGGGTCACAATTTCAGCAAAAATCTGACTTTCGGCAATTCAATCAAAAATGGTGCTAAACGATTGCAAATGCTCCCGTGAAAGGTTTGGCGGTCGAAACAGAAGGCTTTTTATCACAGGAGAAGAAATCAGCCCTCAAAAACTTAAGCGGCAGAAAAATATTTTTTGAAAAAATCCCTAAGCCCCGGGGTCACAGTTTCAGCAAAAATCTGACTTTTGGCAATTCACTCAAAAATGGTGCTAAACGGTTGCAAATGCTCCCGTGAAAGGTTTGGCGGTCGAAACCGAAGGCTTTTTATCACAGGAGAAGAAATCAGCCCTCAAAAACTTAACCAGCGGAAAAATATTTTTTGAAAAAATCCCTAAGCCCCGGGGTCACAGTTTCAGCAAAAATCTGACTTTTGGCAATTCACTCAAAAATGATGCCAAACTGTTGCAAATGCTCCCCTGAAAGCTTTTGCGAAGGAAACAGAAGGCTTTTTATCACAGGAGAAGAAATCAGCCCTCGACAACTAAACCGGCAGAAAAATATTTTTTGAAAAAATCCCTAAGCCCCGGGGTCACAATTTCTGAAAAAATCTGACTTTTGGCAATTCACTCAAAAATGGTGCTAAACGGTTGCAAATGTTCCCGTGAAAGGTTTGGCGAACGAAACAGAAGGCTTTTTATCACAGGACAAGAAATCAGCCCTCGAAAACTTAAGCGGAGGAAAAATATTTTTTGAAAAAATCCCTAAGCCCCGGGGTCACAATTTCAGCAAAAATCTGACTTTTGGCAATTCACTCAAAAATGATGCCAAACTGTTGCAAATGCTCCCCTGAAAGCTTTTGCGAAGGAAACAGAAGGCTTTTTATCACAGGAGAAGAAATCAGCCCTCGACAACTAAACCGGCGGAAAAAGATTTTTTGAAAAAATCCCTAAGCCCCGGGGTCACAATTTCTGAAAAAATCTGACCTTTGGCAATTCACTCAAAAATGGTGCTAAACGTTTGCAAATGCTCCCGTGAAAGGTTTGGCGGTCGAAATAGAAGGCTTTTTATCACAGGAGAAGAAATCAGCCATCGACAACTTAACCGGCGGAAAAAGATTTTTTGAAAAAATCTCTAAGCCCCGGGGTCACAATTTCTGAAAAAATATGACTTTTGGCAATTCAATCAAAAATGGTGCTAAACGATTGCAAATGCTCCCGTGAAAGGTTTCGCGGTCGAAACAGAAGGCTTTTTATCACAGGAGAAGAAATCAGCCCTCAAAAACTTAAGCGGCGGAAAAATATTTTTTGAAAAAATCCCTAAGCCCCGGGGTCACAGTTTCAGCAAAAATCTGACTTTTGGCAATTCACTCAAAAATGATGCCAAACTGTTGCAAATGCTCCCCTGAAAGCTTTTGCGAAGGAAACAGAAGGCTTTTTATCACAGGAGAAGAAATCAGCCCTCGACAACTAAACCGGCAGAAAAATATTTTTTGAAAAAATCCCTAAGCCCCGGGGTCACAATTTCAGCAAAAATCTGACTTTTGGAAATTCACTCAAAAATGGTGCTAAACGGTTGCAAATGCTCCCGTGAAAGGTTTGGCGGTCGAAACAGAAGGCTTTTTATCACATTAGAAGAAATCAGCCCTCGACAACTTAACCGGCGGAAAAAGATTTTTTGAAAAAATCCCTAAGCCCCGGGGTCACAATTTCATCAAAAACCTGACTTTCGGCATTTCACTCAAAAATGGTGCCAAACGGCTGCAAATGCTCCCCTGAGAGGTTTGGCCGTTGAAAAAGAAGGCTTTATATCACAGAACAAGAAATCAACCATGGATAACTTAACCAGCAGAAAAATGGTGCCAAACGGTTGCAAATGCTCCCCTGAGAGGTTTGGTGGTCAAAACAGAGGGCTTTTTATCAGGGGAAAAGAAATCAGCCCTCGACAACTTAACCGGCAGAAAAAGATTTTCTTGAAAAAATCCGTAAGCCCCGGGGTCACAATTTCATCAAAAATCTGACTTTCGGCATTTCACTCAAAAATGGTGCCAAACGGTTGCAAATGCTCCCCTGAGAGGTTTGGCGGTCGAAACAGAAGGCTATTAATCACGGGGAAAGAAATCAGCCCTCGACAACTTAACTGGCAGAAAAAGATTTTTTTGAAAAAATCCCTAATTTCATCAAAAATCTGACTTTCGGCAATTCACTCAAAAATGGTGCCAAACGGTTGCAAATGCTCCCCTGAGAGGTTTGGCAGTCGAAAAAAAAAGGCTTTATATCAAAGAGCAAGAAATCAACCATGGACAACTTAACTGGCTGAAAAATGGAGCCAAATGGTTGCAAATGCTCCCCTGAGAGGTTTCGAGGTCGAAACAGAAGGCTTTTTATCACAGGAGAAGAAATCAGCCCTCGACAACTAAACCGGCGGAAAAAGATTTTTTGAAAAAATCCCTAAGCCCCGGGGTCACAATTTCAGCAAAAATCTGACTTTTGGCAATTCACTCAAAAATGATGCCAAACTGTTGCAAATGCTCCCCTGAAAGCTTTTGCGAAGGAAACAGAAGGCTTTTTATAACAGGAGAAGAAATCAGCCCTCGACAACTAAACCGGCAGAAAAATATTTTTTGAAAAAATCCCTAAGCCCCGGGGTCACAATTTCTGAAAAAATATGACTTTTGGCAATTCACTCAAAAATGGTGCTAAACGGTTGCAAATGCTCCCGTGAAAGGTTTGGCGGTCGAAACCGAAGGCTTTTTATCACAGGAGAAGAAATCAGCCCTCGACAACTTAACCGGCGGAAAAATATTTTTTGAAAAAATCCCTAAGCCCCGGGGTCACAGTTTCAGCAAAAATCTGACTTTTGGCAATTCACTCAAAAATGGTGCTAAACGGTTGCAAATGCTCCCGTGAAAGGTTTGGCGAACGATACAGAAGGCTTTTTATCACAGGACAAGAAATCAGCCCTCGAAAACTTAAGCGGAGGAAAAATATTTTTTGAAAAAATTCCTAAGCCCCGGGGTCACAATTTCAGCAAAAATCTGACTTTTGGCAATTCACTCAAAAATGATGCCAAACTGTTGCAAATGCTCCCCTGAAAGCTTTTGCGAAGGAAACAGAAGGCTTTTTATCACAGGAGAAGAAATCAGCCCTCGACAACTAAACCGGCGGAAAAAGATTTTTTGAAAAAATCCCTAAGCTCCGGGGTCATAATTTCAGCAAAAATCTGACTTTTGGCAATTCACTCAAAAATGGTGCTAAACGGTTGCAAATGCTCCCGTGAAAGGTTTGGCGGTCGAAACAGAAGGCTTTTTATCACAGGACAAGAAATCAGCCCTCGAAAACTTAAGCGGCGGAAAAATATTTTTTGAAAAAATCCCTAAGCCCCGGGGTCACAATTTCAGCAAAAATCTGACTTTTGGCAATTCACTCAAAAATGATGCCAAACTGTTGCAAATGCTCCCCTGAAAGCTTTTGCGAAGGAAACAGAAGGCTTTTTATCACAGGAGAAGAAATCAGCCATCGAGAACTTAAGCGGCGGAAAATTTTTTTTTGAAAAAATCCCTAAGCCCCGGGGTCACAGTTTCAGCAAAAATCTGACTTTTGGCAATTCACTCAAAAATGGTGCCAAACGGCTGCAAATGCTCCCCTGAGAGGTTTGGCCGTTGAAAAAGAAGGCTTTATATCACAGAACAAGAAATCAACCATGGATAACTTAACCAGCAGAAAAATGGTGCCAAACGGTTGCAAATGCTCCCCTGAGAGGTTTGGTGGTCGAAACAGAGGGCTTTTTATCAGGGGAAAAGAAATCAGCCCTCGACAACTTAACCGGCAGAAAAAGATTTTCTTGAAAAAATCCGTAAGCCCCGGGGTCACAATTTCATCAAAAATCTGACTTTCGGCATTTCACTCAAAAATGGTGCCAAACGGTTGCAAATGCTCCCCTGAGAGGTTTGGCGGTCGAAACAGAAGGCTATTAATCACGGGGAAAGAAATCAGCCCTCGACAACTTAACCGGCAGAAAAAGATTTTTTTGAAAAAATCCCTAATTTCATCAAAAATCTGACTTTCGGCAATTCACTCAAAAATGGTGCCAAACGGTTGCAAATGCTCCCCTGAGAGGTTTGGCCGTCGAAAAAAAAAGGCTTTATATCAAAGAGCAAGAAATCAACCATGGACAACTTAACTGGGTGAAAATTGGAGCCAAATGGTTGCAAATGCTCCCCTGAGAGGTTTCGAGGTCGAAACAGAAGGCTTTTTATCAGGGGAAAAGAAATCAGCCCTCGACAACTTAACTGGCAGAAAAAGATTTTTTTGAAAAAATCCCTAAGCCCCGGGGTCACAATTTCAGCAAAAAAAAACGAATGCAATTGCTCCCGTGAAACGTTTGGCGGTCGAAACAGAAGGCTTTTTATCACAGGAGAAGAAATCAGCCCTCGACAACTAAACCGGCGGAAAAAGATTTTTTGAAAAAATCCCTAAGCTCCGGGGTCACAATTTCTGAAAAAATCTGACTTTTGGAAATTCACTCAAAAATGGTGCTAAACGGTTGCAAATGCTCCCGTGAAAGGTTTGGCGGTCGAAACAGAAGGCTTTTTATCACAGGAGAAGAAATCAGCCCTCAACAACTTGACCGGCGGAAAAAGATTTTTTGAAAAAATCCCTAAGCCCCGGGGTCACAATTTCAGCAAAAATCTGACTTTTTGCAATTTACTTAAAAATTGTGCTAAACGGTTGCAAATGCTCCCGTGAAAGGTTTGGCGGTCGAAACAGAAGGCTTTTTATCACAGGAGAAGAAATCAGCCCTCAAAAACTTAAGCGGCGGAAAAATATTTTTTGAAAAAATCCCTAAGCCCCGGGGTCACAATTTCAGCAAAAATCTGACTTTTGGCAATTCACTCAAAAATGATGCCAAACTGTTGCAAATGCTCCCCTGAAAGCTTTTGCGAAGGAAACAGAAGGCTTTTTATCACAGGAGAAGAAATCAGCCCTCGACAACTAAACCGGCAGAAAAATATTTTTTGAAAAAATCCCTAAGCCCCGGGGGTCACAATTTCAGCAAAAATCTGACTTTTGGCAATTCACTCAAAAATGGTGCTAAACGTTTGCAAATGCTCCCGTGAAAGGTTTGGCGGTCGAAATAGAAGGCTTTTTATCACAGGAGAAGAAATCAGCCATCGAGAACTTAAGCGGCGGAAAATTTTTTTTTGAAAAAATCCCTAAGCCCCGGGGTCACAGTTTCAGCAAAAATCTGACTTTTGGCAATTCACTCAAAAATGGTGCCAAACGGCTGCAAATGCTCCCCTGAGAGGTTTGGCCGTTGAAAAAGAAGGCTTTATATCACAGAACAAGAAATCAACCATGGATAACTTAACCAGCAGAAAAATGGTGCCAAACGGTTGCAAATGCTCCCCTGAGAGGTTTGGTGGTCGAAACAGAGGGCTTTTTATCAGGGGAAAAGAAATCAGCCCTCGACAACTTAACCGGCAGAAAAAGATTTTCTTGAAAAAATCCGTAAGCCCCGGGGTCACAATTTCATCAAAAATCTGACTTTCGGCATTTCACTCAAAAATGGTGCCAAACGGTTGCAAATGCTCCCCTGAGAGGTTTGGCGGTCGAAACAGAAGGCTATTAATCACGGGGAAAGAAATCAGCCCTCGACAACTTAACCGGCAGAAAAAGATTTTTTTGAAAAAATCCCTAATTTCATCAAAAATCTGACTTTCGGCAATTCACTCAAAAATGGTGCCAAACGGTTGCAAATGCTCCCCTGAGAGGTTTGGCCGTCGGAAAAAAAAAGGCTTTATATCAAAGAGCAAGAAATCAACCATGGACAACTTAACTGGGTGAAAAATGGAGCCAAATGGTTGCAAATGCTCCCCTGAGAGGTTTCGAGGTCGAAACAGAAGGCTTTTTATCAGGGGAAAAGAAATCAGCCCTCGACAACTTAACTGGCAGAAAAAGATTTTTTTGAAAAAATCCCTAAGCCCCGGGGTCACAATTTCAGCAAAAAAAAACGGTTGCAATTGCTCCCGTGAAACGTTTGGCGGTCGAAACAGAAGGCTTTTTATCACAGGAGAAGAAATCAGCCCTCGACAACTAAACCGGCGGAAAAAGATTTTTTGAAAAAATCCCTAAGCCCCGGGTCACAATTTCAGCAAAAATCTGACTTTTGGCAATCTACTTAAAAATTGTGCTAAACGGTTGCAAATGCTCCCGTGAAAGGTTTGGCGGTCGAAACAGAAGGCTTTTTATCACAGGACAAGAAATCAGCCCTCGAAAACTTAAGCGGCGGAAAAATATTTTTTGAAAAAATCCCTAAGCCCCGGTGTCACAATTTCTGAAAAAATATGACTTTTGGCAATTCAATCAAAAATGGTGCTAAACGATTGCAAATGCTCCCGTGAAAGGTTTGGCGGTCGAAACAGAAGGCTTTTTATCACAGGAGAAGAAATCAGCCCTCAAAAGCTTAAGCGGCGGAAAAATATTTTTTGAAAAAATTCCTAAGCCCCGGGGTCACAGTTTCAGCAAAAATCTGACTTTTGGCAATTCACTCAAAAATGATGCCAAACTGTTGCAAATGCTCCCCTGAAAGCTTTTGCGAAGGAAACAGAAGGCTTTTTATCACAGGAGAAGAAATCAGCCCTCGACAACTAAACCGGCAGAAAAATATTTTTTGAAAAAATCCCTAAGCCCCGGGGTCACAATTTCAGCAAAAATCTGACTTTTGGAAATTCACTCAAAAATGGTGCTAAACGGTTGCAAATGCTCCCGTGAAAGGTTTGGCGGTCGAAACAGAAGGCTTTTTATCACAGGAGAAGAAATCAGCCCTCAACAACTTAACCGGCGGAAAAAGATTTTTTGAAAAAATCCCTAAGCCCCGGGGTCACAATTTCATCAAAAACCTGACTTTCGGCATTTCACTCAAAAATGGTGCCAAACGGCTGCAAATGCTCCCCTGAGAGGTTTGGCCGTCGAAAAAGAAGGCTTTATATCACAGAACAAGAAATCAACCATGGATAACTTAACCAGCAGAAAAATGGTGCCAAACGGTTGCAAATGCTCCCCTGAGAGGTTTGGTGGTCGAAACAGAGGGCTTTTTATCAGGGGAAAAGAAATCAGCCCTCGACAACTTAACCGGCAGAAAAAGATTTTCTTGAAAAAATCCGTAAGCCCCGGGGTCACAATTTCATCAAAAATCTGACTTTCGGCATTTCACTCAAAAATAGTGCCAAACGGTTGCAAATGCTCCCCTGAGAGGTTTGGCGGTCGAAACAGAAGGCTATTAATCACGGGGAAAGAAATCAGCCCTCGACAACTTAACCGGCAGAAAAAGATTTTTTTGAAAAAATCCCTAATTTCATCAAAAATCTGACTTTCGGCAATTCACTCAAAAATGGTGCCAAACGGTTGCAAATGCTCCCCTGAGAGGTTTGGCCGTCGAAAAAAAAAGGCTTTATATCAAAGAGCAAGAAATCAACCATGGACAACTTAACTGGGTGAAAATTGGAGCCAAATGGTTGCAAATGCTCCCCTGAGAGGTTTCGAGGTCGAAACAGAAGGCTTTTTATCAGGGGAAAAGAAATCAGCCCTCGACAACTTAACTGGCAGAAAAATATTTTTTGAAAAAATCCCTAAGCCCCGGGGTCACAATTTCTGAAAAAATCTGACTTTTGGCAATTCACTCAAAAATGGTGCTAAACGTTTGCAAATGCTCCCGTGAAAGGTTTGGCGGTCGAAGTAGAAGGCTTTTTATCACAGGAGAAGAAATCAGTCCTCGACAACTTAACTGACAGAAAAAGATTTTTTTGAAAAAATCCCTAAGCCCCGGGGTCACATTTTCATCAAAAATCTGACTTTCGGCATTTCACTCAAAAATGGTGCAAAACGATTGCAAATGCTCCCGTGAGAGGTTTGGTGGTCGAAACAGAAGGCTTTTTATCACAGGAAAAGAAATCAGCCCTCGACAACTTAACTGGCAGAAAAAGATTTTTTTGAAAAAATCCCTCAGCCCCGGCGTCACAATTTCATCAAAAATCTGACTTTCGGCATTTCACTCAAAAATGGTGCAAAATGGTTGCAAATGCTCCCGTGAGAGGTTTGGCAGACGAAACAGAAGGCTTTTTATCACGGGAAAAGAAATCAGCCCTCGACAACTTAACCGGCAGAAAAAGATTTTTTTTAAAAAATCCCTAAACCCGGGGTCACAATTTCATCAAAAATCTGACATTCGGCATTTCACTCAAAAATGGTGCCAAACGGTTACAAATGCTCCCCTGAGAGGTTTGGTCGTCGAAAAAGAAGGCTTTTAATCATGGGAAAAGAAATCAGCCCTCAACAACTTAACCGGCAGAAAAAGATTTTTTTGAAAAAATCCCTAAGCCCCGGGGTCACAAGTTCATCAAAAATCTGACTTTCGGCATTTCACTCAAAAATGGTGCCAAACGGTTGCAAATGCTCCCCTGAGAGGTTTGGCCGTCGAAAAAGAAGGCTTTATATCAAAGAGCAAGAAATCAACCATGGACAACTTAGCTGGCAGAAAAATGGAGCCAAACGATTGCAAATGCTCCCCTGAGAGGTTTGGTGGTCGAAACAGAAGGCTTTTTATCAGGGGAAAAGAAATCAGCCCTCGACAACTTAACTGGCAGAAAAAGATTTTTTTGAAAAAATCCCTAAGCCCCGGGGTCACAATTTCATCAAAAATCTGACTTTCGGCAATTCACTCAAAAATGGTGCAAAACGGTTGCAAATGCTCCCGTGAGAGGTTTGGCCGTCGAAAAAAAAGGCTTTATATCAAAGAGCAAGAAATGAACCATGGACAACTTAACTGGGTGAAAAATGGAGCCAAATGGTTGCAAATGCTCCCCTGAGAGGTTTCGAGGTCGAAACAGAAGGCTTTTTATCAGGGGAAAAGAAATCAGCCCTCGACAACTTAACTGGCAGAAAAAGATTTTTTTGAAAAAATCCCTCAGCCCCGGCGTCACAATTTCATCAAAAATCTGACTTTTGGCAATTCACTCAAAAATGGTGCTAAACGTTTGCAAATGCTCCCGTGAAAGGTTTGGCGGTCGAAATAGAAGGCTTTTTATCACAGGAGAAGAAATCAGCCATCGACAACTTAACCGGCGGAAAAAGATTTTTTGAAAAAATCCCTAAGCCCCGGGGTCACAATTTCTGAAAAAATATGACTTTTGGCAATTCAATCAAAAATGGTGCTAAACGATTGCAAATGCTCCCGTGAAAGGTTTGGCGGTCGAAACAGAAGGCTTTTTATCACAGGAGAAGAAATCAGCCCTCAAAAACTTAAGCGGCGGAAAAATATTTTTTGAAAAAATCCCTAAGCCCCGGGGTCACAGTTTCAGCAAAAATCTGACTTTTGGCATTTCACTCAAAAATGGTGCCAAACGGCTGCAAATGCTCCCCTGAGAGGTTTGGCCGTTGAAAAAGAAGGCTTTATATCACAGAACAAGAAATCAACCATGGATAACTTAACCAGCAGAAAAATGGTGCCAAACGGTTGCAAATGCTCCCCTGAGAGGTTTGGTGGTCGAAACAGAGGGCTTTTTATCAGGGGAAAAGAAATCAGCCCTCGACAACTTAACCGGCAGAAAAAGATTTTCTTGAAAAAATCCGTAAGCCCCGGGGTCACAATTTCATCAAAAATCTGACTTTCGGCATTTCACTCAAAAATGGTGCCAAACGGTTGCAAATGCTCCCCTGAGAGGTTTGGCGGTCGAAACAGAAGGCTATTAATCACGGGGAAAGAAATCAGCCCTCGACAACTTAACCGGAAGAAAAAGATTTTTTTGAAAAAATCCCTAATTTCATCAAAAATCTGACTTTCGGCAATTCACTCAAAAATGGTGCCAAACGGTTGCAAATGCTCCCCTGAGAGGTTTGGCCGTCGAAAAAAAAAGGCTTTATATCAAAGAGCAAGAAATCAACCATGGACAACTTAACTGGGTGAAAAATGGAGCCAAATGGTTGCAAATGCTCCCCTGAGAGGTTTCGAGGTCGAAACAGAAGGCTTTTTATCAGGGGAAAAGAAATCAGCCCTCGACAACTTAACTGGCAGAAAAAGATTTTTTTGAAAAAATCCCTAAGCCCCGGGGTCACAATTTCAGCAAAAAAAAACGGTTGCAATTGCTCCCGTGAAACGTTTGGCGTTCGAAACAGAAGGCTTTTTATCACAGGAGAAGAAATCAGCCCTCGACAACTAAACCGGCGGAAAAAGATTTTTTGAAAAAATCCCTAAGCTCCGGGGTCACAATTTCTGAAAAAATCTGACTTTTGGAAATTCACTCAAAAATGGTGCTAAACGGTTGCAAATGCTCCCGTGAAAGGTTTGGCGGTCGAAACAGAAGGCTTTTTATCACAGGACAAGAAATCAGCCCTCGAAAACTTAAGCGGCGGAAAAATATTTTTTGCAAAAATCCCTAAGCCCCGGGGTCACAATTTCAGCAAAAATCTGACTTTTGGCAATTCACTCAAAAATGATGCCAAACTGTTGCAAATGCTCCCCTGAAAGCTTTTGCGAAGGAAACAGAAGGCTTTTTATCACAGGAGAAGAAATCAGCCCTCGACAACTAAACCGGCAGAAAAATATTTTTTGAAAAAATCCCTAAGCCCCGGGGTCACAATTTCTGAAAAAATCTGACTTTCGGCAATTCACTCAAAAATGGTGCTAAACGTTTGCAAATGCTCCCGTGAAAGGTTTGGCGGTCGAAATAGAAGGCTTTTTATCACAGGAGAAGAAATCAGCCATCGACAACTTAACCGGCGGAAAAAGATTTTTTGAAAAAATCCCTAAGCCCCGGGGTCACAATTTCTGAAAAAATATGACTTTTGGCAATTCAATCAAAAATGGTGCTAAACGATTGCAAATGCTCCCGTGAAAGGTTTGGCGGTCGAAACAGAAGGCTTTTTATCACAGGAGAAGAAATCAGCCCTCAAAAACTTAAGCGGCGGAAAAATATTTTTTGAAAAAATCCCTAAGCCCCGGGGTCACAGTTTCAGCAAAAATCTGACTTTTGGCAATTCACTCAAAAATGATGCCAAACTGTTGCAAATGCTCCCCTGAAAGCTTTTGCGAAGGAAACAGAAGGCTTTTTATCACAGGAGAAGAAATCAGCCCTCGACAACTAAACCGGCAGAAAAATATTTTTTGAAAAAATCCCTAAGCCCCGGGGTCACAATTTCTGAAAAAATATGACTTTTGGCAATTCAATCAAAAATGGTGCTAAACGATTGCAAATGCTCCCGTGAAAGGTTTGGCGGTCGAAACAGAAGGCTTTTTATCACAGGAGAAGAAATCAGCCCTCAAAAACTTAAGCGGCGGAAAAATATTTTTTGAAAAAATCCCTAAGCCCCGGGGTCACAATTTCAGCAAAAATCTGACTTTTGGAAATTCACTCAAAAATGGTGCTAAACGGTTGCAAATGCTCCCGTGAAAGGTTTGGCGGTCGAAACAGAAGGCTTTTTATCACAGGAGAAGAAATCAGCCCTCGACAACTTAACCGGCGTAAAAAGATTTTTTGAAAAAATCCCTAAGCCCCGGGGTCACAATTTCATCAAAAATCTGACTTTCGGCATTTCACTCAAAAATGGTGCCAAACGGTTGCAAATGCTCCCCTGAGAGGTTTGGCGGTCGAAACAGAAGGCTATTAATCACGGGGAAAGAAATCAGCCCTCGACAACTTAACCGGCAGAAAAAGATTTTTTTGAAAAAATCCCTAATTTCATCAAAAATCTGACTTTCGGCAATTCACTCAAAAATGGTGCCAAACGGTTGCAAATGCTCCCCTGAGAGGTTTGGCCGTCGAAAAAAAAAGGCTTTATATCAAAGAGCAAGAAATCAACCATGGACAACTTAACTGGGTGAAAAATGGAGCCAAATGGTTGCAAATGCTCCCCTGAGAGGTTTCGAGGTCGAAACAGAAGGCTTTTTATCAGGGGAAAAGAAATCAGCCCTCGACAACTTAACTGGCAGAAAAATATTTTTTGAAAAAATCCCTAAGCCCCGGGGTCACAATTTCTGAAAAAATCTGACTTTTGGCAATTCACTCAAAAATGGTGCTAAACGTTTGCAAATGCTCCCGTGAGAGGTTTGGCGGTCGAAGTAGAAGGCTTTTTATCACAGGAGAAGAAATCAGTCCTCGACAACTTAACTGACAGAAAAAGATTTTTTTGAAAAAATCCCTAAGCCCCGGGGTCACATTTTCATCAAAAATCTGACTTTCGGCATTTCACTCAAAAATGGTGCAAAACGGTTGCAAATGCTCCCGTGAGAGGTTTGGTGGTCGAAACAGAAGGCTTTTTATCACAGGAAAAGAAATCAGCCCTCGACAACTTAACCGGCAGAAAAAGATTTTTTTGAAAAAATCCCTAAGCCCCGGGGTCACAATTTCATCAAAAATCTGACTTTCGGCATTTCACTCAAAAATGGTGCCAAACGGTTGCAAATGCTCCCCTGAGAGGTTTAGCCGTCGAAAAGGAAGGCTTTATATCAAAGAGCAAGAAATCAACCATGGACAACTTAGCTGGCAGAAAAATGGAGCCAAACGGTTGCAAATGCTCCCCTGAGAGGTTTGGTGGTCGAAACAGAAGGCTTTTTATCAGGGGAAAAGAAATCAGCCCTCGACAACTTAACTGGCAGAAAAAGATTTTTTTGAAAAAATCCCTAAGCCCGGGGTCACAATTTCATCAAAAATCTGACTTTCGGCAATTCACTCAAAAATGGTGCAAAACGGTTGCAAATGCTCCCGTGAGAGGTTTGGCCGTCGAAAAAAAAGGCTTTATATCAAAGAGCAAGAAATGAACCATGGACAACTTAACTGGGTGAAAAATGGAGCCAAATGGTTGCAAATGCTCCCCTGAGAGGTTTCGAGGTCGAAACAGAAGGCTTTTTATCAGGGGAAAAGAAATCAGCCCTCGACAACTTAACTGGCAGAAAAAGATTTTTTTGAAAAAATCCCTCAGCCCCGGCGTCACAATTTCATCAAAAATCTGACTTTCGGCATTTCACTCAAAAATGGTGCAAAATAGATGCAAATGCTCCCGTGAGAGGTTTGGCAGACGAAACAGAAGGCTTTTTATCACGGGAAAAGAAATCAGCCCTCGACAACTTAACCGGCAGAAAAAGATTTTTTTTAAAAAATCCCTAAACCCGGGGTCACAATTTCATCAAAAATCTGACTTTCGGCATTTCACTCAAAAATGGTGCCAAACGGTTGCAAATGCTCCCCTGAGAGGTTTGGCCGTCGAAAAAGAAGGCTTTATATCAAAGAGCAAGAAATCAACCTTGGACAACTTAGCTGGCAGAAAAATGGAGCCAAACGGTTGCAAATGCTGCCCTGAGAGGTTTGGTGGTCGAAACAGAAGGCTTTTTATCAGGGGAAAAGAAATCAGCCCTCGACAACTTAACTGGCAGAAAAAGATTTTTTTGAAAAAATCCCTAAGCCCCGGGGTCACAATTTCATCAAAAATCTGACTTTCGGCAATTCACTCAAAAATGGTGCAAAACGGTTGCAAATGCTCCCGTGAGAGGTTTGGCCGTCGAAAAAAAAGGCTTTATATCAAAGAGCAAGAAATGAACCATGGACAACTTAACTGGGTGAAAAATGGAGCCAAATGGTTGCAAATGCTCCCCTGAGAGGTTTCGAGGTCGAAACAGAAGGCTTTTTATCAGGGGAAAAGAAATCAGCCCTCGACAACTTAACTGGCAGAAAAAGATTTTTTTGAAAAAATCCCTCAGCCCCGGCGTCACAATTTCATCAAAAATCTGACTTTTGGCAATTCACTCAAAAATGGTGCTAAACGGTTGCAAATGCTCCCGTGAAAGGTTTGGCGAACGAAACAGAAGGCTTTTTATCACAGGACAAGAAATCAGCCCTCGAAAACTTAACCGGCAGAAAAAGATTTTTTGAAAAAATCCCTAAGCCCCGGGGTCACAATTTCAGCAAAAATCTGACTTTTGGCAATTCACTCAAAAATGGTGCTAAACGGTTGCAAATGCTCCCGTGAAAGGTTTGGCGAACGAAACAGAAGGCTTTTTATCACAGGACAAGAAATCAGCCCTCGAAAACTTAAGCGGAGGAAAAATATTTTTTGAAAAAATCCCTAAGCCCCGGGGTCACAATTTCAGCAAAAATCTGACTTTTGGCAATTCACTCAAAAATGATGCCAAACTGTTGCAAATGCTCCCCTGAAAGCTTTTGCGAAGGAAACAGAAGGCTTTTTATCACAGGAGAAGAAATCAGCCCTCGACAACTAAACCGGCGGAAAAAGATTTTTTGAAAAAATCCCTAAGCCCCGGGGTCACAATTTCATCAAAAATCTGACTTTTGGCATTTCACTCAAAAATGGTGCCAAACGGTTGCAAATGCTCCCCTGAGAGGTTTGGCGGTCGAAACAGAAGGCTATTAATCACGGGGAAAGAAATCAGCCCTCGACAACTTAACCGGCAGAAAAAGATTTTTTTGAAAAAATCCCTAATTTCATCAAAAATCTGACTTTCGGCAATTCACTCAAAAATGGTGCCAAACGGTTGCAAATGCTCCCCTGAGAGGTTTGGCCGTCGAAAAAAAAAGGCTTTATATCAAAGAGCAAGAAATCAACCATGGACAACTTAACTGGGTGAAAAATGGAGCCAAATGGTTGCAAATGCTCCCCTGAGAGGTTTCGAGGTCGAAACAGAAGGCTTTTTATCAGGGGAAAAGAAATCAGCCCTCGACAACTTAACTGGCAGAAAAATATTTTTTGAAAAAATCCCTAAGCCCCGGGGTCACAATTTCTGAAAAAATCTGACTTTTGGCAATTCACTCAAAAATGGTGCTAAACGTTTGCAAATGCTCCCGTGAAAGGTTTGGCGGTCGAAGTAGAAGGCTTTTTATCACAGGAGAAGAAATCAGTCCTCGACAACTTAACTGACAGAAAAAGATTTTTTTGAAAAAATCCCTAAGCCCCGGGGTCACATTTTCATCAAAAATCTGACTTTCGGCATTTCACTCAAAAATGGTGCAAAACGGTTGCAAATGCTCCCGTGAGAGGTTTGGTGGTCGAAACAGAAGGCTTTTTATCACAGGAAAAGAAATCAGCCCTCGACAACTTAACCGGCAGAAAAAGATTTTTTTGAAAAAATCCCTAAGCCCCGGGGTCACAATTTCATCAAAAATCTGACTTTCGGCATTTCACTCAAAAATGGTGCCAAACGGTTGCAAATGCTCCCCTGAGAGGTTTAGCCGTCGAAAAGGAAGGCTTTATATCAAAGAGCAAGAAATCAACCATGGACAACTTAGCTGGCAGAAAAATGGAGCCAAACGGTTGCAAATGCTCCCCTGAGAGGTTTGGTGGTCGAAACAGAAGGCTTTTTATCAGGGGAAAAGAAATCAGCCCTCGACAACTTAACTGGCAGAAAAAGATTTTTTTGAAAAAATCCCTAAGCCCCGGGGTCACAATTTCATCAAAAATCTGACTTTCGGCAATTCACTCAAAAATGGTGCAAAACGGTTGCAAATGCTCCCGTGAGAGGTTTGGCCGTCGAAAAAAAAGGCTTTATATCAAAGAGCAAGAAATGAACCATGGACAAGTTAACTGGGTGAAAAATGGAGCCAAATGGTTGCAAATGCTCCCCTGAGAGGTTTCGAGGTCGAAACAGAAGGCTTTTTATCAGGGGAAAAGAAATCAGCCCTCGACAACTTAACTGGCAGAAAAAGATTTTTTTGAAAAAATCCCTCAGCCCCGGCGTCACAATTTCATCAAAAATCTGACTTTCGGCATTTCACTCAAAAATGGTGCAAAATAGATGCAAATGCTCCCGTGAGAGGTTTGGCAGACGAAACAGAAGGCTTTTTATCACGGGAAAAGAAATCAGCCCTCGACAACTTAACCGGCAGAAAAAGATTTTTTTTAAAAAATCCCTAAACCCGGGGTCACAATTTCATCAAAAATCTGACTTTCGGCATTTCACTCAAAAATGGTGCCAAACGGTTGCAAATGCTCCCCTGAGAGGTTTGGCCGTCGAAAAAGAAGGCTTTATATCAAAGAGCAAGAAATCAACCATGGACAACTTAGCTGGCAGAAAAATGGAGCCAAACGGTTGCAAATGCTGCCCTGAGAGGTTTAATGGTCGAAACAGAAGGCTTTTTATCAGGGGAAAAGAAATCAGCCCTCGACAACTTAACTGGCAGAAAAAGATTTTTTTGAAAAAATCCCTAAGCCCCGGGGTCACAATTTCATCAAAAATCTGACTTTCGGCAATTCACTCAAAAATGGTGCAAAACGGTTGCAAATGCTCCCGTGAGAGGTTTGGCCGTCGAAAAAAAAGGCTTTATATCAAAGAGCAAGAAATGAACCATGGACAACTTAACTGGGTGAAAAATGGAGCCAAATGGTTGCAAATGCTCCCCTGAGAGGTTTCGAGGTCGAAACAGAAGGCTTTTTATCAGGGGAAAAGAAATCAGCCCTCGACAACTTAACTGGCAGAAAAAGATTTTTTTGAAAAAATCCCTCAGCCCCGGCGTCACAATTTCATCAAAAATCTGACTTTTGGCAATTCACTCAAAAATGGTGCTAAACGGTTGCAAATGCTCCAGTGAAAGGTTTGGCGAACGAAACAGAAGGCTTTTTATCACAGGACAAGAAATCAGCCCTCGAAAACTTAACCGGCAGAAAAAGATTTTTTGAAAAAATCCCTAAGCCCCGGGGTCACAATTTCAGCAAAAATCTGACTTTTGGCAATTCACTCAAAAATGGTGCTAAACGGTTGCAAATGCTCCCGTGAAAGGTTTGGCGAACGAAACAGAAGGCTTTTTATCACAGGACAAGAAATCAGCCCTCGAAAACTTAAGCGGAGGAAAAATATTTTTTGAAAAAATCCCTAAGCCCCGGGGTCACAATTTCAGCAAAAATCTGACTTTTGGCAATTCACTCAAAAATGATGCCAAACTGTTGCAAATGCTCCCCTGAAAGCTTTTGCGAAGGAAACAGAAGGCTTTTTATCACAGGAGAAGAAATCAGCCCTCGACAACTAAACCGGCGGAAAAAGATTTTTTGAAAAAATCCCTAAGCCCCGGGGTCACATTTTTTGAAAAAATCTGACCTTTGGCAATTCACTCAAAAATGGTGCTAAACGGTTGCAAATGCTCCCGTTAAAGTTTGACGGTCGAAACAGAAGGCTTTTTATCACAGGAGAAGAAATCAGCCCTCGACAACTAAACCGGCGGAAAAAGATTTTTTGAAAAAATCCCTAAGCTCCGGGGTCACAATTTCAGCAAAAATCTGACTTTTGGCAATTCACTCAAAAATGGTGCTAAACGGTTGCAAATGCTCCCGTGAAAGGTTTGGCGGTCGAAGTAGAAGGCTTTTTATGACAGGAGAAGAAATCAGTCCTCGACAACTTAACTGACAGAAAAAGATTTTTTTGAAAAAATCCCTAAGCCCCGGGGTCACATTTTCATCAAAAATCTGACTTTCGGCATTTCACTCAAAAATGGTGCAAAACGGTTGCAAATGCTCCCGTGAGAGGTTTGGTGGTCGAAACAGAAGGCTTTTTATCACAGGAAAAGAAATCAGCCCTCGACAACTTAACCGGCAGAAAAAGATTTTTTTGAAAAAATCCCTAAACCCGGGGTCACAATTTCATCAAAAATCTGACTTTCGGCATTTCACTCAAAAATGGTGCCAAACGGTTGCAAATGCTCCCCTGAGAGGTTTAGCCGTCGAAAAGGAAGGCTTTATATCAAAGAGCAAGAAATCAACCATGGACAACTTAGCTGGCAGAAAAATGGAGCCAAACGGTTGCAAATGCTCCCCTGAGAGGTTTCGAGGTCGAAACAGAAGGCTTTTTATCAGGGGAAAAGAAATCAGCCCTCGACAACTTAACTGGCAGAAAAAGATTTTTTTGAAAAAATCCCTCAGCCCCGGCGTCACAATTTCATCAAAAATCTGACTTTCGGCATTTCACTCAAAAATGGTGCTAAACGGTTGCAAATGCTCCCGTGAGAGGTTTGGCAGACGAAACAGAAGGCTTTTTATCACGGGAAAAGAAATCAGCCCTCGACAACTTAACCGGCAGAAAAAGATTTTTTTAAAAAAATCCCTAAACCCGGGGTCACAATTTCATCAAAAATCTGACTTTCGGCATTTCACTCAAAAATGGTGCCAAACGGTTGCAAATGCTCCCCTGAGAGGTTTGGCCGTCGAAAAAGAAGGCTTTATATCAAAGAGCAAGAAATCAACCATGGACAACTTAGCTGGCAGAAAAATGGAGCCAAACGGTTGCAAATGCTGCCCTGAGAGGTTTAATGGTCGAAACAGAAGGCTTTTTATCAGGGGAAAAGAAATCAGCCCTCGACAACTTAACTGGCAGAAAAAGATTTTTTTGAAAAAATCCCTAAGCCCCGGGGTCACAATTTCATCAAAAATCTGACTTTCGGCAATTCACTCAAAAATGGTGCAAAACGGTTGCAAATGCTCCCGTGAGAGGTTTGGCCGTCGAAAAAAAAGGCTTTATATCAAAGAGCAAGAAATGAACCATGGACAACTTAACTGGGTGAAAAATGGAGCCAAATGGTTGCAAATGCTCCCCTGAGAGGTTTCGAGGTCGAAACAGAAGGCTTTTTATCAGGGGAAAAGAAATCAGCCCTCAACAACTTAACTGGCAGAAAAAGATTTTTTTGAAAAAATCCCTCAGCCCCGGCGTCACAATTTCATCAAAAATCTGACTTTTGGCAATTCACTCAAAAATGGTGCTAAACGGTTGCAAATGCTCCAGTGAAAGGTTTGGCGAACGAAACAGAAGGCTTTTTATCACAGGACAAGAAATCAGCCCTCGAAAACTTAACCGGCAGAAAAAGATTTTTTGAAAAAATCCCTAAGCCCCGGGGTCACAATTTCAGCAAAAATCTGACTTTTGGCAATTCACTCAAAAATGGTGCTAAACGGTGGCAAATGCTCCCGTGAAAGGTTTGGCGAACGAAACAGAAGGCTTTTTATCACAGGACAAGAAATCAGCCCTCGAAAACTTAAGCGGAGGAAAAATATTTTTTGAAAAAATCCCTAAGCCCCGGGGTCACAATTTCAGCAAAAATCTGACTTTTGGCAATTCACTCAAAAATGATGCCAAACTGTTGCAAATGCTCCCCTGAAAGCTTTTGCGAAGGAAACAGAAGGCTTTTTATCACAGGAGAAGAAATCAGCCCTCGACAACTAAACCGGCGGAAAAAGATTTTTTGAAAAAATCCCTAAGCCCCGGGGTCACAATTTCTGAAAAAATCTGACCTTTGGCAATTCACTCAAAAATGGTGCTAAACGGTTGCAAATGCTCCCGTTAAAGTTTGGCGGTCGAAACAGAAGGCTTTTTATCACAGGAGAAGAAATCAGCCCTCGACAACTAAACCGGCGGAAAAAGATTTTTTGAAAAAATCCCTAAGCTCCGGGGTCACAATTTCAGCAAAAATCTGACTTTTGGCAATTCACTCAAAAATGGTGCTAAACGGTTGCAAATGCTCCCGTGAAAGGTTTGGCGGTCGAAACAGAAGGCTTTTTATCAGAGGACAAGAAATCAGCCCTCGAAAACTTAAGCGGCGGAAAAATATTTTTTGAAAAAATCCCTAAGCCCCGGGGTCACAATTTCAGCAAAAATCTGACTTTTGGCAATTCACTCAAAAATGATGCCAAACTGTTGCAAATGCTCCCCTGAAAGGTTTGGCGGTCGAAATTGAAGGCTTTTTATCACAGGAGAAGAAATCAGCCCTCGACAACTTAACCGGCGGAAAAAGATTTTTTGAAAAAATCCCTAAGCCCCTGGGTCACAATTTCTGAAAAAATATGACTTTTGGCAATTCAATCAAAAATGGTGCTAAACGGTTGCAAATGCTCCCGTGAAAGGTTTGGCGGTCGAAACAGAAGGCTTTTTATCACAGGAGAAGAAATCAGCCCTCAAAAACTTAAGCGGCGGAAAAATATTTTTTGAAAAAATCCCTAAGCCCCGGGGTCACAGTTTCAGCAAAAATCTGACTTTTGGCAATTCACTCAAAAATGATGCCAAACTGTTGCAAATGCTCCCCTGAAAGCTTTTGCGAAGGAAACAGAAGGCTTTTTATCACAGGAGAAGAAATCAGCCCTCGACAACTAAACCGGCAGAAAAATATTTTTTGAAAAAATCCCTAAGCCCCGGGGTCACAATTTCTGAAAAAATCTGACTTTTGGCAATTCACTCAAAAATGGTGCTAAACGGTTGCAAATGCTCCCCTGAGAGGTTTGGCGGTCGAAACAGAAGGCTATTAATCACGGGGAAAGAAATCAGCCCTCGACAACTTAACCGGCAGAAAAAGATTTTTTTGAAAAAATCCCTAAGCCCCGGGGTCAAAATTTCATCAAAAATCTGACTTTGGGCATTTCACTCAAAAATGGTGCCAAACGGCTGCAAATGCTCCCCTGAGAGGTTTGGCCGTCGAAAAAGAAGGCTTTATATCACAGAACAAGAAATCAACCATGGATAACTTAACCAGCAGAAAAATGGTGCCAAACGGTTGCAAATGCTCCCCTGAGAGGTTTGGTGGTCGAAACAGAAGGCTTTTTATCAGGGGAAAAGAAATCAGCCCTCGACAACTTAACCGGCAGAAAAAGATTTTCTTGAAAAAATCCGTAAGCCCCGGGGTCACAATTTCATCAAAAATCTGACTTTCGGCATTTCACTCAAAAATGGTGCCAAACGGTTGCAAATCCTCTCCTGAGAGGTTTGGCGGTCGAAACAGAAGGCTATTAATCACGGGGAAAGAAATCAGCCCTCGACAACTTAACCGGCAGAAAAAGATTTTTTTGAAAAAATCCCTAATTTCATCAAAAATCTGACTTTCGGCAATTCACTCAAAAATGGTGCCAAACGGTTGCAAATGCTCCCCTGAGAGGTTTGGCCGTCGAAAAAAAAAGGCTTTATATCAAAGAGCAAGAAATCAACCATGGACAACTTAACTGGGTGAAAAATGGAGCCAAATGGTTGCAAATGCTCCCCTGAGAGGTTTCGAGGTCGAAACAGAAGGCTTTTTATCAGGGGAAAAGAAATCAGCCCTCGACAACTTAACTGGCAGAAAAAGATTTTTTTGAAAAAATCCCTAAGCCCCGGGGTCACAATTTCATCAAAAATCTGACTTTCGGCATTTCACTCAAAAATGGTGCAAAACGGTTGCAAATGCTCCCGTGAGAGGTTTGGCAGACGAAACAGAAGGCTTTTTATCACGGGAAAAGAAATCAGCCCTCGACAACTTAACCGGCAGAAAAAGATTTTTTTAAAAAAATCCCTAAGCCCCGGGGTCAAAATTTCATCAAAAATCTGACTTTGGGCATTTCACTCAAAAATGGTACCAAACGGTTGCAAATGCTCCCCTGAGAGGTTTGGCGGTCGAAACAGAAGGCTTTTAATCACGGGAAAAGAAATCAGCCCTCAACAACTTAACGGGCAGAAAAAGATTTTTTTGAAAAAATCCCTAATCCCCGGGGTCACAATTTCATCAAAAATCTTACTTTCGGCAATTCACTCAAAAATGGTGCTAAACGGTTGCAATTGCTCCCGTGAAACGTTTGGCGGTCGAAACAGAAGGCTTTTTATCACAGGAGAAGAAATCAGCCCTCGACAACTAAACCGGCGGAAAAAGATTTTTTGAAAAAATCCCTAAGCTCCGGGGTCACAATTTCTGAAAAAATCTGACTTTTGGAAATTCACTCAAAAATGGTGCTAAACGGTTGCAAATGCTCCCGTGAAAGGTTTGGCGGTCGAAACAGAAGGCTTTTTATCACAGGAGAAGAAATCAGCCCTCAAGAACTTGACCGGCGGAAAAAGATTTTTTGTAAAAATCCCTAAGGCCCGGGGTCACAATTTCAGCAAATATCTGACTTTTGGCAATTTACTTAAAAATTGTGCTAAACGGTTGCAAATGCTCCCGTGAAAGGTTTGGCAAACGAAACAGAAGGCTTTTTATCACAGGACAAGAAATCAGCCCTCGAAAACTTAAGCGGCGGAAAAATATTTTTTGAAAAAATCCCTAAGGCCCGGGGTCACAATTTCAGCAAAAATCTGACTTTTGGCAATTCACTCAAAAATGATGCCAAACTGTTGCAAATGCTCCCCTGAAAGCTTTTGCGAAGGAAACAGAAGGCTTTTTATCACAGGAGAAGAAATCAGCCCTCGACAACTAAACCGGCAGAAAAATATTTTTTGAAAAAATCCCTAAGCCCCGGGGTCACAATTTCTGAAAAAATCTGACTTTTGGCAATTCACTCAAAAATGGTGCTAAACGTTTGCAAATGCTCCCGCGAAAGGTTTGGCGGTCGAAGTAGAAGGCTTTTTATCACGGGAGAAGAAATCAGCCCTCGACAACTTAACTGACAGAAAAAGATTTTTTTGAAAAAATCCCTAAGCCCCGGGGTCACATTTTCATCAAAAATCTGACTTTCGGCATTTCACTCAAAAATGGTGCAAAACGGTTGCAAATTCTCCCGTGAGAGGTTTGGTGGTCGAAACAGAAGGCTTTTTATCACAGGAAAAGAAATCAGCCCTCGACAACTTAACCGGCAGAAAAAGATTTTTTTGAAAAAATCCCTAAGCCCCGGGGTTACAATTTCATCAAAAATCTGACTTTCGGCAATTCTCTCAAAAATGGTGCCAAACGGTTGCAAATGCTCCCCTGAGAGGTTTGGCCGTCGAAAAAAAAAGGCTTTATATCAAAGAGCAAGAAATCAACCATGGACAACTTAACTGGGTGAAAAATGGAGCCAAATGGTTGCAAATGCTCCCCTGAGAGGTTTCGAGGTCGAAACAGAAGGCTTTTTATCAGGGGAAAAGAAATCAGCCCTCGACAACTTAACTGGCAGAAAAAGATTTTTTTGAAAAAATCCCTAAGCCCCGGGGTCACAATTTCATCAAAAATCTGAATTTAGGCATTTCACTCAAAAATGGTGCAAAACGGTTGCAAATGCTCCCGTGAGAGGTTTGGCAGACGAAACAGAAGGCTTTTTATCACGGGAAAAGAAATCAGCCCTCGACAACTTAACCGGCAGAAAAAGATTTTTTTAAAAAAATCCCTAAGCCCCGGGGTCAAAATTTCATCAAAAATCTGACTTTTGGCATTTCACTCAAAAATGGTGCCAAACGGTTGCAAATGCTCCCCTGAGAGGTTTGGCGGTCGAAACAGAAGGCTTTTAATCACGGGAAAAGAAATCAGCCCTCAACAACTTAACGGGCAGAAAAAGATTTTTTTGAAAAAATCCCTAAGCCCCGGGGTCACAATTTCATCAAAAATCTTACTTTCGGCAATTCACTCAAAAATGGTGCTAAACGGTTGCAATTGCTACCGTGAAACGTTTGGCGGTCGAAACAGAAGGCTTTTTATCACAGGAGAAGAAATCAGCCCTCAACAACTTGACCGGCGGAAAAAGATTTTTTGAAAAAATCCCTAAGCCCCGGCGTCACAATTTCAGCAAAAATCTGACTTTTGGCAATTTACTTAAAAATTGTGCTAAACGGTTTCAAATGCTCCCGTGAAAGGTTTGGCGGTCGAAACAGAAGGCTTTTTATCACAGGACAAGAAATCAGCCCTCGAAAACTTAAGCGGCGGAAAAATATTTTTTGTAAAAATCCCTAAGGCCCGGGGTCACAATTTCAGCAAAAATCTGACTTTTGGCAATTCACTCAAAAATGATGCCAAACTGTTGCAAATGCTCCCCTGAAAGCTTTTGCGAAGGAAACAGAAGGCTTTTTATCACAGGAGAAGAAATCAGCCCTCGACAACTAAACCGGCAGAAAAATATTTTTTGAAAAAATCCCTAAGCCCCGGGGTCACAATTTCTGAAAAAATCTGACTTTTGGCAATTCACTCAAAAATGGTGCCAAACGTTTGCAAATGCTCCCGTGAAAGGTTTGGCGGTCGAAGTAGAAGGCTTTTTATCACAGGAGAAGAAATCAGCCCTCGACAACTTAACTGACAGAAAAAGATTTTTTTGAAAAAATCCCTAAGCCCCGGGGTCACATTTTCATCAAAAATCTGACTTTCGGCATTTCACTCAAAAATGGAGCCAAACGGTTGCAAATGCTCCCCTGAGAGGTTTGGTGGTCGAAACAGAAGGCTTTTTATCAGGGGAAAAGAAATCAGCCCTCGACAACTTAACTGGCAGAAAAAGATTTTTTTGAAAAAATCCCTAAGCCCCGGGGTCACAATTTCATCAAAAATCTGACTTTCAGCAATTCACTCAAAAATGGTGCAAAACGGTTGCAAATGCTCCCGTGAGAGCTTTGGCCGTCGAAAAAAAAGGCTTTATATCAAAGAGCAAGAAATGAACCATGGACAACTTAACTGGGTGAAAAATGGAGCCAAATGGTTGCAAATGCTCCCCTGAGAGGTTTCGAGGTCGAAACAGAAGGCTTTTTATCAGGGGAAAAGAAATCAGCCCTCGACAACTTAACTGGCAGAAAAAGATTTTTTTGAAAAAATCCCTCAGCCCCGGCGTCACAATTTCAGCAAAAATCTGACTTTTGGCAATTCACTCAAAAATGATGCCAAACTGTTGCAAATGCTCCCCTGAAAGCTTTTGCGAAGGAAACAGAAGGCTTTTTATCACAGGAGAAGAAATCAGCCCTCGACAACTAAACCGGCAGAAAAATATTTTTTGAAAAAATCCCTAAGCCCCGGGGTCACAATTTCATCAAAAATCTGACTTTCGGCATTTCACTCAAAAATGGTGCCAAACGGTTGCAAATGCTCCCCTGAGAGGTTTGGCCGTCGAAAAAGAAGTCTTTATATCAAAGAGCAAGAAATCAACCATGGACAACTTAGCTGGCAGAAAAATGGAGCCAAACGGTTGCAAATGCTGCCCTGAGAGGTTTGGTGGTCGAAACAGAAGGCTTTTTATCAGGGGAAAAGAAATCAGCCCTCGACAACTTAACTGGCAGAAAAAGATTTTTTTGAAAAAATCCCTAAGCCCCGGGGTCACAATTTCATCAAAAATCTGACTTTCGGCAATTCACTCAAAAATGGTGCAAAACGGTTGCAAATGCTCCCGTGAGAGGTTTGGCCGTCGAAAAAAAAGGCTTTATATCAAAGAGCAAGAAATGAACCATGGACAACTTAACAGGGTGAAAAATGGAGCCAAATGGTTGCAAATGCTCCCCTGAGAGGTTTCGAGGTCGAAACAGAAGGCTTTTTATCAGGGGAAAAGAAATCAGCCCTCGACAACTTAACTAGCAGAAAAAGATTTTTTTGAAAAAATCCCTCAGCCCCGGCGTCACAATTTCATCAAAAATCTGACTTTCGGCAATTCACTCAAAAATGCTGCCAAACGGTTGCAAATGCTCCCCTGAGAGTTTTGGCCCTCCAAACAGAAGGCTTTTTATCACGGGAAAAGAAATCAGCCCAAGACAACTTAACCGGCAGAAAAAGATTTTTTTGAAAAAATCCCTAAGCCCCGGGGTCACAATTTCATCAAAAAGCTGACTTTCGGCATTTCACTCAAAAATGGTGCAAAACGTTTACAAATGCTCCCCTGAGAGGTTTAGCGGTCAAAACAGAAGGCTTTTAATCACGGGAAAAGAAATCAGCCCTCGACAACTTAACCGGCAGAAAAAGATTTTTTTGAAAAAATCCCTAAGGCCCGGGGTCACAATTTCATCAAAAATCTGACTTTCGGCAATTCACTCAAAAATGGTGCCAAACGGTTGCAAATGCTCCCCTGAGAGGTTTGGCCGTCGAAAAAGAAGGCTTTATATCACAGAACAAGAAATCAACCATGGATAACTTAACCAGCAGAAAAATGGTGCCAAACGGTTGCAAATGCTCCCCTGAGAGGTTTGGTGGTCGAAACAGAAGGCTTTTTATCAGGGGAAAAGAAATCAGCCCTCGACAACTTAACCGGCAGAAAAAGATTTTCTTGAAAAAATCCGTAAGCCCCGGGGTCACAATTTCATCAAAAATCAGACTTTCGGCATTTCACTCAAAAATGGTGCCAAACGGTTGCAAATGCTCCCCTGAGAGGTTTGGCGGTCGAAACAGAAGGCTATTAATCACGGGGAAAGAAATCAGCCCTCGACAACTTAACCGGCAGAAAAAGATTTTTTTGAAAAAATCCCTAATTTCATCAAAAATCTGACTTTCGGCAATTCACTCAAAAATGGTGCCGAACGGTTGCAAATGCTCCCCTGAGAGGTTTGGCCGTCGAAAAAAAAAGGCTTTATATCAAAGAGCAAGAAATCAACCATGGACTACTTAACTGGGTGAAAAATGGAGCCAAATGGTTGCAAATGCTCCCCTGAGAGGTTTCGAGGTCGAAACAGAAGGCTTTTTATCACGGGAAAAGAAATCAGCCCTCGACAACTTAACCGGCAGAAAAAGATTTTTTTAAAAAAATCCCTAAGCCCCGGGGTCAAAATTTCATCAAAAAGCTGACTTTGGGCATTTCACTCAAAAATGGTGCCAAACGGTTGCAAATGCTCCCCTGAGAGGTTTGGTGGTCGAAACAGAAGGCTTTTAATCACGGGAAAAGAAATCAGCCCTCAACAACTTAACGGGCAGAAAAAGATTTTTTTGAAAAAATCCCTAAGCCCCGGGGTCACAATTTCATCAAAAATCTTACTTTCGGCAATTCACTCAAAAATGGTGCTAAACGGTTGTAATTGCTCCCGTGAAACGTTTGGCGGTCGAAACAGAAGGCTTTTTATCACAGGAGAAGAAATCAGCCCTCGACAACTAAACCGGCGGAAAAAGATTTTTTGAAAAAATCCCTAAGCTCCGGGGTCACAATTTCTGAAAAAATCTGACTTTTGGCAATTCAATCAAAAATGGTGCTAAACGATTGCAAATGCTCCCGTGAAAGGTTTGGCGGTCGAAACAGAAGGCTTTTTATCACAGGAGAAGAAATCAGCCCTCGACAACTTAACCGGCGGAAAAATATTTTTTGAAAAAATCCCTAAGCCCCGGGGTCACAGTTTCAGCAAAAATCTGACTTTTGGAAATTCACTCAAAAATGGTGCTAAACGGTTGTAAATGCTCCCGTGAAAGGTTTGGCGGTCGAAACAGAAGGCTTTTTATCACAGGACAAGAAATCAGCCCTCGACAACTTAACCGGCGGAAAAAGATTTTTTGAAAAAATCCCTAAGCCCCGGGGTCACAATTTCAGCAAAAATCTGACTTTTGGCAATTCACTCAAAAAGGATGCCAAACTGTTGCAAATGCTCCCCTGAAAGCTTTTGCGAAGGAAACAGAAGGCTTTTTATCACAGGAGAAGAAATCAGCCCTCGACAACTAAACCGGCAGAAAAATATTTTTTGAAAAAATCCCTAAGCCCCGGGGTCACAATTTCTGAAAAAATCTGACTTTTGGCAATTCACTCAAAAATGGTGCTAAACGTTTGCAAATGCTCCCGTGAAAGGTTTGGCGGTCGACATAGAAGGCTTTTTATCACAGGAGAAGAAATCAGCCATCGACAACTTAACCGGCGGAAAAATATTTTTTGAAAAAATCCCTAAGCCCCGGGGTCACAATTTCTGAAAAAATCTGACTTTTGGCAATTCACTCAAAAATGGTGCTAAACGGTTGCAAATGCTCCTGTGAAAGGTTTGGCGGTCGAAACAGAAGGCTTTTTATCACAGGACAAGAAATCAGCCCTCGAAAACTTAAGCGCCGGAAAAATATTTTTTGAAAAAATCCCTAAGCCCCGGGGTCACAGTTTCAGCAAAAATCTGACTTTTGGCAATTCACTCAAAAATGGTGCTAAACGGTTGCAAATGCTCCCGTGAAAGGTTTGGCGGTCGAAACAGAAGGCTTTTTATCACAGGAGAAGAAATCAGCCCTCGACAACTTAACCGGCGGAAAAAGATTTTTTGAAAAAATCCCTAAGCCCCGGGGTCACAATTTCATCAAAAACCTGACTTTCGGCATTTCACTCAAAAATGGTGCCAAACGGCTGCAAATGCTCCCCTGAGAGGTTTGGCCGTCGAAAAAGAAGGCTTTATATCACAGAACAAGAAATCAACCATGGATAACTTAACCAGCAGAAAAATGGTGCCAAACGGTTGCAAATGCTCCCCTGAGAGGTTTGGTGGGCGAAACAGAAAGCTTTTTATCAGGGGAAAAGAAATCAGCCCTCGACAACTTAACCGGCAGAAAAAAATTTTCTTGAAAAAATCCGTAAGCCCCGGGGTCACAATTTCATCAAAAATCTGACTTTCGGCATTTCACTCAAAAATGGTGCCAAACGGTTGCAAATGCTCCCCTGAGAGGTTTGGCGGTCGAAACAGAAGGCTATTAATCACGGGGAAAGAAATCAGCCCTCGACAACTTAACCGGCAGAAAAAGATTTTTTTGAAAAAATCCCTAATTTCATCAAAAATCTGACTTTCGGCAATTCACTCAAAAATGGTGCCAAACGGTTGCAAATGCTCCCCTGAGAGGTTTGGCCGTCGAAAAAAAAAGGCTTTATATCAAAGAGCAAGAAATCAACCATGGACAACTTAACTAGGTGAAAAATGGAGCCAAATGGTTGCAAATGCTCCCCTGAGAGGTTTCGAGGTCGAAACAGAAGGCTTTTTATCAGGGGAAAAGAAATCAGCCCTCGACAACTTAACTGGCAGAAAAAGATTTTTTTGAAAAAATCCCTAAGCCCCGGGGTCACAATTTCATCAAAAATCTGACTTTCGGCATTTCACTCAAAAATGGTGCCAAACGGTTGCAAATGCTCCCCTGAGAGGTTTGGCGGTCGAAACAGAAGGCTTTTAATCACGGGAAAAGAAATCAGCCCTCGACAACTTAACTGGCAGAAAAAGATTTTTTGAAAAAATCCCTAAGCTCCGGGGTCACCATTTCTGAAAAAATCTGACTTTTGGAAATTCACTCAAAAATGGTGCTAAACGGTTGCAAATGCTCCCGTGAAAGGTTTGGCCGTCGAAACAGAAGGCTTTTTATCACAGGAGAAGAAATCAGCCCTCAACAACTTGACCGGCGGAAAAAGATTTTTTGTAAAAATCCATAAGGCCCGGGGTCACAATTTCAGCAAAAATCTGACTTTTGGCAATTCACTCAAAAATGATGCCAAACTGTTGCAAATGCTCCCCTGAAAGCTTTTGCGAAGGAAACAGAAGGCTTTTTATCACAGGAGAAGAAATCAGCCCTCGACAACTAAACCGGCAGAAAAATATTTTTTGAAAAAATCCCTAAGCCCCGGGGTCACAATTTCTGAAAAAATCTGACTTTTGGCAATTCACTCAAAAATGGTGCTAAACGTTTGCAAATGCTCCCGTGAAAGGTTTGGCGGTCGAAGTAGAAGGCTTTTTATCACAGGAGAAGAAATCAGCCCTCGACAACTTAACTGACAGAAAAAGATTTTTTTGAAAAAATCCCTAAGCCCCGGGGTCACATTTTCATCAAAAATCTGTCTTTCGGCATTTCACTCAAAAATGGTGCAAAACGGTTGCAAATGCTCCCGTGAGAGGTTTGGTGGTCGAAACAGAAGGCTTTTTATCACAGGAAAAGAAATCAGCCCTCGACAACTTAACCGGCAGAAAAAGATTTTTTTGAAAAAATCCCTAAGCCCCGGGGTCACAATTTCATCAAAAATCTGACTTTCGGCATTTCACTCAAAAATGGTACCAAACGGTTGCAAATGCTCCCCTGAGAGGTTTGGCCGTCGAAAAAGAAGGCTTTATATCAAAGAGCAAGAAATCAACCATGGACAACTTAGCTGGCAGAAAAATGGAGCCAAACGGTTGCAAATGCTCCCCTGAGAGGTTTGGTGGTCGAAACAGAAGGCTTTTTATCAGGGGAAAAGAAATCAGCCCTCGACAACTTAACTGGCAGAAAAAGATTTTTTTGAAAAAATCCCTAAGCCCCGGGGTCACAATTTCATCAAAAATCTGACTTTCGGCAATTCACTCAAAAATGGTGCAAAACGGTTGCAAATGCTCCCGTGAGAGGTTTGGCCGTCGAACAAAAAAGGCTTTATATCAAAGAGCAAGAAATGAACCATGGACAACTTAACTGGGTGAAAAATGGAGCCAAATGGTTGCAAATGCTCCCCTGAGAGGTTTCGAGGTCGAAACAGAAGGCTTTTTATCAGGGGAAAAGAAATCAGCCCTCGACAACTTAACTGGCAAAAAAAGATTTTTTTGAAAAAATCCCTAAGCCCCGGGGTCACAATTTCTGAAAAAATATGACTTTTGGCAATTCAATCAAAAATGGTGCCAAACGGTTGCAAATGCTCCCCTGAGAGTTTTGGCGGTCGAAACAGAAGGCTTTTTATCGCAGGAGAAGAAATCAGCCCTCAAAAACTTAAGCGGCGGAAAAATATTTTTTGAAAAAATCCCTAAGCCCCGGGGTCACAGTTTCAGCAAAAATCTGACTTTTGGCAATTCACTCAAAAATGATGCCAAACTGTTGCAAATGCTCCCCTGAAAGCTTTTGCGAAGGAAACAGAAGGCTTTTTATCACAGGAGAAGAAATCAGCCCTCGACAACTAAACCGGCAGAAAAATATTTTTTGAAAAAATCCCTAAGCCCCGGGGTCACAATTTCAGCAAAAATCTGACTTTTGGCAATTCACTCAAAAATGGTGCTAAACGGTTGCAAATGCTCCCGTGAAAGGTTTGGCGGTCGAAACCGAAGGCTTTTTATCACAGGAGAAGAAATCAGCCCTCGACAACTTAACCGGCGGAAAAAGATTTTTTGAAAAAATCCCTAAGCCCCGGGGTCACAATTTCAGCAAAAATCTGACTTTTGGCAATTCACTCAAAAATGGTGCTAAACGGTTGCAAATGCTCCCGTGAAAGGTTTGGCGGTCGAAACAGAAGGCTTTTTATCACAGGACAAGAAATCAGCCCTCGAAAACTTAAGCGGAGGAAGAATATTTTTTGAAAAAATCCCTAAGCCCCGGGGTCACAATTTCAGCAAAAATCTGTCTTTTGGCAATTCACTCAAAAATGATGCCAAATGTTGCAAATGCTCCCCTGAAAGCTTTTGCGAAGGAAACAGAAGGCTTTTTATCACAGGAGAAGAAATCAGCAATCGACAACTAAACCGGCGGAAAAAGATTTTTTGAAAAAATCCCTAGCCCCGGGGTCACAATTTCTGAAAAAATCTGACCTTTGGCAATTCACTCAAAAATGGTGCTAAACGGTTGCAAATTCTCCCGTGAAAGGTTTGGCGGTTAAAACAGAAGGCTTTTTATCACAGGAGAAGAAATCAGCCCTCAAAAATTTAAGCGGCGGAAAAATATTTTTTGAAAAAATCCCTAAGCCCCGGGGTCACAGTTTCAGCAAAAATCTGACTTTTGGCAATTCACTCAAAAATGATGCCAAACTGTTGCAAATGCTCCCCTGAAAGCTTTTGCGAAGGAAACAGAAGGCTTTTTATCACAGGAGAAGAAATCAGCAATCGACAACTAAACCGGCGGAAAAAGATTTTTTGAAAAAATCCCTAAGCCCCGGGGTCACAATTTCTGAAAAAATCTGACCTTTGGCAATTCACTCAAAAATGGTGCTAAACGGTTGCAAATGCTCCCGTGAAAGGTTTGGCGGTCGAAACAGAAGGCTTTTTATCACAGGAGAAGAAATCAGCCCTCGACAACTAAACCGGCAGAAAAATATTTTTTGAAAAAATCCCTAAGCCCCGGGGTCACAATTTCTGAAAAAATCTGACCTTTGGCAATTCACTCAAAAATGGTTCTAAACGGTTGCAAATGCTCCCGTGAAAGCTTTTGCGAAGGAAACAGAAGGCTTTTTATCACAGGAGAAGAAATCAGCAATCGACAACTAAACCGGCGGAAAAAGATTTTTTGAAAAAATCCCTAAGCCCCGGGGTCACAATTTCTGAAAAAATCTGACCTTTGGCAATTCACTCAAAAATGGTGCTAAACGGTTGCAAATGCTCCCGTGAAAGGTTTGGCGGTCGAAACAGAAGGCTTTTTATCACAGGAGAAGAAATCAGCCCTCGACAACTAAACCGGCAGAAAAATATTTTTTGAAAAAATCCCTAAGCCCCGGGGTCACAATTTCTGAAAAAATCTGACCTTTGGCAATTCACTCAAAAATGGTGCTAAACGGTTGCAAATTCTCCCGTGAAAGGTTTGGCGGTTGAAACAGAAGGCTTTTTATCACAGGAGAAGAAATCAGCCCTCGAAAATTTAAGCGGCGGAAAAATATTTTTTGAAAAAATCCCTAAGCCCCGGGGTCACAGTTTCAGCAAAAATCTGACTTTTGGCAATTCACTCAAAAATGATGCCAAACTGTTGCAAATGCTCCCCTGAAAGCTTTTGCGAAGGAAACAGAAGGCTTTTTATCACAGGAGAAGAAATCAGCAATCGACAACTAAACCGGCGGAAAAATATTTTTTGAAAAAATCCCTAAGCCCCGGGGTCACAATTTCAGCAAAAATCTGACTTTTGGCAATTCACTCAAAAATGGTGCTAAACGGTTGCAAATGCTCCCGTGAAAGTTTTGGCGGTCGAAACCGAAGGCTTTTTATCACAGGAGAAGAAATCAGCCCTCGACAACTTAACCGGCGGAAAAAGATTTTTTGAAAAAATCCCTAAGCCCCAGGGTCACAATTTCAGCAAAAATCTGACTTTTGGCAATTCACTCAAAAATGGTGCTAAACGGTTGCAAATGCTCCCGTGAAAGGTTTGGCGAACGAAACAGAAGGCTTTTTATCACAGGACAAGAAATCAGCCCTCGAAAACTTAAGCGGAGGAAAAATATTTTTTGAAAAAATCCCTAAGCCCCGGGGTCACAATTTCAGCAAAAATCTGACTTTTGGCAATTCACTCAAAAATGATGCCAAACTGTTGCAAATGCTCCCCTGATAGCTTTTGCGAAGGAAACAGAAGGCTTTTTATCACAGGAGAAGAAATCAGCCCTCGACAACTAAACCGGCGGAAAAAGATTTTTTGAAAAAATCCCTAAGCCCCGGGGTCACAATTTCTGAAAAAATCTGACTTTTGGCAATTCACTCAAAAATGGTGCTAAACGTTTGCAAATGCTCCCGTGAAAGGTTTGGCGGTCGAAATAGAAGGCTTTTTATCACAGGAGAAGAAATCAGCCATCGACAACTTAACCGGCGGAAAAAGATTTTTTGAAAAAATCCCTAAGCCCCGGGGTCACAATTTCTGAAAAAATATGACTTTTGGCAATTCAATCAAAAATGGTGCTAAACGATTGCAAATGCTCCCGTGAAAGGTTTGGCGGTCGAAACAGAAGGCTTTTTATCACAGGAGAAGAAATCAGCCCTCAAAAACTTAAGCGGCGGAAAAATATTTGTTGAAAAAATCCCTAAGCCCCGGGGTCACAGTTTCAGCAAAAATCTGACTTTTGGCAATTCACTCAAAAATGATGCCAAACTGTTGCAAATGCTCCCCTGAAAGCTTTTGCGAAGGAAACAGAAGGCTTTTTATCACAGGAGAAGAAATCAGCCCTCGACAACTAAACCGGCAGAAAAATATTTTTTGAAAAAATCCCTAAGCCCCGGGGTCACAATTTCAGCAAAAATCTGACTTTTGGCAATTCACTCAAAAATGATGCCAAACTGTTGCAAATGCTCCCCTGAAAGCTTTTGCGAAGGAAACAGAAGGCTTTTTATCACAGGAGAAGAAATCAGCCCTCGACAACTAAACCGGCGGAAAAAGATTTTTTGAAAAAATCCCTAAGCTCCGGGGTCATAATTTCAGCAAAAATCTGACTTTTGGCAATTCACTCAAAAATGATGCTAAACGGTTGCAAATGCTCCCGTGAAAGGTTTGGCGGTCAAAACAGAAGGCTTTTTATCACAGGACAAGAAATCAGCCCTCGAAAAATTAAGCGGCGGAAAAATATTTTTTGAAAAAATCCCTAAGCCCCGGGGTCACAATTTCAGCAAAAATCTGACTTTTGGCAATTCACTCAAAAATGATGCCAAACTGTTGCAAATGCTCCCCTGAAAGCTTTTGCGAAGGAAACAGAAGGCTTTTTATCACAGGAGAAGAAATCAGCCCTCGACAACTAAACCGGCAGAAAAATATTTTTTGAAAAAATCCCTAAGCCCCGGGGTCACAATTTCTGAAAAAATCTGACTTTTGGCAATTCACTCAAAAATGGTGCTAAACGTTTGCAAATGCTCCCGTGAAAGGTTTGGCGGTCGAAATAGAAGGCTTTTTATCACAGGAGAAGAAATCAGCCATCGACAACTTAACCGGCGGAAAAAGATTTTTTGAAAAAATCCCTAAGCCCCGGGGTCACAATTTCTGAAAAAATATGACTTTTGGCAATTCAATCAAAAATGGTGCTAAACGATTGCAAATGCTCCCGTGAAAGGTTTGGCGGTCGAAACAGAAGGCTTTTTATCACAGGAGAAGAAATCAGCCCTCAAAAACTTAAGCGGCGGAAAAATATTTGTTGAAAAAATCCCTAAGCCCCGGGGTCACAGTTTCAGCAAAAATCTGACTTTTGGCAATTCACTCAAAAATGATGCCAAACTGTTGCAAATGCTCCCCTGAAAGCTTTTGCGAAGGAAACAGAAGGCTTTTTATCACAGGAGAAGAAATCAGCCCTCGACAACTAAACCGGCAGAAAAATATTTTTTGAAAAAATCCCTAAGCCCCGGGGTCACAATTTCAGCAAAAATCTGACTTTTGGCAATTCACTCAAAAATGATGCCAAACTGTTGCAAATGCTCCCCTGAAAGCTTTTGCGAAGGAAACAGAAGGCTTTTTATCACAGGAGAAGAAATCAGCCCTCGACAACTAAACCGGCGGAAAAAGATTTTTTGAAAAAATCCCTAAGCTCCGGGGTCATAATTTCAGCAAAAATCTGACTTTTGGCAATTCACTCAAAAATGATGCTAAACGGTTGCAAATGCTCCCGTGAAAGGTTTGGCGGTCAAAACAGAAGGCTTTTTATCACAGGACAAGAAATCAGCCCTCGAAAAATTAAGCGGCGGAAAAATATTTTTTGAAAAAATCCCTAAGCCCCGGGGTCACAATTTCAGCAAAAATCTGACTTTTGGCAATTCACTCAAAAATGATGCCAAACTGTTGCAAATGCTCCCCTGAAAGCTTTTGCGAAGGAAACAGAAGGCTTTTTATCACAGGAGAAGAAATCAGCCCTCGACAACTAAACCGGCAGAAAAATATTTTTTGAAAAAATCCCTAAGCCCCGGGGTCACAATTTCTGAAAAAATCTGACTTTTGGCAATTCACTCAAAAATGGTGCTAAACGGTTGCAAATGCTCCCGTGAAAGGTTTGGCGAACGAAACAGAAGGCTTTTTATCACAGGACAAGAAATCAGCCCTCGAAAACTTAAGCGGAGGAAAAATATTTTTTGAAAAAATCCCTAAGCCCCGGGGTCACAATTTCAGCAAAAATCTGACTTTTGGCAATTCACTCAAAAATGATGCCAAACTGTTGCAAATGCTCCCCTGAAAGCTTTTGCGAAGGAAACAGAAGGCTTTTTATCACAGGAGAAGAAATCAGCCCTCGACAACTAAACTGGCAGAAAAATATTTTTTGAAAAAATCCCTAAGCCCCGGGGTCACAATTTCAGCAAAAATCTGACTTTTGCCAATTCACTCAAAAATGGTGCTAAACGGTTGCAAATGCTCCCGTGAAAGGTTTGGCGGTCGAAACCGAAGGCTTTTTATCACAGGAGAAGAAATCAGCCCTCGACAACTTAACCGGCGGAAAAAGATTTTTTGAAAAAATCCCTAAGCCCCGGGGTCACAATTTCAGCAAAAATCTGACTTTTGGCAATTCACTCAAAAATGGTGCTAAACGGTTGCAAATGCTCCCGTGAAAGGTTTGGCGGTCGAAACAGAAGGCTTTTTATCACAGGACAAGCAATCAGCCCTCGAAAACTTAAGCGGAGGAAGAATATTTTTTGAAAAAATCCCTAAGCCCCGGGGTCACAATTTCAGCAAAAATCTGACCTTTGGCAATTCACTCAAAAATGGTTCTAAACGGTTGCAAATGCTCCCGTGAAAGCTTTTGCGAAGGAAACAGAAGGCTTTTTATCACAGGAGAAGAAATCAGCAATCGACAACTAAACCGGCGGAAAAAGATTTTTTGAAAAAATCCCTAAGCCCCGGGGTCACAATTTCTGAAAAAATCTGACCTTTGGCAATTCACTCAAAAATGGTGCTAAACGGTTGCAAATGCTCCCGTGAAAGGTTTGGCGGTCGAAACAGAAGGCTTTTTATCACAGGAGAAGAAATCAGCCCTCGACAACTAAACCGGCAGAAAAATATTTTTTGAAAAAATCCCTAAGCCCCGGGGTCACAATTTCTGAAAAAAACTGACCTTTGGCAATTCACTCAAAAATGGTGCTAAACGGTTGCAAATTCTCCCGTGAAAGGTTTGGCGGTTGAAACAGAAGGCTTTTTATCACAGGAGAAGAAATCAGCCCTCGAAAATTTAAGCGGCGGAAAAATATTTTTTGAAAAAATCCCTAAGCCCCGGGGTCACAGTTTCAGCAAAAATCTGACTTTTGGCAATTCACTCAAAAATGATGCCAAACTGTTGCAAATGCTCCCCTGAAAGCTTTTGCGAAGGAAACAGAAGGCTTTTTATCACAGGAGAAGAAATCAGCAATCGACAACTAAACCGGCGGAAAAATATTTTTTGAAAAAATCCCTAAGCCCCGGGGTCACAATTTCAGCAAAAATCTGACTTTTGGCAATTCACTCAAAAATGGTGCTAAACAGTTGCAAATGCTCCCGTGAAAGCTTTGGCGGTCGAAACCGAAGGCTTTTTATCACAGGAGAAGAAATCAGCCCTCGACAACTTAACCGGCGGAAAAAGATTTTTTGAAAAAATCCCTAAGCCCCAGGGTCACAATTTCAGCAAAAATCTGACTTTTGGCAATTCACTCAAAAATGGTGCTAAACGGTTGCAAATGCTCCCGTGAAAGGTTTGGCGAACGAAACAGAAGGCTTTTTATCACAGGACAAGAAATCAGCCCTCGAAAACTTAAGCGGAGGAAAAATATTTTTTGAAAAAATCCCTAAGCCCCGGGGTCACAATTTCAGCAAAAATCTGACTTTTGGCAATTCACTCAAAAATGATGCCAAACTGTTGCAAATGCTCCCCTGAAAGCTTTTGCGAAGGAAACAGAAGGCTTTTTATCACAGGAGAAGAAATCAGCCCTCGACAACTAAACCGGCGGAAAAAGATTTTTTGAAAAAATCCCTAAGCCCCGGGGTCACAATTTCAGCAAAAATCTGACTTTTGGCAATTCACTCAAAAATGGTGCTAAACGTTTGCAAATGCTCCCGTGAAAGGTTTGGCGGTCGAAATAGAAGGCTTTTTATCACAGGAGAAGAAATCAGCCATCGACAACTTAACCGGCGGAAAAAGATTTTTTGAAAAAATCCCTAAGCCCCGGGGTCACAATTTCTGAAAAAATATGACTTTTGGCAATTCAATCAAAAATGGTGCTAAACGATTGCAAATGCTCCCGTGAAAGGTTTGGCGGTCGAAACAGAAGGCTTTTTATCACAGGAGAAGAAATCAGCCCTCAAAAACTTAAGCGGCGGAAAAATATTTTTTGAAAAAATCCCTAAGCCCCGGGGTCACAGTTTCAGCAAAAATCTGACTTTTGGCAATTCACTCAAAAATGATGCCAAACTGTTGCAAATGCTCCCCTGAAAGCTTTTGCGAAGGAAACAGAAGGCTTTTTATCACAGGAGAAGAAATCAGCCCTCGACAACTAAACCGGCAGAAAAATATTTTTTGAAAAAATCCCTAAGCCCCGGGGTCACAATTTCAGCAAAAATCTGACTTTTGGCAATTCACTCAAAAATGATGCCAAACTGTTGCAAATGCTCCCCTGAAAGCTTTTGCGAAGGAAACAGAAGGCTTTTTATCACAGGAGAAGAAATCAGCCCTCGACAACTAAACCGGCGGAAAAAGATTTTTTGAAAAAATCCCTAAGCTCCGGGGTCATAATTTCAGCAAAAATCTGACTTTTGGCAATTCACTCAAAAATGATGCTAAACGGTTGCAAATGCTCCCGTGAAAGGTTTGGCGGTCAAAACAGAAGGCTTTTTATCACAGGACAAGAAATCAGCCCTCGAAAAATTAAGCGGCGGAAAAATATTTTTTGAAAAAATCCCTAAGCCCCGGGGTCACAATTTCAGCAAAAATCTGACTTTTGGCAATTCACTCAAAAATGATGCCAAACTGTTGCAAATGCTCCCCTGAAAGCTTTTGCGAAGGAAACAGAAGGCTTTTTATCACAGGAGAAGAAATCAGCCCTCGACAACTAAACCGGCAGAAAAATATTTTTTGAAAAAATCCCTAAGCCCCGGGGTCACAATTTCTGAAAAAATCTGACTTTTGGCAATTCACTCAAAAATGGTGCTAAACGTTTGCAAATGCTCCCGTGAAAGGTTTGGCGGTCGAAACAGAAGGCTTTTTATCACAGGAGAAGAAATCAGCCCTCAAAAATTTAAGCGGCGGAAAAATATTTTTTGAAAAAATCCCTAAGCCCCGGGGTCACAGTTTCAGCAAAAATCTGACTTTTGGCAATTCACTCAAAAATGATGCCAAACTGTTGCAAATGCTCCCCTGAAAGCTTTTGCGAAGGAAACAGAAGGCTTTTTATCACAGGAGAAGAAATCAGCCCTCGACAACTAAACCGGCAGAAAAATATTTTTTGAAAAAATCCCTAAGCCCCGGGGTCACAATTTCAGCAAAAATCTGACTTTTGGCAATTCACTCAAAAATGGTGCTAAACGGTTGCAAATGCTCCCGTGAAAGGTTTGGCGAACGAAACAGAAGGCTTTTTATCACAGGACAAGAAATCAGCCCTCGAAAACTTAAGCGGAGGAAAAATATTTTTTGAAAAAATCCCTAAGCCCCGGGGTCACAATTTCAGCAAAAATCTGACTTTTGGCAATTCACTCAAAAATGATGCCAAACTGTTGCAAATGCTCCCCTGAAAGCTTTTGCGAAGGAAACAGAAGGCTTTTTATCACAGGAGAAGAAATCAGCCCTCGACAACTAAACTGGCAGAAAAATATTTTTTGAAAAAATCCCTAAGCCCCGGGGTCACAATTTCAGCAAAAATCTGACTTTTGCCAATTCACTCAAAAATGGTGCTAAACGGTTGCAAATGCTCCCGTGAAAGGTTTGGCGGTCGAAACCGAAGGCTTTTTATCACAGGAGAAGAAATCAGCCCTCGACAACTTAACCGGCGGAAAAAGATTTTTTGAAAAAATCCCTAAGCCCCGGGGTCACAATTTCAGCAAAAATCTGACTTTTGGCAATTCACTCAAAAATGGTGCTAAACGGTTGCAAATGCTCCCGTGAAAGGTTTGGCGGTCGAAACAGAAGGCTTTTTATCACAGGACAAGCAATCAGCCCTCGAAAACTTAAGCGGAGGAAGAATATTTTTTGAAAAAATCCCTAAGCCCCGGGGTCACAATTTCAGCAAAAATCTGTCTTTTGGCAATTCACTCAAAAATGATGCCAAATGTTGCAAATGCTCCCCTGAAAGCTTTTGCGAAGGAAACAGAAGGCTTTTTATCACAGGAGAAGAAATCAGCAATCGACAACTAAACCGGCGGAAAAAGATTTTTTGAAAAAATCCCTAAGCCCCGGGGTCACAATTTCAGGAAAAATCTGACTTTTGGCAATTCACTCAAAAATGGTGCTAAACGTTTGCAAATGCTCCCGTGAAAGGTTTGGTGGTCGAAACAGAAGGCTTTTTATCACAGGAGAAGAAATCAGCCCTCAAAAATTTAAGCGGCGGAAAAATATTTTTTGAAAAAATCCCTAAGCCCCGGGGTCACAGTTTCAGCAAAAATCTGACTTTTGACAATTCACTCAAAAATGATGCCAAACTGTTGCAAATGCTCCCCTGAAAGCTTTTGCGAAGGAAACAGAAGGCTTTTTATCACAGGAGAAGAAATCAGCCCTCGACAACTAAACTGGCAGAAAAATATTTTTTGAAAAAATCCCTAAGCCCCGGGGTCACAATTTCAGCAAAAATCTGACTTTTGCCAATTCACTCAAAAATGGTGCTAAACGGTTGCAAATGCTCCCGTGAAAGGTTTGGCGGTCGAAACAGAAGGCTTTTTATCACAGGACAAGAAATCAGCCCTCGAAAACTTAAGCGGAGTAAGAATATTTTTTGAAAAAATCCCTAAGCCCCGGGGTCACAATTTCAGCAAAAATCTGTCTTTTGGCAATTCACTCAAAAATGATGCCAAATGTTGCAAATGCTCCCCTGAAAGCTTTTGCGAAGGAAACAGAAGGCTTTTTATCACAGGAGAAGAAATCAGCAATCGACAACTAAACCGGCGGAAAAAGATTTTTTGAAAAAATCCCTAAGCCCCGGGGTCACAATTTCAGGAAAAATCTGACTTTTGGCAATTCACTCAAAAATGGTGCTAAACGTTTGCAAATGCTCCCGTGAAAGGTTTGGTGGTCGAAACAGAAGGCTTTTTATCACAGGAGAAGAAATCAGCCCTCAAAAATTTAAGCGGCGGAAAAATATTTTTTGAAAAAATCCCTAAGCCCCGGGGTCACAGTTTCAGCAAAAATCTGACTTTTGACAATTCACTCAAAAATGATGCCAAACTGTTGCAAATGCTCCCCTGAAAGCTTTTTCGAAGGAAACAGAAGGCTTTTTATCACAGGAGAAGAAATCAGCCCTCGACAACTAAACCGGCAGAAAAAGATTTTTTGAAAACATCCCTAAGCCCCGGGGTCACAATTTCAGCAAAAATCTGACTTTTGGCAATTCACTCAAAAATGGTGCTAAACGGTTGCAAATGCTCCCGTGAAAGGTTTGGCGGTCGAAACCGAAGGCTTTTTATCACAGGAGAAGAAATCAGCCCTCGACAACTTAACCGGCGGAAAAATATTTTTTGAAAAAATCCCTAAGCCCCGGGGTCACAATTTCAGCAAAAATCTGACTTTTGGCAATTCACTCAAAAATGGTGCTAAACGGTTGCAAATGCTCCCGTGAAAGGTTTGGCGAACGAAACAGAAGGCTTTTTATCACAGGACAAGAAATCAGCCCTCGAAAACTTAAGCGGCGGAAAAATATTTTTTGAAAAAATCCCTAAGCCCCGGGGTCACAATTTCAGCAAAAATCTGACTTTTGGCAAATCACTCAAAAATGATGCCACACTGTTGCAAATGCTCCCCTGAAAGCTTTTGCGAAGGAAACAGAAGGCTTTTTATCACAGGAGAAGAAATCAGCCCTCGACAACTAAACTGGCAGAAAAAGATTTTTTGAAAAAATCCCTAAGCCCCGGGGTCACAATTTCAGCAAAAATCTGACTTTTGGCAATTCACTCAAAAATGGTGCTAAACGGTTGCAAATGCTCCCGTGAAAGGTTTGGCGGTCGAAACCGAAGGCTTTTTATCACAGGAGAAGAAATCAGCCCTCGACAACTTAACCGGCGGAAAAATATTTTTTGAAAAAATCCCTAAGCCCCGGGGTCACAATTTCAGCAAAAATCTGACTTTTGGCAATTCACTCAAAAATGGTGCTAAACGGTTGCAAATGCTCCCGTGAAAGGTTTGGCGGTCGAAACAGAAGGCTTTTTATCACAGGACAAGAAATCAGCCCTCGAAAACTTAAGCGGAGGAAGAATATTTTTTGAAAAAATCCCTAAGCCCCGGGGTCACAATTTCAGCAAAAATCTGTCTTTTGGCAATTCACTCAAAAATGATGCCAAATGTTGCAAATGCTCCCCTGAAAGCTTTTGCGAAGGAAACAGAAGGCTTTTTATCACAGGAGAAGAAATCAGCAATCGACAACTAAACCGGCGGAAAAAGATTTTTTGAAAAAATCCCTAAGCCCCGGGGTCACAATTTCAGGAAAAATCTGACTTTTGGCAATTCACTCAAAAATGGTGCTAAACGTTTGCAAATGCTCCCGTGAAAGGTTTGGTGGTCGAAACAGAAGGCTTTTTATCACAGGAGAAGAAATCAGCCCTCAAAAATTTAAGCGGCGGAAAAATATTTTTTGAAAAAATCCCTAAGCCCCGGGGTCACAGTTTCAGCAAAAATCTGACTTTTGACAATTCACTCAAAAATGATGCCAAACTGTTGCAAATGCTCCCCTGAAAGCTTTTTCGAAGGAAACAGAAGGCTTTTTATCACAGGAGAAGAAATCAGCCCTCGACAACTAAACCGGCAGAAAAAGATTTTTTGAAAACATCCCTAAGCCCCGGGGTCACAATTTCAGCAAAAATCTGACTTTTGGCAATTCACTCAAAAATGGTGCTAAACGGTTGCAAATGCTCCCGTGAAAGGTTTGGCGGTCGAAACCGAAGGCTTTTTATCACAGGAGAAGAAATCAGCCCTCGACAACTTAACCGGCGGAAAAATATTTTTTGAAAAAATCCCTAAGCCCCGGGGTCACAATTTCAGCAAAAATCTGACTTTTGGCAATTCACTCAAAAATGGTGCTAAACGGTTGCAAATGCTCCCGTGAAAGGTTTGGCGAACGAAACAGAAGGCTTTTTATCACAGGACAAGAAATCAGCCCTCGAAAACTTAAGCGGCGGAAAAATATTTTTTGAAAAAATCCCTAAGCCCCGGGGTCACAATTTCAGCAAAAATCTGACTTTTGGCAAATCACTCAAAAATGATGCCAAACTGTTGCAAATGCTCCCGTGAAAGGTTTGGCGGTCGAAACAGAAGGCTTTTTATCACAGGAGAAGAAATCAGCCCTCGACAACTAAACCGGCAGAAAAATATTTTTTGAAAAAATCCCTAAGCCCCGGGGTCACAATTTCAGGAAAAATCTGACTTTTGGCAATTCACTCAAAAATGGTGCTAAACGTTTGCAAATGCTCCCGTGAAAGGTTTGGCGGTCGAAATAGAAGGCTTTTTATCACAGGAGAAGAAATCAGCCATCGACAACTTAACCAGCGGAAAAAGATTTTTTGAAAAAATCCCTAAACCCCGGGGTCACAATTTCTGAAAAAATATGACTTTTGGCAATTCAATCAAAAATGGTGCTAAACGATTGCAAATGCTCCCGTGAAAGGTTTAGCGGTCGAAACAGAAGGCTTTTTATCACAGGAGAAGAAATCAGCCCTCAAAAACTTAAGCGGCGGAAAAATATTTTTTGAAAAAATCCCTAAGCTCCGGGGTCATAATTTCAGCAAAAATCTGACTTTTGGCAATTCACTCAAAAATGATGCCAAACTGTTGCAAATGCTCCCCTGAAAGCTTTTGCGAAGGAAACAGAAGGCTTTTTATCACAGGAGAAGAAATCAGCCCTCGACAACTAAACCGGCAGAAAAATATTTTTTGAAAAAATCCCTAAGCCCCGGGGTCACAATTTCAGCAAAAATCTGACTTTTGGAAATTCACTCAAAAATGGTGCTAAACGGTTGCAAATGCTCCCGTGAAAGGTTTGGCGGTCGAAACCGAAGGCTTTTTATCACAGGAGAAGAAATCAGCCCTCGACAACTTAACCGGCGGAAAAAGATTTTTTGAAAAAATCCCTAAGCCCCGGGGTCACAATTTCAGCAAAAATCTGACTTTTGGCAATTCACTCAAAAATGGTGCTAAACGGTTGCAAATGCTCCCGTGAAAGGTTTGGCGGTCGAAACAGAAGGCTTTTTATCACAGGACTAGAAATCAGCCCTCGAAAACTTAAGCGGAGGAAAAAGATTTTTTGAAAAAATCCCTAAGCCCCGGGGTCACAATTTCAGCAAAAATCTGTCTTTTGGCAATTCACTCAAAAATGATGCCAAACTGTTGCAAATGCTCCCCTGAAAGCTTTTGCGAAGGAAACAGAAGGCTTTTTATCACAGGAGAAGAAATCAGCAATCGACAACTAAACCGGCGGAAAAATATTTTTTGAAAAAATCCCTAAGCCCCGGGGTCACAATTTCTGAAAAAATCTGACCTTTGGCAATTCACTCAAAAATGGTGCTAAACGGTTGCAAATGCTCCCGTGAAAGGTTTGGCGGTTGAAACAGAAGGCTTTTTATCACAGGAGAAGAAATCAGCCCTCAACAACTTGACCGGCGGAAAAAGATTTTTTGAAAAAATCCCTAAGCCCCGGGGTCACAATTTCAGCAAAAATCTGACTTTTGGCAATTCACTCAAAAATGGTGCTAAACGGTTGCAAATGCTCCCGTGAAACGTTTGGCGGTCGAAACAGAAGGCTTTTTATCACAGGAGAAGAAATCAGCCCTCGAAAACTTAAGCGGCGGAAAAATATTTTTTGAAAAAATCCCTAAGCCCCGGGGTCACAGTTTCAGCAAAAATCTGACTTTTGGCAATTCACTCAAAAATGATGCCAAACTGTTGCAAATGCTCCCCTGAAAGCTTTTTCGAAGGAAACAGAAGGCTTTTTATCACAGGAGAAGAAATCAGCCCTCGACAACTAAACCGGCAGAAAAAGATTTTTTGAAAACATCCCTAAGCCCCGGGGTCACAATTTCAGCAAAAATCTGACTTTTGGCAATTCACTCAAAAATGGTGCTAAACGGTTGCAAATGCTCCCGTGAAAGGTTTGGCGGTCGAAACCGAAGGCTTTTTATCACAGGAGAAGAAATCAGCCCTCGACAACTAAACCGGCAGAAAAAGATTTTTTGAAAACATCCCTAAGCCCCGGGGTCACAATTTCAGCAAAAATCTGACTTTTGGCAATTCACTCAAAAATGGTGCTAAACGGTTGCAAATGCTCCCGTGAAAGGTTTGGCGGTCGAAACAGAAGGCTTTTTATCACAGGAGAAGAAATCAGCCCTCAACAACTTAAGCGGCGGAAAAAGATTTTTTGAAAAAATCCATAAGCCCCTGGGTCACAGTTTCAGGAAAAATCTGACTTTTGGCAATTCACTCAAAAATGATGCCAAACTGTTGCAAATGCTCCCCTGAAAGCTTTTGCGAAGGAAACAGAAGGCTTTTTATCACAGGAGAAGAAATCAGCCCTCGACAACTAAACCGGCAGAAAAATATTTTTTGAAAAAATCCCTAAGCCCCGGGGTCACAATTTCAGCAAAAATCTGACTTTTGGAAATTCACTCAAAAATGGTGCTAAACGGTTGCAAATGCTCCCGTGAAAGGTTTGGCGGTCGAAACCGAAGGCTTTTTATCACAGGAGAAGAAATCAGCCCTCAACAACTTAAGCGGCGGAAAAAGATTTTTTGAAAAAATCCCTAAGCCCCGGGGTCACAATTTCAGCAAAAATCTGACTTTTGGCAATTCACTCAAAAATGATGCCAAACTGTTGCAAATGCTCCCCTGAAAGCTTTTGCGAAGGAAACAGAAGGCTTTTTATCACAGGAGAAGAAATCAGCAATCGACAACTAAACCGGCGGAAAAAGATTTTTTGAAAAAATCCCTAAGCCCCGGGGTCACAATTTCTGAAAAAATCTGACCTTTGGCAATTCACTCAAAAATGGTGCTAAACGGTTGCAAATGCTCCCGTGAAAGGTTTGGCGGTTGAAACAGAAGGCTTTTTATCACAGGAGAAGAAATCAGCCCTCAACAATTTGACCGGCGGAAAAAGATTTTTTGAAAAAATCCCTAAGCCCCGGGGTCACAATTTCAGCAAAAATCTGACTTTTGGCAATTCAATCAAAAATGGTGCTAAACGATTGCAAATGCTCCCGTGAAAGGTTTGGCGGTCGAAACAGAAGGCTTTTTATCACAGGAGAAGAAATCAGCCCTCGACAACTAAACCGGCGGAAAAATATTTTTTGAAAAAATCCCTAAGCCCCGGGGTCACAGTTTCAGCAAAAATCTGACTTTTGGCAATTCACTCAAAAATGATGCCAAACTGTTGCAAATGCTCCCCTGAAAGCTTTTGCGAAGGAAACAGAAGGCTTTTTATCACAGGAGAAGAAATCAGCAATCGACAACTAAACCGGCGGAAAAAGATTTTTTGAAAAAATCCCTAAGCCCCGGGGTCACAATTTCTGAAAAAATCTGACCTTTGGCAATTCACTCAAAAATGATGCCAAACTGTTGCAAATGCTCCCCTGAAAGCTTTTGCGAAGGAAACAGAAGGCTTTTTATCACAGGAGAAGAAATCAGCAATCGACAACTAAACCGGCGGAAAAAGATTTTTTGAAAAAATCCCTAAGCCCCGGGGTCACAATTTCTGAAAAAATCTGACCTTTGGCAATTCACTCAAAAATGGTGCTAAACGGTTGCAAATGCTCCCGTGAAAGGTTTGGCGGTTGAAACAGAAGGCTTTTTATCACAGGAGAAGAAATCAGCCCTCAACAATTTGACCGGCGGAAAAAGATTTTTTGAAAAAATCCCTAAGCCCCGGGGTCACAATTTCAGCAAAAATCTGACTTTTGGCAATTCAATCAAAAATGGTGCTAAACGATTGCAAATGCTCCCGTGAAAGGTTTGGCGGTCGAAACAGAAGGCTTTTTATCACAGGAGAAGAAATCAGCCCTCGACAACTAAACCGGCGGAAAAATATTTTTTGAAAAAATCCCTAAGCCCCGGGGTCACAGTTTCAGCAAAAATCTGACTTTTGGCAATTCACTCAAAAATGATGCCAAACTGTTGCAAATGCTCCCCTGAAAGCTTTTGCGAAGGAAACAGAAGGCTTTTTATCACAGGAGAAGAAATCAGCAATCGACAACTAAACCGGCGGAAAAAGATTTTTTGAAAAAATCCCTAAGCCCCGGGGTCACAATTTCTGAAAAAATCTGACCTTTGGCAATTCACTCAAAAATGGTGCTAAACGGTTGCAAATTCTCCCGTGAAAGGTTTGGCGGTTGAAACAGAAGGCTTTTTATCACAGGAGAAGAAATCAGCCCTCAACAACTTGACCGGCGGAAAAAGATTTTTTGAAAAAATCCCTAAGCCCCGGGGTCACAATTTCAGCAAAAATCTGACTTTTGGCAATTCAATCAAAAATGGTGCTAAACGATTGCAAATGCTCCCGTGAAAGGTTTGGCGGTCGAAACAGAAGGCTTTTTATCACAGGAGAAGAAATCAGCCCTCGACAACTAAACCGGCGGAAAAATATTTTTTGAAAAAATCCCTAAGCCCCGGGGTCACAGTTTCAGCAAAAATCTGACTTTTGGCAATTCACTCAAAAATGATGCCAAACTGTTGCAAATGCTCCCCTGAAAGCTTTTGCGAAGGAAACAGAAGGCTTTTTATCACAGGAGAAGAAATCAGCAATCGACAACTAAACCGGCGGAAAAAGATTTTTTGAAAAAATCCCTAAGCCCCGGGGTCACAATTTCTGAAAAAATCTGACCTTTGGCAATTCACTCAAAAATGGTGCTAAACGGTTGCAAATTCTCCCGTGAAAGGTTTGGCGGTTGAAACAGAAGGCTTTTTATCACAGGAGAAGAAATCAGCCCTCAACAACTTGACCGGCGGAAAAAGATTTTTTGAAAAAATCCCTAAGCCCCGGGGTCACAATTTCAGCAAAAATCTGTCTTTTGGCAATTCACTCAAAAATGATGCCAAACTGTTGCAAATGCTCCCCTGAAAGCTTTTGCGAAGGAAACAGAAGGCTTTTTATCACAGGAGAAGAAATCAGCAATCGACAACTAAACCGGCGGAAAAATATTTTTTGAAAAAATCCCTAAGCCCCGGGGTCACAATTTCTGAAAAAATCTGACCTTTGGCAATTCACTCAAAAATGGTGCTAAACGGTTGCAAATGCTCCCGTGAAAGGTTTGGCGGTTGAAACAGAAGGCTTTTTATCACAGGAGAAGAAATCAGCCCTCAACAACTTGACCGGCGGAAAAAGATTTTTTGAAAAAATCCCTAAGCCCCGGGGTCACAATTTCAGCAAAAATCTGACTTTTGGCAATTCACTCAAAAATGGTGCTAAACGGTTGCAAATGCTCCCGTGAAACGTTTGGCGGTCGAAACAGAAGGCTTTTTATCACAGGAGAAGAAATCAGCCCTCGAAAACTTAAGCAGCGGAAAAATATTTTTTGAAAAAATCCCTAAGCCCCGGGGTCACAGTTTCAGCAAAAATC